>NC_053035.3:473699827-474323577 GCF_002575655.3 Aegilops tauschii subsp. strangulata
CATATCTAATAAAGTACGGTTACGATGTTCGGACACACCATTACACTGTGGTGTTCCAGGTGGCGTGAGTAGTGAAACAATTTCACATTGTTTTAACTGAAGGCCAAACTCGTAACTCAAATACTCTTCTCCACGATCAGATCGTAGAAACTTTATTTTCTTGTTACGATGATTTTCCGCTTCACTCTGAAATTATATGAACTTTTCAAATGTTTCAGACTTCTGTTTCATTAAGAAGATATACCCATATCTGCTCAAATCATTTGTGAAGGTCAGAAAATAATGATACCTGCTACGAGCCTCAATATTCATCGGACCACATACATCTGTATGTATGATTTCCAATAAATCTGTTGCTCTCTCCATAGTTCTGGAGAACGGTGTTTTAGTCATCTTGCCCATGAGGCACGGTTCGCAAGCATCAAGTGATTCATAATCAAGTGATTCCAAAATCCCATCAGTATGGAGTTTCTTCATGCGCTTTACACCAATATGACCTAAACGGCAGTGCCACAAATAAGTTGCACTATCATTATTAACTTTGCATCTTTTGGCTTCAATATTATGAATATGTGTATCACTACGATCGAGATCCAACAAACCATTTTCGTTGGTGTGTATGACCATAAAAGGTTTTTATTCATGTAAACAGAACAACAATTGTTCTCTAACTTAAATGAATAACCGTATTGCAATAAACATGATCAAATCATATTCATGCTCAACGCAAACACCAAATAACACTTACTTAGTTTCAACACTAATCCCGAAAGTATAGGGAGTGTGCGATGATGATCATATCAATCTTGGAACTACTTCCAACACACATCGTCACCTCTCCTTTTACTAGTCTCTGTTTATTCTGCAACTCCCATTTCGAGTTACTACTCTTAGCAACTGAACCAGTATCAAATACCGAGGGGTTGCTATAAACACTAGTAAAGTACACATCAATAACATGTATATCCAATATACCTTTGTTCACTTTGCCATCCTTCTTATCCACCTAATAGTTGGGGTAGTTCCGCTTCCAGTGACCAGTCCCTTTGCAGTAGAAGTACTTAGTCTCAGGCTTAGGACCAGACTCAGGCTTCTTCACTTGAGCAGCAACTTGCTTGCCGTTCTTCTTGAAGTTCCCCTTCTTCCCTTTGCCCTTTTCTTGAAACTAGTGGTCTCGTCAACCATCAACACTTGATGTTTTTCTTGATTTCTACCTTTGTCGATTTCAGCATCACGAAGAGCTCGGGAATTACTTTCATCATCCCTTGCATACTATAGTTCATCACGAAGTTCTACTAACTTGGTGATGGTGACTAGAGAATTCTGTCAATCACTATTTTTCTGGAAGATTAACTCCCACTTGATTCAAGCGATTGTAGTACCCAGACAATCTGAGCACATGCTCACTAGTTGAGCGATTCTCCTCCATCTTTTAGCTATAGAACTTGTTGGAGACTTCATATCTCACAACTCGGGTATTTGCATGAAATATTAACTTCAACTCCTGGAACATCTCATATGGTCCATGACGTTCAAAACGTCTTTGAAGTCCCGATTCTAAGCTGTTAAGCATGGTGCACTAAACTATCAAGTAGTCATCATATTGAGCTAGCCAAACGTTCATAACGTCTGCATCTGCTCCTGCAATAGGTCTGTCACCTAGCGGTGCATCAAGGACATAATTTTTCTGTGCAGCAATGAGGACAATCCTCAGATCACGGATCCAATCCGCATCTTTGCTACTAACATCTTTCAACATAATCTTTCTCTAGGAACATTTCAAAAATAAACAGGGAAGCAACAACGCGAGCTATTGATCTACAACATAATTTGCAAAATACTATCAGGACTAAGTTCATGATAAATTTAAGTTCAATTAATCATATTACTTAAGAACTCCCACTTAGATAGACATCTCTCTAATCATCTAAGTGATTACATGATCCAAAGCAACTAAACCATGTCCGATCATCACGTGAGATGGAGTAGTTACAATGGTGAACATCACTATGTTGATCATATCTACTATATGATTCACGCTCGACCTTTCGGTCTCTGTGTTCCGAGGCCATATCTGTACATATGCTAGGCTCGTCAAGTTCAACCTGAGTATTCCGCGTGTGCAACTATTTTGTACCCGTTGTATTTGAACGTAGAGCTTATCACACCCGATCATCACGTGGTGTCTCAGCACGAAGAACTTTTGCAACGGTGCATACTCAGGGAGAACACTTTTATCTTGAAATTTTAGTGAGAGATCATCTTATAATGCTACCGTCAATCAAAGCAAGATAAGATGCATAAAGGATTAACATCACATGCAATCAATATAAGTGATATGATATGGCCATCATCATCTTGTGCTTGTGATCTCCATCCCCGAAGCACCGTGCTCGTGATCTCCATCTCCGAAGCACCGTCATGATCACCATCGTCACCGGCGCGACACCTTGATCTCCATCGTAGTATCGTTGTCGTCTCGCCAAATAATTGCTTTTACGACTATCGCTACCGCTTAGTGATAAAGTAAAACTATTACATGGTGATAGCATCTCATACAATAAAGCGACAACCATATGGCTCCTGCCAGTTGCCGATAACTCGGTTACAAAACATGATCATCTCATACAACAAATTATATCACATCATGTCTTGACCATATCACATCACAACATGCCCAGCAAAAACAAGTTAGACGTCCTCTACTTTGTTGTTGCAAGTTTTACGTGGCTGCTACGGGCTTAGCAAGAACCGTTCTTACCTACGCATCAAAACCACAACGATAGTTTGTCAAGTTGGTGCTGTTTTAACCTTCGCAAGGACTGGGCGTAGCCACACTCGGTTCAACTAAAGTGAGAGAGACAGACACCCGCCAGTCACCTTTAAGGAATGAGTGCTCCGAACGGTGAAACCAGTCTCGCGTAAGCGTACGCGTAATGTCGGTCCGGGCCGCTTCATCTCACAATACCGCTGAACCAAAGTATGACACGCTGGTAAGCAGTATGACTTATATCGCCCACAACTCACTTGTGTTCTACTCGTGCATAGCATCAACGCATAAAACCAGGCTCGGATGCCACTGTTGGGGAACGTAGTAATTTCAAAAAAAATCCTACGCACACGCAAGATCATGGTGATGCATAGCAACGAGAGGGGAGAGTGTTGTCCACGTACCCTCGTAGACCGACAGCGGAAGCGCTATCACAACGCGGTTGATGTAGTTGTACGTCTTCACGATCCGACCGATCAAGTACCGAACGCACGGCACCTCCGAGTTCTACACACGTTCAGCTCGATGACGTCCTGTTGGGAATCGTAGCATAATTTAAAATTTTCCTACGCTCACCAAGATGCATCTATGGAGTGTACCAGCAATGAGGGGAAGGGAGTGCATCTACATACCCTTGTAGATCGCGAGCGGAAGCGTTCCAATGAACGTGGATGACGGAGTCGTACTCGCCGTGATCCTAATCACCGATGACCGAGTGCCGAACGGACGGCACCTCCGCGTTCAACACACGTACGGTGCAGCGACGTCTCCTCCTTCTTGATCCAGCAAGGGGGAAGGAGAGGTTGATGGAGATCCAGCAACACGACGGCGTGGTGGTGGATGTAGCGGGTCTCCGGCAGGGCTTCGCCGAGCTTCTGCGAGAGAGAGAGAGAGAGGTGTTGCAGGGGAGGAGGGAGGCGCCCAAGGCTGTAGGTTGCTGCCCTCCCTCCCCCCCTTTATATAGGCCCCTGGGCGGGGGGCGCCGGCCCTGGGAGATGGGATCTCCAAGGGGGGCGGCGGCCAAAGGGGGGAAGGGGTTGCCTTTCCCCCCAAGGCAAGGGGGAAGCTCCCCCCCTTAGGGTTCCCAACCCTAGGCGCATGGGGGGAGGCCCAAGGGGGGCGCCCCAGCCCACTAAGGGCTGGTTCCCTTCCACTTTCAGCCCACGGGGCCCTCCGGGATAGGTGGCCCCACCCGGTGGACCCCCCCTTCCGGTGGTCCCGGTACAATACCGGTAACCCCCGAAACTTTCCCGGTGGCCGAAACTTGACTTCCTATATATAATTCTTCACCTCCGGACCATTCCGGAACCTCTCGTGACGTCCGGGATCTCATCCGGGACTCTGAACAACTTTCGGGTTTCCGCATACATATATCTCTACAACCCTAGCGTCGCCGAACCTTAAGTGTGTAGACCCTACGGGTTCGGGAGACATGCAGACATGACCGAGACGCCTCTCCGGTCAATAACCAACAGCGGGATCTGGATACCCATGTTGGCTCCCACATGTTCCACGATGATCTCATCGGATGAACCATGGTGTCGAGGATTCAATCAATCCCGTATACAATTCCCTTTGTCAATCGGTATGTTACTTGCCCGAGATTCGATCGTCAGTATCCCAATACCTTGTTCAATCTCGTTACCGGCAAGTCTCTTTACTCGTACCGCAATGCATGATCCCGTGACTAACGCCTTAGTCACATTGAGCTCATTATGATGATGCATTACCGAGTGGGCCCAGAGATACCTCTCCGTCACACGGAGTGACAAATCCCAGTCTCGATCCGTGCCAACCCAACAGACACTTTCGGAGATACCCGTAGTGCACCTTTATAGTCACCCAGTTACGTTGTGACGTTTGGCACACCCAAAGCACTCTACGGTATCCGGGAGTTGCACGATCTCATGGTCTAAGGAAAAGATACTTGACATTGGAAAAGCTCTAGCAAACGAAACTACACGATCTTTTATGCTATGCTTAGGATTGGGTCTTGTCCATCACATCATTCTCCTAATGATGTGATCCCGTTATCAATGACATCCAATGTCCATAGTCAGGAAACCATGACTATCTGTTGATCAATGAGCTAGTCAACTAGAGGCTTACTAGGGACACGTTGTGGTCTATGTATTCACACATGTATTACGATTTCCGGACAATACAATTATAGCATGAATAATAGACAATTACCATGAACAAAGAAATATAATAATAACCATTTATTATTGCCTCTAGGGCATATTTCGAACAGTCTCCCACTTGCACTAGAGTCAATAATCTAGTTACATTGTGATGAATCGAACACCCATTGCGTCCTGGTGTTGATCATGTTTTGCCCTAGGGAGAGGTTTAGTCAACGGATCTGCTACATTCAGGTCCGTATGTACTTTACAAATATCTATGTCTCCATTTTGAACACTTTCACGAATGGAGTTGAAGCGACGCTTGATATGCCTGGTCTTCCTGTGAAACCCGGGCTCCTTCGCAAGGGCAATAGCTCCAGTGTTGTCACAGAAGAGAGTCATTGGGCCCGACGCATTGGGCATCACCCCTAGGTCGGTAATGAACTCCTTCATCCAGACTGCTTCCTGTGCTGCCTCCGAGGCTGCCATGTACTCCGCTTCACATGTAGATCCCGCCACGACGCTTTGCTTGCAACTGCACCTGCTTACTGCTCCTCCATTCAAAATATACACGTATCCGGTCTGTCACTTCGAGTCATCCAGATCTGTGTCGAAGCTAGCGTCGACGTAACCCTTTACGACGAGCTCTTCGTCACCTCCATAAACGAGAAACATATCCTTAGTCCTCTTCAGGTACTTCAGGATATTCTTGACCGTTGTCCAGTGTTCCATGCCGGGATTACTTTGGTACCTTCCTACCAAACTTACGGCAAGGTTTACATCAGGTCTGGTACACAGCATGGCATACATAATAGACCCTATGGCCGAGGCATAGGGGATGACACTCATCTTTTCTATATCTTCTGCCGTGGTCGGGCATTGAGCCGTGCTCAATTGCACACCTTGCAATACAGGCAAGAACCCCTTCTTGGATTGATCCATACTGAACTTCTTCAATATCTTGTCAAGGTATGTACTCTGTGAAAGACCAATGAGGCGTCTTGATCTATCTCTATAGATCTTGATGCCTAATATATAAGCAGCTTCTCCAAGGTCCTTCATTGAAAAACACTTATTCAAATAGGCCTTTATACTTTCCAAGAATTCTATATCATTTCCCATCAATAGTATGTTATCCACATATAATATGAGAAATGCTACAGAGCTCCCACTCACTTTCTTGTAAACACAGGCTTCTCCATAAGTCTGTGTAAACCCAAACGCTTTGATCATCTCATCAAAGCGAATGTTCCAACTCCGAGATGCTTGCACCAGCCCATAGATTGAGCGCTGGAGCTTGCATACTTTGTTAGCATTCTTAGGATCGACAAAACCTTCCGGCTGCATCATATACAACTCTTCCTTAAGGAAGCCGTTAAGGAATGCCGTTTTGACGTCCATCTGCCATATCTCATAATCATAGTATGCGGCAATTGCTAACATGATTCGGACGGACTTCAGCTTCGCTACGGGTGAGAAAGTCTCATCGTAGTCAACCCCTTGAACTTGTCGATAACCCTTAGCGACAAGTCGAGCTTTGTAGATGGTCACATTACCATCTGCGTCCGTCTTCTTCTTAAAGATCCATTTGTTTTCTATGGCTCGCCGCTCATCGGGCAAGTCAGTCAAAGTCCATACTTTGTTTTCATACATGGATTCTATCTCGGATTTCATGGCTTCTAGCCATTTGTCGGAATCCGGGCCCGCCATCGCTTCTTCATAGTTCGAAGGTTCACCGTTGTCTAACAACATGATTTCCAGGACAGGGTTGCCGTACCACTCTGGTGCGGAACGTGTACTTGTGGACCTACGAAGTTCAGTAACTTGATCCGAAGCTTCATGATCATCATCATTAACTTCCTCCCCAGTCGGTGTAGGAACCACACGAACATTTTCCCGCGCTGCGCTATTTTCCAGTTCAGAAGGGGTGACTATCACCTCATCAAGTTCCACTTTCCTCCCACTCAATTCTTTCGAGAGAAACTCCTTCTCCAGAAAGGACCCGTTCTTGGCAACGAAGATCTTGCCTTCGGATCTGAGGTAGAAGGTATGCCCAATCGTTTCCTTAGGGTATCCTATGAAGACGCATTTTTCCGACTTGGGTTCGAGCTTTTCAGGTTGAAGTTTCTTGACATAAGCATCGCATCCCCAAACTTTTAGAAACGACAGCTTAGGTTTCTTCCCAAACCATAATTCATACGGTGTCGTCTCAACGGATTTCGACGGAGCCCTATTTAAAGTGAATGCGGCAGTCTCTAAAGCATAACCCCAAAATGAGAGCGGTAAATCGGTAAGAGACATCATAGATCGCACCATATCCAATAGAGTGCGATTACGACGTTCAGACACACCATTTCTCTGAGGTGTTCCAGGCGGCGTGAGTTGTGAAACTATTCCACATTTCCTTAAGTGTGTACCAAATTCGTGACTTAAATATTCTCCACCACGATCTGATCGTAAGAATTTTATTTTCCTGTCACGTTGATTCTCAACTTCACTCTGAAATTCCTTGAACTTTTCAAAGGTTTCAGACTTGTGTTTCATTAGGTAGACATACCCATATCTACTTAAATCATCAGTGAGAGTGAGAACATAACGATATCCTCCGCGAGCCTCAACACTCATTGGACCACACACATCGGTATGTATGATTTCCAATAAGTTGGTTGCTCGCTCCATTGTTCCAGAGAACGGAGTCTTGGTCATCTTACCCATGAGGCATGGTTCGCACGTGTCAAATGATTCGTAATCAAGAGACTCCAAAAGTCCATCTGCATGGAGCTTCTTCATGCGTTTGACACCAATGTGACCAAGGCGGCAGTGCCACAAGTATGTGGGACTATCGTTATCAACTTTACATCTTTTGGTATCACACTATGAACATGTGTAACATCACGTTCGAGATTCATCAAAAATAAACCATTGACCAGCGGGGCATGACCATAAAACATATCTCTCAAATAAATAGAACAACCATTATTCTCGGATTTAAATGAGTAGCCATCTCGAATTAAACGAGATCCAGATACAATGTTCATGCTCAAAGCTGGCACTAAATAACAATTATTGAGGTTTAAAACTAATCCCGTGGGTAGAAGCAGAGGTAGCGTGCCGACGGCGATCACATCGACCTTGGAACCATTCCCGACGCGCATCGTCACCTCGTCCTTCGCCAGTCTCCGTTTATTCCGTAGTTCCTGTTTTGAGTTACAAATATGAGCAACCGCACCGGTATCAAATACCCAGGAGCTACTACGAGTACTGGTAAGGTACACATCAATTACATGTATATCACATATACCTTTGGTGTTGCCGGCCTTCTTCTTGTCCGCTAAGTATTTGGGGCAGTTCCGCTTCCAGTGACCACTTCCCTTGCAATAAAAGCACTCAGTCTCGGGCTTGGGTCCATTCTTTGACTTCTTCCTAGTAACTGGTTTACCGGGCGCGGCAACTCCCTTGCCGTCCTTCTTGAAGTTCTTCTTACCCTTGCCCTTCTTGAACTTAGTGGTTTTATTCACCATCAACACTTGATGTTCTTTTCTGATCTCTACCTCAGCTGATTTCAGCATTGAATATACCTCAGGAATGGTCTTTTCCATCCCCTGCATATTGTAGTTCATCACAAAGCTCTTGAAGCTTGGTGGAAGCGACTGAAGGATTCTGTCAATGACCGCGTCATCCGGGAGATTAACTCCCAGCTGAGTCAAGCGGTTGTGCAACCCAGACATTCTGAGTATGTGCTCACTAACAGAACTATTCTCCTCCATTTTACAGCTGAAGAACTTGTCGGAGACTTCATATCTCTCGACCCGGGCATGAGCTTGGAAAACCAATTTCAGCTCCTCGAACATCTCATATGCTCCATGTTTCTCAAAACGCTTTTGGAGACCCGGTTCTAAGCTGTAAAGCATGCCGCACTGAACGAGGGAGTAATCATCAGCACGCTGCTGCCAAGCGTTCATAACGTCTTGGTTCTCAGGGATTGGTGCATCACCTAGCGGTGCTTCTAAGACATAATCTTTCTTGGCTACTATGAGGATGAGCCTCAGGTTCCGGACCCAGTCCGTATAGTTGCTGCCATCATCTTTCAGCTTGGTTTTCTCTAGGAACGCGTTGAAATTGAGGACAACGTTGGCCATTTGATCTACAAGACATAGTGTAAAGATTTTAGACTAAGTTCATGATAATTGAGTTCATCTAATCAAATTATTTAATGAACTCCCACTCAGATAGACATCCCTCTAGTCATCTAAGTGAAACATGATCCGAGTTTAACTAGGCCGTGTCCGATCATCACGTGAGACGGACTAGTCAAGATCGGTGAACATCTCCATGTTGATCGTATCTTCTATACGACTCATGCTCGACCTTTCGGTCCTCCGTGTTCCGAGGCCATGTCTGTACATGCTAGGCTCGTCAAGTCAACCTAAGTGTATTGCGTGTGTTCCGAGGCCATGTCTGTACATGCTAGGCTCGTCAACACCCGTTGTATTCGAACGTTAGAATCTATCACACCCGATCATCACGTGGTGCTTCGAAACAACGAACCTTCGCAACGGTGCACAGTTAGGGTGAACACTTTCTTGAAATTATTATAAGGGATCATCTTACTTACTAGCGTTGTTCTAAGCAAATAAGATGCAAAAACATGATAAACATCACATGCAATCAATTAGTGACATGATATGGCCAATATCATCATGCTCCTTTGATCTCCATCTTCGGGGCACCATGATCATCTTCGTCACCGGCATGACACCATGATCTCCATCATCATGATCTCCATCATTGTGTCTTCATGAAGTCGTCACGCCAACGATTACTTCTACTTCTATGGCTAACGCGTTTAGCAACAAAGTAAAGTAAATTACATGGCGTTATTCAATGACACGCAGGTCATACAAAATAATAAAGACAACTCCTATGGCTCCTGCCGGTTGTCATACTCATCGACATGCAAGTCGTGATTCCTATTACAAGAATATGATCAATCTCATACATCACATATATCATTCATCACATCTTCTAGCCATATCACATCACATAGCACTTGCTGCAAAAACAAGTTAGACGTCCTCTAATTGTTGTTGCAAGTTTTTACGTGGTTTGTAGGTTTCTAGCAAGAACGTTTTCTTACCTACGTATGACCACAACATGATTTGCCAATTTCTATTTACCCTTCATAAGGACCCTTTTCATCGAATCAGTTCCGACTAAAGTAGGAGAGACAGACACCCGCTAGCACCTTATGCAACTAGTGCATGTCAGTCGGTGGAACCTGTCTCACGTAAGTGTACGTGTAAGGTCGGTCCGGGCCGCTTCATCCTACAATGCCGCCGAAACAAGAAAAGACTAGTAGCGGCAAGAAGAATTGGCAAACTCAACGCCCACAACTGCTTTGTGTTCTACTCGTGCATAGTAACTACGCATAGGCCTGGCTCATGATGCCACTGTTGGGAATCGTAGCATAATTTAAAATTTTCCTACACTCACCAAGATGCATCTATGGAGTGTACCAGCAACGAGGGGAAGGGAGTGCATCTACATACCCTTGTAGATCGCGAGCGGAAGCGTTCCAATGAACGTGGATGACGGAGTCGTACTCGCCGTGATTCTAATCACCGATGACCGAGTGCCGAACGGACGGCACCTCCGCGTTCAACACACGTACGGTGCAGCAACGTCTCCTCCTTCTTGATCCAGCAAGGGGGAAGGAGAGGTTGATGGAGATCCAGCAGCACGACGGCGTGGTGGTGGATGTAGCGGGTCTCCGGCAGGGCTTCGCCGAGCTTCTACGAGAGAGAGAGAGGTGTTGCAGGGGAGGAGGGAGGCGCCCAAGGCTGTAGGTTGCTGCCCTCCCTCCCCCCCTTTATATAGGCCCCTGGGGGGGCGCCGGCCCTGGGAGATGGGATCTCCAAGGGGGGGCGGCGGCCAAAGGGGGGAAGGGGTTGCCTTGCCCCCCAAGGCAAGGGGGAAGCTCCCCCCCTTAGGGTTCCCAACCCTAGGCGCATGGGGGGAGGCCCAAGGGGGGCGCCCCAGCCCACTAAGGGCTGGTTCCCTTCCACTTTCAGCCCACGGGGCCCTCCGGGATAGGTGGCCCCACCCGGTGGACCCCCGGGACCCTTCCGGTGGTCCCGGTACAATACCGGTAACCCCCAAAACTTTCCCGGTGGCCGAAACTTGACTTCCTATATATAATTCTTCTCTACAACCCTAGCGTCACCGAACCTTAAGTGTGTAGACCCTACGGGTTCGGGAGACATGCAGACATGACCGAGACGCCTCTCCGGCCAATAACCAACAGCGGGATCTGGATACCCATGTTGGCTCCCACATGTTCCACGATGATCTCATCGGATGAACCACAGTGTCGAGGATTCAATCAATCCTGTATACAATTCCCTTTGTCAATCGGTATGTTACTTCCCCGAGATTCGATCGTCGGTATCCCAATACCTTGTTCAATCTCGTTACCGGCAAGTCTCTTTACTCGTACCGCAATGCATGATCCCGTGACTAACGCCTTAGTCACATTGAGCTCATTATGATGATGCATTACCGAGTGGGCCCAGAGATACCTCTCCGTCACACGGAGTGACAAATCCCAGTCTCGATCCGTGCCAACCCAACAGACACTTTCGGAGATACCCGTAGTGCACCTTTATAGTCACCCAGTTACGTTGTGACGTTTGGCACACCCAAAGCACTCCTACAGTATCCGGGAGTTGCACGATCTCATGGTCTAAGGAAAAGATACTTGACATTGGAAAAGCTCTAGCAAACGAAACTACACGATCTTTTATGCTATGCTTAGGATTGGGTCTTGTCCATCACATCATTCTCCTAATGATGTGATCCCGTTATCAATGACATCCAATGTCCATAGTCAGGAAACCATGACTATCTGTTGATCAACGAGCTAGTCAACTAGAGGCTTACTAGGGACATGTTGTGGTCTATGTATTCACACATGTATTACGATTTCCGAACAATACAATTATAGCATGAATAATAGACAATTACCATGAACAAAGAAATATAATAATAACCATTTATTATTGCCTCTAGGGCATATTTCCAACACGTCCCTCGAACTCCGATCCAGCCGAGTGTTGAGGGAGAGTTTCGTCAGCACGACGGCGTGGTGACGATGATGATGTTCCACCGACGCAGGGCTTCGCCTAAGCTCCGCAACGGTATTATCGAGGTGTAATATGGTGGAGGGGGGCACCGCACACGGCTAAGAGATCTCAAGGATCAATTGTTGTGTCTCTGGGGTGCCCCCTGCCCCCGTATATAAAGGAGCAAGGGGGAGGCAGCCGGCCAAGGGGAGAGGCGCGCCAAAGGGGGGAGTCCTACTCCCACCGGGAATAGGACTCCTCCTTTCCTTGTGGGAGTAGGAGAAGGGAAGGGGGGAGGAGAAAGAAGGAAGGGGGCGCCCCCCCCTTCCCTAGTCCAATTCGGATCAGATCATGGGGAGGAGCGCGGCCACCTTTTGAGACCTTTCTCTCCTTTCCCGTATGGTCCATTAAGGCCCAATACGAATTCCCGTAACTCTCCGGTACTCCGAAAAATACCTGAATCACTCGGAACCTTTCCGAAGTCCGAATATAGTCGTCCAATATATCGATCTTTACGTCTTGACCATTTTGAGACTCCTCGTCATGTCCCCGATCTCATCCGGGACTCCGAACTCCTTTGGTACATCAAAACTCAATAAAACTGTCATCGTAACGTTAAGCGTGCGGACCCTTCGGGTTCGAGAACTATGTAGACATGACCGAGACACCTCTCCGGTCAATAACCAATAGCGGGACCTGGATGCCCATATTGGCTCCCACATATTCTACAAAGATCTTTATCGGTCAGACCGCATAACAACATACGTTGTTCCCTTTGTCATCGGTATGTTACTTGCCCGAGATTCGATCGTCGGTATCTCGATACCTAGTTCAATCTCGTTACCGGCAAGTCTCTTTACTCGTTCCGTAATACATCATCCCGCAACTAACTCATTAGTCACAATGCTTGCAAGGCTTATAGTGATGTGCATTACCGAGTGGGCCCAGAGATACCTCTCCGACAATCGGAGTGACAAATCCTAATCTCGAAATACGCCAACCCAACAAGTACCTTTGGAGACACCTGTAGAGCACCTTTATAATCACCCAGTTACGTTGTGACGTTTGGTAGCACACAAAGTGTTCCTCCGGTAAACGGGAGTTGCATAATCTCATAGTCATAGGAACATGTATAAGTCATGAAGAAAGCAATAGCAACATACTAAACGATCGGGTGCTAAGCTAACGGAATGGGTCAAGTAAATCACGTCATTCTCCTAATGAGGTGATCTCGTTAATCAAATGACAAATCATGTCTATGGCTAGGAAACATAACCATCTTTGATTAACAAGCTAGTCAAGTAGAGGCATACTAGTGACACTCTGTTTGTCTATGTATTCACACATGTATTATGTTTCCGGTTAATACAATTCTAGCATGAATAATAAACATTTATCATGATATAAGGAAATATATAATACTTTATTATTGCCTCTAGGGCATATTTCCTTCAATATTGTGTAGAAATACAGGACCCAAAACGTTAATCTCTTCGCATAGGTGAACTAGGACGTGCGTCATGATGTTGAAGAAGGATGGTGGGAACACCAACTCGAAACTGACAAGACATTGCACCAAATTATTCTCTAACCTTGGTATGATTTCTGGATCGATTACCTTCTGAGAGATTGCATTGACGAATGCACATAGCTTCACAATGGCTAATCGAACGTTATCCGGTGGAAGCCCCCTCAATGCAACCGGAAGCTGTTGCGTCATAATCACGTGGCAGTCATGAGACTTTAGGTTCTGGAACTTTTTCTCTGCCATGTTTATTATTCCCTTTATATTCGACGAGAAGCCAGACGGTACCTTAATACTGAGCAGGCATTCAAAGAAGATTTCCTTCTCTTCTTTGGTAAGAGCGTAGCTGGCAAGACCCTGATGTATGCCGTCTTTTCCATGCATACGTTGCTGGTCCTCCCGTGCCTCAGGTGTATCTTTTGTCTTCCCATACACGCCCAAGAAGCCAAGCAGGGTCACGCAAAGATTCTTCGTCACGTGCATCACGTCGATTGCAGAGCGGACCTCTAGATCTTTCCAATAGGGCAGGTCCCAAAATATAGATTTCTTCTTCCACATGGGTGCCCGTCGTCAGCGTCATTTGGAACAGGTTGTCCGCCAGGACCCTTTCCAAAGACTATCTTCAAATCCTTGACCATATCATGTACATCAGCACCAGTACGGTGGCGAGGCTTCGTCCGGTGATCCGCCTCACCTTTGAAATGCTTGCCTTTCTTTCTTACGGGATGCCTGCTCGGAAGAAATCGACGATGTCCCAGGTACACATTCTTCCTACAATTGTCCAAATATATACTGTCGGTATCATCCAAACAGTGCGTGCATGCGCGGTATCCCTTGTTTGTCTGTCCTGAAAGGTTACTGAGAGCAGGCCAATCATTGATGGTCACGAACAGCAAGGCCTTTAGGTCAAATTCTTCCCCCATGTGCTCATCCCACGCACGTACACCTGTTCCATTCCACAGCTGTAACAGTTCTTCAACTAATGGCCTTAGGTACACATCAATGTCGTTGCCGGGTTTCTTAGGGCCTTGGATGAGCACTGGCATCATAATGAACTTCCACTTCATGCACAACCAAGGAGGAAGGTTATACAAACATAGAGTCACAGGCCAGGTGCTATGGTTGCTGCTCTGCTCCCCAAAAGGATTAATGCCATCTGCGCTTAGACCAAACCATACGTTCCTTGCGTCATCTGCAAACTCCTTCCCGTACTTTCTCTCAATTTTTCTCCACTGCGACCCGTCAGCGGGTACTCTCAACTTTCCGTCTTTCTTACGGTCTTCTCTGTGCCATCGCATCGCCTTGGCATGCTCTTTGTTTTGGAACAAACGTTTCAACCGTGGTATTATAGGAGCATACCACATCACCTTGGCAGGAATCTTCTTCCTGGGGCGCTCGCCCTCGACATCACCAGGGTCATCGCGCCTGATCTTATAGTGCAATGCACCGCATACCGGGCAAGCGTTCAAATCCTCGTACTCACCGCGGTAGAGAATGCAGTCATTAGGGCATGCATGTACCTTCTGCACCTCTAACCCTAGAGGGCAGATAGCCTTCTTTGCTTCGTACGTACTCTCGGGCAATTCGTTGTCCTTTGGAAGCATATTCTTTATCATTACCAGCAACTTTCCAAATCCCTTGTCAGATACACCATTCTCTGCCTTCCATTGCAGCAATTCCAGTGTGGTGCCCAACTTTTTCTTGTCAGCTTCGCAATTCGGGTACAACAATTTCTTGTGATCCTCTAACATGCGCTGCAACTTCTTCTTCTCCAAATCACTTGCGCAGTTTCTCTTTGCATCGGCAATGGCCCGACCTAGATCATCAGCGGGCTCATCTGATGCCTCTTCTTCAGCTTCTTCTCGCATTGCTAGCTCAGCTTCTTCCCCCATTGTTGTATCATCGTATTCAGGGAACCCATGGCCAGGATAGCTATCGTCGTCCTCTTCTTCTTCATTGTCTTCCATCATAACCCCTCTTTCTCCGTGCTTGGTCCAAACATTATAGTGGGGCATGAAACCGGACTTAAACAGGTGGACGTGAATGGTTCTTGACGTAGAGTAATTGTGATCATTCTTACAGACTAAACATGGACAAGGCATAAAACCATCCGCCCGCTTGTTTGCCTCAGCCGCAAGCAGAAAAGTTTGCACGCCATTAATGAACTCGGGAGAGCATCGGTCATCGTACATCCATTGTCGGCTCATCTTCATCACACAACACCGAATAGACCAAATTAATACAAGTTCATACATAAAGTTCATACAAGACTTAAATGCAACAAACAAATAACTCTCTAACTAAAGAATTTAAATGCAACAACAAATGTGATCAAGATCGCAACTAAGGTAACAATTGATCCAACAGCATAATGATACCAAGCCTCACTATCAATGGCATATGTTCTAATCTTTCTAATCTTCAAGCGCATTTTCTCCATCTTGATCTTGTGATCATCGACGACATCGGCAACATGCAACTCCAATTCCATCTTCTCCCCCTCAATTGTTTTCAATTTTTCTTTCAAATACTCATTTTCTCTTTCAACTAAATTTAACCTCTCGACAATAGGGTCGGTTGGAATTTCCGGTTCACAAACCTCCTAGACAAAAATATCTATGTCAACTTGATGGGCATTATTTGTCATAAACACGAAATGCAACAACTAGTTTTAAAAGAGAATATACCACATCCGAATCATAACAAGGACGAGGGCCGACGGGGACGGATATCAAAACCATGGCACTATGTATAACAAACAACGTACGGGTAAGATAATTATACGAGTAACAATATATCCAAATCACACAAACATCAATTTGGTAATGTAAAACATTCATGAACAAGAGGCTCACCACAAGGTGGTGCCGGCGACGGAACGGTGCGGGCGATCGACCGTGGTTACGACGGAGATTTAGAAGGCACTAAGTAAACCACACCTACATATGCAAACTAAGTGTTAGTTTTGACCACAAATTGCATATAAATCAAATGCTAGCACATATATTTTCTACCAAATTACTAAACTCATAAATTAATCACTATACAAAGCATTGCAAGAGCTAATCTAGCAATGGGAGATGAAAGGACAAAGTTGCTAACCTTTGTGATCATTTGAATGGATGGGGGCCTTCAAATCTTGACAAATTTTGGGCAAAATGTGTGATGAGCTCGAGAGGAAGAGGGGAAGAACAGAGAGGAGAGGGGAAAGGGGAAGAACAGAACGAGCTCGGGTGGACGAAGGGTTTATGTAGGACGACCTTTAGCACCGGTTCGTGCCATCAACCGGTACTAAAGGTGCTGGAGGGGCCACAGACTGACAACATCCTGCCACCACTCACTTTAGTACTGGTCCGTGGCACGAACCGGTACTAATGAAAGCGGCTGGCTAGCCGTTGGAACCGGCACTAATGCACACATTAGTGCCGGCTCAAAAGAAAACCGGCACTAATGTGCTTGACATTTGACCCTTTTTCTACTACTGAACCGCCGAGAACCGGCTCCCCGTCGTCAAGACCTCCCGGATCCGTCCGTTCTGCCGCCCAAGACCTCGCCGGAGTCCCTCAACTCATCCGCACCGAGTCCCTGCACGCGCCCTGCCTCGCGTTGACCGCGCCTGCTGCCTCCCCTGCTTCGTGTCGAACCGTTCCAGCCCCGCTCCAGTTGACCGAGCCCAGCCACGCCGCTTGCTTCCTCGCGGGCCACAAGCCACGGCCGGCCCAGCTTCCCTCCAACGCCTAGCGTCTGCACCAGCTGGGCTTGGCCCAATGTGAGCAGCTTCCCCAGTCTTTCAGTTTTGGCCCGATATGTTTTTTCCCTGTTCCAGCGAATTTAGTTATTATCCAGAGAGTGCAGTTTTACAGAAAAGCCCCTGTTCATCATGCATTTAATATCTCACTAACCATGCATCGGATTAAAATGTTTTATATATGTAAAATGCTTAGAATTTTATCTAGTTTCATAATATGCAACTGTCATCCATGTTTAAAATGTTTAAACTTGCTGTTTGTATAATTTTGCATAAATGCCATGTCAAAATGATTTATTTCATAACTAAATAACTGTAGCTCCAAATTAAATAAACTTTATATGTAAATGGGGTAGGAAAATGCATAGATTAACATGTTGCACTTTATTTTCCTATTTAACAACAATAAAATATGTTTTTAGGCAGAACAGTAGCTAATTCAAAATATGCACATGAGGATTTTCGGGAATGGTGGTTTATTGTTTCGGCCTCATTTAAACTTGCCTAGATAGGTAGTTTTATTATGCTTCACCTCTTGCCATGCTTAATAACATTTAGTATTGTTGGGTACATAAACGAGAGTGAACTAAATGATTGAATGTGGTGTTTCATCAATATGCAACTCGTTGCATATTGAGCTCCACTTAATTTGTAGTATTGTTTGTGCACTTTGCCATGCCATGCCTCATTAAACCGGACATGCATCATACTTGTTGTGCATCATGCCATGTTTATGTGATGGTTGTTTACTATGTTGCTTGCTTCTTTCCGGGTTGCTTCTCTCGTTAGCTTCGGTTTCATTCCGGAGTTGTGAGGATTCGTTCGACTACGTTGGGTCGTCTACTTCTTGGACTTGTTCTTCTTCCTTGCGGGATTTCAGGCAAGATGACCATTACCCTCGACATCACTTCTATCTTTGCTTGCTAGTTGTTCGTTCTATCTCTATGTCGCGCTACCTACCACTTGTTTATCATGCCTCCCACATTGCCATGACAAGCCTCTAACCCACCTTCCTAGCAAACCGTTGTTTGGCTAAGTTACCGCTTTTGCTCAGCCCCTCTTATAGCGTTGTTATTTGCAGGTGAAATTGAAGATTGCTCCATGTTGGAACATGATTGTGTTGGTATATCACAATATCTCTTATTTTAGTTAATGCATCTATATACTTGCTAAAGGGTGGAAGGCTCGGCCTTTTGCCTGGTGTTTTGTTCCACTCTTGCCGCCCTAGTTTCCATCATACCGGTGTTATGTTCCTTGATTTTGCGTTCCTTACACGGTTGGGGAATTATGGGACCCCCTTGACAGTTCGCTTTAAACAAAACTCCTCTAGCAAGGCCCAACCTTGGTTTTAACATTTGCCACCTAAGCCTTTTTCCCTTGGGTTCTGCAAACTCAAGGGTCATCTTTATTTTTAACCCCCGGGCAAGTGCTCCTCCGAGTGCTGGTCCAACCTGGGCGATGTCCGGCGCCCCCTGGGCAACCAGGGTCTATGCCAACCCGACGTCTTGCCCATCCGGTGTGCCCTGAGAATGAGATACGTGCGACTCCTATCGGGATTTTTCGGCACATCGGGTGGCTTTGCTGGTCTTGTTTTACCATTGTCGAAAAGTCTTGTAACCGGGATTCTGAGACTGATCGGGTCTTCCCGGGAGAAGGAATATCCTTCGTTGACCGTGAGAGCTTGTGATGGGCTAAGTTGGGACACCCCTGCAGGGTATAAACTTTTGAGAGCCATGCCCGCGGTTATGTGGCAGATGGGAATTTGTTAATGTCCGGTTGTAGAGAACTTGACACTTGACTTAATTAAAATGCATCAACCGCGTGTGTAGCCGTGATGGTCTCTTTTCGGCGGAGTTCGGGAAGTGAACACGGTTCTTGTGTTATGGTTGTGCGTAAGTAGTTTCAAGATCACTTTTTGATCACTTCTAGCTTCACGACCGTTGCGTTGCTTCTCTTCTCGCTCTTATTTGCGTATGTTAGCCACCATATTTGCTTAGTGCTTGCTGCAACTCCACCTCATTACCCCATCCTACCCATAAGCTTAAATAGTCTTGATCTCGCGGGTTTTGAGATTACCGAGTCCTCGTGACTCACAGATACTACCAAAACAGTTGCAGGTGCCGATGATACCAGTGCAGGCAATGCCATCGAACTCAAGAGGGAGTTCGACGAGGACCTTGGTCGTTACTATGTTTCGTTTCCTGATGATCAGTAGTGGAGCCCAGTTGGGACGATCGGGGATCTAGCATTTGGGGTTATCTTCTTTTCATGTGGATTTGACCGTAGTCGGTCTATGTGTGTACTCTGAATGATGTATGTTTAATTCATGTATTGTGTGAAGTGGCGATATTAAGCTAACTCTTTATACCTTTCTTATTCAGTACATGGGATTGTGTGAAGATGACCCTTCTTGCGACAAAACCACCATGCGGTGATGCCTCTAAGTCGTGCCTCGACACGTGTGAGATATAGCCGCATTGTGGGTGTTAGAAGTTGGTAATCAGAACCATCCCCGACTTAGGAGCCCCCTGCTTCATCGAATCACTAACGTTGTTGAGTCTAGAACTAAAATGTTTTGAGTCTTAGGATTATATATATTGGAGAGTAGGATTCTTTTTACTTCCCAGTCCCTTTGTCGCTCTGGTGAGGCCATCCTGACGTAGATGTTTTGTCTTTCTCTCCTCAAATTTCACTAAAATTTTTTAGGATCACGCGGGTATCTTGGGATCGTTCCGATATTCTTGTAACAAGAACATTGTTCTTGGTGCCTCCTAACATTTAGGGGTTGTGGCAGTGTCCCGGGGAGTTGAGCTCCGAGGTGTTGTCGTCACAATTTTATCGTTGCAGTTCTGGAATACCTGAGTTTTCACCGACATCGAAAATCTCTTTTATGCAGTTGTTGGTGAGATAACCTCGACGCCACCCAGTACTGGGGCGGGAGTTCGGGAGTATTGCCATAACTCGTATAACGGATGTTTTTCGAAGGTTGAGGTACACGATTTTCGGAGTTTTCTTGGTTATGTGTTGACGGATGGATACAGCTGGATGTAGGGATTGTTAGTTTGGGTGAGATATATTGCTTCCCCTGTATCCCCAACAGCAGATTGCATAACCAGAAAGTTTCGGGAGTTTATAGGTGGGAATTCAAGTAGCTCCTAGGATATCTTTCCGACAGATGCATGATTTGAGATTGGGGTCCAACGTCTAGTGGTTCGTTTTTCATGGTCGATTTACAGTGGTCACGAGGCGTCTTAAAGAATCCTTGGCTATGCTGATTCGGGGACATCTTGTTTGTCATTCGTGACGTCCGCTGTACGTCGTGCCCATGGGGCCTCATCACGAACACTTTGGGCAAAATCTCTATCATATGTTTGTTTCCAGCTTATTCTGCAAGCCAAATCCTTTGTTTTGTTTTGGTTTGTGGTATTCGAGTTGCTTCAATGTCAAGTGTGATTCCATACTTTTTCTAAGTGGTGTTCTCATATTTCTATGAGAGTGCTAATCCTTCTCAATTATCGCGATTGTCGTCCCAATTCTCTTCCAACCGACGTGCTTCTCTTCAAGTGGATCCGATCATTTCAACATTCGCGAGATCAATTCTAAGTTTTCTCAACGGTGTCTGTTTCATTTCATCCCCAAGTTGCCTTTGTTTTTTCCCGCCCTCCCACCCTTTTCTTCGAGGACTCAGATTTCTTAATCAAGTATCCTTTTTATTGATGCGAAGTTTCTCCATTCTTTTCCGTCAATGTTCTTATCCGATGATTCTCAGGAAGGTACTAACGGAGCTTCAAGTTCATCATTCTTCGTTCTCTTTTCTTCTCCGGTGGATTCAATTCAAGCTTTGTCGATCATATCCTTTCCTCGTTTCAAATGTTTTCTCATGCCGGTGCACCTCTTAATCTTCCACTTCTCGCCATTCATTTGTTCCGGAGTGCTGAAGATATCTCAGGAGATTCGTATTTTCATTCCTAATCCGTTCAAGATATCTTGAGGTTGTTGTCTCTTTTGAGCCATTTAATTCGACCGGCGCAATCTCTCTTTTAAATCGTTCAACGGTGTATCTTTGAGTGGGCCCTAACCCACAGGTCTTTTCCCAGGATCTTACCTGACTCTTCTAAATTTCCCGGAGCTATTCCCAAATTAATTTCAAAGTTTGACGTAAGAATGAATTATCATCAGTCAAATGTCTTTCTCCAAGATCTTTCAAATTCTTTTCATCGTTCATTCAATCTTTGTAATTGCCATACCAGAGTGCCTCCACAATTCATGGTGGTGTTTCTCGTCGTCATTCTTAGCTTTTGAAGTCTGAAGAAGAGTTTTCCTCTAAATCTTGTTCATTCTTTTGAAGATTCAGGGTTCTAGCGTTATGCCATCCTCTCATAATTTTTTTTGATTGTGAGAATTCTTTTCATACCCATCCGGAGCATTTTAGGAGTTGTTTCGTTTCTTGATCATCCAAAGGCCATCATTTTAGAACTTTTCTTCATTCTCATCTTTCAACCTCATTTCCGCAATTCTTCTCAATTCATGCCTCTTCGTTCGTCTCCATATTCTTCCGGTGCTTTGTTCAAGTATCCTCTATTCAACCCGTGATCTATTCGTTCTTGTGTATCTAAATTCTCTCAAGTATCTTCATTTGTTTTCCAATTCTTTCCGGTGAATTGTGCCTTTGCTACTTTCATTTTCAATTCTTACGGTGGTTCGTCCAACATTCCTCTTCCATTGTTATCATACCAATTCATTTGTTCTTTCCAAATCTTACCGGTGGTTCGTTGAAGACCTTCTCAAGTTTGCGCTATTTATCTCTTAATCCTTTCTACGAGAATAAGTACTATGCCAAATCCATTGCTTGTCATCAATTTGAATTGGTGAAGGATACGCATAACATAATTCTTATTCTTGTTGCACCCAAGTGATTAATTCCTTCCTTCGGAGTTTGTTCATGATGAGGAAATTCTCAGTTTCAAGTTGTTCATCTTTCTTTCCGGAGTTCCAAGTTTTCTCAGTTATCTCGTCGTGAAGCTCCATCTAAATCATCGCAAGGCTTCACCTTGTGTTTTCAAATTCTCTTTCTTTTTATCATACCTTTATTACTGGAGTTCTTCATGGAGGCTCTACATGGTGGTTCATCAAGGATTCTTTTCATTCTTCAATTGCTCTTCAAGATTTTCTCTCGAAGTTATGATTCGGCAAGCTATACTCTAAAATAAACATGGTGCTCAACACATGTCTTGTTTTGAGGAGTTCAAGTATTGTTCATCTTGCATTCCGAAGTGCAATTCTTTCTACCTTATTTTTGAGGTGGTGTTATGCCATTCTTGATAATTTCCCTGTGTTTCAAGGTTCGCAAGTTGTTAAGAATGAGATATTTAAACCCATCATTTTCTCTTCGTTCAGAAGATCTTTTTCAATCCATCAATCTCTTCGTTGGTGTTATCTTGGTATAGATTTCACTTAAAGCCTTCCCTAAGGAATGTTGCTATTATGGTGTTTAGCAATGATCTAAGTTTCCTCCTATTCTCGCGGTGAAAGAAGTTTTTCCATCTCTTCGTTCCTCTCAGCTAATCAATCTTTTGGTAGTGGCTGGTTGTCACCTCATAATTTTGAGATGTCTCCATAAGCCCACGAGGATCATATCCTTTCGTATTGATCTTCCAACAACTCCGTTCAATCCTTCTTTTAAGGATGCTATCTCAAATTCATTTATGGTAGAAGATGTCATTTTCTTCTCAATTCTTTTCTTTCCAACGATCTAGCTTCTATTCTATCATTCCAGAGGCATTGTGATGTTGCTCTCATCCACCCATCGTCTCGTTTTGTAAATATCATGTTCTTTCCTTGCTTATCCGTTTAGCAGGAGTGTTGTGTCCTCTGCTCAAGTTCTTTTCATTTTATCAAGTCTTGCATCTCTTTTCAACCGGAGTGCTGTTCGAATTTGTTCTTCCTTGTCCCTTGTTTATCTCGTTTCAACCAGAGTGGTTTCTATTCCTTCTTGTCCATTGTGCTCGTCATTCATAGCTTTGCAACCTCCAAGGTTCACATGGTGTTCCTTGTTTCTCTTTCTACCGGAGTGCTCTCAACGTCGTTCAACTCTGTTGTGTTCTTTCTTTCAAGTTTTTCAACCACTCAAGGTTCATCGGTTTCACTCGTTTGTCAAAGAAGCAACATTGTTTTACCTCTTCCTCTTCCTCTTCCGTTTCTCCCCGGTGCCATCCTTAGATCTCGGGTCGAGATCTCTTGTAAGTGGAGGAGTGTTGTGACGCCCCGAGACCGACACTTCAGACGCCTTCCTTGTTCTTCGCTACCGTCGTGTGTTTTCTTTTGCTTATTACATTTCATCATGTGCATTGCATCTGCATGTTTTCATAAAACTCGTAGTCGTTCGTAATTGCCGCTTCTCCTTGTCTCCATGGCATGTCGTCAGACCGTTTGTCTTCCTTGTCCATTCTCAGTCCAACCACACACTTGACCTCGTCCGCCTAACCCTCCTGGCACAGTGCATCGACCCCTCACCCGTGTCCGAAACTTCCCCGAACCCGACCCGCTCAGTCATCACCGTTGGGTCCGGATCATCCTCTAACGTCCCTAAAACATCTCCATTTTCTTATTTGGACTCCCTAACCCTTTTATTCCGAACCGCCCGATCGTGATCGGATGATCCAAATCATCCCCTTTACGTATATATATAGACCCTAGTCCATCTTTAGACCCAAACCCTAAAACCTAGGGATCTTGTCCCATCCACTCGTCGCCGCCGCCACTCCACCGAATCCACATCGGGATCCCACCTGCCCAAACCACCGCCGCCATCTTCCCCTTGTTTTCAGCGCCACCCAATCAGTAGCAGCGCCCGAGCGCTCCTCTCCACGCCGGCATCCCCGTCCCGAACCTCATCGTCGCCGTGCACCCACCCTTGATCCATCGCCCGGGGCCGTTTCCCCACTGGACGAACACCAGGCCAGCCCCGCGCCCCTGCTCTTCCTTCTTCTTCCCCTATCCCGCTCTTCTCTCAGTGCTCTCTTTGTCCCGTGTAGGAGGACAGCCAAGGGAGCACCTCGAGGAGCAACACCACAGCAGCCTCGTCCTTGCTCTGCCACCATCTCCGGCAAGATTCGGCGAGCCGCGACGAATCCGACCTCCTCCCGTTCCCCTGCTTCGGATCTGGTGCTCCACACCCCCTTCCTTGCGCCTGCGGCCTCCCGCTCGTCGCCATCACCGTAGCAAGTTCAAGCTTCGCCGCCCGTTGCTGTTCATCGAGCCGTCCCACGCTCCAACTGCCGGGAACCGGCTCCCTGTCGTCAAGACCTCCCGGATCCGTCCGTTCTGCCGCCCAAGACCTCGCCGGAGTCCCTCAACTCGTCCGCACCGAGTCCCTGCACGCGCCCTGCCTCGCGTTGACCGCGCCTGCTGCCTCCCCTGCTTCGCGTCAAACCGCTCCAGCCCCGCTCCAGTTGACCGAGCCCAGCCTCGCGGCTTGCTTCCTCGCGGGCCACAAGCCACGGCCGGCCCAGCTTCCCTCCAAGGCCCAGCGTCTGCACCAGCTGGGCTTGGCCCAATGTGAGCAGCTTCCCCAGTCTTTCAGTTTCGGCCCGATATGTTTTTTTCCCTGTTCCAGCGAATTTAGTTATTATCCAGAGAGTGCAATTTTACAAAAAAGCCCCTGTTCATCATGCATTTAATATCTCACTAACCATGCATCGGATTAAAATGTTTTATATATGTAAAATGCTTAGAATTTTATCTAGTTTCATACTATGCAACTTTCATCCATGTTTAAAATGTTTAAACTTGCTGTTTGTTTAATTTTTCATAAATTCCATGTCAAAATGATTTATTTCATAACTAAATAACCGTAGCTCCAAATTAAATAAACATTATATGTAAATGGGGTAGGAAAATGCATAGATTAACATGTTGCACTTTGTTTTCCTGTTTAACAACAATAAAATATGGTTTTAGGCAGAACAGTAGCTAATTCAAAATATGCACATGAGGATTTTCCGGAATTGTTGTTTATTGTTTCGGCCTCATTTAAACTTGCCTAGATAGGTAGTTTTATTATGCTTCATCTCTTCCCATGCTTAATAACATTTAATATTGTTGGGTACATAAACGAGAGTGAACTAAATGATTGAATGTGGTGTTTCATCAATATGCAACTCGTTGCATATTGAGCTCCACTTAATTTGTAGTATTGTTTGTGCACTTTGCCATGCCATGCCTCATTAAACCGGACATGCATCATACTTGGTTGTGCATCATGCCATGTTTATGTGATGGTTGTTTACTATGTTGCTTGCTTCTTTCCGGGTTGCTTCTCTCGTTAGCTTCGGTTTCGTTCCGGAGTTGTGAGGATTCGTTCGACTACGTTGGGTTGTCTACTTCTTGGACTCGTTCTTCTTCCTTGCGGGATTTCAGGCAAGATGACCATTACCCGCGATATCACTTCTATCTCTGCTTGCTAGTTGTTCATTCTATCGCTATGTCGCGCTACCTACCACTTGTTTATCATGCCTCCCACATTGCCATGTCAAGCCTCTAACCCACCTTCCTAGCAAACCGTTGTTTGGCTAAGTTACCGCTTTTGCTCAGCCCCTCTTATAGCGTTGTTAGTTGCAGGTAAAGTTGAAGATTGCTCCATTTTGGAACATGATTATGTTGGGATATCACAATATCTCTTATTTTAATTAATGCATCTATATACTTGGTAAAGGTTGGAAGGCTCGGCCTTTTGACTAGTGTTTTGTTCCACTCTTGCCACCCTAGTTTCCGTCATACCGGTGTTATGTTCCTTGATTTTGCGTTCCTTACGTGGTTGGGGAATTATGGGACCCCCTTGACAGTTCGCTTTGAATAAAAATCCTCCAGCAAGGCCCAACCTTGGTTTTAACATTTGCCACCTAAGCCTTTTTCCCTTGGGTTCTGCAGACTCAAGGGTCATCTTTATTTTAAACCCCCAGGCCAGTGCTCCTCCGAGTGCTGGTCCAACCTGGGCGATGTCTGGCGCCCCCTGGGCAACCAGGGTCTATGCCAACCTGACGTCTTGCCCATCCGGTGTGCCCTGAGAACGAGATACGTGCGACTCCTATCGGGATTTGTCGGCACATCGGGTGGCTTTGCTGGTCTTGTTTTACCATTGTCAAAAAGTCTTGTAACCGGGATTCTGAGACTGATCGGGTCTTCCCGGGAGAAGGAATATCCTTCGTTGACCGTGAGAGCTTGTGATGGGCTAAGTTGGGACACCCCTGCAGGGTATAAACTTTTGAGAGTCGTGCCCGCGGTTATGTGGCAGATGGGAATTTGTTAATGTCCGGTTGTAGAGAACTTGACACTTGACTTAATTAAAATGCATCAACCGCGTGTGTAGCCGTGATGGTCTCTTTTCGGCGGAGTCCGGGAAGTGAACACGGTTCTTGTGTTATGGTTGTGCGTAAGTAGTTTCAGGATCACTTTTTGATCACTTCTAGCTTCACGACCGTTGCATTGCTTCTCTTCTCGCTCTTATTTGCGTATGTTAGCCACCATATTTGCTTAGTGCTTGCTGCAACTCCACCTCATTACCCCATCCTACCCATAAGCTTAAATAGTCTTGATCTCGCGGGTTTTGAGATTGCTGAGTCCTCGTGACTCACAGATACTACCAAAACAGTTGCAGGTGTCGATGATACCAGTGCAGGCGATGCCATCGAACTCAAGAGGGAGTTCGACGAGGACCTTGGTCGTTACTATGTTTCGTTTCCTGATGATCAGTAGTGGAGCCCAGTTGGGACGATCGGGGATCTAGCATTTGGGGTTATCTTCTTTTCATGTGGATTTGACCGTAGTCGGTCTATGTGTGTACTCTGAATGATGTATGTTTAATTCATGTATTGTGTGAAGTGGCAATTGTAAGCCAACTCTTTATCCCTTTCTTATTCAGTACATGGGATTGTGTGAAGATGACCCTTCTTGCGACAAAACCACCATGCGGTTATGCCTCTAAGTCGTGCCTCGACACGTGGGAGATATAGCCGCATTGTGGGTGTTACACTTCGGGTCCATAGTTATTAGCTAGATGGCCTCTTCTCTCTCTTTGGATCTCAATGCAAAGTTCTCCTCGATCTTCTTGGAGATCTATTCGATGTAATCTTCTTTTGCTCTGTGTTTGTCGAGATCCGATGAATTGTGGGTTTATGATCAAGTTTGTCTATGAACAATAATTGAATCTCCTCTGAATTCTTTTATGTATGATTGGTTATCTTTGCAAGTCTCTTCGAATTATCAGTTTGGTTTGGCCTACTAGATTGATCTTTCTTGCAATGGGAGAAGTGCTTAGCTTTGGGTTCAATCTTGCGGTGCTCGATCCCAGTGACAGTAGGGGAAACGACACGTATTGTATTGTTGCCATCGAGGATAAAAAGATGGGGTTTATATCATATTGCATGAGTTTATCCCTCTACATCATGTCATCTTGCTTAAAGTGTTACTCCGTTCTTATGAACTTAATACTCTAGATGCATGCTGGATAGCGGTCGATGTGTGGAGTAATATTAGTAAATGCAGGCAGGAGTCGGTCTACTTGTCACGGACGTGATGCCTATATACATGATCATACCTAGATATTCTCATAACTATGCTCAATTCTATCAATTGCTCGACAGTAATTCGTTTACCCACCGTAATACTTATGCTCTTGAGAGAAGCCACTAGTGAAACCTATGGCCCCGGGTCTATTTTCCATCATATTAATCTTCCAACACTTAGCTATTTCTATTGCCGTTTATTTTACTTTGCATCTTTATTTCTCTTTATTATAAAAATACCAAAACTATTATCTTATCATATCTATCAGATCTCACTCTCGTAGGTGACCGTGAAGGGATTGACAACCCCTTTATCGCGTTGGGTGCGAGGTTCTTATTTGTTTGTGTAGGTGCGTGGGACTCGCGTGTGGTCTCCTACTGGATTGATACCTTGGTTCTCAAAAACTGAGGGAAATACTTATGCTACTTTACTGCATCACCCTTTCCTCTTCAAGGAAAAACCAACGCAGTGCTCAAGAGGTAGCATTGCCTCTAGGGCATATTTCCTTCAGTCTCCCACTTGCACTAGAGTCAATAATCTAGATTACACAGTAATGATTCTAACACCCATGGAGTGTTGGTGCTGATCATGTTTTGCTCGTGAGAGAGGCTTAGTCAACGGATCTGCAACATTCTGATCCGTATGTATCTTGCAAATCTCTATGTCTCCCTCCTTGACTTGATCGCGGATGGAATTGAAGCGTCTCTTGATGTGCTTGGTTCTCTTGTGAAATCTGGATTCCTTTGCCAAGGCAATTGCACCAGTATTGTCACAAAAGATTTTCATTAGACCCGATGCACTAGGTATGACACCTAGATCGGATATGAACTCCTTCATCCAGACTCCTTCATTTGCTGCTTCTGAAGCAGCTATGTACTCCGCTTCACATGTAGATCCCGCCACGACGCTTTGTTTAGAACTGCTCCAACTGTCAGCTCCACCGTTCAATATAAATACATATCCAGTTTGTGACTTAGAGTCATCCGGATCAATGTCAAAGCTTGCGTCGACGTAACCATTTACGACGAGCTCTTTGTCACCTCCATAAACGAGAAACATATCCTTAGTTCTTTTCAGGTATTTCAGGATGTTCTTGACCGCTGTCCAGTGATCCACTCCTGGATTACTTTGGTACCTCCCTGCTAAACTAATAGCAAGGCACACATCAGGTCTGGTACATAGCATTGCATACATGATAGAGCCTATGGCTGAAGCATAGGGAACACTTTTCATTTTCTCTCTATCTACTGCAGTGGTCGGGCATTGAGTCTTACTCAACTTCACACCTTGTAGTACAGGAAAGAACCCTTTCTTTGCTTGATCCATTTTGAACTTCTTCAAAACTTTATCAAGGTATGTAGTTTGTGAAAGTCCAATTAAGCGTCTTGATCTATCTCTATAGATCTTTCATGACCCACAAGTATAGGGGATCTATCGTAGTCCTTTCGATAAGTAAGAGTGTCGAACCCAACGAGGAGCAGAAGGAAATGATAAGCAGTTTTCAGCAAGGTATTCTCTGCAAGCACTAAAATAATAGGTAATAGATAGTTTTGTGATAAGATAATTGGTAACGAGCAACAAGTAACAAAAGTAAATAAAGTGCAGCAAGGTGGCCCAATCCTTTTTGTAGCAAAGGACAAGCCTGGACAAACTCTTATATAAAGGAAAACGCTCCCGAGGACACATGGGAATTATCGTCAAGCTAGTTTTCATCACGTTCATATGATTCGCGTTCGGTACTTTGATAATTTGATATGTGGGTGGACCGGTGCTTGGGTGCTGTCCTTACTTGGACAAGCATCCCACTTATGATTAACCCCTATTGCTAGCATCCGCAACTACAAAAGAAGTATTAAGGTAAACCTAACCATAGCATGAAACATATGGATCCAAATCAGCCCCTTACGAAGCAACGGATAAACTAGGGTTTAAGCTTCTGTCACTCTAGCAACCCATCATCTACTTATTACTTCCCAATGCCTTCCTCTAGGCCCAAACAATGGTGAAGTGTCATGTAGTCGACGTTCACATAACACCACTAGAGGATAGACAACATACATCTCATCAAAATATCGAACGAATACCAAATTCACATGACTACTAATAGCAAGACTTCTCCCATGTCCTCAGGAACAAACGTAACTACCCACAAAGCATATCATGTTCATAATCAGAGGAGTATTTATATGCATATAGGATCTGAACATATGATCTTCCACCAAATAAACCAACTAGCATCAACTACAAGGAGTAATCAACACTACTAGCAACCTACAGGTACCAATCCCAGACTTGGAGACAAGAATTGGATACAAGAGATGAACTAGGGTTTGAGAGGAGATGGTGCTGGTGAAGATGTTGATGGAGATTGCCCTCTCCTGATGAGAGGAGCATTGGTGATGACGATGGCGATGATTTCCCCCTCCCGGAGGGAAGTGTCCCCGGCAAAACAGCTCTGCCGGAGCCCTAGATTGGTTCCGCCAAGGTTCCGCCTCGTGGCGGCCGAGTCTCGTCCCGAAACCTTGCTTATGATTTTTCTTCGGACGAAAGACTTCATATACCAAAAGATGGGCATCGGAGAGCCAACAGGGGGCCCACGAGGCAGGGGGCGCGCCCAGGGGGGTAGGGCGCGCCCCCACCCTCGTGGCCAGGGTGTGGGCCCCCACTTGTATTTCTTCCGCTCAGTATTTTTTATTATTTCCAAAAATGACTTTCGTGGAGTTTCAGGACTTTTGGAGTTGTGCAGAATAGGTCTCTAATATTTGCTCTTTTTCCAGCCAGAATTCCAGCTGCCGGCATTCTCCTCCTTATGTAAACCTTGTAAAATAAGAGAGAATAGGCATAAGTATTGTGACATTATGTGTAATAACAGCCCATAATGCAATAAATATCGATATAAAAGCATGATGCAAAATGGACGTATCAATCTTGATGCCCAATATATATGTAGCTTCACCGAGGTCTTTCATTGAAAAACTCTTATTCAAGTATCCTTTTATGCTTATCCAGAAATTCTATATCGTTTCCAATCAACAATATGTCATCCACCTATAATATTAGAAATGCTACAGAGCTCCCACTCACTTTCTTGTAAATACAGGCTTCTCCAAAAGTCTGTATAAAACCATATGCTTTGATCACACTATCAAAACGTTTATTCCAACTCCGAGATGCTTGCACCAGTCCATAGATGGATTGCTGGAGCTTGCACACTTTGTTAGCATCCTTTGGATCGATAAAACCTTCAAGTTGCATCATATACAACTCTTCTTCCAGAAATCCATTCAGGAATGTAGCCTTTACATCCATTTGCCAAATTTCATAGTCATAAAATGCGGCAATTGCTAACATGATTCGGACGGACTTAAGCATCGCTACAGGTGAGGAAGTCTCATCGTAGTCAACTCCTTGAACTTGTCGAAAACCTTTCGCAACAAGTCGAGCTTTGTAAACAGTAACATTACCGTCAGCGTCAGTCTTCTTCTTGAAGATCCATTTATTCTCTATGGCTTGCCGATCATCGGGCAAGTCAACCAAAGTCCACACTTTGTTCTCATACATGGATCCCATCTCAGATTTCATGGCCTCAAGCCATTTTGCGGAATCTGGGCTCATCATCGCTTCCTCATAGTTCGTAGGTTCATCATGGTCAAGTAGCATGACCTCCAGAACAGGATTACTGTACCACTCTGGTGCGGATCTTACTCTGGTTGACCTACGAGGTTCAGTAGTAACTTGATCTGAAGTTTCATGATCATCATCATTAGCTTCCTCACTAATTGGTGTAGGAGTCACAGGAACATATTTCTGTGATGAACTACTTTCCAATAAGGGAGCAGGTACAGTTACCTCATCAAGTTCTACTTTCCTCCCACTCACTTCTTTCGAGAGAAACTCCTTCTCTAGAAAGGATCCATTCTTAGCAACGAATGTCTTGCCCTCAGATCTGTGATAGAAGGTGTACCCAACAGTCTCCTTTGGGTATCCTATGAAGACACATTTCTCCCATTTGGGTTCGAGCTTATCAGGTTGAAGCTTTTTCACATAAGCATCATAGCCCCAAACTTTAAGAAATGACAACTTTGGTTTCTTGCCAAACCACAGTTCATAAGGCGTCGTCTCAACGGATTTAGATGGTGCCCTATTTAACGTGAATGCAGCCGTCTCTAAAGCATAACCCCAAAACAATAGCGGTAAATCAGTAAGAGACATCATAGATCGCACCATATCTAGTAAAGTACGATTACGATGTCCGGACACACCATTACGCTGTGGTGTTCCGGGTGGCGTGAGTTGCAAAACTATTCCGCATTGTTTCAAATGAAGACCAAACTCGTAACTCAAATATTCTCCTCCACGATCAGATCGTAGAAACTTTATTTTCATGTTACGATGATTTTCCTCTTCACTCTGAAATTCTTTGAACTTTTCAAATGTTTCAGACTTATGTTTCATCAAGTAGATATACCCATATCTGCTTAAATTATCTGTGAAGGTGAGAAAATAACGATACCCGCCGCGAGCCTCAACATTCATCGGACCACATACATCAGTACGTATGATTTCCAACAAATCTGTTGCTCGCTCCATTGTTCCGGAGAACGGCGTTTTAGTCATCTTGCCCATGAGGCATGGTTCGCAAGTACCAAGTGATTCATAATCAAGTGATTCCAAAAGTCCATTAGAATGTAGTTTCTTCATGCGCTTTACACCAATATGACATAAACGGCAGTGCCACAAATAAGTTGCACTATCATTATCAACTCTGCATCATTTGGCTTCAATATTATGAATATGTGTATCACTACTATCGAGATTCAAAAAGAATAGACCACTCTTCAAGCGTGCATGAGCATAAAAGGTATTACTCATATAAATAAAACAACCATTACTCTCTGATTTAAATGAATAACCGTCTCGCATCAAACAAGATCCAGATATAATGTTCATGCTCAACGCTGGCACCAAATAACAATTATTCAGGTCTAAAACTAATCCCGAAGGTAGATGTAGAGGTAGCGTGCCGACCGCGATCACATCGACTTTGGAACCATTTCCCACGCTCATCGTCACCTCGTCCTTAGCCAATCTTCGCTTAATACGTAGTCCCTCTTTCGAGTTGCAAATATTAGCAACAGAACCAGTATCAAATACCCAGGCACTACTGTGAGCATTAGTAAGGTACACATCAATAACATGTATATCACATATACCTTTGTTCACCTTGCTATCCTTCTTATCCGCCAAATACTTGGGGCAGTTCCGCTTCCAGTGACCAGTCCCTTTGCAGTAGAAGCACTCAGTCTCAGGCTTAGGTCCAGACTTGGGCATCTTCACTTGAGCAGCAACTTGCTTGCTGTTCTTCTTGAAGTTCCCCTTCTTCCCTTTACCCTTTTTCTTGAAACTGGTGGTCTTGTTGACCATCAACACTTGATGCTCCTTCTTGATTTCTACCTCCGCAGCCTTTAGCATTGCGAAGAGCTCGGGAATTGTCTTATCCATCCCTTGCATATTATAGTTCATCACGAAGCTCTTGTAGCTTGGTGGCGGTGATTGAAGAATTCTGTCAATGACTCTATCATCCGGAAGATTAACTCCCAATTGAATCAAGTGATTGTTATACCCAGACATTTTGAGTATATGCTCACTGACAGAACTATTCTCCTCCATCTTGCAGCGGTAGAACTTATTGGAGACTTCATATCTCTCAATCCGGGCATTTGCTTGAAATATTAACTTCAACTCCTGGAACATCTCATATGCACCATGACGTTCAAAACGTCGTTGAAGTCCCGGTTCTAAGCCGTAAAGCATGGCACACTGAACTATCGAGTAGTCATCAGCTTTGCTCTGCCAGACGTTCATAACATCTGGCGTTGCTCCTGCAGCAGGTTTGGCACCTAGCGGTGCTTCCAGGACGTAATTCTTCTGTGCAGCAATGAGGATAATCCTCAAGTTACGGACCCAGTCTGTGTAGTTGCTACCATCATCTTTCAACTTAGCTTTCTCTAGGAACGCATTAAAATTCAACGGAACAACAACACATGCCATCTATCTACAACAACATAGACATGCAAAATACATCCCTCTAATCATCTAAGTGATCACGTGATCCATATCAACTAAACCATGTCCGATCATCACGTGAGATGGAGTAGTTTCCAATGGTGAACATCACTATGTTGATCATATCTACTATTGTGACGCCCTCGATTCAATCGTACACTAATCATACACGAAAATGTGTACGATTAAGATCAAGGACTCACTGGAAGATATCACAACACAACTCTAGACACAAATAAAAATAATACAAGCTTTATATTACAAGCCATGGGCCTCGAGGGCTCGAATACATAAGCTCGAAAACACAAGAGTCAGCGGAAGCAACAATATCTGAGTACAGACATAAGTTAGACAAGTCTGCCTTAAGAAGGCTAGCACAAAAGTAGCAACGATCGAAAAGGCAAGGCCTCCTGCCTGGGAGCCTCCTAACTACTCTTGGTCGTCGGCGGTCTCTACGTAGTAGTAGGCACCCTCGGGGTAGTAGCAGTCATCGTCGAAGGTGGCGTCTGGATCCTGGGCTCCACCATCTGGTTGCGACATCCGAGAAGAATGGAAAGAGGTGGAAAAATAGGAAGCAAAGCAACCGTGAGTACTCATCCAAAGTACTCGCAAGCAAGGATCTACACTACATATGCAACATTATCAAAGAGAGGCTGTATATGTGGACTGGGTTGCAGAAATGCCAGAATAGAGGGGAAAGCCTAGCCTATCGAAGACTAGCATCTTCTGGAAACCACCATCTTGCAGCAACAGGAGGGAGTAGAGTAGCATAAAGTAAAGTAGTAGAAGTGTTATCAACCTCGGCCAGAGATCCTTTCTCAACTCCCTGCGAGAAAGCAATCCCACAGCCATACTATCCAGTTATCATCTCATATCCAAGTCTCATCACAAGTATCCAGTTCTAGTTGTATCGATCGGGATACAACTCCAAGTGTCCGTTACCGTAGGACATGCTATCGATAGATGTTTTCTTCCCTGCAGGGGTGCACCAACTTACCCACCACGCTCGATTAACTCCGGCCGGACACAGTTTCCTGGGTCATGCCCGGCCTCGGCCAAACAATACGCCGCAACCCGACCTAGGCTTAATAGAGAGGTCAAGCACGTCGGACTAAACCTATGCCCCCAGGGGTCATGGGCCATCGCCCCGGGAACTCCTGCACGTTGCGTGGGCGGCCGGTGAGCAGACCTAGCTACCTCCTTAAAAAGGCGGGAGCTTACCAGTCCAACCCGGCGCGCGCCGCTCAGTCGCTTGATGTCTATTAAGCTTTGGCTGATGCATACGACACAGAACGCCCATACTATGCCCATGTGATGGTTAGTGCTATCAGGCCAGAGGCCCCTCGGATCAAATATCCAAATCATAGTGGATTAGGAACACGCGGTAACAAGCAGAGACTCACGAAAGATGTGACCCCGTTGCCCCATCTCGAGGACTTGCGGCAAGGGCTAGGAATGCCCGGCCACGCCTCGTAATTATCTCGCGGGCACCCTCCAGGTCAACCCGACTCCACATCACTCGCAATTAAGCTCGCGCGGGTACCCCTCAGGCCGACCCGTCTTTAGTAACATGGTTCAGTGTAAAGTCATAGTAACCATAGTAACTGTGTGTCTAACACCAAGGGGAAAACCTGAGGAATCACCCTTGACGGATTCCACTCGATGTAATCATCAAGGTGAACGTAAGAGGAACCACCCCCGAGGTTCACACTTGAGGGGTTGCACGACAGAGTCGTATCGGAAGTGGTTAAGGCGGAATCACCCCCGATGACCAAGACCGAATAGCTACACTACAGGGTTAACATCAGAAGTGTTGTAGAGGTCTCACCCTCGGCACTCGATAGTAACCCAGTAGTGTCGAGCAACTAAGGGGAAAGTGATGTGCGGTGCCGGGGCCTGGTCTTCGATCCCGTTGATCGGGTCTTCAATGATGAAGCAGGGGCAACAAGGACAAGGTGGGGGTCACTGATGGATCACTAACCAACCTATACTAAGCAGTTTAGGATAAGCAGGTAGGTAACAATGAGCAGGTTACAAAAGCAGGCTATGCATCAAAATAGGAGCAAACAATAACACTAGCAAAATCTAATGCAAGCATGAGAGAATGGAATGGGCGATATCGGGATGATCAAAGGGGGGGCTTGCCTGGTTGCTCTGGCAAGGAGGGGGTCGTCGTCGACGTAGTCGATCACAGGGGCAGCATCGGTCTCGGGGTCTACCGGAGAGAAGAGGGGGAAGAAACAATAAATATAGAGCAAACAAGGCATCACAAAGTAAAACATGGCAATATGACGTGTGGGGTGTGACCTAACGTATGTCTACACGAATAGGTGAAGGGGGAAATTCAACCGGGAATGTTTTCCCGGTTCCGGACCTGTGCCAGACAGATGACCGGAGGGGGAAAGTTCCATGTTCAGCATGCTAGATGCATGTGACAAATGAACGGACCGCGTATTCGGATTCGTTGGATTTTTCTGAGCAACTTTCATATAGAAAACATTTTCATCCGAGCTACGGATTATTTTATATGATTTTTGAAAGTTTTAACAATATTCTGGAATTATTTATATTAACAGAAAAGGAATATGACGTCAGCATTGCGTGGGGATGACGTCAGCAGTCAACAGACTCGCTGACCAGGGTCAAACCGGGCCTGTGGGTCCAGTGGGACCCACATGTCAGCCTCTGTTAGTCTAACAGTAATTTAAACTAAACTTACAGCCTAATTAGAGGGGTGGGCCCCTGGTGTGAGTGACTAACTAATTACTAATTAGTTAATAGATTAATTAACATTTTTATTATTTATAAAACCTATTTAAATAACACGAGGCCCGCATGTCAGTGGCGCTGGGCTGCACAGTCAGTACGTTGACTGGGTCAACCCAGTCAACGGGGCCTGCGGGGCCCGCTGGCAGTGACCCAGGGGTGGCCCCAGGTGTGCCACGTTGGCAGTGGCCGGCGGCTGAACGCCGGCGACCGAAAACATGGCGGAGGCGCTCGGGACCTCGCCGGAAACGCGCCACAGAGGGCCGTTTCGAGCGCGGCCCGGCTCGTTCGGACGCGGGAGGAGCGGCGCATCCAACTGTGGCCTTAGCTCGGGCTGAGGCGGGCTGCAACAACGGCGGCGTCGAGCAGAGGCGGCGGCGGCGGGCGATGGTGGATTCGGCGATGCAGGGCACGGGTCGGCGCCCGGAGAGGGCCTACGAGTAGCTGGCGCTCACGCGCGTCCGATGGAGGTAGCGGGAGGCTGCGGGGAGGCCCGTGGGGACGACGATGATGAGCGACGCGCCGGCCGGAGTCGGGCGCAGATGGATCCGGTGCAAGGGGACATGGGAGGACAAGCAGAGGGCACTAGCGGCTTCACCGGGAGGCTCTTAGCACGTGCTCGTGCTCGGCTAGCTCGGAACGAGCGGTGGCCATGGCGGCGATGGAGCAGGGCGGCGGTGGCCTACGGGAGCTATGGCGATGGCGGTTACACGCATGGAAACGGACGGGGGGTGAGGGGTTACGCGCAGGAGCTCACCGTGGGGCCGTAGGGGATGGCAGCGGGCTTGATGGAGGCTTGAGGTGGCCGGATTCGTCGACGGAGTGTGTCGGAGCCGAGGAAGAAGCCGGTGGCGGGGACGGCGCCGCGGGGGCGTCCCGCTCGAGCGTGCGGTCGGAGAAGATGCAGCGGAGGCCGGTGAAGCGGAAGGGCACGTCGGAGGGAAGAGGGGGCGGCGCTCGCCGTGGTGGTGCCAGACGGCGGCGACGCGGCGCTCAGGCGAGATGGAGCGCGCGAGGTGGAGAGTGGGCGAGATCTGGGGGAGAGGGAAAAATATCTGCGCGGGGAGGGGGCTGACGAGGATGAGGTCGAGGGGGAGGGCTCGTCCTTATCCCCGGCGTTGCCGCGGCGTGGGGCGGCGAGCCGGTCGGGCGGGGACCGCGGGCACGGGCACTCGGTCGCCCGCATAGTGAAGACGACGCGGGAGGGGGAACTGGGCGGCCTGGGTCGGCCAGGTGGGCTGAGGCCCAAGGGGGGGCGCGGTGGCCAGCTGGGCCAGTTGGCTCGGGCCAGGCACTGTGCACTCGGCCCAGTGCGCAGTGGCCTGTGCTCTTTCTCTTTTCTTAAAAAAAAATTAAAATAGAGAGAGGAAAAGATTTATTTGAGCATCCAAACGATTTAGGAAAAATATGGGACTTGGCCCATTAATTCCTCCACATTTTTAGGTATTGCCACAAATACTTTGGAGGCAAGAGGATTTGACTAGGAATTTTGGAAATTGGGAATGGCATATTTAAATGCTGCTGGAACACTAATTAATTTCCAGGGGCAATTTGGGGACTCCAAAGATTTTGGTTTTAACATGAAAAATACTTAGAGAATATTTGTCATATTGTGAACTATTTTGATTGCATGAAAGAAGAATCAAATATTTGACATGCAATTTGAATTTGAAGCAGATTTTGGACAAGTGGCGTTTTGGCATGATGATCATGATGACATGACCTTTATTAGGGGGTGATTACTGTAGTGTGATGCTGGGGATGTTACAAGTACTATATGATTCACGCTCGACCTTTCGGTCTCAGTGTTCTGAGGCCATATCTGCATATGCTAGGCTCGTCAAGTTTAACCCGAGTATTCTGCATGTGCAAAACTGGCTTGCACCCGTTGTATGTGAACGTAGAGCTTATCACACCCGATCATCACGTGGTGTCTCGGCACGACGAACTTTTGCAACGGTGCATACTCAGGGAGAACACTTGTACCTTGAAATTTTGTCAGAGATCATCTTATAATGCTATCGTCGATCTAAGCAAAATAAGATGCATAAAGCATAAACATCACATGCAATCAATATAAGTGATATGATATGGCCATCATCATCTTGTGCCTTTGATCTCCATCTCCAAAGCACCGTCATGATCACCATCGTCACCGGCGCGACACCTTGATCTCCATCGTAGCATCGTTGTCGTCTCGCCAACTAATGCTTCTACGACTATCGCTACCGCTTAGTGATAAAGTAAAGCAATTACATGGCGATTGCATTTCATACAATGAAGCGACAATTATGGCTCCTGCCAGTTGTCGGTCACTCTGTTACAAAACATGATCATATCATACAATAAAATTTAGCATCATGTCTTACCATATCACATCACAACATGCCCTGCAAAAACAAGTTAGATGTCCTCTACTTTGTTGTTGCAAGTTTTACGTGGCTGCTACGGGCTGAGCAAGAACCGTTCTTACCTACGCATCAAAACCACAACGATATTTCGTCAAGTATGTGTTGTTTTAACGTTCACAAGGACCGGGCGTAGCCACACTCGATTCAACTAAAGTTGGAGAAACTGACACCCGCCAGCCACCTGTGTGCGAAGCACGTCGGTAGAACCAGTCTCGCGTAAGCGTACGCGTAATGTCGGTCCGGGCCGCTTCATCCAACAATACCGCCGAATCAAAGTATGACATGTTGGTAAGCAGTATGACTAGTATCGCCCACAACTAACTTGTGTTCTACTCGTGCATATAACATCTATGCATAAACCTGGCTCAGATGCCACTGTTGGGGAACGTAGTAATTTCAAAAAAAATCCTACGCACACGCAAGATCATGGTGATGTATAGCAACGAGAGGGGAGAGTGTTGTCTACGTACCCTCGTAGACCGTAAGCGGAAGCATTATGACAACGCGGTTGAAGTAGTCGTACGTCTTCACGATCGACCGATCCTAGCACCGAAGGTACGGCACCTCCGCGATCTGCACACATTCGGCTCGGTGACGTCCCACGAACTCACGATCCGGCAGAGTGTCGGGGAAGAGTTTCGTCAGCACGACGGCATGACGATGGTGATGATGAAGCTACCGGTGCAGGGCTTCACCTAAACACTGCGACGATATGACCGAGGTGGAATATGGTGAAGGGGGGCACCGCACACGGCTGGAAACAATCAACTTGTGTTTTCTAGGGTGCCCCCTGCCCCCGTATATAAAGGAGCAAGGGGGGAGGCCGGCCGGCCCTTGTGGTGCGCCAGGAGAGGAGGAGTACTCCTCCTAGTAGGAGTAGGACCCCCCCTTTCTTACTCCTACTAGGAGGGGGAAAGGAAGGAGGAGAGGGAGAAGGAAAGGGGGCGCCGCCCCCCTTCCCTAGTCCAATTCGGACCAGAGGGGGAGGGAGCGTGCGGCCTGCCCTGGCCGGCCCTCTCTCTCTCGACTAAGGCCCATGTGGCCCATTAGTTCTCCCGGGGGGTTCCGGTAACCCTCCGGCACTCCGGTTTTCTCCGAAATCACCCGGAACACTTCCGGTGTCCGAATATAGCCGTCCAATATATCAATCTTTATGTCTCGACCATTTCGAGACTCCTCGTCATGTCCGTGATCACATCCGGTACTCCGAACTACCTTCGGTACATCAAAACACATAAACTCATAATACCGATCGTCACCGAACTTTAAGCGTGCGGACCCTATGGGTTCGAGAACTATGTAGACATGACCGAGACTCATCTCCGGTCAATAACCAATAGCGGAACCTGGATGCTCATATTGGTTCCTACATATTCTACGAAGATCTTTATCGGTCAAACCGCATAACAACATACGTTGTTCCCTTTGTCATCGGTATGTTACTTGCCCGAGATTCGGTCGTCGGTATCTCAATACCTAGTTCAATCTCGTTACCGGCAAGTCTCTTTACTCGTTCCGTAATGCATCATCCCGCAACTAACTCATTAGTTACATTGCTTGCAAGGCTTATAGTGATGTGCATTACCGAGAGGGCCCAGAGATACCTCTACGACAATCGGAGTGACAAATCCTAATCTCGATCTATGCCAACTCAACAAGTACCATCGGAGACACCTATAGAGCACCTTTATAATCACCTAGTTACGTTGTGACGTTTGGTAGCACACAAAGTGTTCCTCCAGTATTCGGGAGTTGCATAATCTCATAGCCATAGGAACATGTATAAGTCATGAAGAAAACAATAGCAATATACTAAACGGTCAAGTGCTAAGCTAACGGAATGGGTCAAGTCAATCACATCATTCAGCGTGGGGGTTGGGTTTCCGCCACGATGTTTTGGCTTTTGGGTAGCCTCGAGAGGTGCTGTAACTTTGTAGCACTTGGGGCTGACCAATTTTTTTGCATCATCTACTAGAGCATCGCTTTTGGCCCAAAGTGCCCTAAACGATGAATTTTTGTGCATGACAACGTTTTTACATCATCTATTGGAGATGTATAAGGCAAGACATACCAGGAAGTTAAATACAAGTCTAGAATTTATCATCGCACCAAGTTTTGTAAACCCAAATATTTTATTTTCTTCCAACTAAAATGACTATATTCCCCTATTAAATCTTAGCGTCATTTCAGATGCTTCCCTTTTGTGGGTGTGCTTTATCGAAGGAGGCACATAGCATGTCAACTTGTTGCTCGGATCTTCGATGTCTCTACTTGGTGCACCCCTCCCCCTCCCGCGCGACAACACACACACCCGCGCCGCAGCAATTAATCCACCCCCTGTTTCAGTATGCCTTCATAGCTGGTAAAAATGTAGTCCGCCGTGCAATGCACAGGCGCTAAGGGTATGTTTGGTTGGAACTTTGCTTTAGTTTGCCATCATTATTATTATTTGCGAAATTTGCCTCTTACACGTTTTAAGTACATATGGCCATATGGGTCACCCACAAAAAAAGTATAAACATATGGCGCTTATTTGTCCAAAGAAAGAAAGAAAAAGAACTTGACTATGCTGTGGCTAGAACCAAACAGTGACCTAACTTGCCAGACTTGTCTATAAGATGTGTGGCAAAGTATGGCTGACAAGCAAACAACACATAGATTGCTACAAATAGAATGATAAATTCATGAAGACATTTTGACCTATCTCCTATTTTGTCTCCAATAATAACACATATCTTGTATTAAACAAGTCAACTTTATTATCAATACTTTGTTCGATACAACAAGACTGTAAAACTTGGAGACGACACACGGCTTGCAAGCATATCACGGGCACTTAGGCTTGCCATCCTGGGTCTTCAAGTTGTTGTAGCATGGGCATTCTTCCTTGTTGCCCACCGTGCCGGACGGGACACAGAGGCACCTCTTGCAGCAGTAGTTACAATAAAAATTGCATGGTTTCTTGTGTGACGTAGCTGAGCAACGGATCTTGCATTTAACTGGGCATTCTGTTCATCGTGCGCAACATATAAAAAATAAAGAATGACAGTTATATTCGACATTATTATGACACCATCATGCATATTAGTTTTTATGCTTCAACAAAAAAAAGTTCCATGTCTTTCCTCCTAGAATGCTCATGTTATGTGGAATATTTGAAGAATGTTTTCTTAATTTTACAATGACTTTATAATGATTGACATGCATGGACTTAGAATTTTGTTGTATAATGATTTTACAAATGTAGACTTAGATTTGTTACCTTTTAAAGGAACAGATCCTTCTGCACCAGCCTAGATCAGAAATTCAAATACCAAAATCAGCGTTTTGATACAAGTACGACATAATGCTTGCGACTTATTTGTCGTTTCACCAGCGCCATGGAAATAGTACAACAAACATACCGGTTTGTATGATTCTACATTCATGCTCCCGGATACCTCAGCCTAAAAAAATGATTGCAACTCATGGTTAAACATATGTTTCCATCAACAGTTGATATATTGAGAGAGAGAGAGAGAGAGAGAGAGAGAGAGAGAGAGAGAGAGAGAGGGAGGGAGGGAGGGAGGGAGGGAGAGAGAGGTACCACGAGGAATAATGCAAGCAAGAAGGGAATGGAAAGAGTGCGTGCGACACAAGCCATGCTTCTTAGTTGCACTGGTATGGAATGGGGATCTGATCCTGGGGAAACCTGTTGCTGACCTTGGTATATATAATATTCAATTATGATATATTTAGATGCATTCTAGATTTTAGTTTTAACTGGCAATTAAAATTAAAATCTTCCAAATTTTGACATTATTGTTCACCAACTTATCTATTGGTATACCTGTTTGGTGATCAAATCATTTAATAGATTGATACCAAAATCTAAATTTAGGAGTTTGGTATGGAGTAGAAGATAACTATGCGATCCAAAAGGATCCATAAAGCGATATATTTGACATGCAACTAGTGACGACCTATTAATTCATATATATCTTTTAAACTAGCTAGGGAATACGGTCAATATCCAAAGATTAACAAGCCAGTCAAAATTAGTGTCCACACTTTCATCTCTACTATTATCTGTATTATTGATGGGGAGTTGGTAGATTATCTTCACGATTTTTTCCTCCCCACGCTCCTCCTCTCCTTGGTTTTCTTTGATTTTTGGTAATCTCAACCGATGCCGCACAAAATAAAAACCAAAGTAAATAGAGCAACTTTGAATAATCTAACCCAAATCGGTATTTTTCTCAAATTCACATATTGCATTAACTCAATGAAATCAAATCAAATCTTTCCAAAATCTCAATTAAAACAAAACTTTCCTTCCCTTCCTCTACCCATACCCATATTAGATCAAATCTTACCAAAACCTCAACTAAATCAAAATATTACTTGTCTTCTCCTATCCAAACTCAAATCAAATCAATTCTTGCCAAGATCAAGAATATACTAGGTGTGACGTATATGTTGGATATGATTGGTGTTGAACCACTAGAATATGTATGCCTCATTGCAACACACGGGCAATAAGCTTGCCTAGTAGGTCCGCCTCACCTCCTCCCTGGTTTTTTCCTACCTCCCCCTCCCCACCGAAATTTCTATTGACTTTTTTACAATCTCAACCGATGCCGCACAAAATAAAACCAATGTAAGTACAGTAACTTGGAATAATCTAAAATAAATCAACACTTTCCCAAAATCACGTCTTGCATTAAGTTACAAAATCAAATCTTTCCAAAATCTCAACTAAAATAAAACTTTCCTTGCCTTCCCTTAATCATTACCAAAATCAAATCAAATTTACATGATTGGTGTTGAACCACCAGAATATATATGCCTCCGTTGCAACGCACGGGCATCTCTACTATTAAAGAGGGTCGATAGCTTCGCCTCACCTCCTCCCCAGTTTTCTCCTTTCCACGCCTCCTTTAGTTTTTCTTGATTTTTTGGTAATCTCAACCGATGCCACACAAAATAAAAACCAACATAAATAGACAAACTTGGAATAATCTAAACAAAATTGGTTCTTTTTCAAAATTATGTCCTACAATAACTCAATCAAATTAAGTCATTATTTTCAAATTCTCAACTAAATCAGAATTTTCCTTGCCTTCCCCTGCTCATACCCAAATCAAATTAAATAGATATAATTGGGCGAACCAACATGTGGTTGGATTGTTAGGAGGAGAGTGGTATCCCGAGCCTACTAGAGTTCAAGTCCTAGAGACATCGTTGCTAGAATTTTCCTGGATTTATTCCAGACTTTCCGGCGATGTGTGTTCAGTAGGAGGAGACGTTCCCGTCAACTAAGAAGGCGTCTGTGGTGACTTCATCAATCTCAAGATGATGTGCCGACTCAGTCTCTTGAAGGTGCTCATAGGGGTAGGGTGTGCTTGCATGTGTTCATAGAGGTGAGTGTATTCTCGTGTATGTGAGCGACTTTGATTGTACTGTGTTAAAAAAACAGATATGAATGGTGTTTAATTACTAGAATATGTATGCCCTTGTTGCAACACACGTGCAATTAGATAATATGTTTGACATGAGACTATTCTCAATGACGCGGGTTATCTTTTATTTATATATATATTAGATAATTTCCTGTGTGTTGCAATAAGATATAAATATTTTAGTGCGTTAGCCCATGATTTACTGTCCATACTAATATGATTGTGTAAATAAATGTTTATCAAATCATACCAATGATTTACCTATCTGATAAATTTATGATTTTATTTTGTAAGAACTTATTAGGTTACCAAGAAAACATAACTTTTTGCGAAAATATCAGATATGTTATAAATGTTCACCTGAAGTACAAAGCATTTCAAACATAATGAAAATTACATCGAGATTCTTAGACCACCGAACCACCACTATTGTCTCCAGAACAAGTCGTCGATGCGCCGATGTCGCCACTCCACTACCAGAGCATGGCACCGTGATTCCCCGCCCGACACCAATGACCAAAGCGATGGGCAAAGGGAAGGCGAATCCATGGGATCAGTAGAAGAGCCTGGAGGGGTTGAATTCACCTTAGCTGCTGAGCATGGAGGGTTTGAGTTCACCCTAGTTGCTTAAAGTGAATGACAGTCAACAAAGTTGATAATTCTAACACCACTAGATTTAGCCACATCGACCGTGCTCAATAATCATTCAAGATTTGCTCAAGTCATTCAACATTCTGTTCATCGCCAAAATTCAAATTTACTTTGACATCACTAAAAGCGCCTCTTTACTCACCATGAGATAAAGAGAGCAGCTGAGCCTTGAACACATAATGAAAATTACATGATGGATTACAAACCTATACCATGTGGGTTATGCTTCAATATGTGTTTCTTCGTAGATCTCGATTCAAGCGGCTAGTGGCTATTGCGGTCTTCAAATCTTGTATGACGAGAGCGTTTGCAGTTGTTCCTTTTCGTTACTATCTCCGATGAACGACAATCAATCGAAGGACGAAGACTAATGTGATTTTCATTATAATTTCATTTTTACTAGTCGTTCTGCAGCTAGTTATCTTTCCATTTCATTGGTTGTTTTCCTTGATCATTATGAGGTCTATGATCATTTTAGTGCCCTTTTATATTATAAAAGTTAAAAGAAAGATGTAATTTCATTGTTGGTGCTTAAATTTGTCACCGATGTTCACTTTGGACCCTGAACTTGAAAAAACATCTAACTGGTTTTAAAACTTGGCACAAGCCTGCAAATACGATGGTAATCCTATCTGTAGACATATAATGCGCTGACATGGCACCGTATTTTGATTAGCATGCATGTGGCATGGTACCCACTTCTAATAGAGGGCATGATGTCTCTGTGACCAGCGGGCCCCACATGTCAGCACAAAGGAAAAATCCCACTTAAAAATTATGGTGCCTACGATTCAAACTGGTGTCCTGCGGATCGCGAACAAAATGTGCTAGCCACTACGCCACATATGATTTGATCTTACATAAGTGTAAATGTCCTATCTTTTTTTTTGAGAAACTGTAAATGTCCTATCTATTATACAGAAACAGACCCATGTGGTTTAAATAGGCTGTAGTCAGTGCGACCCATGTTAGCTTTCTTTTATTTCTTTTTGGAATTTGTAAAATTTAAGTAAATTATAATTATAGTAATAAACAAACAGTTCAAATATTTGTGTGTTACAAATATTATACATACAAAAGTTAAATTATTTAGCAAAATATTCAAGTAATTGTAAATAGTATTGACGAATTATTTTTGAAAAAATCATATAAATTAAATTTTATTTCTAGCTATAAAATGTAGTATAGTTTATAATATCATAAATATTTGCTAAATTACAATTAAAGTATTATTTTAATTATAGAAACATTTGTATATTTATATGCACTTTTTATTTGTTGTTTAAGAATTTTTTACATAACTAAAAAATATTCATAACTATGCACAATTAAAGAAATATATTCTTTTATCTGATGATATTTCAGTTTTTTAGAAATTATGAATATGTGTCACGAGTGAAAGTTATCACAAGAGAATGTTAATAAAAATGTGAATATTTTAAAAATCATGTGAACGTTATATATATATAAGTTATTTTATTTATACTTAACACCCAAGTATTTTTAAATTTGTTTTTATTACTGTGATTATAATTGACAAAGTTTTTGCAATTTATTTTAATAAGCTAACATGCGCAAAATGGGCTGAACTGATTGCAACCCTTCTAAAAGCCTCGCTGGTCTGGCTAGATGGCACATAGGCATTGTTATCGGTATTTCCTATTCACCGCTCATTGCATCGAAATGTCGACGCAACGCACAGGCTACAACAGGACCGGTGGATCTGGGCAGGCCACTTAGACTGTGACCAACCGGTTTTGGGAACCTTCTAGATGGTTCCCAGAACCCGGGTTTTCTGTTTATTTTCTTCTACTGGCTTTTCGGTTTTTTTCTGTGTCGTTTTCTCTTCCTTTATTTTTTTCGGTTTTTCTTTTTCGTTTATTATTTTTCCTTTTTCTTTTTCAAGCGCGATTTTATTTTCATGTTTTTCAAAAAATTCAAATATTAATCAGAATATCAAGAAATATTCTTCTTTAAAAAAAATCAGATTTTTAAAAAATGTTCATAGTTTCAAATTCTGTTCACAATTCTAAAAATGTTCACAATACAAATATTTTTAAAATATTTGTAATTTCAAAACTGTTCAAAAGTTCCGCAAAATATCACATTTTCTAAATTTGTTCACAATTTCCAAAAAAGTTCTTAATTTCGAAATTTGTTCATGTTTTCAAAAAATATTTGGAGTTCCAAAATTTTGTTCATGTTTGCAAAAATTGTTCGTGTTTTCAAGAAAGTTTAGTGTTTCAATTTTTTTCGTTTTTCTAAAAATTGTTCGGGATTTGTAAATTTGTTTGTGTTTTGAATAAAAAAGGTGTTTTAAATTTTATTCATGTTTAAAAAAATAGTTAACACTTTCAAAAAAAGTTCGGAATTTCAAAATTTATTCATGTTTCTAAAATGTTGAGACTTTCAAAAAAATCGTGTTTCCAAAAGTTGTTCGGAATTTCTAAATTTGTTCATGTTTTCAAAGAAGTTCGGAGTTTCAAATTTTATTCATGTTTTAAATTTTTCGGAATTTAAAGTTTTTTTCTTCTCATTTTTCACCATATCTTCATAATTCCAAAAAGGTGTTCCAAATTTTCAAAGAGTGTTCGTGTTTTCAAAACATTGTTCGCATTTTGAAAAGAAATTGGAATTTGATAAATTGTTTGTGTTTCTTAAAATATTGAGATTTATGCTGCTGCAGTTTGTTCTTTAGACTTGGTGCTACTCATTTCCACATCTGTGTATACAGTTCGGCTGGCTAGCGCGGTATCGACCGCAACAGAAGGTCTGGAGATCGAATTCGAGGTTGCACATTCTTTCTATTTCGCATTTTTTGCGCCCAACCAATCACTAATAGTTTTACTCCAATGGGCCGGCCCAGTTGTGCGCGCTCTCTGCAAAGAGGCGTCTGTTTGCCGCAGAATGCGGTAAATAGGAGGTCCCGTCGTTATCGTCGGTGCATATGAGAAACCAAATCGCCAGTCTGATTGCAAGCATAACGTCGCGAGTTCAAATCTGATAGGCCATAATTTTTTTATCATTTATTTTCCCTTTGTGCTGACAGATGGGCCTACTGAACATAGAGACTTTTATAAAGCAAGCCATATGTTGTAAGGGCATGAACAATGGTGGCATCACCTAGTGCTGCCCCATGACCTCCACATCATCACAACAAAAATGAGACTACCATTCAGTTTTCATTCAATCTAACCGATAGCCTTGTGACGTGAGCTAGCCTCTTCTTACTTCCCATCTTTTTCTCCCCATAGCACATGGACTTTACCTTTTCTTCTTCCACGCACTCTCCCTCTCTCCCAAGAGCAGCGCATGCACTACCACATTTGTCCATGGACCACACTCTCTCTCCCTCAAGCTGCTACCTCCTCTGCAAGCTGCACCTGAGCTCTGCAAGCTAACATTTTTTTCTCCTCTCTCCTCCACGGCAGCTCGCCTCCGACGTGGACCTGCGGGGCAGCTGTCCAGTGTGGGGCGTTGGCCATGCCCTAAGTGGGTTTCATGTTACGTGCGCATGCTGATTAAAAATACGGTGCCACATCAGCGCATTATACCTGTAAGGATGCGCTTATCATTGTATTTACACGTTTGTGCCAAGTTCTAGAAGCAGTTTGAAGTATTTTTCAAGTCCAGGCACTAAAATGAACATCGACTGCAAGTTTAAGCACTACTGGCAATATATTACCTCTAAAAGAAAATAGATATTGCGAGAAGGAGCACGAATCTTAAAGCGCACATCGCAACGACTAACATCAGGCGGCCCAAAAGCCTTCACAGAATAAACCCTGGGCCTCCGACCGCCGCCCCTCTCCTCGTCCTCCTCGCCGTCCTCCTAACCCAGGCGCCGCGCCGCCGCCATGTCGAAGAAAGGAGGCAAAAAGGCCGCGGCAGGCGGCGGCGAGATGTCCCGCTTCCTGCAGCCGCACCTCCAGACCATCACGGACACCCTCCAGGTAGGTACCCGGTGAATCCCCGGTTCGCCGCGCGGCCCTAATCCTGCTCGGAGTTCCCTCGTTTGACTTGCTCTCCCCCTCTCGCAGATGATGTCGGAGGCGGCTCCCGGTGGACTGGAGCGGACGGAGTGGTCAGAGGTCGTCGCGCTCGGCGATGTGGTTTCCAGGCAGGCCACCGTCGGTGAGTCTGAAACCGGACTAAATTCCCTAGATTAATTTTGTGCGCTGGGCTGACAATCATCGCGTGCAGTCAGAGCTGTTAGGGTCGATTCGTTTCAGTTGGTTGACATGCCCGATAGGATCACAAATTTAGGAAATATTAGGTGTTTTACTTTTATCTGAATTTTGTAATTTGTACTTGCCCAAGAAGCCATTAGCTGCAGTACATATGATTTGGCCGCTGTATGCAGAAGAGTAAAGTTAATTATACTCCCTCCGTTCCAAAATAGATGACCCAACTTTGTACTAACTTAGTACAAAGTTGGGTCATCTATTTTGGAATGACCCAACTTTGTACTAACTTAGTACAAAGTTGGGTCATCTATTTTGGAACGGAGGGAGTAGTATTGTTTATGTCTAGTGCTCACTGCTGCAATTCATGCTGTCCATATGGTTGTGTGATATTGTTTTCTTGCCGGTGATTTATCTCTGGCTGTGTTCACTTATTGTTGTTATATGCCTGTTTTCGATGTAGCTGGGATGGTCTGGAGCGGAGACTTGCCTGGTGTGGAAACGCTTAAGGAGAACATTGCTGCGTATTTCAACGTCCTGCAGGGTTTCCTTTTGGCTTGCCATGGAAGCACGGTCGGTGCTGGTCCTACTCTTCACAAGTATATCACTAGTTCTGCAAAGGGCGTGGTGGATGCCAGCTTCTCGTTGTTCAAGCTAGCTGTTTCTGCCTATGGTATGTGATATCCAACATCCTTATGTAGCTTATCTCAAGGTGCTGCCATTTATCTATAGAAGGTGAAGCAACTTGGGTGATGGGTAACTAACATGACCAAACTTGCTGATCTAATCTTCATATAGCTAAAGTGGAAAATACTAACTTACATATCTGGTGTGTGACATCCTGATTTAGCTTATATCAAGATGCTGCCATACATCTTGAGAAGGTGGCCCAATTTTTGGGTCATGAATAACTAACATGACTAAACTTGCTGATCTAATCTTCAGATAGCTAAAGTGGAAAATAGTAACTTAAATATCTGGTGGTATTGATTGTCTGTTTTGTTGCGATTCTGGTTCATGAATGGGCAAGTGGTACTGTACTAATTAGTAAATGACATGTGGAATAGCAATGCATCAGTTGTCGCCTTAAACGAAAAAAGGGAAGGTTGCTAGTGTGTTCATACAGTTCTGAGGTATTGTGCATGATTTTGATTCTGCTTAGTGCTAATAAAGATTTGGACCATGCTTTTAATCCACATTATTTTCTTCATGTTTTAAGTGGTCAGAATCAGGGCTAGATACGCTTGTTTGTGACATGCAGAATCTGGCAGTCCTGACCGGAAAACAATCATACCTCCAGTGACAGGAACTGTATGGGAAGCTTGTCTTGCTCTTAAGAAGGTGCCTGCAACCAACTGTATCGCCATAGGGCGAGCTATGACGCTGATATGTGTATGTCTGAAGGATATCCTGCGCGAGATGAAAGAACTCCCGCTTGGTGATGATACCAAAGCTGAAAAATCTTCCAACGGAGATGTCGCCATGAGCTTTTCAGATAAGGATGAATCATTCTCTGATCTTGAGGAAGATGAAGGCTTCACTGAGGAGGAGATAGCCGTTGCCAAGTTGATTATCGCTGTTACAGCAGATTCGCTTGACGCGGTGAAAGAAACAATCCGTTTCGTCACTAGTTTGCTCAAGAGCTCTGGCAACCAAAGCGGTGCTGCTGAGGACAAGGTGGAGTCCATGGAGAATTTGCTGAGCCACTGCAGGGACGTTGCTGACCAGGTTAACGAGCTTGGGGCCTCCGTGTATGCACAAGACCTGTCTGAAATGAAGTCAGCCATAAAAAGACTGTACGTTGGCATCACAGGGATGTGCCAGGAAATAGCGGGCCTCGGTGGCTCGCCCAAGAATGCCTATGCAGCCTTCAGTGGATTTGAGAAGTCGTTGAAAGCTCTTGAGGAAGAGATAGGTGAGGATGTCGTGGACGAAATGAAAAATCTTACCATCAGCCCATCCTGATTGTGGAAGTAGAAGACTTCTTTTATGATATACCCTCTAGTTTGTAGCAGTGTTCTGATGTGTCTTCTCTAGTTGGAGTTATGAAGCTTGTGTTGTTGAACCAAACGACGAGTGCATAGTTCTTTCCGGTGAACAAGAGAATGCTTAGTGCTTAGTGTGGTGTTGGAATTCCTGTTGTGTTAAAGGCAGTATGACTAGTTGTAATATATACAAGGTTGGTGCTACATAATTTTTGGGTGCTGTAATATCTAAGGTTGGTTCTAGATGAACTCTGGTAGTTACCCGGTGAATCCTGCCCTGATTGTCGAAATGTCTGAACTTGTCAGACTTCACATCATTATGATATGTCTTTCTAGTTCATAGCAATGCTGAAATCTGTCTTCCAGTCTCTAGCCATTTTTGGTGTGTAGAGGCAGCATAGTCAGTAGTTTTGATGTGCACAGGATTTGTGCTAGTTGCATATTGGTGTTGCACCCTGCTTCGCTGTATTTCAAGATGTAGGTTGTAGAGCTTGAGAAAGTTCCCAATTTCTTTTGCTGTTCAAGTTTATTACCACAATATGAGCACTACTGTCAGATGTTTTGAACAATTCCAAATAACAAGATAAAGTGAAGCACATTTTTAGTTCAAATTTCAGTTTGGATTTGTTTGGGCCCTTCAATTTTAGTTCAAATTTCAGTTTGGATTTGTTTGGGCCCTTCAATTTTAGTTCAAATTTCAGTTTGGATTTTTGGGGCCCTTCCTGGAATGATGGCACCCTCAAAAAATTAGCATATGTTGCTATTTGTGGCGCGCACACGGTATTCTTTAGTAAAAGGCGAAAGAATAGTTCGCTTTGTGCTCACCACGCAGGCGAAAGAATAGTTCGCTTTGTGCTCACCACGCAGCTCCGTGCTCTTTCACAGTGCGGCTGCATTCCTTCTTGTATATCTCCCCTCCAGCCCATCCTTAGCAGCTAAGCGGTATGGTACTAATCATAATATCCGTCGCCAGCTGCCTGCTTACATCTCTCGTCCTGCTGCTGTTACAACATGTCCGGCCTTGCCCCAACAGTCCACTCCAAATGCATCTGTGGAAGTTCGGGCCACAGTTTCACCACCACGCTATCAAGCCCATAATCTAGCTTGGTTTGCTTCTTCACTAGGTCCATTGGTGTATATACACCCTATATGAAAAAAATAGTAATTAGATAAAAAGTCAAAAAAAAAATTGAAAATATTTTTGAAATAAACTTGACCTTTCATTGTACTAGTAAAAATAATAACAAAAAGAAAAACCCACATTGACTTCTTTCAGAAAAAAACAAAAAATTCGGCCAAAATTTGTTTTTTTTCCTTGAAGTCAACACTCAGTTTTTATGTGCGAAAATTTATATACTAGTGCAAAAGAAAGTCAAGTTTGTTCTAAAAAAACTTCTAAACTTTTTTGACTTTTGTTTTAATTATTAATATTTTCTCTCCGTATGAGGTGTATACATGGCTTACTTTCCCTCATTCTATGTCCATAGTCCTATACTCAGTGGCGGAGCCAGGGGGACAAGCAGGGCCAGGTCCCCCTCCCCCAACGATCGAGCGAATATCACGTATCAGTGGTTAATTAGCGATAGGATTTGCACGCACAACGTTCTCGACCCCCCTATCCTTCCGTGAATACTGGAAGAAAGGAAAAAAGGCCCACGTACAAAGCCCACAAACTAGTCGTTTTCGGGAGCAACTAGTTAACGAGCGCTTCGGGAGCACTCCGCGTGTGACAAGTGTCGCGCGCGGAGCGCTCCCGCGAGGAAAAACCAGTTGGCGCGGTTGGTTCCCGGTTTTCCCTTTCCGGTTTGTGGTTTCGTGCGTTTTACAGTTTGACCCTCGAACTACCAGAATTTTCCGTTTTCCCTTTCCGCGCGAAAACACAAAGAAAATACCAGTTCGCGCGGTTGGTTCCCTGTTTCCCTTTCTCGTTTCCCTTTTTGTTCCCATTATATTTCCGGGTAATGGAGATTTATGGGGTAGTTACGGGCGGGGACTACCAACACTATCAAATGTGACCTTTCAAGTAAAGAAAAAAAGTAACTTTTTAATGTAAAAAGGCAGTCTTCAGAATCGTTCAATCGTGTGACTTCTTTATAGGCACAGCTGAACACTAGGAGAGGCACGGGTGTATAACTTTACTAAATTAAAGAAAAGCGCCTCCGGCTCGCCTCCGGCTCGCCTTCGGCTCGTTTAATTTTCATAAACATATTGAAGGGCGGGCATAGGTCGAAGTGTGTGTTGGTCGTGTGGCGTGCTAGTTCGTGCGGTGCGTTGTACCTCGTGGTGTGACACGGCGCCTCCGGCGCGAGGGAACCTCCGGCTCGCCTTCGGCTCGTTTAATTTTCATAAACATCTTGAAGGGGGGCATAGGTCGAAGTGTGTGTTGGTCGTGCGACGTGCTGATTTGTGCGACGCGCCTCGTGGTGTGACACAGCGCCTCCGGCGCGAGGGAACCTCCGGCTCGCCTTCGGCTCGTTTAATTTTCATAAACATCTTGAAGGGGGGGCATAGGTCGAAGTGTATGTTGGTCGTGCGGCGTGCTGGTTCGTGCGGCGCGTTGTACCTCGTGGTGTGACACGGCGCCTCCGGCGCGAGGGAACCTCCGGCTCGTTTAATTTTCATAAACATCTTGACGGGCGGGCATAGGTCGAAGTGTGTGTTGGTCGTGCGGCGTGCTGGTTCCTGCGGCGCGTTGTACCTCCAGGTGTGACACGGCGCCTCCAGCGCGAGGGAACCTCCGGCTCGCCTTCGGCTCGTTTAATTTTCATAAACATCTTGAAGGGGGGACATAGGTCGAAGTGTGTGTTGGTCGTGCGGCGTGCTGGTTCGTGCGACGCGTTGTACCTCGTGGTGTGACACGGCGCCTCCGGCGCGAGGGAACCTCCGGCTCGTTTAATTTCCATAAACATCTTGAAGGGCGGGCATAGGTCGAAGTGTGTGTTGGTCGTACGGCGTGCTGGTTCGTGCGGCGCGTTGTACCTCGTGATGTGACACGGCGCCTCCGGCGCGAGGGAACCTCCGGCTCGCCTTCGGCTCGTTTAATTTTCATAAACATCTTAAAGGGGGAGCATAAGTCGAAGTGTGTGTTGGTCGTGCGGCGTGCTGGTTCTTGCGGCGCGTTGTACCTCCTGGTGTGACACGGCGCCTCCGGCGCGAGGGAACCTCCGGCTCGCCTTCGGCTCGTTTAATTTTCATAAACATCTTGAAGGGGGGCATAGGTCGAAGTGTGTGTTGGTCGTGCGGCGTGCTGGTTCGTGCGGCGCGTTGTACCTCGTGGTGTGACACGGCGCCTCCGGCACGAGGGAACCTCCGGCTCGCCTTCGGCTCGTTTAATTTTCATAAACATCTTGAAGGGCGGGCATAGGTCGAAGTGTGTGTTGGTCGTGCGGCGTGCTGGTTCGTGCGGCGCGTTGTACCTCGTGGTGTGACACGGCACCTCCGGCGCGAGGGAACCTCCGGCTCACCTTCGGCTCGTTTAATTTTCATAAACATCTTGAAGGGGGGGGCATAGGTCGAAGTGTGTGTTATTCGTGCGGCGTGCTGGTTCGTGCAGCGCGTTGTACCTCATGGTGTGACACGGCGCCTCCGGCGCGAGGGAACCTCCAGCTCGCCTTCGGCTCGTTTAATTTTCATAAACATCTTGAAGGGCGGGCATAGGTCGAAGTGTGTGTTGGTCATGCGGCGTGCTGGTTTGTGCGGCGCGTTGTACCTCGTGGTGTGACACGGCGCCTCCGGCGCGAGGGAACCTCCGGCTCTCCTTCGGCTCGTTTAATTTTCATAAACATCTTGAAGGGCGGGCATAGGTCGAAGTGTGTGTTGGTCGTGCGGCGTGCTGGTTCGTGCGGCGCGTTGTACCTAGTGGTGTGACACGGCGCCTCTGGCACGAGGGAACCTGCTTGTTTAATTTTTATATAGCAGGTCGTGCAAAAGGCAAGTTGCTTTGTTTCGAAAGGCACGGGTTTGAAGCATGTGCAGTCATGTCTGCTTAAGAGCTAGGCTTTTGTTGTGGATATATAGGTTTGTGCGTGCATTCACATGTGTGCATACTACGAAGGCATTGGTATGTTGCCTCCGGAGGCACGGGTTTGAAGCATGTGAAGTCACGTGAAGTCATTGGTATGTTGCCTCCAGAGGCACGGGTTTGAAGCATGTGAAGTCACGTGTGCGTAGGAGCTAGCCACGGTTGAGGCGTTCTTGGTATTTGTGTGTGTGGATATTGCCCGGATGCATGGTGACCCAGGCTTTGGTGGCACAAGGCCATGTCACCTCTGGAGGCACGGGAGGGTGGTCTCTAGAGTCACGTGTAAGGGTATGTGTGTGTGTGGATATTGCCCGGAGGCATGGTGACCCAGGCTTTGGTGGCACAAGGCCATGTCGCCTTTGGAGGCACGGGAGGGTGGTCTCCAGAGTCACGCGTAAGGGTTCGTTCTGGGAGTCACTGCTGTCGTACTAATAAAAAGAGCCATTGTTGTTTATAGTTTACTGGCACTCTCTGATGATGTAAGAGGCACTGTTGTCGAAATAGTTCTCTTTTCAATATGAACACGCAATTTCTTACTACATTACTCTATGTGAGTTGTTGATAAACTGTTTTCTCACGTCTAGATAGAATTAGCCTCGCGGGCTAAATCAAAAGTTTTAGTCTTCATTTTTGCTGAAGATCTTGCTAATCTCGTCACCCATTTCATTAGCTTTGACCTGATTCATCTCACTACTTAAGAGAATGTACATTGCCTCTGCCCTCCAGTCTTCGACCTCATCTTGTGAAATTTTGCCGAGAAGAGAAGTATATTATTAGAGTTTGTGCATATAAGTTGTTTATAAGTAAATATATATAAACTTACTGTCAAATCTTCCAGGTCTTCGACAAACTTTTCACCATTGTAGATGAATGCAAGCTTTAAAACAGCAAATGTTGATTCTCCCTTTTCTACCACTGGAACATCTTGCACGGTATGAATCTGCCATCTTGTTTTGTTTGGATTCATTGTTTGTTCAAGTATGGTGTTTGTTGGGGATATTACCACTGGGCGTAAACCGGCCAGGAGAGGCCGGGTTAACCCCATAAGTAGTTCATATGTATCTGAAGTCCATGAAGACAGACGGTGACGCTTTATGAAGGCCCAGGGCCCAAAGCCGGTTTAAGGCCTGTAGACATAAACCGGCATTGATATGTAAACTTGTGTTGTAAGATAGAAGTAGCAGAGACCGAGCCGGACACGATTATGAGCCGGCCTCGGGATTCTGTAAACCGACGGGCGTCAACCCATGTATATAAGGGGACGACCCGGCGGCGGTTCAAGGACAACAGACAACAACTCGAGACTCAGGCAAAGCGTATTCGCTCCCTGGTCATCGAAACCCCAGCAATTCCATCACAACTAGACGTAGGCTTTTACCTTCATCATAAGGGGCCGAACTAGTATAAAACTCTCTTGCGTCCCTTGTCCGCATTAACCCCTTTAAGTTAACCCATAGTGATGGCTCCACAACTAAGTCCTTTCTCTAGGACATCTGCCGTGACAAAACCACGACAGTTGGCGCCCACCATGGGGCTATCGCACGATGGTTTCAAGTTCTTGGAGGGCAACTTCGAAGGACTCAAGGGTTACGCTGTGGGCCGGATGACCAAGAGTCGTCGCGGCAAGCTCTACATCGACGATGCAGGCTGGGGCCCCGAGGCTGGCTCAATTGAGTACGGGTACCGGGTCCCCTTTGGTGGCATACACGTTTTCATTGGCAAGATCGGCGAACCAGGCCCTGAGCTGGACATCTGCACCGACCTCGTCGGAACGGCTCAGCGTGCGAGATCTGCCCGGGTCAAGCCTATCATGAAGCGTGCCTTCGTGGGAGTTATCCATGGAGGGGAATCTGAGGATAAATCGGAATCTGGTGGTGAGACCGTCGTTTATTCCGGCGACGAGTCATCGACCGGAGAGACCGAGTCGTTATACCAGTTACAAGATGGCCGGATTGGGGGCTGTACCGATGGCGACAGTATTTCGGACCCCTTTGGTCTGCCAAACCGGGTTGTGATCTTCATGGCCGGTACACAACCGGCGCTCCACTCTTTGACCGCAGCAGCGATGATTTCCGGATCGGCAGCGGCAACAGCGGCCGGGGCAGGAGGCCCTGTGCGACCGCTAGCTCAGGTTCTATCTGATTTGTTTGACGCGCTGGCAACGCTGATGGCGGAGGTTAACCCGGCGGATCAGGATGCACACAATGCGGAAATCGCGAAAGTGAAAGATCAGATCACCCAAGCCAAAGCCGACTTAGCAGCTGAGGATACCAGGATGGCCGCGGAGCGGGCCGCTTTGGATGCACAAGCTTACCGGGTTATGCTGGATCAGAGTGCGTCGAACGAAGTCCTGAAGAGGAGGCACCGATCTCGCCTGCCGCCGGTTTATGACGCTAGAAATCTCTTTAACACCCCAAGAGCAGGGACCAGTAATCCACCGGTGGTAAACCGTGCGGAGGCACCTGGAGCAGGGGCGCCGGTTCAGCCACGTTTGGTGGATTCGCCTCGTCAGAACAACAATGTAACACCGCATGTCCCCACGCCACCGGGTCATTACTCTAACCCGATGGACAACATTGTCGCTGCCGCTTCACGGCTGGCAGCCATCCCGATCGAAGGCGATTCTCCAGCGGCGGTCGAGACGCGTCGGGTTAAGGAGCTTCTTCAGACAGCCTTGGTTCAACAGGAGGCTTATTCATATAGTCGCGATCGGATTCATTCCACTCCCCATCCAAGCCGGAGTTACAGCAGGCGTATGGATGAACCGACAGTGTCAAGCAATGCGCGGAACCGTGATCCGCCCCGTGGCAATAACCCGGCGGGTGGTGCTGGTGATGCTCAGGAGGTGGTGGACCGGGCTCGGGCACGCAGAAGGCCGAGTTAGCGGCACAGCATGAAGCCCGTCAGCTTACTCCGGTTCATCCAACCACATCGGTGGAACCAGAAGTTACCTCTAGTTCTTTGGGAGTGTCGTGTCTTGTCCCGGCGTTGCGCAATGTGCGCCTGCCCAAGGATTTATCCCCTGAAACATGGGTCGAAAGCTATGAGATAGCCATGGAGATGCTGGATGTGGATGATGCAGCATGTGCGAAATACTTCACCATGATGCTAGAAGGGACGGCCCGCACTTGGCTAAAGAGCTTACTGGCTAATTCTATCAGGTCATGGGCCGAGTTGAGAGCCCGGTTTATTCAAAATTTCAAGGATACATGCAAGCAGCCCATGTCAATTGTGGACTTAGCTGCCTGTGTCCAGGAGGAAGGAGAGTCAACAACCCATTGGCTGCGCCGGGTCTCGGAGATTTTGCATTCATCGGACCGCATCAACGCTGACACCACAGTTTTAACATTAGAGGGCAATTGCCGGTTTGAACCCCTGAAGTTGAAGTTGGGACAGCTCAAACGTCATTGTAATGACATGGGAACCCTCATGGCTGCACTGGTGAAGTATGCCGACTCTGATAGTACCAAGGATCCCGAGTCTAACGATGATAAGACAGGGAAGGGAAAAAAGAGCGGCAACGCCAAGGGGCAGCACCACAACCCGACGGGTCATGGAAACGGCGGCAAGCGTAAGGCGGACCACGGTTTAGACTTTGTGGCTAATACTAATACACATGACAAGGGCCAGCGGCGTAAGGGTAAACCGCCCCAGCGCGGTGGAGGGCCAAGTCCTAATCTGGACCGTTTGTCTTATCTGTTGAACCAGCCCTGTCCGAAGCATGGGACGAAGGAGATCCCGTCCACGCACCTCTGGAAAGATTGTTACATCATGCAAGAGTTCAAAAATTCTGATTCTTTTCGGTATGATCATGAACAGGGAGGCGGTTCGGGCCCCGGGTCTCATGGGCCGGGTTATGGTGGAGGAAATTCCGGTTCAGGCTTCCACGACAATCAGGGTGGACATAACAATCAAAATAATCAGGGTAACCAAGGTGGCTATAATCATCAGGGCAATCAGCAGCAGCAGCAGTCGGGTTACCAGAGCAACCCGAAGCAGTTGAATAGCGGACAGTATCATGTCTTCACCACTATCTTGGACAAGCGCGATCGGAAGCTTCATAAAAGGGCGGTGAATGCCGTTGAACCGGCGGTACCCCGTTATTTGCGCTGGTCCGAGCAGCCGATTGTGTGGAGTAGAGAAGATCATCCACCCCGGGTTGACAATCCGGGTCATCTTGCTCTGGTGGTGGCACCTCAGGTGGGAGGTTATAAGTTCACTAAGGTACTCATGGATGGAGGGAGTAGTATCAATATCCTTTATTATGAAACTTTCCGTCGCATGGGGTTAACAGATAAAAATCTTAAACCGTCCAATACGGTGTTCCATGGTGTGGTGCCTGGTAAGTCGGCATATCCTGTTGGTAAGATAGCTCTGGAGGTGACTTTTGGAGATGAGCATGACTCGAGATCAGAAACCTTGACCTTTGAAGTAGTGAAAATCAGAAGCCCGTATAATGCCCTATTTGGACGGCCAGCTTATGGTAAGTTTATGGCACGACCTTGTTATGTCTATCTGCAGCTCAAGATGCCGGGTCACAAGGGAACTATAACCGTGCATGGGAGCCGCAAGATTGCTCTGGAGTGTGAAGAAGGTGATGCGGCTTATGCTGAGTCGGTTTGTGCGACAGAAGAGTTGAAGTTTTACAAGGACAATGTTGATCCGGCAGATATGACTTTGTTGAAGAAACCAACTACAGAGCATGATCCGGCCCTGAAGTTTAAATCGGCTGATGAGACTAAGCTTGTTGACTTCGTGCCTGGCGATTTGTCCAAGCAGTTTAGCATCAGCGCTAACTTGGATCCAAAATAGGAAAGCGTGCTCATCGAGTTCATCCGTGAGAATCGGGACATCTTTGCATGGAAGCCTTCTGACATGCCAGGTGTACCGAGAGAACTCGCTGAGCACACTCTCAATGTTGATCCCAAGTATAAACCGGTCAAGCAGTTTCTCCGCCGGTTCAATGAAGAAAGATGCAAAGCTATTGGAGAAGAAGTGGCCAGGCTCTTGGCGGCTGGATTTATCGTTGAAGTATTCCATCCTGAGTGGTTGGCTAATCCGGTGCTGGTCCTTAAAAAGAATGGCACTTGGCGTCTGTGTGTGGACTACACAGACCTTAACAAAGCTTGTCCAGCAGATCCTTTTGCCCTCCCTCGTATTGATCAAATTATTGATGCTACGGCGGGTTGCGAGCGTTTGAGGACCATATGTCCATGCCCTTTGGATGCATATTCTGGTTATCATCAGATCAAAATGGCAGTTAAGGACCAGGAGAAGACAACCTTCATAACTCCCTTTGGAGCCTTCTGCTATGTGTCCATGCCCTTTGGGCTCAAGAGTGCCCAGGCGACTTATCAACGGTGTGTGCAGAATTGTCTTCATAAACAGGTCGACCGCAATGTTCACGCTTATGTGGATGATATTGTGGTGAAATCAAGGAAGAAGGAGACATTGATTGATGACTTGAAGGAAACCTTCGATAACCTGCGGCTTTACAAAATGATGCTTAATCCGGCCAAGTGCGTCTTTGGTGTACCTGTAGGCAAGCTCTTGGGTTTTTTGGTGTCTAACCGGGGTATTGAAGCTAATCCGGAAAATATCAAGGGCATCACCTCCTTGGCCAAACCGAAATGTATCAATGATGTACAACGACTGGCAGGACGGATTGCCGCGTTGAGCCAGTTTATCAGTCGCCTTGGCGAGAAGGCCATTCCTTTGTATCAGATGCTGAAGAAAATGGATAACTTCGTCTGGAGTGACGCCGCTAATGAAGCATTTGAGGACTTAAAGCAGCAGCTGGCTAATCCGCCGGTTCTCGCTGCTCCGGTTGACAAAGAGCCATTGTTGCTATATGTGGCAGCTAACGCCCGGGCTGTTAGTGTGGCTATTGTGGTGGAGCGCAAGGAGGCCGGAAAGTAATATCCGGTTCAATGGCCGGTCTACTATATCAGTGAGGTACTTATTGAGTCCAAGCAGAGATACCCGCATTGGCAAAAGTTGGTGTATGGGGTTTTTATGGCAAGCCGGAAGCTTAAGCAGTATTTCCAAGGTCATCCCATCACGGTGGTCAGCTCTGCTCCGTTGGGAGATATAATCTAGAACAGGGAAGCAACTGGCCAGATTGCTAAGTGGGCTATAGAGCTCGGGCCTCACGGGTTGAAATACATACCCCGAATGGCGATCAAATCTCAGGCACTTGTGGATTTCATCAATGATTGGACAGAATTACAAGCGCCAGAGGAGAAGCCGGATCATACTTATTGGACTATTCATTTTGATGGGTCCAGGCAATTGGAGGGCTCGGGGGCTGGAGTCGTATTAACTTCCCCACGAGGTGATAAGTTTTGTTATGTTCTCCGTTTAATGTTCCCTTGCACTAACAATGCAGCTGAATATGAGGCTTTACTCCATGGTCTTCGGATGGCTAAGGAGATGAACCTAAGCCGAGTTAAGTGCTTCGGTGACTCGGATCTGGTGGCTCAACAAGTGTTCGGCACTTGGGATTCCAAGGACCCACTAATGGCAGCATATCGTCGTGAGGTGGATATTGTTGCAGGTCAATTTAAAGGTTATCAGGTGGATCATGTGGACCGGCGGAAGAATGAAGCGGCGGACGCTTTAAGCCGCCTGGGTTCCCAACTTAAACCGGTTCCACCTAATGTCTTCCTGGATGTTTTGCATAATCCGTCCGTCAAGCTCCCTGGTGAAGAGGATTTGGCTGTTCCTGATCCAGAGGCTCAGTTGGTGGTGGATCTTCATGTTATCCCGGATTGGACGGTTCCATATCTGGCGTATATGAACCGGGGCGAGTTACCAGAGGATGAAACTTTGGCCAGGCAGATAATCCGGCGGTCCAAGTCCATGACTATTATCAATGGAGAGTTACATCATTGCAGTGTGACAGGGGCGTTTCAACGCTGTGTGTCTCCCGAGGAAGGCCGTGAAATTTTGCGTGAGATCCACGAAGGAGATTGTGGTCACCACGCCGGTTCAAAATCTTTGGTGGCCAAGGCATTTCGTCACGGTTTCTATTGGTTGACAGCTCATGCTGATGCCGAGGACTTGGTCAAAAGATGTGATGGCTGTCAGAAATTCTCAAGGCGCACTCATGTACCGGCTCAAGAATTGATGATGATTCCAATCACCTGGCCGTTTGCAACTTGGGGCCTGGATATGGTTGGGCCTTTCAAGAGATCCAAGGACAAGAAGACCCACCTTTTGGTGGCGGTTGATAAGTTCACGAAGTGGGTGGAGGCAGAGCCAGTTAGTAAGTGTGATGCAGCTATGGCGGTTCAATTCATCAAAAAGGTGATCTTCCGGTTTGGCTTTCCACACAGCATTATAACAGACAATGGTACCAATCTGTCAAAGGGTGCCATGAAGGAGTTCTGTCAACGTGAGCACATCCGGCTTGACGTGTCATCAGTGGCTCACCCCCAGTCTAATGGTCAAGCGGAGAGGGCCAATCAAGAGATCTTGAGAGGCATCAAACCCCGGCTTATGGTTCTTTGCAACGGACGCCGGGTTGTTGGGTTGAGGAGTTACCTTCTGTGTTATGGAGCATTAATACCACACCCAACAGATCGACATGATACACACTGTTCTTCATGTTTATGGAGCGGAAGTGGTTCTTCCTAGTGAGATCCGTCATGACTCACCTCGTGTAGCGACATATGTTGAAGCTGACAACGAGAAAGCACGGCAGGAATCTCTTGACCTGTTAGATGAGGAGCGTGACATGGCGGCAGCCCGTTCGGCAATTTATCAGCAAGACTGCGTCGTTATCATAGCCGCCGGGTTAGAACCAGAACCTTTCAAGAAGGCGATTTGGTGCTTCGACTCATCCAGGATCAGACGGACATGCACAAGTTATCCCCCCCTTGGGAAGGACCCTTTGAGGTCAGCAAGAATCTACACAATGGGTCATACTATCTAATCGATGTTCGAGAGCGCAAGGACTCACGTAAATCGGAGGAGGAGACCAACCGGCCGTGGAATATTGCTCATCTTCGGCCTTACTATACTTGAGCCATAGGCTCTGCTTATGTACATATTATGACAATGTGTATATTATGATCAATATAATAAACTGGAACCTCAGCTAAAGCGGGGTATCTGTTGATTTTCTTACATCATGTGTGGTTACATGGAGCTTCTGTTTATAAAGCGGCGTCCGGTTTACCCCTTGATTCAGCTTTTCAAAGCTTTATATTACATCATTTGGGGGCTTGGTCGTATCCGAACCATAGCTACACCTTTTGATCGGCGCAATGCCACAGCATCACTTGGGGGCTTGGTCGTATCCAAACCACAGTCACACCTCTTGATCGGCTCAAAGCCACATCAATCCGGGGCCAAAGAGAGTGTTGTGAAACAACAGCTCAAACATAGGCACCCACTCAGCATAGCTCACAATGTTGCTTGGCGATTCTTTGCTGTTGAAATGAACTAAGAATCTACACTTGTAACAGGCTATCAAGCCATGGCTTGGAAGCCTGGTGTATACACCTAAAACCCCGGGTTAACCTGCCTATTTAAGTAAGTCACTCCGCCCAGGTAAACCTGGTATGACCCTTCGAACTTTGACAAGTTACTCTAAAATGAAGACCCTGAACTTGTCAAGTTAAAACGATGATTGGTTAAGGATTGAGGACCATCTTAAAAGGCTTTGCAAAAATGGTTTAACTCAGTGGCCTGGCAGCCCATGAAAAGCCTCGAATTTGGGGCCTGGCAGCCCGTGAAAAGCCTCGACTACAACGGTTTTATTTGCCTTTTGCTAAGTTTTTCTCTCTTTTGATAAGATTTGTGATGTTTTCAAACCGGTGTTTATCAACCCGGTTAGGCTGTCAACTACAAGTTGTCAGTACATGATCAAATTATAATCCGGAGACTATCAGCCCAGTCTGGTTTTGACTCAAAGTCACTAGTATAGAATAAACCGGTGTTTATCATAACCCGGAACAGTGTTATTGTCAACCAATATCATATAACAGGAGTTATTTATACTCCAGATTAGGGTTATGACCCTCACTACAAAGTTGGTTAGCCAACATTATGCCTAAAGGTCACAGGTATCATATATTTCCATATTTGGTTATCTTTTACAACCTTGGTTATAAACCTTGGTCATATATATATTTGGGTATCATGACCCGCCCGGTGGTAAACCGCCAGGGCGCTTTAAGCTTTTTATCTGAAGGAACAACTTGAATAAATAGCTCTGGATTATGAACATCATATCTTAAGCATGGCGGATTAGCACGCATCAGTTGCAGATAAATATGCACGAAGGCATAATAGACCAAGTGTTTTGACTAGCCTATTACAAGGCGTTTCAGTGCCCAAAGGGATAATTATTTCTCAATAAGCATTGCAGCACGTGGAAGTCTAAACCGGCCCCCGGATTATGATTGCTTATCAGCTTGACCTGACGGCTGCGGATCATCTTGCACTGATTCATCTTCTTCGTCTCTACCAGCGGCTGGAAGTCAACAGTTGCCCAGCCGATCCCAGTTAAAGCTTGGAACACAGCTTCGTCGCTTATAAGGGTGGACGGTTCAATATCAGGGGCATAAGTGTGCTTACGGATTGGAGGGATCAGATTTTGCGCTTCCGGAATTGGTGCAGCAACCCGTCTGTTCTTGTCATCATAACTTGCCTGATAGTATGAGAGATCAACTTCTTCAGCCAATTGACAAGCCAGTGGACGTACTTCCCAGTTTATGGCGCGGAGATCCTCCTGGCCAAATTCTGATCCGTCTTCTTTTAAGCTTGGGAAGCCTTTAGCCACGTCCACCGGATCAAGATCAGGCACCCACGCCTTTGCCCGGGTTAGAGCGGTCAGAGCTCCGGCCCTTGCTGCAGCTTTCTTTAGTTCTTCAACCCGGGCAGGTAGCATGGATAGCCTTTCTAAGGTGTCCTTGATCAATGTTGGAGGAGGTTTATTATGTGAAGCGGTGCAGATGATTCGCTGCGCACCGGTATACAGCTGCTCTATCAGAGTATAGGCCGCTTTCAATTTCTTCTGTACGTCAGAGCCCAGATGGCTAATATGAGTTCCTGCATCATTATAAATGTCAGTAAACCAGCAACACATGGGAAGATATGTTGAAAGTATAAAGCAAGGATGCTTACCAAACACAACAGCGGTCATAGCATGTATCTGCCGCTTTACGCCAGTCAGCTCGTCTACCACCGGTTTGAGAGCTGCTTTTGCGTCTTCAGCTCTTTTCCGCAAAGCGGATTTCTCTGTGTTCCAATCCGCCCGCTCCTTGGCGAAGCTCTCCTTTAGCTTTTCCATAGCGGCTAAAGCGCTCGTCAGCTCATCTTTTGCTTTGGAAGTTTCAGCTTGTTGGGACTTGAGGTTCTCTTGCAGATCAACGGTTTGGCTTTCCTTCTTGCTCAGTTCAGCCTATAAAGAGATAGATATATAATGAGTTGACAGTACATATTTGAAGTACCAAGCACATAACAAGTTATGCCCTTAGTACTTGGGGGCTAATGCATATTTGCTCTTTATCAGAAATTTTTACAAGTCCCAAGCACAATACAAGTATTAAGCTTGGCACTTGGGGGCTAATGTGTATTTGCTCATAAAATGCTGATATGGGAATTCTTCTACAAAGTCCCGGTTCATCTTTATAAAGTTAAACCGGCCCTTGGGGGCTACATCAGTGAAGTTAAGATGCATTGGTGCAAACATGAAATTGTTACTAAGTCCCGGTTTAAATTGGTATCTTAAACCGTCACTTGGGGGCTACTGGAGTTGATAAGCTGCAATTAAATATAAGAGAGAAACACTTATGAAGTTACCTCATATCGCTCCTTCATCATATTTACCAAACCGGCTTCATAGTCACGGCTGGTGTACAGACGGTTCAGGAAGCCAGAGTGAAGGTCTTGAGCATTCAAATGGGCATAATTTGACAAATCGGCGTTCCATTTGCCTTTGCCAATTGCAGAGAGCTCATCTTTGGCAGTATGTTTTGACAAAGCGACAGGATTGCCCGGAGCGGTATGGCCAGTGCCAGTAATCATAATGTCATCATCTTTGTCATCAGCAGCCGTTACTGGGGTTGGCGGTTTGTCGGTATTTTTAACTGGACTTGCCGGTTTATTATCAGTTCGGACAGGGCTGGTTGGCTGGTCAGCATGGCTTGTGGTGTCAACTTCTGCCTGCTCAGCAATGAAGTCATGATCTTGAGGCGGTGGGTCATTCAGTATGGCATCAATGTTGGTCTCTTCAGGATCTGGAGTTTTCTCCGGTTCAACAGCCATGTCTTCATCAGCCGGTTTATTCAACCGAGCTTTCTTGCTGGGTCTGGGCTTGGTGCTGAGAAAAATAAACATGAGGATCAGTACAGTATATCAAAATAGCAACATCAAGGATAACAACAAGTGTATAGCTCACCTAAGAACCGTTTTGAGGGGTGGAAGTTTTGTGGCCGACGACTCGCCAGAAGATGAGTGAGAAGTTCCCTAATAATTTGAATTAGACGGGTTAAGAGGCTGGCGGAAACAACCTGCTTTGGGGCATGAAGTATCAATGGGATAAGAGACCTCTGATCGGCGTTTCCGAACCGGACTGTTCGGTAAACCGGCGGAGGTAACTACCTGGCCGCTGTGCCGGGTTGTGCGGTGAGCCTCGTGCTGCTGTGTCTTCAAAAGAAAGTTTGGGTCCAAGTAAGCAAGGGGGTGAGAAAATTTTACTTTCCGGTTTGCTCGACGGATTTTCGATGTCGGCAGAGGATCTGAATCGGAGGAAAGAATGATTACCTCTACATCATCAGCATGACTGCCTTCAGCGTCGTCCTGATAATAATCATTGTCAATGAGGTGTACAAAAAATGAACCAAGAGAGTCAAGTTCTACCTCTGGTTCCGGATTACCCACATCGTCATCAGCTGGTAGATCGGAGGATGCAGTGGTCCTTTTCTTGGCAGGTTTTTTAACAACCTTGGTCTTTGGAAGAACTGGCTTGACCGGTTTGTCTTGCGGCTTCGCCGGTTTGTCTTGTGATGGTTTCTTGTTCCAGAACGGATCATCACCCTGTCAGAAAATAATCACACTTTCATAGAATATTTGGACAAAAGCAACTTTAGATAAAAAGATTATATGATTCTTACAGCTGGTGGTTTGTTGAAGGTGCAGAAAGGGAGTAGTCCGGTTTGGGCACAGACAGCCTCCGGTTCGTTCAGTATCTTTTTTACAGCCTCAGTGACTTCTGCATCTGTGAGCTGAATGTCAATGTGCCGCTGAGCATCCTTCAAACTCCCCGTATACTCACACATCAAACCGGAGCGCCGGCTTAAGGGCAGAATACTCCAGCTTATCCAACAACGAGCAAGATCAGCTCCTGTCAAACCGTTTGCCATGAAGGCTCTAAGCTTTGATAATTGAGGAGCATAGTTGGCCCTTTCTCTTGCAGTCAACCTCTGAGGAAAAGGATGTGTGTTGCTCAGGCGTTCAGGGCGGTAACCCGGCAGGGGGTTTTCATCAGGTGGAGATGTATCCATGCAATAAAACCAAGTCTGGTTCCACTCTTTGGGGTGACTGTGGAGTTTGGGATGAGGGAAGGTGACTTCTTTCCTTTTCTGAACCGCCATTCCGCCCAGTTCCGTATTGGGTCCATCCGAGAACTCGGTGCGACGGTTTAAGTGAAAGAAATCCCTAAACAGTTTGACTGTAGGTTCCTCTTGCAGATAAACCTCACAGAAGACTTGGAAGTGGCAGATGTTGGTCACAGAATTGGGACCGATGTCTTGAGGGCGCAGCTGAAAATTGGCTAGTACATCTCGGAAAAATTTCGAACTGGGAGGGCTAAAACCTCGACTCAGATGGTTAGCAAACACGACTACCTCTCCGTCCTTGGGTGTAGGAGGATTTTCCGGGCCAGGGACCCTCCAGTGGATGACATCTTTCTTGGCTAAAGCGCCTGTTTTAACAAGATTGTTTAACTGTTCTTCGGTTACTCGAGAAGGAGCCCAATTGCATTCGTAGACTTGCTTGGCCATGGCAATGAAAGATCTGAAACATGATTATTGCCGGTTTAAGATTTACAATGGACAACTATACAGCGGTATAAGGATGTAAGCATATTGTTAAACCGGAATTGGTTATTCGTAATCCGGAGTCTGCCAATGGAAACAGTACAATGATGAATGCATTGGCGGTTCAACAGGGGACTAATGGTATCTACTGGGTCATCATTTTGTATATGAAGTTAAACCGCCCCATCTGGTATTAACAGTGTATAAGCGAAGGAAGAAACAAGTTTCACATCTTGCCATGGTAATTTCAGATCTACCGCGCATTGGAAAAACAAAATATATTCTAGTCTAATATCAACCGCTTAAAAAGTTCAGTAAGTTCAGATGAGTTGGATATCAAGCAGGTGCCTTAACAAGAAGAAAGGATTCTAAACTACAAAAGGTGCTGAAAATAGTCAGATCTAACCGGCCGTTGGTGCTACTGAAGGAAGAACAACTTCAAGCTATGAAGAACACCGAACCCTAATGGCGGATCTAGGGTGAGAAGAAGAGGGACTTACTGGTGCAGGAGGAAGCAACGGAGGATCATCGCTTTTCTCTGATACGATCAGGTTGATGCAGCGGCCTTTGTCGAAGCAGAGGCGAAGGACGACGGCGGCGGCAGAGCTTGAGGGTCGGTCGGTGCGAGGAAGACGACGACGCGAAGAGGCACGAGGGGGAAAAATGGAAAGACCCCCTGGCCCTATTTATAAGGGTAGAAAGATAAGCGTCAGGCATGAAAATCGAGGAGCCTAAATTTTGGATATGAGGCGGAGCTGTCGCCTCGATTGTCGGAGGCTCAGTAATGAAGGTGGATTATACACAGTTTTAAATAACAGGTAACGTCACGGCGGTTTACCAGGATCCTAGAAGATGATGTCATGGCGGTTTACAAGATCATGTGAAGATGTTGAAGAAGAAATTTTCTTAAGCATTGAGGATTGACATGAACCAGTGCAAATCAATCTGGGGCCTAATGTTGGGGATATTACCACTGGGCGTAAACCGGCCAGGAGAGGCCGGGTTAACCCCGTAAGTAGTTCATATGTATCTGAAGTCCATGAAGACAGACGGTGACACTTTATGAAGGCCCAGGGCCCAAAGCCGGTTTAAGGCCTGTAGACATAAACCGGCATTGATATGTAAACTTGTGTTGTAAGATAGAAGTAGCAGAGACCGAGCCGGACACGATTATGAGCCGGCCTCGGGATTCTGTAAACCGACGGGCGTCAACCCATGTATATAAGGGGACGACCCGGCGGCGGTTCAAGGACAACAGACAACAACTCGAGACTCAGGCAAAGCGTATTCGCTCCCTGGTCATCGAAACCCCAGCAATTCCATCACAACTAGACGTAGGCTTTTACCTTCATCATAAGGGGCCGAACTAGTATAAAACTCTCTTGCGTCCCTTGTCCGCTTTAACCCCTTTAAGTTAATCCGTAGCGATGGCTCCACGACTAAGTCCTTTCTCTAGGACATCTGCCGTGACAAAACCACGATAGTGTTGAAGACTTCTTTAAACCTAGGTACCTGGGAATATTGCATTTTGTAAGTAATTGCTTTAATATTGCAACTAGTAAAACTGAAAAAATTGTTATGTATAAATGCTTACGATTGCCGACTTATGAACATGATATTCCTGAAACTGTCTTTCTCTTTCTTTTTTAGCATCTTCATTTTCCTGAAGAACTCGAGATGCTTCTTTTAGATCCAATTTATCCATGTCTATCTTTTCTTTCTCAAATTCCTATGGAGTCATTTCTCGAGGATCAATAATGTGAATTTTGTGTTTGTATTTGTCCAGCACATATAGTACATAGTGGTCATGCTTCTCCATTGGAATGAATATCTGCGTACAAAATACTTGTTGCTTAGATGACAATTTAATATAAAGTAATTTAATAGAACACATATTTTGTGATTTTGTCATGGAGGAAAGGGTTGTTACTATGTTTGCTGTTGAGAGCTTTTTGTGTTGATTTTCCTTGAGATACATGGGAACTAGCCGATTCTTTGTTTTTTGTAATTCATTTTTAAATTTTGTAATACTAGTTTTGTGTTTCTTTAAATCCAATATATGCTGCAAACAATATTTATGATGAAAAAAACTGTTAGAAAAAAGAGCTGTGTAACAATATAAAAATAGTAGGTGTTGCAATATAGACAAGATTTTGCTTTTTAAAAGTTTACCTCTGCAAAGTTGGGGCCTAATATTACTCTGTCACTCTGTTTTGAATCTTGTCTGCTTTCCCAGATTTCTGCTATGTCATCGAGGACCCTCTTTTCCATATGATGTGGTATGTTCGTCTGTGCTGGTCTTGGACCAAATACTGCCTTCAGTTGGGCTCCAGTAAGTTGCGTGCTTTCACTGTCCCTGCGGATGCGCCTAAATATAGTTTTGCTGCGACAAGGGAGATAAAATAATTTTGGAGGTCACGGTCAGTGAGAAACAGATTTTACAATATTTTTGGCCTCTGTCCAACTATTTTGAGGTGCAATAGAAAACAACTCACTTTTTGTATTCCTCCTGCCAGCTGTCGCTCATGACTAGATGAAAGAGGTCGGACGCTTCCTTTGTGTGTTGGAAGCAATGAGAATGTTTTGGGTATGGACTGGTGCTTCATCTTTTTTTCCTTTTTGTTTCATCTATTTCTGTCAGCCGAAGCATATATGTAATATGTAAGCTTTCGTGATACGAAAGACATTGGTGAACCGTGGGATGGGTAGGTTTTTACAAAAAAAAGATAAGTGGAAATGATTTTCTTACCTTTGTTGGTGGAAAAGAACTTTGAAGTTTCTGGTTTGAATTCTTTGATTCTTCCAGGTAGATCCTCGCACTTTACTTGGTTTATTTCACCAAATTTGGCTGTAAAAAGGAACTCTGGTTTCCACTCGGCATCTACGTTGCTTTGATGCATGGAGGTCATTGGATATTCTTTTATTTTTCTTTCGTGAGATAATTGAAGTATTCAAGTAGTGCTGCTTGTAAAAATTAAAATTGTTGCTCTCGTACTATTCACTTACATCGAAATCCTCATCATCTTTTATGAGATCAATGCCATTCCAGTATTTTGCAAATTGAGCCATGAAGTGTCCGCATTGGGTACCCTGCTGTTTTGGCACGCAAACTCTGTTAGGTGTTTCTGCTATCCTCGACCAGTTCGGTTCGCTGTTGGCTCGTAGCTCCGCTTCGCCGTAATGCTTCTTCATGAGTGCGTGCATCCTTTTAATCTGTGATTACGGTTTGGTGTTATTGTTGGGTTTTGGCATTAAACAAGGGAATGCAGGAATTGGAAAACCAATTAGAAAACAAGGTTGAATTGACGTACCAGTTTTCCATGTAGTTTTTCCGTCTCCGTGTCTGTAATTCAGTGAGTCAAGTATGTCGATGGAGCTCGTGTACTTGTTGAGCACGTACAGTGTGTAGTGTTTAGCTGTGTTGTGAGGTATCATAATCTGCGGTGTTTGGAGACAGAGTGAGTTAAAGTTCATTCTTGTCAGGAGAATTAAATGACATGTAAATGTGCAATGTGTAGGAAGAATGAATTATGTTTGAATATTTCTATTAACTTACCAGCTTTTTCTTTAAAGGTTCCTTCCCTGTTACAAGGGGTGCAAACTGTTTCAATGCTTCGTCCTCATTGAATTCTGCTAGTCCTCCTTTTTCTCCAATTTTAACACCGAGCACGATCTGCACCAAAAAGATTTCTACTTTTTAGTTCAATCTTTGTAATCACTGAAATGATGCAAGTGTTTTTGTCACATTGGACTCCATACGTTTGCAAATTCTGCGGGAAGTATGGCTTTATCGATTGTGTTGTATTGTTGCTGCACTGTCCATTCTTCGAACAATGTGTTTGCGATGGAGCCCTCCATCTGTCCATCATCTCCTTTTTGTAGCTGTTCCATTATTTGTTTTCCTGTAATCCAATCGGGTCGCTTCGAGCTAATATATACGTTTAGACTGCAAGCAGAAAAAGTTTATACATTAGTTAGGTTGGTTAAAAAAGGGGCAACATTTCTTTGATTTTTTGTTGTGACAAGAGAAAGTACTTACTCTCCGCATTCGTCCTGTCCTTCTTTGCTGAATAGGTATTCATGAAGTGCTCTGGCTTTGTTCATAAATTTGAAATCTCCTGGGACAAAAGTAGGAATCATGATTTTTCCATGGAGCCTTCTTGAAGGCTTTACCGGTCTCTTCTTGACCGAGATTTTCTTGTCTGAGCTGTTCTCAGATGATTGAGGCATTGAATGTTCTCCTGATTCTTGCTGCAAGATTGTCAGATACGACTTGGCATCTTTGTTGAATTCATAGCTTTCATGGTCATTCAGCCATGTTTTGATTACATCGAATTCAACGCCCATCTTTAGATGCTCGTCGTATTCGTCTAGTTGGAGCGGGTTAAGGCTTGAAAGAAATTCATGAACTTCTTCTTGCTTTTCCATTGTTTTGGGTTTTAGGAAGTCTAGAGAGATGGTGCTGGAGCTGCCTTGCTGATTGCTTGCCGAGCCTGTTTCTTCTTGAAGAAGAACATGCTGTTTCTTCTGCTCAGAAACCTGTTGTTGTGTATTTGGTACGTCGTTGCTTCTGACATCCTCTTTTAAATCAGTGCCTGTTAGTTGCTCTGTGCTCGGGATATTGCTGTTGATATTTTGCTCGTCCGTTTCCTCTTCAGCATGGTGTGGTATCTTGTCGTCTGGTGGTGGTTGATCTGGTTCTATTGGTGGATCCTTTTCTTCGTGGTCTGTGCAAGATTCTTGGGTGACGGCGTGGCTGCTGACATCCATAACCTCTTTGTGTTTACTGGATACATCAATAACTTCATGCTCTTTTGTGGTTGTCGCATGCATAATATGTTCTTTTGGCTCGGGATTTGGCGGAAACTCTTCTAGTACATAACATTCTGTCTGTTGCATTTCTTTGTCTCCCATATCGACTTCATACTTCAGCATATCTGTTAGAATCAAAAAATAATAATTAAAAAAAGAATATTACTTCTTCTAGTGTGACAAAATTGTAAGGTTTAGTTTCTGAAAAGACTAACCTGTTGTACACTTGATTAATGACAGTTTGGTATTCCCTCTGTGTTGACTGATTAGTTGATACAGAATTTCTTTCCTCAACTCTGGTACTTGTTCTGGCTCTAAGGTTGCTGCTGTTCCATAATTGGAGTAGTGCTTCAGGTTCATGTACATATAGAATGCGCAGTCCATTCTGCATGTAGAGGAATGGTACTAGTAAGATTGTTGCATTCAAGAATCGGAAAGAAGAGAAGTGTTGGAGCAATGGTAATGGTAATTGTTGCATTGAAAAGACGAAACAACAGAATTATTTCAGTAATTGTAGTAGTGAAACTTGCATTGAAAAAAAGAAAGAAGTGAAATGTTGGAAGTGCTTACGTGTCTTCTCCTTGAAGTGGCACCTGCAGTTTGACCCTTTTGAAATGGTCGATGCTTTTTTGTGAAAGCTGTAGCTCTGTGCTTACGTGCTTCCATATTTTCATTAATTTGCTGGTTACATTGTTGAAGAATTCTATTGTGCCTGGATATGCAGTTGAAGAGTCAAGTAGTTCAAAGCGCTGTTTTTGCATGTTAACTATAATGGTGAAGTAATGACTTGTATTTTCATCTTGCTCAAACCCGCGCAATGAACATGGTAGAAGGAACTGCAAAACAAAAAATAAAAAGAAAATATTTGGAAATCTTCTTATATTTAGAAACATAAAATAAAAAGAGAACTTTTGCATAACATCTACGCAAGCTGATCTGCTTACCATGTTATAATCTTGCAGTTTTTCTTCTTCTTGCATGTTGAAAAATGATGTAAGCCTGGCAGGTAGTAATTTTTTCTAATGTGTTCTTGATCATTATTTCTGTAGCACATTGGATCTTCGTCGTCGGCTTCCTCTATTGAGTGCTGCTTGTTTTGTCACAGGTACACAAAGGGAATTTGTCAGTTCAGTTATAGGGGAAGTTTATCTATTTATAAAGTCATATATATTGTTTTAAACGTGATTCTTTTGCCCTGATCTTTACTTACAGTGTTGCTTAACGACAAAATCTTTCTCCCTGTGCCATTTAGTTGTTTTCTCAAGATTGTTAGCATGGGATCGATCAGTTGCATGAACTTACATTTCTCTCTGTGTCCATGGCTTGCATACAACGTTGTACAGGTCTTCGATGGCTTTGTTGACGGAATCACTATCTTTGTCCCCTTTCTCCATTGTGCCTGCGATGATTTTGAATTTAATGTAAATAATTCCAAGTCACAAGATCACATGATAGCAATTAAGTTTCTATTGTCTTGCCTGCTTCGATGCTAGAAGATATGTCCTGTCCAGTGTTGTTCCTTTCTTGTTCTCCTTCTACTTCTTGCGGTATGTTATGTTCTTCTTTTTGCGTTGTACCCTTTTGTTCAGTTTCTGCTCCATCCTCATTTGAGTCATCTGTGTCTTTCTTAGCATCATGTTTTTCCTTGTCAACCGTCGTGTCTTGCTGGTGGTCTTTTCCGTCTTGTTTTTCAGTCTCGACCTGGTTGGCACGGACCTCTCTGCCAGGGGAATTGGCATCGTACGGCGGTGTAGGGTTTTCTTTGATGGTTTCTGCTTCTTTCTCTGGAACAATGTGTGTGTCTGCTTCATTGCTTGTATCTCCGTGGTCGCCTTCTTCGTGTTTCTGCGTTATCATTGAAAAAGCATTTAAATAATTTAACTTGCTACTTTATTTTAATTATAGCAGCTGTTATGGGAAAATAGCGAAGCGTTCGGTGCGTTGTTTGACTATTTTGATTATGATTAAGTCATAATTTTGTGGAAACATTTTGTGCAAGTTCACCTGTTGAGCTGTCGTTCGTGATGCTGACTGTTCCACTCGTTGTTCGTTGAGTGTAGTTTCTTGGGTATCCTCCTGTTCTTTGTTTTGGTGTTCATCGTCACTGTCATGGTTTTTGTCTTGCAGTTGTTCAATCATAAATTTGAGTTCTCATGGAACTACCTTATATTTTCGTAGAATCAGCTTATGTAACTTTACGTCCTCAATCGTTGCTGCTTCTGTTGTCTCTGCTACTGTTCTCGTTGCTGCTGCTGAATGTTGTGCTTGTTCTTCGTTGAGTGGAGGTTTTTGGGCATCTTCTTCTTCTTTCTTTTGTAGTTCATCGCCACTGCCGTCGTTTTTGTCTTGTAGCTTTTGAAACACACAGGTGGCCAAGTGGCAGTGCATTTGAGGTTCCACATAGCTATTTTATACTTTGATAGGATCAACGTATGTAACTTTACCTTTTCATTCGTTGTCATTGCTGCCGTCTCTGCTGCGTGTTTTTCGGTGAGTAAATATTTTGGGGCTTGGTCTTCTGTTACGTTGATGTCTGCCTTTTGAAGAACATGTTGCCCTTCTTCAGTGCCATCCTTTTGCTCATTGGTCCCCTCTCTCTGCGATGCAGGAAAGTAGTGAAATGTCAAATGCGTGTTCTTGAACTATAAGTTCATGAAGAGGTATTATTTGTTTTCACCTCTGTATTTGTTGTTGTTACTGCTGATTCTTCGTTCAGTGGTGGTTTTGGGTCCTTCTCTTGCTCTTTATTTTGCTGTTCATCGTCACTGACCTTGTTTTTTTCTTGCAGCTGTTCAAACATAGAGGTGGCAAAGTGAGAGTCCATTGGAGTGAATACAAATGTGGTAGGTTGGAGTTTATTTGATTGTGCACGCAGCAATTTTATAATTTCATAGTTGCAGGTTTTGTAAGTTTACCTTTTCAGTCGTTGACGCTGCCGCTGTCTCTGGTACCTGTTGTTTGGTGAGTGAATTTTTTGTGGCTTGGTCTTCAGTGGCATTATTGTCTATCGTTTGAAGAACATGTTCGGGTTGTTCATTGGGCTCCTCTGGTTGTGTTTGATGGTCTTGATTGTTGATGGTTTCTTGAGCTTCTTGTGCCTGCACCAACACAACAAATATTTAAGAAATGGGTGCATTTCTCACTGTTCAGTTACATTTTTTTATAAGACCTCTATCTCTGGAGTTGCAGGACTGTCTACTGCTTGTACTACGGCTTCTCCTTGTCTCATGTTGTCCTCTAGTTTTTCTTGTTGAATGTCTATGCCAGTGCTTTTGCTTGCTTCCTCTTCCTGTTTAATAAAAATTGAAATTATAGATTGAACTTCATTTGTGTCTGAGCTTTGTAACCTCACCTCTTCAGATGTTGTTGTTTGAAGTTCTTGATCTTCGAGATCAGCGTACTCGTTTGTTTCCTGCATTTGTTCATAGAAAAGGGTGAGACATCCCTTATAATATTTGTATTGCAGTGGCGGGGTGTATTAGGTAGTTCATACATCATAAATATTTTGAAAAGTGGTTGTTGTTGTTGAATTTTTACCTCCGTGTTGATGACTGGGTTATTCATGCCTGCATCTACTGTTTCTTTGTCAGGTATAACAGTCTCTTGTTTCTCATCGGCTGGGATGTGTTGGGTTTTCTCCTTTGTACTCGTGATGGTGATCTGCAATGTTGTGGCGCTAGAAATCTCTTGTACACAAAGGTCCTGTTCTGTGACGCCTTCGTCTGTTTGAGGTTCACTATGGGGTTCAATTTCAACACGGGTTGTCTCTTGGTCTTGTAGTGCTTGTGATACCTGGAGATCAAACAATATGAGTTTGTGGTTCACTTTCTTTCCTGCCATTTATGAGTTTTCGGTGTGGGTAATAGTGGGCTATGAAAGTTTACCTCCTGTTTGTTGTTTTCTTCTTCTTTGTCGTTTGTTATGCTAACGGTTGATTGTGGGTTAGCCTCTTGCATTTGGTTGGCGGGGCTGCTGACTTGATTGTTCTTCAGCTGAGCCTATATTTTGTTGGAGGTTTGTTATTTAACTTATAACTCTATGCAGTTTTGAAAGGAAAAATGGATGTTCATGCTGACGTCTTCACAGGTTCTAACGTCGATCGTATCTTGTGCTTGTGTTGGGGTAGTTGTTGTTGTAGCATTGTCTGTTGTGAGGTTGCATTGTTTGTTCCTTTCATTTGTGTTTTTGGGGTTGTTGACACCATCCTGCTATTGGAGTTCATCTTGTCCTGGCGTGCTATTGGTGAAGGAAATATGCCCTAGAGGCAATAATAAAGTATTATATATTTCCTTATATCATGATAAATGTTTATTATTCATGCTAGAATTGTATTAACCGGAAACATAATACATGTGTGAATACATAGACAAACAGAGTGTCACTAGTATGCCTCTACTTGACTAGCTCGTTAATCAAAGATGGTTATGTTTCCTAGCCATAGACATGAGTTGTCATTTGATTAACGAGATCACCTCATTAGGAGAATGACGTGATTGACTTGACCCATTCCGTTAGCTTAGCACCCGATCGTTTAGTATGTTGCTATTGCTTTCTTCATGACTTATACATGTTCCTATGACTATGAGATTATGCAACTCCCGTTTACCGGAGGAACACTTTGTGAGCTACCAAACGTCACAACGTAACTGGGTGATTATAAAGGTGCTCTACAGGTGTCTCCAAAGGTACTTGTTGGGTTGGCGTATTTCGAGATTAGGATTTGTCACTCCGATTGTCGGAGAGGTATCTCTGGGCCCACTCGGTAATGCACATCACTATAAGCCTTGCAAGCATTGTGACTAATGAGTTAGTTGCGGGATGATGTATTACGGAACGAGTAAAGAGACTTGCCGGTAACGAAATTGAACTAGGTATCGAGATACCGACGATCGAATCTCAGGCAAGTAACATACCAATGACAAAGGGAACAACGTATGTTGTTATGCGGTCTGACCGATAAAGATCTTCGTAGAATATGTGGGAGCCAATATGGGCATCCAGGTCCCGCTATTGGTTATTGACCGGAGACGTGTCTCGGTCATGTCTACATAGTTCTCGAACCCGTAGGGTCCGCACGCTTAAAGTTACGATGACAGTTTTATTATGAGTTTATGTATGTTGATGTGCCGAAGGAGTTCGGAGTCTCGGATGAGATCGGCGACATGACGAGGAGTCTCGAAATGGTCGAGACGTAAAGATCGATATATTGGACGACTATATTCGGACTTCGGAAAGGTTCCGAGTGATTCGGGTATTTTTGGAGTACCGGAGAGTTACGGGAATACGTATTGGGCCTTATTGGGCCATACGGGAAAGAAGAAAAAGGGCCTCAAGGGTGGCCGCACCCCTCCCCTTGGTCTGGTCCGAATTGGACTAGGGAAGGGGGGTGCCCCCTTCCTTCCTTCTCTTTTTCCCTTCCTCCTTTCCTATTCCATATGGGAGGTGGAATCCTACTAGGACTAGGGAGTCCTAGTAGGACTCCACACTTGGTGCGCCCCCTCCTAGGGCCGGCCTCCTCCTCCCTTGCTCCTTTATATACGGGGGCAGGGGGGCACCCCAGAGACACAACAATTGATCCTTGAGATCTCTTAGCCGTGTGCGGTGCCCCCCTCCACCATATTACACCTCGATAATACCGTTGCGGAGCTTAGGCGAGGCCCTGCGCCGGTGGAACATCATCATCGTCACCACGCCGTCGTGCTGACGAAACTCTCCCTCAACACTCGGCTGGATCAGAGTTCGAGGGACGTCATGGAGCTGAACGTGTGTAGAACTCGGAGGTGCCATACGTTCGGTACTTGATCGGTCGGATCGTGAAGACGTACGACTACATCAACCGCGTTGTGATAACGCTTCCGCTATCGGTCTACGAGGGTACGTGGACAACACTCTCCCCTCTCGTTGCTATGCATCACCATGATCTTGCGTGTGCGTAGGAAATTTTTTGAAATTACTACGTTCCCCAGCAGTGGCATCCGAGCCTGGTTTTATGCGTTGATGCTATGCACGAGTAGAACACAAGTGAGTTGTGGGCGATATAAGTCATATTGCTTACCAGCATGTCGTACTTTGGTTCAGCGGTATTGTGAGATGAAGCGGCCCGGACCGACATTACGCGTACGCTTACGCGAGACTGGTTTCACCGTTTGGAGCACTCGTTGCTTAAAGGTGACTGGCGGGTGTCTGTCTCTCTCACTTTAGTTGAACCGAGTGTGGCTACGCCCGGTCCTTGCGAAGGTTAAAACAGCACCAACTTGACAAACTATCGTTGTGGTTTTGATGCGCAGGTAAGAACGGTTCTTGCTAAGCCCGTAGCAGCCACGTAAAACTTGCAACAACAAAGTAGAGGACGTCTAACTTGTTTTTGCAGGGCATGTTGTGATGTGATATGGTCAAGACATGATGTGATATAATGTGTTGTATGAGATGATCATGTTTTGTAACCGAGTTATCGGCAACTGGCAGGAGCCATATGGTTGTCGCTTTATTGTATGAAATGCAATCGCCATGTAATAGTTTTGGTTTATCACTAAGCGGTAGCGATAGTAGTAAAAGCAATAAGTTGGCGAGACGACAACGATGCTACGATGGAGATCAAGGTGTCGCGCCGGTGACGATGGTGATCATGACGGTGCTTCGGAGATGGAGATCACAAGCACGGTGCTTTGGAGATGGAGATCACAAGCACAAGATGATGATGGCCATATCATATCACTTATATTGATTGCATGTGATGTTAATCCTTTATGCATCTTATCTTGCTTTGTTTGACGGTAGCATTATAAGATGATCCTTCACTAAATTATCAAAGTATAAGTGTTCTCCCTGAGTATGCACCGTTGCAAAAGTTCTTCGTGCTGAGACACCACGTGATGATCGGGTGTGATAGGCTCTACGTTCAAATACAACGGGTGCAAAACAGTTGCACACGCGGAATACTCAGGTTAAACTTGACGAGCCTAGCATATAACAGATATGGCCTCGGAACACGGAGACCGAAAGGTCGAGCGTGAATCATATAGTAGATATGATCAACATAGTGATGTTCACCATTGAAACTACTCCATCTCACGTGATGATCGGACATGGTTTAGTCGATATGGATCACATGATCACTTAGAGGATTAGAGGGATGTTTATCTAAGTGGGAGTTCTTAAGTAATATGATTAATTGAACTTAAATTTATCATGAACTTAGTCCTGATAGTATTTTGCAAATTATGTTGTAGATCAATAGCTCGCGTTTTTGCTTCCCTGTTTTATTTTTGATATGTTCCTAGAGAAAATTATGTTGAAAGATGTTAGTAGCAAAGATGCGGATTGGATCCGTGATCTGAGGATTATCCTCATTGCTGCACAGAAGAATTATGTCCTTAATGCACCGCTAGGTGACAGACCTATTGCAGGAGCATATGCAGACGTTATGAACGTTTGGCTAGCTCAATATGATGACTACTTGATAGTTTAGTGCACCATGCTTAACGGCTTAGAATCAGGACTTCAAAGACGTTTTGAACGTCATGGACCATATGAGATGTTCCAGGAGTTGAAGTTAATATTTCAAGCAAATACCCGAGTTGAGAGATATGAAGTCTCCAACAAGTTCTATGGCTAAAAGATGGAGGAGAATCGCTCAACTAGTGAGCATGTGCTCAGATTTTCTGGGTACTACAATCGCTTGAATCAAGTGGGAGTTAATCTTCCAGATAAAATAGTGATTGACAGAATGCTCTAGTCACCATCACCAAGTTAGTAGAACTTCGTGATGAACTATAGTATGCAAGGGATGACGAAAGTAATTCCCGAGCTCTTCGTGATGCTGAAATCGACGAAGGTAGAAATCAAGAAAAACATCAAATGTTGATGGTTAACAAGACCACTAGTTTCAAGAAAAAGGGCAAAGGGAAGAAGGGGAACTTCAAGAAGAACGGCAAGCAAGTTGCTGCTCAAGTGAAGAAGCCTAAGTCTGGTCCTAAGCCTGAGACTAAGTGCTTCTACTGCAAAGGGACTGGTCACTGGAAGCGGAACTACCCCAACTATTTGGTGGATAAGAAGGATGGCAAAGTGAACAAAGGTATATTTGATATACAGATTATTGATGTGTACTTTACTAGTGTTTATAGCAACCCCTCGGTAATTGATACTGGTTCAGTTGCTAAGAGTAGTAACTCAAAACGGGAGTTGCAGAATAAATAGAGACTAGTAAAAGTGAACAAAGGTATATTTGGTATACAGATTATTGATGTGTACTTTACTAGTGCTTATAGCAACCCCTCGGTAATTGATACCGGTTCAGTTGCTAAAGAGTAGTAACTCGAAAACGGGAGTTGCAGAATAAACAGAGACTAGTAAAAGGCGAGGTGACGATGTGTGTTGGAAGTAGTTCCAAGATTGATATGATCATCATCGCACACTCCCTGTACTTTCGGGATTAGTGTTGAAACTAAATAAGTGTTATTTGGTGTTTGCGTTGAGCATGAATATGATTTGATCATGTTTTTTGCAATACGGTTATTCATTTAAGATAGAGAACAATTGTTGTTCTGTTTACATGAATAAAACCTTCTATGGTCATACACACCAACGAAAATGGTTTGTTGGATCTCGATCGTAGTGATACACATATTCATAATATTGAAGCCAAAAGATGCAAAGTTAATAATGATAGTGCAACTTATTTGTGGCACTGCCGTTTAGGTCATATTGGTGTAAAGCGCATGAAGAAACTCCATACTGATGGGATTTTGGAATCACTTGATTATGAATCACTTGATGCTTGCGAACCGTGCCTCATGGGCAAGATGACTAAAACGCCGTTCTCCGGAACTATGGAGAGAGCAACAGATTTGTTGGAAATCATACATACAGATGTATGTGGTCCGATGAATGTTGAGGCTCGTGGCGGATATCGTTATTTTCTCACCTTCACAGATGATTTAAGCAGATATGGGTATATCTACTTAATGAAACATAAGTCTGAAACATTTGAAAAGTTCAAAGAATTTCAGAGTGAAGTTGAAAATCATCGTAACAGGAAAATAAAGTTTCTACGATCAGATCGTGGAGAAGAGTATTTTAGTTACGAGTTTGGCCTTCGGTTAAAACAATGTGAAATAGTTTCACTACTCACACCACCTGGAACACCACAACATAATGGTGTGTCCGAACGTCATAACCGTACTTTATTGGATATAGTGCAATCTATGATGTCTCTTACCAATTTATCACTATCGTTTTGGGGATATGCATTAGAGACAGCTACATTCACGTTAAATAGGGCACCATCAAAATCCGTTGAGACGACGCCTTATGAACTGTGGTTTGGCAAGAAACCAAAGTTGTCGTTTCTTAAAGTTTGGGGTTGCGATGCTCATGTGAAAAAGTTTCATCCTGATAAAGCTCAAACCCAAATCGGAGAAATGTGTCTTCATAGGATACCCAAAGGAGACAGTTGGGTACACCTTCTATCACAGATCCGAAGGCAAGACATTCGTTGCTAGGAATGGATCCTTTCTAGAGAAGGAGTTTCTCTCGAAAGAAGTGAGTGGGAGGAAAGTAGAACTTGATAAGGTAACTGTACCTGCTCCCTTATTGGAAAGTAGTTCATCACAAGAAACGGTTCCTGTGACGCCTATACCAATTAGTGAGGAAGTTAATGATGATGATCATGAAACTTCAGATCAAGTTGTTACTAAACCTTGTAGGTCAACCAGAGTAAGATCCGCACCAGAGTGGTACGGTAATCCTGTTCTGGAGGTTATGTTACTAGACCATGACAAACCTACGAGCTATGAAGAAGCGATGGTGAGCCCAGATTCCGCAAAATGGCTTGAGGCCATGAAATCTGAGATGAGATCCATGTATGAGAACAAAGTGTGGACTTTGGTTGACTTGCCCGATGATCGGCAAGCCATAGAAAATAAATGGATCTTCAAGAGGAAGACGGATGCTGATAGTAGTGTCACTATCTACAAAGCTAGAATTGTCGAAAAAAGGTTTTCGACAAGTTCAAAGTGTTGACTACGATGAGAGTTTCTCACTCGTATCTATGCTTATGTCTATCCGAATCATGTTAGCAATTGCCGCATTTTATGAAATATGGCAAATGGATAAACAAAACTGCATTCCTTAATGGATTTATTAAACAAGAGTTGTATATGATGCAACCAGAAGGTTTTGTCAATCCTAAAGGTGCTAACAAAATATGCAAGCTCCAGCGATCCATCTATGGACTGGTGCAAGCATCTCGGAGTTGGAATATACACTTTGATAAGTTGATCAAAGAATATAGTGTTATACAGACTTGCGGTGAAGCCTGTATTTACAAGAAAGTGAGTGGGAGCACTACAGCATTTCTGATAAGTATATGTGAATGACATATTGTTGATCGGAAATAATGTAGAATTATTCTGCAAAGCATAAAGGAGTGTTTGAAAGAAGTTTTTCAAAGATAGACCTCGGTAAAGCTGCTTACATATTGAGCATCAAGATCTATAGAGATAGATCAAGACGCTTGATAAGTTTTTTTCAATGAGTACATACCTTAACAAGATTTTGAAGTAGTTCAAAATAGAACAGTCAAAGAAAGAGTTCTTGCCTGTGTTACAAGGTGTGAAATTGAGTAAGACTCAAAGCCCGACCACGGCAGAAGATAGAAAGAGAATGAAAGTCATTCCCTATGCCTTGGCCATAGGTTCTATAAAGTATGCCATGCTGTGTACCAGATCTATTGTATACCCTACACTGATTTTGGCAAGGGAGTACAATAGTCATCTAGGAGTAGATCACTGGACAGCGGTCAAAATTATCCTTAGTGGAATAAGGAAATGTTTCTCGATTATGGAAGTGACAAAAGGTTCGTCGTAAAGGGTTAGGTCGATGCAAGTTTTGACACTAAATCTAGATGACTCTAAGTCTCGGTCTAGATACATATTGAAAGTGGGAGCAATTAGCTAGAGTAGCTCCATGAAGAGCATTGTAGACATAGATATTTGCAAAATACTTACGGATCTGAATGTGACAGACCCGTTGACTAAAATTATCTCACAATCAAAACATGATCACACCTTAGTACTCTGTGGGTGTTAATCACATAGCGATGTGAACTAGATTATTGACTCCAGTAAACCCTTTGAGAGTTAGTCACATAGAGATGTGAACTATGGGTGTTAATCACATGGTGATGTGAATTATTGATGTTAAATCACATGGCGATGTGAACTAGATTATTGACTCTAGTGCAAGTGGGAGACTGAAGGAAATATGCCCTAGAGGCAATAATAAAGTATTATATATTTCCTTATATCATGATAAATGTTTATTATTCATGCTAGAATTGTATTAACCGGAAACATAATACATGTGTGAATACATAGACAAACAGTGTCACTAGTATGCCTCTACCTGACTAGCTCGTTAATCAAAGATGGTTATGTTTCCTAGCCATAGACATGAGTTGTCATTTGATTAACATGATCACCTCATTAGGAGAATGACGTGATTGACTTGATCCATTCCGTTAGCTTAGCACCCGATCGTTTAGTATGTTGCTATTGCTTTCTTCATGACTTATACATGTTCCTATGACCATGAGATTATGCAACTCCCGTTTACCGGAGGAACACTTTGTGTGCTACCAAACGTCACAACGTAACTGGGTGATTATAAAGGTGCTCTACAGGTGTCTCCAAAGGTACTTGTTGGGTTGGCGTATTTCGAGATTAGGATTTGTCACTCCGATTGTCAGAGAGGTATCTCTGGGCCCACTCGGTAATGCACATCACTATAAGCCTTGCAAGCATTGTGACTAATGAGTTAGTTGCGGGATGATGTATTACGGAACGAGTAAAAAGACTTGCCGGTAACGAGATTGAACTAGGTATCGAGATACCGACGATCGAATCTCGGGCAAGTAACATACCAATGACAAAGGGAACAACGTATGTTGTTATGCGGTCTGACCGATAAAGATCTTCGTAGAATATGTGGGAGCCAATATGGGCATCCAGGTCCCGCTATTGGTTATTGACCGGAGATGTGTCTCGGTCATGTCTACATAGTTCTCGAACCCGTAGGGTCCGCACGCTTAAAGTTACGATGACAGTTTTATTATGAGTTTATGTATGTTGATGTACCGAAGGAGTTCGGAGTCCCGGATGAGATCGGCGACATGACGAGGAGTCTCGAAATGGTCGAGACGTAAAGATCGATATATTGGACGACTATATTCGGACTTCGGAAAGGTTCCGAGTGATTCGGGTATTTTTCGGAGTACCGGAGAGTTACGGGAATATGTATTGGGCCTTATTGGGCCATACGGGAAAGAAGAAAAAGGGCCTCAAGGGTGGCCGCACCCCTCCCCTTGGTCTGGTCCGAATTGGACTAGGGAAGGGCGGCGCCCCCTTCCTTCCTTCTCTTTTTCCCTTCCTCTTTTCCTATTCCATATGGGAGGTGGAATCCTACTAGGACTAGGGAGTCCTAGTAGGACTCCACACTTGGTGCGCCCCCTCCTAGGGCCGGCCTCCTCCTCCCTTGCTCCTTTATATACGGGGGCAGGGGGGCACCCCAGAGACACAACAATTGATCCTTGAGATCTCTTAGCCGTGTGCGGTGCCCCCCTCCACCATATTACACCTCGATAATACCGTTGCGGAGCTTAGGCGAAGCCCTGCGCCGGTGGAACATCATCATCGTCACCACGCCATCGTGCTGACGAAACTCTCCCTCAACACTCGGCTGGATCGGAGTTCGAGGGACGTCATCGAGCTGAACGTGTGTAGAACTCGGAGGTGCCGTACGTTCGGTACTTGATTGGTCGGATCGTGAAGATGTACAACTACATCAACCGCGTTGTGATAACGCTTCCGCTATCGGTCTATGAGGGTACGTGGACAACACTCTCCCCTCTCGTTGCTATGCATCACCATGATCTTGCATGTGCGTAGGATTTTTTTTGAAATTACTACGTTCCCCAACAATTGGTACGTTCCTCCTGAAAGGATTGAGGTAGTTCTTTTCAGTTGAGGTATGAAAGCAGGGGTTTGCTTTAGGGTGCGTATGGCACCATGCATTACTATTTATTTACCTGTTTTTACCACTTTATCTTGTTCTTGTCAATGCCTATGTCCCTTGATTTTGTTCTTCTCTTCCTCTCTTCGTCTTCTTCTTCTTATTTTTTCTCCTTTCTCTTGGTTCTGTTGTGGCTACGATTTCATTCATGCGGTTGGCATCGGCTAGTCTACTTGAGGCTACTGGATCTGCTTGCTCTAGTGTCTGCAGGGTCGCGTTGTCTATCAGGTACCTTGTGCAAACTATGTCCTGAAATTGTCTGAGTTGTTCTAATGAATCCATCAGGGCAATTGTTTGTTGCACGACTAGGTTCTTGTTTTTTTTCATCCAATACCTTTTCCTTTTCGTTGCATTGGTGTTCAGCCCTGGTGGTTACTGCGGGTATCTGTTCTGCTTCATGGAGTACTTTTTCCAACAATTTGTTTATCCTTTGGAATCTTTCTTCTGCTCCTGTGCTGATGCTTTTGTTTGGTTCCCTGCTTCCACTGGTGCCGACACGTGGTTCACGCCGGTGTTTGGGTGGAGGTGGTAGCAGTTTGGTCGTGTTCTGGTGTTGCTGTTGTTTGCGATGTTCTCCTGCTATCTGGTGAATTGAAGACAAAGTTGATGCTGTGTTGGCATAGAAGATCCTCTCTGCTGTTCCTTTCCATGTCTGCATCGTTTTGGTGGAATGTAGTTGATTAGAATGGAAACCGTTTTCAAAAAGGGAAGGACTGATTTATGTACAATATAGCTATACCTGTATTTTTCCAAATTCATAGTCATCTGGTCGTGCTTTTCCGTCCCTTTTCATGTCTGCTCTAGCTATTTTCGCTAGGTCACTCTCTTTGAGATGGTTTGCTCGTGGTAATGAGGTCTTGTCCATTGTCTTTGCAATCTTCCGCATTTCTTTTGTGTCGGTTGGCAGCAGCAGGGAGTCGAGGTACATGATTACTGGCCCCTGTGCCAAACCATTGACATGCTTTTTGTTCTTTTCTTCCTAAGGCAAATTTCTGTGTTTCTGCCATATCTTGGCTCCTTCCTTAATATATTCGACGATTACCTCGCAGAAATCCATCTTTGCCATCTCTGGATAGTCCATATCCTCTACCATTATAGCTTGTCGGGCGAAGATAGCGGCGCTTGACCCGCAGACAACGTTGTGGAAAAAATAAGGAAAAATATTTTAACTGATTTCCTGTTTGACTGTTCGTCATCTAGTTCCACCAATTTTTTAGCTCCGTGAACAGTTCTTTTGGCTTGAAATCTGTATGTTTGAAGCCAAGGTCTGACATCAGTTCTTTCGTTGAAGTTGGGCTCTTCGCTGGCCTTGGTGCTGACTTTTCCGTGCCGTTTGGGTATCCAAACACCTTGTGTATAGCTTCCTTGGTAATCTTGATTTTCTTGTCTTCGGTACCATCACTGAAGGTTATTGTCATGCTTTCTGTGTCCAGGTTGTTGTAGATGTGTGCTGCAAGTGGTCTGCAGATGGAGCCTGTTATTTTGCAGTTCTCTATGCTGCCAAATCCTGCCGTCCTAATATCTTGCTTGTGACGGTCTTTAAGTAAATTCCATGCTTTCTTGACATGAGCGAATGCTGCCCCTGCCTTGATTTGGCATTTCTATTTGTTTGTTTCTTGCTGTTCTTCGTCAACTGTTGGTGCTGCCAATTCTTTTCCGCTTGTCTTTCTCCTCTTTCTGTCCTTCTGTCCTGATTTGTTCTGTTTCAGAAGACAAAAAGAAAGGGTTTAGTTAGAAAGGAACGTTAGATCCTGAGTGCTGAATAGTGGTATTCAAAATTAGTACATAAGTGTGTTTTTACATTGTCGTCATGTTCTGCGTCGCTGTCATGCTCTTCGGCATCATCGCCGTCTGTAGGAATGAAATATGCATCATGTTCCCTGTCATCGTCGTCATCATTGGTATCTGAACCTTTGCTGTTGGTATCGTCTTATTCTTTTTCTACCCTTTGTCATTTGTTTTTCTTCTTGCGTTCACCTTGTTTCTTCGTGGCGGTTGGTGCTGTTGGCGGGAGTACCATTAGAGGTAATGGCTGATGCTACAAGGGACTAGTGTCGACGATGTTTTCAGCATTGTCCTTTTGCTTTTGCCTTTTTGCTCCATGAGTAAAAACAGTGCTTGTATCTGATTTTCTCTTTTTTGCTTGTTGCTAGATGTTTAATCTTGTTGAGCCTGGTGTAAGTTATCATTTCTTCCGCAGGTGGTTTGTTCCTCATGTTTTGTTCTGTGTCCTTTTCTGATGAAAGAGGAGACATGCTGCCTGTTTCTGCGCTTTGAATATCACCGTCTTCGTGTCCTGTATAATGACCAGGTAACAAAAAGGATGTTCTTTTTGTCCGAAAATAATTGATACACATTTAAAATATATATCTTCCATGATTATGCATAAGGAATGTGAAACTCCCAAAGGGGATTTTTAGTTTTCTTTTCTTGGGTTAAGATAGGTTATTACTATTGTTACTGATTGAGCTAATCAGGGGATGGCAGAAAATATTAATTATGGTTATGAGTGCAGCTGGGGAAGTGAAGTTAGGGTGAAGCATTTTCTGAGACAAAAATGCACTCTGCAGGTGATATTTCATAATGGGAGGAATATCATCAATGATAGTTGAAGATTTATTGGGTAAGTTAAACTATTTTTGAATTAAAAATAAGATAGCGTGCGAACATTTTGTTTTCTATAAAGAAATATATAAAAAGTGGCAGGTAGTTTTATTTGTAGACATAGTTAAGTTATTGTTGTCAAGGATAGCAGTTAAGTTGTTAATATCTCAATATAGTTTTTTGTAGATGGACAGTGGAGACTTTTGCTCAAACCTTTGACAGGAGCTTGCTGGATTGCATGCTCTTCAGCAGGGTCTTCATCAGTATTTTGCTGGGTTTTAGCTACTTCGTGAGGATTTGTCATTGCTGCATAAAAAATGGGCAGGTGTTAGAAGCAGAGTCGAGTGTCACAGGAAAAAAACCTGTGTGGTGTGAAAACAAATTTGCATGGATAGAGAGGTACGGGTTGTTTTACCCTAGAAGCACAGGGTACACCTATTCTTTGTTTACGGTATTTCACACCAGAGGCACTTAATTTAAAAAACGGTTACATTGACGGGACAAGGGATGTAGAAGATCTCGTACGGTTATCAGTTTTGGCCTCTCAGGATGCTTGCGGGGTTTGGATCTGTCGACGTATTCTAGTTACTGATGTTTCAGGTTTTTTACCTTTGAGCACAAATCATATGGCAAAAATCCCAGGGCGGAGAGCAGTAGCATTTCTATTAAATCTCATCTCTGCGCTAGTTCAATTTGTTAGGCAAATTGATTTATGTTATTGGAAAACTCCTTGGTAGCGGTGGCTAGGGTTGCTGTTCCTGGAAGTGGAAAAATCACTACGATCTACCCGGTGGAATGGAGTGGGATAGAATGATAATTACCTTCAATTACTTGTGCGGTGTTCTTCGCTTCCATCCGCTTATTGTGTCGTTGCTCCTTTTTTGTTGCGATTTCCGCCGCCGCTGTTGAAGTCCTCGCCGTCGGTCGCCACAGCCGGCGGGGTTATTGGTGTTGTCGCGGGCAGAGTGTGGCTGTTTGTATGTCGGATTTGAGTGTGGTTGGCGAACACGGTGGCGGTTGTCCGGTGACGCGAACTGATTTCGAGTTTGTGTTTGTGTGCAGAAGGAAGGAGGAGAGCGTGTGGGAGTGATGAAGGTTTCGAGATTTACTTTGCGGAAGGGGAAGCAAGCTAGTAGAAGAGGGAGGGAGAGATGGAAACCATCGAACCGTCCGTTTGAGCATCAAGATTCGTTATGCTTGGCTTGGGTTTTCTTGTGTGCTACAGTATTTTTTTTAGTGTTGGGACTGTTAGTGCTGAAGTGGAGCCTCTCTACAGGCATGTGGATGCAGGCACATGAGGCACATAAGTGCAGGTTCTACAGGCACGTGGATGCAGGCACAGGAGGCACGGAAGTGCAGGTTCTACAGGCACGTAGAGGGAAGCACAGGAGACACGGAAGTGTGGGTTCTACAGGCAGTTAGAGAACCATGGGACAGGCCAGTGTCGCATGAGGCACGTGGATGTAAGCACCGGAGGCACGGAAATGAAGCCAACACAGGCACGGAGATGCTGCTTCTCGAGGCACGGGTATCAACCCTGTGGATGTAGTACAAGAGTGCGGTGGCAGAGGCATGTGTTAGAATGCTCGGCTAAAGAGGCATGGTTGTGAAGCTTCAGGAGCGACGCGGGCGTGGCAGTAGGACCATGTAAGAGTCACGGCGCATGTTACGTTAGGCACGTGAGGCACGTTGGTTCAGGCACGGAAGGCAGAAAAGGTGAATCCACAATAGGCACGTACATGTGTTTTCTCAAGTCACGGGTGTGCACTCTCTGGATGCACAAACGTGTAGCGGCAGAGGCATGGGTCCGACTACTCGGTTACGGAACCACGTTCGTGAAGTCACGTGGGTGTGGCATTACAGGGCATGTAAGAGTCTGGGCGAGTGACACATGAGGCACGTGGGTGCAGGTCCGTGTAAGCACACAAATGAAGGCACCACGTTTGTGAAGTCACGTGGTAGTGCTGAAGTGGAGCCTCTCTACAGGCATGTGGATGCAGGCACACGAGGCACGGAAGTGCAGGTTCTACAGGCACGTTGACGCAGGCACAGGAGGCCAGTGTCGTGTGAGGCACGTGGATGTATGCAGCGGAGGCCCGGAAATGAAGCCAACACAGGCACGGACATGCTGCTTCTCGAGGCACGGGTATCAACCCTGTGGATGTAGTTCAAGAGTGCGTTGGGAGAGGCATGTGTTAGAATGCTCGGTTAAAGAGGCATGGTTGTGAAGTCTCACAAACACAAAGGCACGTTGGTTCAGGCACGGAAGGCAGAAAAGGTGAATCCACATCAGGCACGTATGTGTGTTTTCTCAAGTCACGGGTGTGCACTCTCTGGATGCACAAACATGTGGCGGCAGAGGCATGGGTCCGACTACTCGGTTACAGAACCACGGTCATGAAGTCACGTGAGGTGTCGCATTACAGGGCACGTAAGAGTCTGGGCGAGTAACACGTGAGGCACGTGGGTGCAGGTACGTGTAGGCACAGAAATGAAGGCACCACGTTTGTGAAGTGACGTGGTAGTGCTGAAGTTGAGCCTCTCTACAGGCATCTGGATGCAGGCACACGAGGCACGGAAGTGCAGGTTCTACAGGCACGTTGACGTAGGCACAGGAGGCCAGTGTCGCGTGAGGCACGTGGATGTAAGCAGCGGAGGCACGGAAATGAAGCCAACACAGGCATGGACATGCTGCTTCTCGAGGCAAGGGTATCAACCCTGTGGATGTAGTACAAGAGTGCGTTGGGAGAGGCATGTGTTAGAATGCTCGGTTAAAGAGGCATGGTTGTGAAGTCTCACAAACACAAAGGCACGTTGGTTCAGGCACAGAAGGCAGAAAAGGTGAATCCACAACAGGCACATACGTGTGTTTTCTCAAGTCACGGGTGTGCACTCTCTGGATGCACAAACGTGTGGCGGCAGAGGCATGGGTCCGACTACTCGGTTACAGAACCACGTTCGTGAAGTCACTTGAGGTGTCGCATTACGGGGCATGTAAGAGTCTGGGCGAGTAACACGTGAGGCACGTGGGTGCAGGTACGTGTAGGCACAGAAATGAAGGCACCACGTTTGTGAAGTCACGTGGTAGTGCTGAAGTGGAGCCTCTCTATAGGCATGTGGATGCAGGCACACGAGGCACGGAAGTGCAGGTTCTACAGGCACGTTGACGCAGGCACAGGAGGCCAGTGTCGCGTGAGGCACGTGGATGTAAGCATCGAAGGCGCGGAAATGAAGCCAACACAGGCACGGACATGCTGCTTCTCGAGGCACGGGTATCAACCTTGTGGATGTAGTACAAGAGTGCATTGGGAGAGGCATGTGTTAGAATGCTCGGTTAAAGAGGCATGGTTGTGAAGTCTCAGGAGCGACGCGGGCATGGCAGTGGGACCATGTAAGAGTCACGGCGCATGTTTCGTTAGGCACGTGAGGCACGTTGGTTCAGGCACGGAAGGCAGAAAAGGTGAATCCACAACAGGCACGTACGTGTGTTTTCTCAAGTCACGGGTGTGCACTCTATGGATGCACAAAAGTGTGTCGGCCGAGGCATGGGTCCGACTACTCGGTTACAGAACCACGGTTGTGAAGTGACGTGGGTGTGGCATGACGGGCCTCGGAGGAGTCACGGCAAGTGTCATGCGAGGCACGTGGATGTACGCACATGAGGCAGGGCTTTGAATGTACAGGAGGCACGGATTCTGGTACAGGAGGCACTGAAGTAAAAACACTGCAGTGAGGGACATGAGGCACTTAACTTGAAAATAATTACAATCAAGGGACAACGAGCAGAGAAAATCTGGTGTAATTACCAAGTTTGAGCTCTCAGTATGCTCGCAGTATTTGAATCGTTTGAGGTATTATAGTTAGTGATGTGGCAGGTGTAGTACTTTTAAGCACATATCATGTGGTGAATATTCCGTAGCGGGGAGCAGTAGCGTTTCTATTAAATGTCGTGTGTACGGTACTTCAAATTTTTAGACAAGTTGATTTTGGATAGTGCAAAACTCGGCTTTTTGTGGTGGCTAGATTGTTATTTACATTCGATTGCTTGTGTTCGGCTTCTCGCTTCCATTGGTCTATTCTGTCTGTTCGTCTTTTTTTATTGTGATCTCCGCCGGCAGTGTTGAAGTCCTTTCTTCGTCGCCGTCGGGTGGGTACTTTGTGTTGTTGGGCGCACCGTTTGACGTTGTGTATCTCGAAGTGGGAGGGTGGTTGGCGAAGCATGGTGGCGGTTGTTTTGCGAGGGGAACTCTACTTGGAATTTGGGCCCGTGTACTGAACCTAGGAGGAGACCTTGTGTGAGTGTGGAATGTTTCGAGATTTTGCTGTGGAAGAGAGGAAGGAAGAGAGTAGTGGAGGTGGGAGAGATGGAAATGATGGAACCGTCTGTAATCTTCGACGGTCTGATTTTAGTATCAAGATTCGTGTCGCCTGGCTTTTTTTTTGTTCGCTATAGCATCTTAATAGACGTGTGAGGCACGGAACACCAGGCTCTACAGGCACCGACGTTGGAATTATAGAGGCACTGGTATCAACTCTGTGGATGCACAAATGTGTGGTGGCAGGGGCATGCATCTGAAGACTTACTCAGAGAGTCACGGGTGTGAAGTCTTTAGAGTTACGAGCGTGTGTCACCACGGGCACGTGAGAGTGATGCGTCGGGAAGTTTGGTAGTAGAGGCATCGGTGCGAATAGTACTCAGAGAGTATCGGTTGTGGGCCCACATGTGTGAAGTTTGTGCAGCATTGGTCGTGTGGTAGTAGCGGCGTGCGTCGGGAAAGGTGCGAGCAATAACATTTGTTACGTGCTTAATCGGACGATTTGACGGTTGCTTTTTCCCGGCAACCGCGAGCACTGCCACTCGGCGGTTGCCTCGACGCACAGCAACGACGAGCGCATGTCTTCCGCCCTCACTACCACGATGAGGCCGCGTCCAACCGCCTCCTCCACGACCCAGACCTTGGCACAAAAGGGCAACTGCGCTTCCATAGCCGCTCAATTCCGAAAACACTATTCCCGTCCCATCTCAACTAGCATCTCCTCACAATCTCTGTGTCAAGGCAGCCATCACTGGAGGAGCGTAATGGCGGAGGAACCATCTGCCAAGCGTCCCCGTGGTGAGACGTCCGACCAGAGCACCGAGGTCGACGACGTTCAGGTCCCCGGTCAGAAGCACGACTACAAAGTGCACCTCAAGGAGGTTAACATCCACGGCAAGGATAAGCTGGATGTCGTATGCACCAGCAATCCTGAGGAAGCCGACAAGATGATCAGCAGGATCCTGAAGAGGGTCTGCGGCTTGTACCCTCAGTACATTGGCGTTGATGTCGAGTATACCAGGGAGGACGAACCTCCGCAGAGGGCAGCGGTTCTACAGTTATGCGTGGAGGAACTCTGTCTGGTATATCACATCACCGCGGCAACAAAGTGGTGAACCATCCTACAGTTTCAACCTCTCCATGCTTCTGTTTAATTAGCTTTTCACCCTGAAATTTGATTAAATTGGTTTATTGACTTGATGTATCAGTGAAGTTTCTGAAGTAGATGCAGCAGAATAGATTTTGAACTTGACTGACCAGATCAGTTTATGTATTTGATGCACTAGATTAATTTATGGATTTGATGTACGCGATTATTTTCTGAACTTGATGTTCTAGTGTACTTTATGTTCTAGTGTAGTTTCTATATTTCATGTTCTAGTGTAGTTCAGTTTCTTGAATTGATGTGTTAACGTGGCTAAGAAGTAGATAGGTAATTGATTCAAGTGTAAATACCAAAAATTAAAATAACATGCTGTGCTGGTATTTTATTTCTGAACTCTGCATAGCAGTTTCTGAAATTTTTTCGTCCATGAATTATACGTACTATATAAGCATGTACTTGATCGATACTTGATGGATCCACCTTAAATGTGTCATCCCCCCTGCAGGCCCAAGAGCCTGCGCCCGTTCCTGGAGGAGGACAGGTTCTACACCTTTGTCGGCTTCAGTATTGGAGGTGACAAAGAGATGCTGCGAAGTTCTGGTTTGGAGATCAACCCCGACAAGTACATCGACATCCAGCGCAAATGGAGAGTTCCGTTCAAGGGAAGAAAGAGGTACCACTCTTTGGCTGATGTTGCAGGGAGCGTGATCCACCCATTCTACAAACAGATGAAGGACAAGATTAATAGGGTTGAAGACCATAAACTGTGGGGGACCAGCCCACTGCCAAATTACCTCATTGAGTATGCAGCGATAGATGCGTACGCCACCTACGAGTCATGGAAGAGAATTGAAAACATCAGAGAAGGTCTGGAGAGTGCAAAAGAGGCAGAGAAGAATTACGACGATCCTTACTACGGATACTAGCGATGACGAAAACATAGAAAACTGGTCGTGGAGTTGCTTGTGTTTATGCTTGTCCCTTCTATTGTATCAGGTTCGTAGTTTACTTCTGTTAGAACGAAGCAGTTTCTAATGTCATCTGTATCAGGTTAAACAAGTTTCCTTATGTCAAGTTGTAGTTTGTTTATGTGATTGAGCAAGTTATTTAGCTTGCTAAGTACTATGTTTATTCAGCAATCATGTGATTTTGATGTAGTAATGTTGCTTTTTACTCTAAAAACAACAAAATACAAAGCAATCTTTTTACGCTTAGTACAATTTAGTTGTGCACACAAGCACGACTTCTTGAGGAGTGGCAGGAGTGGCATGGGTCGGAATACGCAGTTAGAGAGGCACATGTTTGCAGTCTCTAGAGCCACCGGCGTGTGTTACTACAGGGGCCGGAGGCACGGAATGGAAGTCTCTACAGAAATGAAGGCATCACAAGCATCCAGAGGCACGTGGACGGAGTAGCAGAGTTGAGCTCCGAATACATAGTTACAGGGTCACGGTTTGGAAGTGTGCAGAGTCAAGGTTGTGCGACACCATGGGGCATGTAAGAGTCATGGCAAGTGTCATGTGAGAGAGGCACCTGGATCTAGGTACGCAAGGCACGGGATTGCGACTTCTCGATGCACGGGTATCAACGTTGTGGGTGCACAATAGTGTGGTCTCAGAGGCATGTGTTGGAATGCTCGGTTAGAGATGCACTGTTGTGATGTTTGTGAAGAGACATGGGCGTGGTACCGCGACCATGTAAGAGTCGCGGGGCGTGACACGTTAGGCACGTGGATGCAGTTACGGAAGGCACGGAGGTGAAGACCCAAGAGGCACGGAAGTGGGGTTTTTGTTGTTGCGAACAGCTACCAATCCTGTGGATGTTCAAAAGGGTGATACCAGAGGCATGCTTCCGAGTACGCAGTTAGGGAGTTACGGTTGTGAAGCCTCTATAGAGTCACGCGTGTCTGGCATCACGGGCATGGAGTGGTGTGGGGCTTTGAGAGGCATCACTGGCCCTTAACCCTCTGGATGCATGGTGGTGTGGTAGGAGAGGCTTGCTTGCTAATACTGAGGTAGGAAGGCACCATTGTGGATGCCCAGGTGTGTGGTCTCTAACGGCACGAGTGGGTGGCACCACATTTGTTTGAATACTTATTTAGAGAGTCACGTTTGTACTCACGCCAGATTCATGCTGTAGGTTGGTGGCATTCGGCAGCACACGGTTGCAGAGAGGGGGAATGTTTGTGAAACATCAAAGTCACCGGCGGTCACGCGTGAGTAGTATGTAGAGTCACGGCGTGTCGACGTGACGCACGTATGTCTAGGGACGGACTTGGGGCTTTATGGGGCATGGTCATCAACCGGCTGGATCGATAGTTGTGAAGTGTCTAGGGGCACCGGCTTGTGTTCGAATGCTTGGTTACTGAAGAATCAAGGAACTACATGAATAAAAAGAGTCTGTTGCTTCATTTTACAGTATGATGTGCGGTTAAACCGTCTTATGATGTTTCGATGGAGCTAGGCTCGTTCGCTTATCAACAACTTTTTGTTCTGTGATGTCGTCGTAGATCTTTCTAATCTCATCGCCCATTTCGCTGGGTTCGATTGTATTCTGATCGCTAAATAGTAGCCTGCACTGTTGTTGTGCTTTCCATTGTTCCGTGCCATCCTATAAAAAGTTCAGTGAAAAAAAGGAGAAGAAACACATCAGTATCAGGTCATGCAGTTGTATGATATCTAGCAGATTTATTGCGAGTTTTAAGCGAAAACTTACGTCGAAATTATCTATCTCTTCGACGAAGTGGTTGCCATCAAAGAGATGCGCGAACCTTAGAACAACAAACGAGGTTTCACCTTTGTTCACCTTTGGAACGCCCTGTAAAAATTGAACATCCCATCTAGTATTTTCCTTTTCGAATTTTTCACCCAGTAATATTTCGTATACTTGTTTAAACCTGGGAACCTGGGAATTGCATTTTGTTTTTGTTTTAGAGAGACATGTAGTGTAATTTGTAAAACTGAAAGATGGCATTGTTTACAATTCTTACCAGTTTTTCTTTATGGTTGTGGTATTTGTTATGCTCCTTTTCTTTGATGGCTTCGTTGATTTCCATGTTAGCAATCTGCTTAATTAGTTTGCCATCATGCACGTGTCGATCACGTTGATTTTTCAGGTATTCTTGCCTCTTCAATTCTTCAAGAGAGGTTTCTTCAGGTTTGATGATTTGAAGCTTCCTTCTATATCTGTCGAGCACGAATAGTGTGTATCGGTCTTCCTTTTCAAATGGCATGAATACCTGTGGTACAAAAGTTTTATTGTTAGAGGAGAGTTTAGAATATAGTATTCTATTTGAAATGCTTATTTTTATTTTGTTGTATGGAAAACGCTATTACCATTTTTGCTGTTTTGAGCTTCTCTGATTGACATTTCTTAAGGAACAAAGGAACCAAGGCATCCTTTTCTCGTGTGAAATCATCTCTGAAGTTCTTCATAGATTTTCTTTTATCCTTTAAACCCAGAATATGCTGCAGGCAACAAATAAAAAACGATAAAAATGAGTTAGAAAAAATAGATCGGTACCAAGAGATTAAACAATAGTTGGAAAAAGATGAGTTTATATGATCACTGTGATTTTTTTTGAAATTTTCCTCTGCAAAGCTTGGGCCTAATAATAGTCTATGTCTTTTGTGTATAGTTTGGTTGCTGCTTTCCCATGCTTCAGCTAACTCATCGAGCACCTTCTTTTCCATTCCTTGACGTTTTTTCTTGTTGGAGGCCCAAATATTTCCTTTAGCTTTGATCCAGTAAGAGTTGTGCTTTTGCTCTATGGTTGATCTCTCGAGAATACTACTTTTCTGCTTACATACAGGGCAGTAGAAGAAATTTTTGTTGAGATAGTCATTAACTAAGTAAGCTGATAAACAGGAATTTAAGGTTCTTTCCAGTTTCCTTTCTTATTTGTGTGATTGCTGCCTAACTTTAACTAATTTGAGGTGTAAAAGGAACCAAGTTACCTTTTGAATTCATCCTGCCATGTGTCACTCATGACTATGTTGTAGAGCTCGTTTGCCTTATCACCGTGTAGAAACGAATGCCGGTGTTGCGGGTATTTCTTGCTGCTCTCTGATTGATGCTGGTTTTTTTCGTCTCGCTCTGTCAAAGCAGATAAAAAATTATGGCTGTTGTTTCTAAAAGAAATATTTGAAGCTCTAGTAATGTTGAATGATGGTAAAAATGAAAATAGTTATATTACCTTTCATGGGTGAAAAAAGGTTTGTAGTCTATGGTTTGTAATCTTTGAGTTTTCGAGGAGGTTGATGGTCCTTTATTTGGTTGGTTTTACCGAATATGAGTGTGTATACGTACTCCGGTTTCCATTCGACATCGACCTTGCTGGGCTGCAGGCATTTGAAAATGTATGATTTATAGTTACGTGTTGTTCACAATTGTTAATAAACTAATTATGGTAATAAAGAAATCAAGTTATTTGACGTGTATGTACTGGTAACTTACATGAAAATCCTCTCTGTCCTTGACCAGTTCTTTCCCATTATAGTATTTCGCAAATTGGGCCATGAAGTGACCGCATTATGTTCCTTCTTGCTTTGGTGTGCAGACCCTGTGAGGCCTTTCTACTATCCTTTCCCAGTTTGTTCATTCTTGTGTTTTAGTTTGTGGTGCTTGTTCATCAACACGGACATCTTTCTCATCTGTTATTGCATTATGGTTTTGTTGTTTGGGTGCGGCATTGAGAAAAGTAAGAGTATCATACTATCATGAGGAAAAGAGCAAATCAATGTACAAAAAGTACGTACCAGTTCTTCTCGATGCACGTGGTGTTGACTCCAAGACAAATCGGCGTAGTTTAGGTAGTTCAGTGAGTCAAGGATGTCGATGCTATCTCTGTACTTGTTCAATACATAGAGCGTGTAGTGGTTGTTTGTGTGATGAGGTATCATTATATACGTTGAGAGAGGAGATCATTGTTGATGTAAAAATTGAATTTCATTTTATCGTTGAAGCTCAAAGAGAATAGGTCATGTGCTAAGTAATAATACTGAACTTACCATCTTCGAATGGAGGATGTCTTTACCTCCCACGAGGAGTTCAAATCCTTTTAGTGCATCGTCCTCGTTGAATTCTGATAGCTCTCCGTTATCATAATTGAGACCGAGCACCAGCTTCAAGAAAGAGAGTGTGTGGTTTTAGTTAAATATTCTATCATAGTAATGGCGGTGGTGTTTTTGTGGGTGAGGTATGCATACATTTGCGAAACCTGGAGGGAGTACAGTTGTGTCGTCTGGGTTGAATTGTTCTTGTTCTGTCCATTCCTCCAGTAACGTGTTTAGCATGGAGCCCTCCATCCGTGTTTCTTCTTTTCCTGCTTGTTCCATGAAGGATTTTGCTGAAATGCAGTCTTCTCGGTTTGAGCTTTTATATTTATATAGCACTTGTCTGCAAGGAGGGTTTGGAAGTAGGTGAGTGAATTGTTAGTTGGATGTTAGAGAATCTGTAGCTCTCTGTAATTGTTTCCATGGAACTAGGAGAATCTGCTTACCCTGTGCATTCTCTCTGTCCTTGTCGGCTCATCAGATATCTATAGAGTTGTATGGCCTTTTCTCTGTAAATGAAATCTCCTAGAACAAGTGATGCAACCTTGACTTTCCTAGGTTCCTTGATTGGTCGTTTGAATGGCCTCTTAATTGAGATTTTGTTTGCTGAGCTGATCTCTGATGATTGAATCGTTGAGGGTTTTGGGGAACTTGTCTGTACTCTTGCAAGATGCCTTGCCCTTTTCTTGTCGTGACCTAACTGCGCCTGCTCGTTAGGCTGCCTAGGTGTTGGTGTTTCCTTTTGTGTGCTGTTGTTTTTGATGCTCGGTTCTACTGAGACTGCAGCATCGCGTTTCCTCTGTTCAAGTATCTTTTCTATTAAATCCTTCTCTTTCTGCTTTTTTTCTTCTTGTGCATGTTTCACCTCGGGTGTGTTCCTGGTTTGCGATCTTCGTCAACAGGGTTCTTGTTCTGTTTGGAAAGTTCTTGTTGGCGAGTTGGTACGCTCTTTGTCCTGTTATCACCTTCTAAAGGAGAGCCTGTTATGTCTTGTGTCTTTTTATCTGGGGGTGGTCTGTCTGGTTCTATTGGTGGATCTTTCCGTTCGTCTTCCTTTTGTAAATCAGTGTCTGGCTGCGCGTGTTGTTCCCTCTGTAAACCAGCATCTGTCTGGGCTTGTTCTTCCGTGAGTGCTTCTTCAGATGCCTTGGTGGTATCCTTGCTACTCACATGATAATCTTCTTTCTCCTCATCGCTGCTTGTGTCTTTAATGTCAATAACTTGTATATCTTGAGCGCTCGTCCCAATGTGTTCGGGAGTTGGAGGAATCTCTTCTTGAATTATGTTACAATGTATTCGTTGCATTTCACTGTCTTCCATATCGACCTCAGAGTTCAGCATATCTGTTAAAATTAAAAATAAAAACTTATTGGTGTGTCTCTGAAAATTATATAAGTAGAATTTTACTTTGTTGTTTTCAGAAAGAGAAACCTTTGGTGTAGTTGATTAATGATAGTGCGGCCGTATCTCTGATTGGCTGATTATTTGATAGAGAATTTTCTTCCTCAACTCCGGGACTTGTTCTTCTGTTAGGTACACTGTTTCTCCACCGTCGGTGTAGTGCTTTGCATTCATGAACATATAGAACGCACAGTCGAGTCTGCAGGTAGAAGGATGATTGGTTATTGTCGTTGTCCAAAGATGGTTGGGCAGTTTAGGTGAAGTTGTACTAATGTCCTATGTTTTTTATGGATTGCATTAATAATTTAATTGTTACAGTGAGTAAGGAAAAGGAGAAAGGTTTGTAGTGCTTACATTCCTCCCTGAAGTGGCACCTGCATTTTGACCTTTTCGAAATGGTCAATACTACTTGGAGACAGCTGGAGCAATTTGCTTATTTGCTTCCATATCCTCTTTACTCTGCTTGTTACTGTGTTGAAGTAATCCATTGTGCCTTGATATTCAAATGGTAAAGAGTCAAGGAGTTCAAAGCGCTCTTTTTTCATGTTCATTGTAACAACGAAGTAGTGGCCCACAGCTCCTTCTCGAACAGGCCCGCCTATGCAAACTGGTAGAAAGAACTGCAAAATGCAAAATAAATAAGGGATCCTTCTTGGATTTAGTCATGATTTGTTGATCGTTAGACGGAATTTTAGTGCCGAGATTGTATTTCTTATTTGTAACATGAGATGTGCTTACTATGTCGAAATCTTGTAGTTGCTCTCCTTCTTCCAGATCAAGGAATCTTTTAAGCCTTTTAGGCATTGTCTTGTCTCTGACGTGTGCTTCATCTTTATTTTCGAACTCCAATGGATCTTTGTGGTTGGCCATGCGTATTGATGCCTGCTTTTTTTGTCACATGTGCGTAAAAGAGATTTGTAAATTCAATTGTACAGAAAGGTTGATTGATCGATAGAGTGATATTCATTGTTGAAACTTGAGGTTTACTTACGGTGTTGTATGTTGACATAATCTTTATCTTTGTGCCCCTGAATTGTTTTTTCAACATATGTAGCATGACTGCCATGGTTTCGCTGCGCACTGCCTTTCCAGTCTCGAAGCTTTCTGCCATGAGGCTGACCGTTACTGTTGACTGATACGTCCATTTTGCATCATGCTTTTATATCAATATTTATTGCATTATGGGCTGTTATTACACGTTATGTCACACTACTTATGCCTATTCTCTCTTATTTTACAAGGTTTACATAAGGAGGGAGAATGCCGGCAGCTGGAATTCTGGGCTGGAAAAGGAGCAAATATTAGAGACCTATTCTGCACAACTCCAAAAGTCCTGAAACTCCACGAAAGTCATTTTTGGAAATAATAAAAATACTGAACGGAAGAAATACGTCAGGGGGGCCACCACCTGCCCACGAGGGTGGGCGGCGCGCCCTACCCCCCAGGGCGCGCCCCTTGCCTCGTGGGCCCCCTGTTGGCTCTCCGGTGGCCATCTTCTGCTATATGAAGTCTTTTGTCGAGAAAAAAATCATAAGCAACCTTTCGGGACGAGACTCCGCCGCCACGAGGCGGAACCTTGGCGGAACCAATCTAGGGCTCCGGCAAAGCTGTTCTGCCGGGGACACTTCCCTCCGGGAGGGGGAAATCATCGCCATCGTCATCACCAACGCTCCCCTCATCGGGAGAGGGCAATCTCAATCAACATCTTCACCAGCACCATCTCCTCTCAAAACCCTAGTTTATCTCTTGTATCCAATTCTCTTCTCCAAGTCCGGGATTGGTACTAGTAGGTTGCTAGTAGTGTTGATTACTCCTTGTAGTTGATGCTAGTTGGTTTATTTGGTGGAAGATCATATGTTCAGATCCTATATGCATATTAATACCCCTCTGATTATGAACATGAATATGCTTTGTGAGTAGTTACGTTTGTTCCTGACGACATGGGAGAACTCTCGCTATTAGTAGTCATGTGAATTTGGTATTCGTTCGATATTTTGATGAGATGTATGTTGTCTATCCTCTAGTGGGGTTATGTGAACGTCGACTACATAACACTTCACCATTATTTGGGCCTAGAGGAAGGCATTGGGAAGTAATAAGTAGATGATGGGTTGCTAGAGTGACAGAAGCTTAAACCCTAGTTTATGCGTTGCTTCGTAAGGGGCTGATTTGGATCCATATGTTTCATGCTATGGTTAGGTTTACCTTAATACTTTTGTTGTAGTTGCGGATGCTTGCAATAGAGGTTAATCATAAGTGGGATGCTTGTTCAAGTAAGAACAGCACCCAAGCATCGGTCCACCCACATATCAAATTATCAAAGTACCGAACGCGAATCATATGAACGTGATGAAAACTAGCTTGACGATAATTCCCATGTGTCCTCGGGAGCGTTTTCCTTTATATAAGAGTTTGTCCAGGCTTGTCCTTTGCTACAAAAAGGATTGGGCCACCTTGCTGCACTTTATTTACTTTTGTTACTTGTTGCTCGTTACAAATTATCCTATCACAAAACTATCTATTACCACTTATTTCAGTACTTGCAGAGAATACCTTGCTGAAAACCGCTTATCATTTCCTTCTGCTCCTCGTTGGGTTCGACACTCTGACTTATCGAAAGGACTACGATAGATCCCCTACACTTGTGGGTCATCAAGACTCTTTTCGGGCGCCGTTTCCGGGGAGTGAAGCGCCTTTGGTAGGTGGAATTTGGTAAGGAAATTTTTATATAGTGTGCTGAAATTTACTATCACTTGTTACTATGGAAAGTAATCCTCTTAGGGGCTTGTTCGGGGCATCTTCACCCCGACCAGTAGAGCAAAGAGTTGCTCCTCAACCTACTGAAAATGAAAATGAAAATGAAAATTAAAATGTCCACTTTGAGATTCCTTCGGGTATGTTAGAAAACCTGCTAGCTAATCCTTTTGTAAGAGATTGGACAAAGCATCCTGATGAGCACCTAATATATGTGGATGAAGTTTGTGGATTATTTAAGCTTGTAGGTATACCCGGTGATGTTGTTAAGAAGAAGGTCTTCCCTTTATCTCTGAAGGGAGATGCATCGACATGGTATAGGCTATGTGATGATACGGGATCATGGAACTATAAACGATTGAAATTGGAATTTCATCAGAAATTTTATCCTATGCATCTTGTTCATCGTGATCGTAATTATATATATAATTTTTGGCCTCGCGAAGGAGAAAGCATCGCTCAAGCTTGGGGGAGGCTTAAATCAATGTTATATTCATGCCCCAATCATGAGCTCCCAAGAGAAATAATTATTCAAAGTTTTTATGCTCGGCTTTCTGAAAACAATCGCACCATGCTCGATACTTCTTGTGCTGGCTCTTTTATGATGAAGACTATTGAATTCAAACGGGATTTATTGGATAGAATAAACGCAACTCTGAAGATTGGGATCTAGACGAAGGTAAGGAGTCAGGTATGACACCTAAGTTTGATTGTGTTAAATCTTTTATGGATACCGATGTTTTCCGTAAATTTAGCACTAAATATGGACTTGACTCTGAGATAGTAGCTTCATTCTGTGAATCTTTTGCTACTTATGTTGATCTCCCCAAGGAGAAGTGGTTTAAATATGATCCTCCCATAGAAGTAAAAGTAGCTACACCTATTAAAGTTGAAGAAAAGACTACCACTTATAATGATCCTATTGTTCCTACTTCTTATGTTGAGAAACCACCTTTCCCTGTTAGGATAAAGGATCATGCTAAAGCTTCAACTGTGGTTCGTAAAAGCAATATTAGAACTTATACACCTCCTGAGCAAATTAAAGTTGAACCTAATATTGCTATTGTTAAAGATCTCTTGGCTGATAATATTGATGGGCATGTTATTTATTTCTGCGGTGAAACTGCTAGAATTGCCAAACCTTGTGCTAAAGATAAACATAGACCTGTGGTAGGCATGCCTGTTATTTCTGTTAAAATAGGAGATCATTGTTATCATGGCTTGTGTGATATGGGTGCTAGTATTAGTGCAATACCTTACGACTTATACAAAGAAATTATTCATGATATTGCACCTGCTGAGATAGAAGATATTGATGTCACAATTAAACTTGCCAATAGAGATACTATTTCACCTATGGGAATTGTAAGAGATGTTGAAGTCTTGTGTGGGAAAACTAAATACCCTGCTGATTTTCTTGTTCTTGGTTCCCCACAAGATAGCTTTTGTCCCATTATATTTGGTAGACCCTTCTTGAGCACCGTCAATGCTAGGATAGACTGCGAAAAGGATGTTGTTACTATAGGCTTGGGTGATATGTCTCATGAGTTTAATTTCTCTAAATTTCGTAGACAACACCGTGAAGAAGAATTGCCTAGTAAGGATGAAATTATTGGACTTGCTTCTATTGCCGTACCTCCTAGTGATCCTTTAGAACAGTATTTGCTAGACCATGAAAATGATATGTTTATGAATGAAAGAAGGGAAATAGATGAAGTATTCTTTAAACAAGAACCTATCCTGAAACACAATTTGCCTGTTGAAATCCTAGGGGATCCTCCTCCACCCAAGGGTGATCCCGTGTTTGAGCTCAAACCTTTACCTGATACTCTTAAATATGCTTATCTCGATGAGAAAAAGATATATCCTGTTATTATTAGTGCTAACGTTTCAGAGCATGAAGAATAAAGACTATTGAAAACTCTGAAGAAGCACCGTGCTGCTATTGGATATACTCTTGATGATCTTAAGGGCATTAGTCCCACTCTATGTCAACATAAAATAAATTTGGAAGAAGATGCCAAACCAGTTCGTGATCATCAACGAAGGCTGAATCCTAAGATGAAAGGAGTGGTAAGAAAAGAAATACTAAAGCTCCTTGAGGCAGGTATAATTTATCCCGTTGCTGATAGTCAGTGGGTAAGTCCTGTCCATTGCGTTCCTAAGAAGGGAGGTATTACCATCGTTCCTAATGATAAAGATGAATTGATTCCGCAAAGAATTATTACAGGTTATAGGATGGTAACTGATTTCCGCAAATTAAATAAGGCTACTAAGAAAGATCATTACCCCTTACCTTTTATCGATCAAATGCTAGAAAGACTATCCAAACATACACATTTTTTGCTTTCTAGATGGTTATTCTGGTTTCTCTCAAATACCTATGTCAGCCAATGATCAATCTAAAACTACTTTTACTTGCCCTTTTGGTACTTTTGCTTATAGACGTATGCCTTTTGGTTTATGTAATGCACCTGCTACCTTTCAAAGATGAATGATGGCTATTTTCTCTGACTTTTGTGAAAAGATTTGTGAGGTTTTCATGGACGACTTCTCCATTTATGGATCCTCTTTTGATGATTGCTTGAGCAACCTTGATCGAGTTTTGCAGAGATGTGAAGAAACTAATCTTGTTTTGAATTGGGAAAATTGCCACTTTATGGTTAATGAAGGTATTGTCTTGGGGCATAAGGTTTCCGAAAGAGGTATTGAAGTTGATAAAGCCAAGGTTGATGCTATTGAAAAGATGCCATGTCCCAAGGACATCAAAGGTATAAGAAGTTTCCCGGGTCATGCTGGTTTTTATAGGAGGGTTCATTAAGGACTTCTCAAAAATTTCTTGGCCTCTGACTAATTTATTACAAAAAGATATACCATTTGTCTTTGATGATGATTGTGTAGAAGCATTTGAAATACTTAAGAAAGCATTGATCTCTACACCTATTGTTCAACCACCTGATTGGAATTTACCCTTTGAAATTATGTGTGATGCTAGTGATTATGCTGTAGGTGCTGTTCTAGGGAAAAGAGTTGATAAGAAATTAAATGTTATTCAATATGCCAGTAAAACTCTAGACAATGCTCAAAGAAATTATGCTACTACTGAAAAAGAATTCTTAGCAGTTGTATTTGCTTGTGATAAGTTCATACCTTATATTGTTGATTCTAAAGTAACTATTCACACGGATCATGCTGCTATTAAATATCTTATGGAAAAGAAAGATGCTAAACCTAGACTTATTAGATGGGTTCTCCTGCTACAAGAATTTGATTTGCATATTGTTGATAGAACGGGAGCTGAGAACCCCGTTGCAGACAACTTGTCTAGGTTAGAAAATGTTCTTGATGACCCACTACCTATTGAGCAATTAAATGTTATAAATACCTCTCGCAGTACTCCGTGGTATGCTGATTATGCTAATTATATTGTTGCTAAATTTATACCACCTAGTTTCACATACCAGCAAAAGAAAAAGTTCTTCTATGATTTGAGACATTACTTTTGGGATGACCCACATCTTTATAAAGAAGGAGTAGATGGTGTTATTAGACGTTGTGTACCTGATCATGAACAGGAACAGATCCTACGCAAGTGTCACTCCGAGGCTTATGGAGGGCACCACGCTGGAGATAGAACTGCACATAAGGTATTGCAATCTGGTTTTTATTGGCCTACTCTCTTCAAGGATGCCCATAAGTTTGTCTTATCTTGTGATGAATGCCAAAGAATTTGTAACATTAGTAGACGTCAAGAAATGCCTATGAATTATTCACTCGTTATTGAACCATTTGATGTTTGGGGCTTTGATTATATGGGACCTTTTCCTGCCTCTAATGGTTATACACATATTTTAGTTGCTGTTGATTACGTTACTAAGTGGGTAGAAGCTATTCCAACTAGTAGTGCTGATCATAACACTTCTATTAAAATGCTTAAAGAAGTTATTTTTCCGAGGTTTGGAGTCCCTAGATATTTAATGACTGATGGTGGTTCACATTTTATTCATGGTGCTTTTCGTAAAATGCTTGCTAAGTATGATGTTAACCATAGAATTGCATCTGCTTATCACCCGCAGTCTAGTGGTCAAGTAGAATTGAGTAATAGAGAGCTCAAATTAATTTTGCAAAATACTGTTAATAGATCTAGAAAGAATTGGTCCAAGAAACTTGATGATGCATTATGGGCCTATAGAACTGCATATAAAAATCCTATGGGTATGTCTCCGTATAAAATGGTTTATGGAAAAGCATGTCACTTACCTCTCGAACTAGAACATAAGGCTTATTGGGCTATTAAAGAGCTCAACTATGATTTCAAACTTGCCGGTGAGAAAAGGTTGTTCGACATTAGCTCACTTGATGAATGGAGAAACCAAGCTTATGAAAATGCCAAGTTATTTAAAGAAAAGGTTAAAAGATGGCATGACAAAAGGATACAAAAGCGTGAGTTTAACGTAGGTGATTATGTATTGCTATACAACTCTCGTCTAAGATTTTTTGCAGGAAAACTTCTCTCTAAATGGGAAGGTCCTTACGTTATCAAGGAGGTCTATCGTTCCGGTGCCATAAAAATCAACAATTTCGAAGGCACAAATCCGAAGGTGGTGAACGGTCAAAGAATCAAACACTATATCTCAGGTAATCCTATAAATGTTGAACCAATGTTATTGAAACCGTAATCCCGGAGGAATACATAAGGGACACTTTCCGGAACGTTTCAGACTCCGAAAAGGAATAGGTATGTGGTACAGTAAGTAAACCGACTCCAAAATAGTTTTTATGGCAATATTTCTCCGTTTTGGAATATTTAGAAAAATAGAAAAATAAGAAGCAGTCCGGGAAGGACAAGAGGGCTCCACGAGGGTGGAGGGCGCGCCCCCCTACCTCGTGGGCACCCCGTGTGCTCTCCGGACTCCATTTTCTTGCACGATACATATTTTGGTCGGTAAAAATTCATTATATAATCTCCCGAAGGTTTTGACTCGTGTATAACGCAATTATCCTCTGTTCTTGTTTCGAGCTGTTTTCTGTCAGGGTTGTCAAGGCCAGGCATCATGTCGTCCCCCTCCTCCAACAATGGGGACAACGATGCTTGGCTAATGAAGATAGAGCTGAAGAGGGAAGAACCCATGGAGATCAACAAGGATGAAGGGATCAAGAAGGCCACGGAAGATCAAGCTCCGGCAGCAGAAGACATCCTTCAACTTGATCATAATCTTCTTACCCCAACTGAGATCGAAGCTTTCAAGATGATTGAGTTAGCTCGTATACAGAACAAGTATCTCACACGTGAATTTTTTTGTTGAAGGAGCATATTGTTGCACTCAAGGGCATTATCCGCAAGCTGGAGGACCTCTTACGCTCGATGTGCGACTATCCATCATCAACAACTCCACCTTCTTCACCAACAAAGGAGACATAATCACATGGGTATGGGCACTCCCCTTGGCAACTGCCAATCTTGGGGGAGATGCCCCGGTATCGTATCACCATCACACTCCTATCTTTACCGTTTTTCTTAGTTCGATCCTATTAGTAGTATCTTGATCTAGTAGAATAAAGTTTATGGCATGGTCTGGTTTTGAGTTTTGCTTTATGATCTCTCTATGTAATCGAGTCCGTGAGCTATATAATAAAGATTAGTGTTGAGTCAAGGGCTTGATTATCTTGCTATGATCTTGAGTGAACAAAAGAAAAGAGAAAAGAATAAAATGAAACAAAGAGATCATATTGATCTTATTGAGAGTAATGAATTCACATAGAAAGAGTATGATGATTAAAAATTGTTGAGAGTTGACAAGCATAGCTTTGGTCATCGTTGCAATTAATAGGAAGTAATAAAGAAAGAGAGGTTTCACATATAAATATACTATCTTGGACATCTTTTATGATTGGGAGCACTCATTAAAATATGACATGCTAATGAGTAGATGTTGGACAAGGAAGACAACGCAATGGGTTATGTTTTCTTATACCTGAGATAAAGTATATTGTCATGGATCATCCAACATGTTGAGCTTGCCTTTCCCCCTCATGCTAGCCAAATTCTTTGCACCAAGTAGAGATACTACTTGTGCTTCCAAAAACCCTTAAACCAGTTTTGCCATGAGAGTCCACCCATATCTACCTATGGATTGAGTAAGATCCTTCAAGTAAGTTGTCATCGGTGCAAGCAATAAAAATTGCTCCCTAAATATGTATGATTGATTGGTGTGGAGGAAATAAGCTTTATACGATCTTGTGATGTGGAAGAAATAAAAGCGACGGACTGCATAATAAAGGTTCATATCACAAGGGGCAATATAAAGTGACGTTCTTTCGCATTAAGATTTTGCGCATCCAACCCTGAAAGCGCATGGCAACCTCTGCTTCCCTCTGCGAAGGGCCTATCTTTTACTATTATCTTCTTCCTTATGCAAGAGTCACGGTGATCTTCACCTTTCCTTTTTACATTTTATCCTTTGGCAAGCACAGGGTGTTGGAAAGATCCTGATAGATATATCTAATTGGATGTAAGTCAGCATGAGTTATTATTGTTGACATTACCCTTGAGTTAAAGGTTGGGAGGCGAAACTATAAGCCCCTATCTTTCTCTGTGTCCGATTAAAACTCCGTAACCACAAGTATTGCGTGAGTGTTAGCAATTATGAAAGACTAAATGATAGTTGAGTATGTGGACTTGCTAGAAAGCTCTGACATAGACTCTTTCTGATGCTATGATAAATTGCAATTGCTTCAATGACTGAGATTATAGTTTGTTAGTTCTCAATAAAGTTTCTGCTTCATACTTGGCATTGTGAATAGATTATTACTTGAGCATAATAAATCATATGACAATATCCATTTATGTTGCTGTTATGAGAATAATCATGATGCCCTCATGTCCGTATTTTATTTTATCGACACCTCTACCTCTAAACATGTGGACATATTTATCGTTATCGGCTTTCGCTTGAGGACAAGCGAGGTCTAAGCTGGGGGAGTTGATACGTCCATTTTGCATCATGCTTTTATATCAATATTTATTGCATTATGGGCTGTTATTACACGTTATGTCACAATACTTATGCCTATTCTCTCTTATTTTACAAGGTTTACATAAGGAGGGAGAATGCCGGCAGCTGGAATTCTGGGCTGGAAAAGGAGCAAATATTAGAGACCTATTCTGCACAACTCCAAAAGTCCTGAAACTCCACGAAAGTCATTTTTGGAAATAATAAATAATACTGAACGGAAGAAATACGTCAGGGGGGCCACCACCTGCCCACGAGGGTGGGGGGCACGCCCCCCTACCTCGTGGGCCCCCTGTTGGCTCTCCGGTGGCAATCTTCAGCTATATGAAGTCTTTCGTCGAGAAAAAAAATCATAAGCAACCTTTCGGGACGAGACTCCGCCGCCACGAGGCGGAACCTTGGCGGAACCAATCTAGGGCTCCGGCAGAGCTGTTCTGCCGGGGACACTTCCCTCCGGGAGTGGGAAATCATCGCCATCGTCATCACCAACGCTCCCCTCATCAGGAGAGGGCAATCTCCATCAACATCTTCACCAGCACCATCTCCTCTCAAAACCCTAGTTCATCTCTTGTATCCAATTCTTGTCTCCAAGTCCGGGATTGGTACTAGTAGGTTGCTAGTAGTGTTGATTACTCCTTGTAGTTGATGCTAGTTGGTTTATTTGGTGGAAGATCATATGTTCAGATCCTATATGCATATTAATACCCCTCTGATTATGAACATGAATATGCTTTGTGAGTAGTTACGTTTGTTCCTCAGGACATGGGAGAAGTCTTGCTATTAGTAGTCATGTGAATTTGGTATTCGTTCGATATTTTGATGAGATGTATGTTGTCTATCCTCTAGTGGGGTTATGTGAACGTCGACTACATAACACTTCACCATTATTTGGGCCTAGAGGAAGGCATTGGGAAGTAATAAGTAGATGATGGGTTGCTAGAGTGACAGAAGCTTAAACCCTAGTTTATGTGTTGCTTCGTAAGGGGCTGATTTGGATCCATATGTTTCATGCTATGGTTAGGTTTACCTTAATACTTTTGTTGTAGTTGCGGATGCTTGCAATAGAGGTTAATCATAAGTGGGATGCTTGTTCAAGTAAGAACAGCACCCAAGCACCGGTCCACCCACATACCAAATTATCAAAGTACCGAACGCGAATCATATGAACGTGATGAAAACTAGCTTGACGATAATTCCCATGTGTCCTCGGGAGCGTTTTCCTTTATATAAGAGTTTCTCCAGGCTTGTCCTTTGCTACAAAAAGGATTGGACCACCTTGCTACACTTTAGTTACTTTTGTTACTTGTTGCTCGTTACAAATTATCCTATCACAAAACTATCTGTTACCACTTATTTCAGTACTTGCAGAGAATACCTTGCTGAAAACCACTTATCGTTTCCTTCTGCTCCTCGTTGGGTTCGACACTCTTACTTATCGAAAGGACTACGATAGATCCCCTACACTTGTGGGTCATCATTGACGTCTCTGTATTTATAAAAATCTCGTGCCTGCAACATATATATATATTTACAGGTATACATGTAAAATGTTTTAAGGAGGAAATCATTGGAAGAATATAATTCTTTGGTGGTAACATGAACTTACCCTTTGCCTTATTCGCTGTCATGACGTTGTTGTACATGCGTTCGATCCCTTCATCTTTTGTGCCTTCTTCGATGGCCAGGTTTTGTATGACCAATGTTTCACGTTCTGTTTGAGTGCCGTCCTGGCTTACCGTCGTGTTTGTGGTGGCAACATCTTTTACAGCACAATGTTTCTTGTCTGATGGTGCGGCCTTTTTCTTGTTGTTGTCTGACTCTCTCTGGAATGTTTGGTGCATGGTTTTCCAATGCACCGTGGCCCTTTGCTTCTTTGCTTGTGTCTGCGTGCGTGTCTTGTTGAGGTTTCTGAGTTACCGTGCAAAAGCGTGGTTAAAAAATAATTAAATATGCTCGTTATTTTCATTGTAGTTTAGTGTCCGTTCCCTAAGAAATATACTCAAATGTTTAGTGTGTCTTTGAACGTTTTTTTGTAGCTTCACCTTTTCAGTCGTATCCGCCGGTGCTGCCTCTTCGAGCTTTTCTTTGGTGAGTGGAGGTTTTTGGAGCTCCTCTAGATCTTTTTTGTTTTGTTCATCCGTGGTGTCGTCGTTTTTGTCTTGTGGATGTTGAGACATAGAGGTAGGTAAATGAGATTGCATTTGTGTCTTTGTTCACTCAAATATCTAATTTCCTTAAAAGCAGGTTATCTCACTTCACCTTTTCAATCTTTTGCATCGACATTGCCATCCCTGTTATTTCTTGCTCGAACAGCGAAGGTTTTCTGGCTTGGTCTATGGCGGTTACGTTGTCCGTTGTTGGAAGAACATCTTCTGCTTGTTCCATTCCCTTGTGTTGTTGTGTTTGTTGGTCTTGAATATTGGTGCTCTCCTCTGTTTCTTGCATCTGTCGGAACGCAAAAAAGTAATTAAAATGTGTCTGTGTTTCTTTCTAGTGGGTGCATTTTTTTATATGCTATAGAAAGAGGTTTTGTAGCTTGACCTCTACATTCAATCTATCTTTTGCCATTCCTGTCACTTCTTCTCTGTCTTCTGGAGTTTTTGTACATTGTCGAGCGGTAGCAACACTTTCTATCGCTTCTTGAGGCACATCTTCTGCTTCATTTGTTTCTTTCTTCTGTTCAATCAAAAAATGTAAATAAAGTTTGGACTTCATCTGTGCATGCATAACTTTTTTGTTTTAACATTGTAGGAGTAGGTGCGTGTAGCTTTACCTCGTTGGTCTTCGATGCTGGTGGCATGTCTTCTCGGTTGTGTTTGTCACGTGAAGACTGCTCTTTGGTCGGCGTACTGGGTACCATTTTAGTCGCCATTTGCCCTTGTTTTTTGGTTTGTTCTGTTTGTACTCCTTGCTGTTCTTCGGCATGACCGTCCTCATTTGTTTCCTGCGTTTCATGAAAAAGGAAAAGCATGATTCATTGCTTGTAATTCTTGTATTACTGTGACAGGTTGTGCTGGGCAGTACATTTCTTATAAATTTTGGAAAAATGGTTCTTGTTGAATTTTACCTTTGCGCCAGTGGTTGGGATATCCGTTTGTGCGTCCACTTTTTCTTTGCTTTGTATACCAGCCTTGGGTGTGTCACCAGGTGCAGTGTCTGAGGCTTTCTCCCCTGTATCGGTCATCTGAAATGCTCTTGTGCTGAAAAGCTCTTCTATATTAACTTTCTGTTTTGCATGGGCATCCTCTTCTCTTTGCTGTGCTTGTAATACCTGATAGATGAAACAATATGAGTTGACGGTATTTGGGCAAAGTGGGTTTGGAAGTTTTACCTCTTCTTTGTTGTTTTCTTCTTGTTTTTGTGCCGTGCTGTTAACGGTCGATGCTAGATCAGCCCGTGCCTCGTTTGCGGGAGCGTTGATATGATACTTGTCCGGCTGAGTGTATATTTTGTTGCAGATTTGTCAGTTAACTCAAGACTGTTTCGAGTTTAGAGAGAAGAGACTTTTTAGAAATAAGAGACTAATTTTTTATACTCACGTCTTTGCTGCCTCCGATCCTGTTCGTCTCTTGTACTGCTCCTGTTGACGCTCTTGAGGGAGCATCATCTATTGTTGGGTTGCTTTTTCTATTGCTTCCATCCTCTTGCTCGGTGTTCTTGACGACATGCTGCTGTTGGCCTTTATGTTTCGGTGGCGTTCTCTTGCCGTGTCCCTGACAAAATCGAAGACAGATTTTTTAAGTTCAAGTTTGAAAGCATCGCTTTCGAGTCACATGGATGATGTATTTGTTCTCATTTACCTGTTTCTCATCTTGATTCTCTGCTTCTACAGCTACTTTTCTACCTTGTTCTTCCTGTCCTTCGGCACTTGCTGTATTGGTTGATATGTGCTCCTTGCTTTGCTCTTTTTGCACCTTGTTATGTTCTTTTGTCTCCCTCTAGCTAATTCTCGAGGTCTGTGTTCTTGATTTTGTTATTCTTTTCTTCCTTTCATGTTTGTTTTGTTGATCTTGTTCTTCCTTCTTCCTTTTTCTCGTCCCTCCTGGTTCTACTGTGGCTACGACTTCTTTCGTGTGGTTGCCATGTACAAGTGCAGCTGTGGCTCCTGTGTCTGCTCCATCCTGCAACTTCAGCGTCGTCTCTTCTAGTAAGCTCACTCTGCAAACAATGTCCTGAAATTTTCTGAGTTGTTCGAGAGAATCAATCTGGGCCGTTGTTTGTTGCACCACTGAGTTCTTCATGTTTTCATCTAATTCCTCCTCTTGTTCGCTGCATTGGTGTCCAACCCTGGTATTTATTCCCGGTATCTGTTTTGTTTCGTCGAGTACTTGTTTCAACATTTCTTCTATCCTTCCAAATATTTCATATCATCATGTGCTGGTGCCTGTGACTGGTTCCTTGCTTCCACCCGTGCTGACATATGCTTCGTCCTGGCGCTTGGTTGGAGGTGGTAGTAGCTTGGTCGTCTGCTGGTGCTCCTGTTGTTGTGCTGGTATCATCTGTATTGAATACGAAGGTGTTGCTGTGCTGGCATAGAAGATCCTCTCTGTTGTTCCTTTCCATGTCTGCATTGTTTCGGCAGAATGGAATTGGTTAGACTGGAAACCGTTTTTATAAGGGATAATGCATATATATTCAATAGGGCTATACCTTTATCTTGCCAAATTCATAGTCATCTGATCGTGCTTTTCCGTCCCTTTTCATGTCTGCTCTAGCTATTTTCTTTAGGTCACTCTCTTTTAGGTGGTTTGCTCGCGGTAATGATGTCTCGTCCATTGTCTTTGCAATCTTGCGCATTTCTATTGTGTTGGTCGGCAGCAGCAGGGAGTCGAGGTACATTATTACTGGTCCCTGTGCCAAACCATTGAGATGCTTTTTGTTCTTTTCTTCCTGAGGCAACAACATGTGCTTCTGCCATATCTTGGCTCCTTCCTTAATACTTTCGACGATTACCTCGCAGAAATCCATCTTTGCCATTTCTGGATAGTCCAAGTCCTTGACCATAATGGCTTGTTTGCTGAAGGTAGGGAAGGTTGTTCCACAGACAACGTTGTGGAAAAAAATAAGGAAAAATATTTTAACTGATTTCCTGTTTGATTGTTCGTCATCTACTTTCACCAATTTTTGTACTTCTTTAAATAGATCATCGTGATGGAAATCCATTTTCTTGAGTCCAAGTTCTGTGATCAGTTCTTTCATTGAAGTTGGGCTCTTCGCTGGCCTTGGTGCTGACTTTTCCGTGCCGTTTGGGTATCCAAACACCTTGTATATAGCTTCCTTGGTAATCTTGATTTCTTTCAGCTGATCAGCATCACAGAATGTTATTGTCATGCTTTCTATGTCCAGGTTGTCGTAAATGTGTGTAACATCCCAAGTTTTCAGATTTGCAATGTTAATAGGATCATTCTTTGTCATCATGATTTCTATGCATATTTGAAATTTTCTGAATATTCAAATCATTATGCAACTAAAGGCAATTTATTGGAGTGGAGATAACATGAGTTCTCCCCTATTTTAAAAATGTTCATAGTGTCCAGAATATTATTTCCTATTCATTTAATATGTTCTCGTATTTTTCATAATCTCCAAAATATGTTATTTGATTGTTGTATTGTCGTTTGTGTGGCCTATTGCATACAAATGAATTTCCAAAATTGCATTATAGGTGGAACTAGTGTTCCTGTAATTTATTTCAGTAGTAGTATTTTACTGTGTGTTCTGGTATTTCTAGGAAGTAATGTTCTATTTTAGTTTTAGCCAATAGTTATGTTGTGCAGTAAAGTTTTTAGCCAGATATTACTGTTCGCATGGGCTTGGACAACCGCAGGCCAAATCGATTCCCTCGTCGTGCGCGCAAGGGAGCAGCACAGCGTCAGCAGGCCGGCCCATTTCCCCGCACAGCTGCAGCCCACTCCGCAGCCTTTCCTAGTTGTTTCTTTCTCTCCTGCACCTCTCTGCCGCTGACTGACCTGGCTCGCTTGTCATCTCCCATCTCCATTCGTGTTCTTCCTGGACTCTGTAGCTACCGAACCAAACCGAGATCGAATCGATCGATTCGATCGCTCCTTTGCACTCCCACCTCCATATATATACTCCCCACGTCCGGCTTGTCTGACTTTTTGGCAAAATCTCACGCTCCCGTGCCCTGGAACTCCCGATCGGATCTCACCGGAGTTCCGCCGCAGAAGCTCCTTCGCCGGTCGTTTCCGTCGACGCAGAAGGTTCCCAACGCCCCTTACCCTCGGTTGTCTTCGCCTTGACCTCCTCTCCCTCACTCACCTACTAGTTCTCGTAGGGGAGCACTAGAACGAGCGCTAGGACCTCCGCCCGAAGCAGAAGCCGCCGTTGCCGCTCCAGACGGACCTCACCGACGTTAGCAGAAGCCCCGGCCGTTTCCGAGGACGGTTTCAAGTTCGCCGCCACTCTGCGTTCTTCGTCCCTTCGTCCCCGAGCTAGGGAGGCCTCTCCAGCGAGCGTACGCTCCAAGTCCGTGCCGCGCCGCGCCGTCTTCCTCAACTCCGGCGGCCACTGAGCCCTCCTTCTCCGGTGAGCAACCAACAGCTGCCCGATCTTCTGTAAACGACCAAGATTAGACCTGTGTTTATTTTGATTTTAGCCGAACCGTCATCTATTAAGTTGCGGCCGTCCGCTCTTTAGCCACTGCATCAAACAACCTCCAGCCATTCAGCATCCGCCACGTGGCACGTCCACAGTGCCGCGGCAGTTCTTTCCAGAACGCTTTTATGGCATAATTTTTCTTTGCAGATTCCATACCAAATTTTCATTTAGGTTTATCTTGACATCCGGAACTCCAAATTCATCGATTCTTTTTCCCGTGTGCTCGTAGAGACCAGGAGAATATTGTAGAACCAAAATTTCACATTTTTGAACAGTTCAAATTTGAATTTGTTTAAATTGGAATTTAACTTTTCGGGGGGCCATATCTATTAAACTGTTGATCCAAATTAGTTGATTATTTTTCATTGTGATCCTGCCAGCATTTAGATGATATATACCTACTGATATTTTCTGTTATTTAAGTTTTATTTGAATTCATTGTTGTTTACTTTATTGTGGTGTTATGTGAGCACGGTTTATTTATCAGTGCCTCCGTTAATCGTATAGATTGTCCGGAGTGTGAAGCGGATCGGAATTAATCGTTAGAGTACTTCAACACCGTTCAAGGCAAGTTTGCACTTTTGATTTTGCTCATCCTATATTCTGCTATGCATGTGTGGTTTCATTGCTATGATAAATGTTTGGCTTGATATGTGTATCTCGTGTTGCCATGTTTTGTTATCGACTGTGTTATGTGATGGTGTGATCAACTTGCTATGGTAGACGTGGGCATGTGTCGAGTGATCCATGAAAGTGGTGAGTGTTTATAGACGTAGGCTCGGGATTATTAACCAGGTGAATGCGTCACTGGCAGAGCGCTCTATTGTCCCTAGAGAATGCGCCATTGACAGAGTGCACTTGAGGCGAGGTATAGTTTTCGGAACATAAATCAGGTGAATGCGTCCTTGGCAGAGCGCTCTATGGTTCCTAGAGAATGCGCCACTGATAGAGCGCACTGGAGATACTTCTGTAGTTCTTGTCATGTTTATTTAGAATCTTTGGGTTATCTTGGGCGAGTAAATTAGAGACGGTTGTGAGTTCAGGTAGTGGAGGTAGGTGAAGACATTCTTCTCCAAACTAACTTGTGTGTTTTGTTTTGTCATACATTGCTTGGTGGATGTATGTTTGCTATATCATACTGTGTGATTTGCCGATACATTCAATGTATTGACCCTTTGTGGCTGCAACTTATCATGTTGCAGGATTTTCAGATGGTCAGTGAGATACAGTAGGGTCGCGAGTCTTCACTCAACATGTTCTCCAGTGGGCATTGATGGACTCATCGTTGATTATGCTACCTTTCCGCTGTTATTATTGAATAAGTTAGCCATGTGCTATTCAGTTTGTAATACTTTATAAATTCTGGATCATACGTTGTAGTAAATGATGCACTTGTTATTTGATATTCATATGTACTGTGTGTGCTAGCGAGTCGATCCAGGGACTAGCACAGTGAGCACAGAGACATCGAATCTTATCAGGTTCGGGTCATTACAGATGGTATCAGAGCAGTGTGTTGACTGTAGGTCGTGACCCTAGAAAATGGATTAGAAAAGCCATAGGAGTGAAAAACTTACTTTACAACTTGTTGTCTACTTGTTAGGTCATACTCTTGTACTCATATCTTTACTTTTCAAATATAGTTGACCCTTGGAATTATATTATTGTTATTTAAGGAGTTTAGTTGGCAGACCACCATTCCTAAGTTGTGTTCGATAAATGATTTGCGGTAGTATAATGAGATCATATCTCTTGTGGATATGACCTTACCTGTAGGTTTTGCTTGTGCTGGGTGATATGTTATATGTTTGGTTGGTCATTGCTTTTCGTGTTGTCATGTTTCATGGATTGTTTGTATTATGCAATTGGGTGCTTTGATTGATCATATATGTGCTCATTTGATGTGATTACTTTAGGATAGTTTTGGTGACTTGTATGAATTATGTGAATTTAGTGTTTGTTTTTGTTGTTGTTGGAGTTTTAGTTGCTATCATGAGCATATGGGTAGTGTTTTTTCCCTTAGACCTATTTCTGTCTATACCTCACCCCTGCTTACCCATCAGATGCCGCCAAGGCGTAACTTTAGAGGCAGTGGTTCAGGAGACAACAACAATAATGACATACCACCGTATATGCAATAGTTACTTCAGGGACAGACTCGGTTGATCCAGTTACTTGTTCAGAACCAGAACAACAACAACAACAACAACAACAACAACAATAATCCACCACCACCCCTAGTTGATGCCCTTACTCATTTCTTGAGGTTGAATCCTTAGAGGTTTTCTAGCACCCCTGAACCTATTGTGGCAGATGATTGGCTTCGCTCAGTTAATAGGAATTTGGAGACAGTTGGTTGCACTGATGCAGAGGGAGTGAGGTTTGCCTCACATTTGTTAGAAGGACCAGCCGCGGCATGGTGGTACAATTACTTGGTCACTTATCCTATTGCTACTATTACTTGGGCACAGTTTCAGGCAGGTTTTCGTGCCACACATGTGTCAGCTGGTGCCATGAGTCTGAAGAAGGAGTTCCACAGTTTGCGTCAGGGAGGTCGCACTGTGAATGCATATGTGGAGGAATTCAATAATCTTGCACGGTATGCACCTAATGATGTTAACACTGATGCTGCTAGACAGGAGAAGTTTCTTGAAGGACTGGATGATGAGTTGAGTATTCAGTTGACAGTGGCGACATTCAACAACTATCAGGAGCTTATTGATAAGGCTATTGTACTTGAAGGCAAGTTTCTAGAGGTGGAGAACCGCAAGAGGAAGGCGAGTGACACATAGTTCAATTCTGGAGGACAACGGAAGCATCGTAATTCATCAAAATGTTCTGAGTACTACAATTCTGAAGTGGACATTTATAATGGTCATAACCATGATGGGCATAATCAGCACAACAACAATGGACACAACCATAATGCTCAGAGGAATGGCAACAACGACCACGACCTTTCGACGCCCACAAAGAAGGATCTAAGCCAGTTACTTTGCTACAGATGCAGGAACCCAGGACACTATTCAACAAACTGTCCTAAGAAGAAAATGAATTATGACAATGGGAATTCTGGAGAGGAGATTGATCACTTCGAAAGTGGACATGTGAATCACACAAGGGTAGGAAGACCAGATAATGCATCAGTCTTTGGTAAGATTCTTAATTAAGATCAAAGTATTGTGACCGTTCTTTCAGTATTGATGCATCATATCTATTCATGTCAAGGAAATATGCAATGAGTAAGCCTCGATATTTTGGAATATGGATTATGTCAAGTTCCCATCTTTAACCTTGCTAGCCAACTCGAATCTCGAGGACGAGATTCATTCTAAGGGGGGTAGATTTGTAACATCCCAAATTTTCAGATTTGGAATGTTAATAGGATCATTCTTTGTCATCATGATTTCTATGCATATTTGAAATTTTCTGAATATTCAAATCATTATGCAACTAAAGGCAATTTATTGGAGTGGAGATAACATGACTTCCCCCCTATTTTAAAAATGTTCATAGTGTCCAGAATATTATTTCCTGTTCATTTAATATGTTCTCGTATTTTTCATAATCTCCAAAATATGTTATTTGATTGTTGTATTGCTGTTTGTGTGGCCTATTGCATACAAATGAATTTCCAAAATTGCATTATAGGTGGAACTAGTGTTCCTGTAATTTATTTTAGTAGTAGTATTTTACTGTGTGTTCTGGTATTTTTAGGAAGTAATGTTCTATTTTAGTTTTAGCCAATAGTTATGCTGTGCAGTAAAGTTTTTAGCCAGATATTACTATTCGCATGGGCTTGGACAACCGCAGGCCAACTCGATTCCCTCGCCCTGCGCGCAAGGGAGCACCACAGCGTTAGCAGGCCGGCCCATTTCCCCGCACAGCTGCAGCCCACTCGACAGCCTTTCCTAGTTGTTTTTTCTCTCCTTCACCTCTCTGCCGCTGACTGACCTGGCCCGCTTGTCATCTCCCATCTCCGTTCGTGTTCTTCCTGGACTCTGTAGCTACCGAACCAAACCGAGATCGAATCGATCGATTCGATCGCTCCTTTGCACTCCCACCTCCATATATATACTCCCCACGTCCGGCTTGTCCGTTTTTTGGCAAAATCTCACGCTCCCGTGCCCTGGAACTCCCGATCGGATCTCGCCGGAGTTCCGCCGCAGAAGCTCCTTCGCCGGTCGTTTCCGTCGACACAGAAGGTTCCCAGCGCCCCTTACCCTCGGTTGTCTTCGCCTTGACCTCCTCTCCCTCCCCCACCTACTAGTTCTCGCAGGGGAGCACTAGAACGAGCGCTAGGACCTCCGCCCGAAGCAGAAGCCGCTGTCGGCGCTCCAGCCGGACCTCACCCACGTTAGCAGAAGCCCCGGCCGTTTCCGAGGACGGTTTCGAGTTCGCCGCCACTCTGCGCTCTTCGTCCCTTCGTCCCCGAGCTAGGGAGGCCTCTCCAGCGAGCGTACACTCCAAGTCCGAGCCGCGCCGCGCTGTCTTCCTCAACTTCGGCGGCCACCGAGCCCTCCTTCTTCGGTGAGCAACCGACAGCCGCCCGATCTTCTATAAACGACCAAGATTAGATCTGTGTTTATTTTTATTTTAGCCGAACCGTTAGCTGTTAAGTTGCGGCCGTCCGCTCTTTAGCCACTGCAGCAAACAACCTCCAGCCAATTAGCATCCGCCACATGGCACGTCCACAGTGCCGCGGCAGTTCTTTCCAGAACGCTTTTATGGCATAATTTTTCTTTGCAAATTCCATATCAAATTTTCATTTAGGTTTATCTTGACATCCGGAACTCCAAATTCATCGATTCGTTTTCCTGTGTACTCATAGAGACCAGGAGAATATTGTAGAACCAAAATTTCACATTTTTGAACAGTTCAAATTTGAATTTGTTTAAATTGGAATTTAACTTTTCGGAGGCCATATCTATTAAACCGTTGATCCAAATTAGTTGATTCTTTTTTCATTATGATCCTGCCAGCATTTAGATGATATATACCTACTGATATTTTCTGTTATTTCAGTTTTTATTTGAATTCATTGTTGTTTACTTTATTGTGGTGTTATGTGATTACGGTTTATTTATCGGTGCCTCCGTTAATCGTATAGATTGTCCGGAGTGTGAAGCGGATCGGAATTAATCGTTAGAGTACTTCAGCATCGTTCAAGGCAAGTTTGCACTTTTGTTTCTGCTCATCCTATATTCTGCTATGCATGTGTGGTTTCATTGCTATGATAAATGTTTTGCTTGATATGTGTATCTCGTGTTGCCATGTTTTGTTATCGACTGTGTTATGTGATGGTGTGATCAACTTGCTATGGTAGACGTGGGCATGTGTCGAGTGATCCATGAAAGTGGTGAGTGTTTATAGCCGTAGGCTCGGGATTATTAACCAGGTGAATGCGTCACTGGCAGAGCGCTATATTGTCCCTAGAGAATGCGCCATTGACAGAGCGCACTTGAGGCGAGGTATAGTTTTCGGAACATAAATCAGGTGAATGCGTCCTTGGCAGAGTGCTCTATGGTTCCTAGAGAATGCGCCACTGATAGAGCGCACTGGAGATACTTCTGAAGTTCTTGTCATGTTTATTTAGAATCTTTGGGTTATCTTGGGCGAGTAAATTAGAGACGGTTGTGAGTTCAGGTAGTGGAGGTAGGTGAAGACATTCTTCTCCAAACTAACTTGTGTGTTTTGTTTTGTCATACATTGCTTGGTGGATGTATGTTTGCTATATCATACTGTGTGATTTGCCGATACATTCAATGTATTGACCCTTTGTGGCTGCAACTTATCATGTTGCAGGATTTTCAGATGGTCAGTGAGATACAGTAGGGTCGCGAGTCTTCACTCAACATGTTCACCAGTGGGCATTGATGGACTCATCGTTGATTATGCTACCTTTCCGCTGTTATTATTGAATAAGTTAGCCATGTGCTATTCAGATTGTAATACTTTATAAATTCGGGATCATACGTTGTAGTAAATGATGCACTTGTTATTTGATATTCATATGTACTGTGTGTGCTAGCGAGTCGATCCAGGGACTAGCACAGTGAGCACAGAGACATCGAATCTTATCAGGTTCGGGTCGTTACAATGTGTGCTTCAAGCGGTTTGCAGATGGAGCGCTTTATTTGGCATTCCTCTATGCTTCCAAACCCGGCCGTCCTAACATCTTGCTGGTGACGTTCTTCTAGTAAGTTCCATGCTCTATTGACCTGATCAAATGCTGCTCCTGCCTTAATTTCGCATTTGTCCTTATTTGTTGTTGCCTCATGTTCATCATCCGTTGGTGCTGCCAATTTTTTTCCACTTGTCTTTATCCTCTTTGTCCGCTTCTGTCTTGGTTTTACCTGTGTAGAAAAAGAGTGTTTTGTTATAGAGGATGGCTTGGTTTTCATGGGTGAAAAGCGGTAGGAAAAATCTGTAGAGAAAATGTGTTTTACATCATTGTTGCCGTCCTCTGCGGCACCACCGTTGTCCCCTGCGGCGTCATCGCCCTCTGTACGAATGAGATCGTCATCATGTTTTCTGCCATCGTCGTCGTCGGCAGCATCACGCTCTGACTCTTTGCTGGCATCATCCTCGTCTTCTTCCAACCGTTGTCTTTTGTTTTCTTCTTGGTTTTAGTTAGTTCATTCTTGACCCCTGTAACTGCTGGCGGGAGCACCATTAGAGGTCTTGGCTGCTGCTGCTGCTGCAAGGTAGCACTGTCGCTGATGAGTAGAGTTTTGTCCTTTATCTTTTGTCTTTTTGTTCTAGCAGGAACTGTAGTCTTGGTTTCTGATGACCTCTCTTTTTGTAGCTCCCTGCTCGAAGTTGGTGCTGGCACTTGCTCGGGTGCTTCGTTGTCCATGTTCCGCTTCGTTCTTTTTTCTGACGGGTCAGGAGAGACGAGTGTTTTTTTCTGAATATGCACTATTAAGTTCAGACAAAATCGTTTCAATATCTCCTCCTGCACCTCCGTCACCTGCACGATGATTATGTAACAAAAGGATTACGTAGCAAAATCGAAATAAATGGGATATAGTTTTAAAACCATGTCTTCTACGGCTGCACAAAAAGAATCTGAAACTTAATCTACATAGATTCATAAGATAGGCCTTTTCTATCATTTCCGGAGCTAAAAAGGCGATCAATCCATTGTTTTCTTGTTATATCAAGTCTTCCTCCTAACTCTTGGTTTGGCCAATCAGTGATAGAAATTAGGGTCAGGTGTGAGCAGTATGGCTGCTGTCAAGTCCATATCAGTGAGGGGAAGTCTTTTTTTTTTATTGGGAAAAAACACTACAAATGATATTCTGTAAATATAATTGTAAGGTTTAGAGGGTAAGATAAAATGTTCTCGAATGAATAATAATACACATAGTGTGTGAAAAATTTCATCGAAGTGTAATTTCCCAGGATTGTGTGGACGTAAGTGGTTAACTTACTGCTGCTGCTACATACTTTTGGTTATATGGATTGTGTGAGCCTTTTATAGTACCTTGATGCACGTCAGGCTGTTCTGCAGGTACCCTGTTTTCCTTATTACCATTCCTTGCTGCGTAAAAATGCCCAGGCGTTAGCAGCAGTAGAAGCAAAATTTAATTTCATAGCAAAAAGAGGAGATGCATCCCGTGGACAAAAAAACGGCACTGTCGGAGAGGCACAGATTGTTTCACGTTATAAGCACACAGCTAGATCTATTATTGGAGCACGGATGTGGATATGAGAGAGGCACATAATTTGAAACAGATACAATTAACGGATATATAGAATCTCCTGTAAATACCAGGTTTTGAATTTAAGGATGCTCTCATGGTTTGAATCTAGAGCGGTGTCCTAGATAGTTCTGGCATGCACAGTACGTTTTAGGCAAATATCTTGCGAGCAGATTTCTGTGGAGGATAGGGGTAGTATCTTATTGCACGCGTGTCTACCTTATTTCAATTTTGCTAGAAAAGTCTAAACGGACTTTTTGGAAACGCGGTTTTGTGTGGCGGTTAGGGTTCATGTCCGTCAAAAAGGGGGGAAATCGCTTTGATCGAACTGTGGTAATGGAATGTAATGGATTAATATTTTTTTACCTTCGATTGCTTGTGAGGGATTCGTCGCATCCATCGGCTGCTTTTTCTCCTTGCTCTCTGTTGGTACCTCCGCCGCGAGTAGGGGTCGTCGCCGTCAGTCGCCACCGGGAGAGGTTTTTGATGCTTTCGTGGGCACCCACCGACTGTCTGTATCTCGGGGTGGATGGTGGCTAGTGGGTGAGGCGAACGCGATTTGGATTTTTGGTTGGTCTGCTGGATTGGACAATGCAGGCAGAAGGAGAGAGGAGGGTGTTCGAGAGAGGGGAACTGGTGAAGTGTTCGAGATTTTCGGTGCGAAAGCAAAAGGAAGAAAGTTGTGGAGGGAGAGAGGGAAATGGTCGAACCGTCGCGAATCTTCGACCGTCCGGTTTCACATCAAGATTGGTGTAACTTTCTGTGGGCTTCGATGGGCTTGTTTTTTTCCTTGCTTGCTCAACTGCGGGAGCGTTTTTTTATTTTAGTGTGGTGACATCCACGTGGGCATGGTTTGGTGTTACCCAGAGTCACGTTCGTGCATGCGCGTGTTGCAGACGTTTTCTATGACGTTCCACGGTGAGGCGCATGGAAGTGAGGCCACCAGCGCTCACCCTCCTATGGAAATGGCGAAGCATCTCGAATCTTCGACCGTCCGTTTGGACATCAAGATTGGTGAAATTTTCTGTGTACTTCCATGAGCTTGTTTTTTGCTTGCCATTTAACAGTTAGTCGGTGGGATGTTAGCCTTTTTTTGATTTTAGTGTTGTTGTGTGATCCACAGGGGCATGGCTTGGCGTTACTTAGAGTTACGTTCATGGTTCTTTGTGTTTCAAACGATTCCGCTCGCCAGTTCATTTGGAGAGGCATGGACATGAACTCATGGGAAACATGTTAACGCACTGGTCAGAGTCAAGTTACCATGGTTGTATGCTTTTGGTATTTCCAAATGATTCCGCTCGCTCGTTCTATTGGAGAGGAATGGACGTGAAAACGGCGGGGGCAAGTATTGTTATTAGCCAGAGTCACGTTTGTCCATGCGTGTGTTACATGCATTTTCTTTGGCGAGTCACTGTGAGGTGCGTGGAAGTGAAGCCGAGTTGGCACTCTGTTGCTAATGCAATAGACACACTCCTGACGGTGTGTATGGAAATGTTTTCCTTGTCAACTCGTTCCTTTCTTGTGGAGAGTCGCGGTGGTGCGTTCCAGGGAGGCACTGTTTGTTATGAGAGAGAGTCACTTTTCATGGTTCTTTGTGTTCCAAACGATTCCGCTCGCCAGTTCATTTGGAGAGGCATGGACATGAACTCATGGGAAGCATGTTAACGCATTGGTCAGAGTCAAGTTACCACGGTTGTATGCTTTTGGTATTTCCAAATGATTCCGCTCACTCGTTCTCTTGGAGAGGAATGGACGTGAAAACGGCGGAGGCAAGTATTGTTATGAGCCAGAGTCACGTTTGTCCACGCGTGTGTTACATGCATTTTCTCTGGCGAGTCACTGTGAGGTGCGTGGAAGTGAAGCCGAGTTGGCACTGTGTTGCTAATGCAACAGGCACACTACTGACGCTGTGTATGGAAATGTTTGTTAACGCATTTGTCAGAGTCAAGTTACCACGGTTGTATGCTTTTGGTATTTCCAAATGATTTCGCTCGCTCGTTCTCTTGGAGAGGAATGGACGTGAAAACGGCAGGGGCAAGTATTGTTATTAGCCAGAGTCACGTTTGTCCACGCGTGTGTTACATGCATTTTCTCTGGCGAGTCACTGTGAGGTGCGTGGAAGTGAAGCCGAGTTGGCACTGTGTTGCTAATGCAACAGGCACACTCCTGACGGTGTGTATAGAAATGTTTTCCTTGTCAACTCGTTCCTTTTTTGTGGAGAGTCGCAGTGGTGCGTTCCAGGGAGGCACTGTTTGTTATTAGAGAGAGTCATGTTTCATGGTTCTTTGTGTTCCAAATGATTCCGCTTGCCAGTTCATTTGGAGAGGCATGGACATGAACTCATGGTAAGCATGTTAATGCATTGGTCAGAGTCAAGTTACCACGGTTGTATGCTTTTGGTATTTCCAAATGATTCCGCTCGCTCGTTCTCTTGGAGAGGAATGGATGTGAAAACGGCGGGGGCAAGTATTGTTATTAGCCAGAGTCACGTTTGTCCACGCGTGTGTTACATGCATTTTCTCTGGCGAGTCACTGTGAGGTGCGTGGAAATGAAGCCGAGTTGGCACTGTGTTGTTAATACAACAGGCACACTCCTGACGGTGTGTATGGAAATGTTTTCCTTGTCAACTCGTTCCTTTTTTGTGGAGAGTCGCGGTGGTGCGTTCCAGGGAGGCACTGTTTGTTATTAGAGAGAGTCACGTTTCATGGTTCTTTGTGTTCCAAACGATTCCGCTCGCGAGTTCATTTGGAGAGGCATGGACATGAACTCATGGGAAGCATGTTAACGCATTGGTCAGAGTCAAGTTACCACGGTTGTATGCTTTTGGTATTTCCAAATGATTCCGCTCGCTCGTTCTCATGGAGAGGAATGGACGTGAAAGCGGCGGGGGCAAGTATTGTTATTAGCCAGAGTCACGTTTGTCCACGCGTGTGTTACATGCATTTTCTCTGGCGAGTCACTGTGAGGTGCGTGGAAGTGAAGCCGAGTTGGCACTGTGTTGCTAATGCAACAGGCACACTCCTGACACTGTGTATGGAAATGTTTTCCTTGTCAACTCATTCCTTTTTTGTGGAGATTCGCGGTGGTGCGTTCCAGGGAGGCACTGTTTGTTATTAGAGAGTCATGTTTCATGGTTCTTTGTGTTCCAAACGATTCCGCTCGCCAGTTCATTTGGAGAGGCATGGACATGAACTCATGGGAAGCATGTTAACGCATTGGTCAGAGTCAAGTTACCACGGTTGTATGCTTTTGGTATTTCCAAATGATTCCGCTCACTCGTTCTCTTGGAGAGGAATGGACGGGAAAACGGCGGAGGCAAGTATTGTTATTAGCCAGAGTCACGTTTGTCCATGCGTGTGTTACATGCATTTTCTCTGGCGAGTCACTGTGAGGTGCGTGGAAGTGAAGCCAAGTTGGCACTGTGTTGCTAATGCAACAGGCACACTACTGACGCTGTGTATGGAAATTTTTTCCTTGTCAACTCGTTCCTTTTTTGTGGAGAGTCTCGGTGGTGCGTTCCAGGGAGGCACTATTTGTTATTAGAGAGCGTCTCGTTCGTGCCTGCGTGTGTTACGAACGTTTTCACTAAGGTGTCACCTCGAGAAGCGTGCAAGTTAATTCGCGGATATAGTAAGATTTTGATATAAATATCATTTAAAAAATGGCAATAGATAATAGTATGAATTCGACAGTAATTTCTCTGGAATACAGACAGACGTACACAGTAAGTTAACTGTGTTTGAGATGTTTTTTGTTGAATATATACGGACCATTTGAAAGAAGTTGAGTGGTTGTAGTGTGGACGAACGCACGGGGAGACGAAATGATAGTACTTGTGTTTCCCAGGCGTGTAGAGTTCGAGGTATTTAAGAGAGATTGTGAGAATTCGAGGCGTCGGTTACTCTGTTTGACCGTCTAACCGGTGTGCATGTGTTATAAAAAGGTACCTACTCATGGAACATTCCACGTCCACAATTCTCCAGAGACAGGCACCTCTTTCTAGCTGGTAGCTCCTTGCTTGCGCCATGGCAGGTAAGAGGGGTTCTAGGTGTTCAAGCAACCACGCAGCGAGGACCAAAGCCGCGGAAAGAAGGGAGAGGTGCCGCCGCTACGCTGTAGCGGCGGCAGGGATATCCTGCCCCGTTGCCCAGGTGTCGAACGATCTCTCGCGTGGAGGCGAATCCTCCCACAAGCGCATTCGCCATGGAGACGATCTCGGCAAGATGGCAGTACCGAATTCCTTAGTCAGCGACGACGTGCTCGATGAGCTAATTAAGCAGCAACAGTTCATCGCTCGCCTGGAGAAGTTGGTGCAGCAGAGCAATGCCTCTGTGGAGAAGTCCACTGGTCTCATATTTCGATCTCTGTGTGAGAATGAGAAGCTTCTCAAAGAGCTCCACCAGAAGGATCAGGAGGCCGCCCGCTGGAAGAATCTGTATGAGCAGAGCCATGCGTTGGTGCAGAAGCTGTCGGGCGAAGTGGAGCAGCTTATGGATGAGAAGGCTGAGGTCCTCGTCAAGTACAAGAGCCTGGTTGAGGATTCGTATGCTGCTGTGAAGGAAGGTCATGAGGCGACGAAGAAGCAGATTGAGGATGCGCTCGCCCACTAGCCGATCAAGAACGTTGCTGGAGTGTAGGCAGAGAGCTTGAAGCGTGTGTGTTTTCGTTGCGTTGGGGCATGTGGCCTTTTGTACTTACATGAATCTGTAAAGCATTTATGCGTTGCATTGTCGTCGTGTTGTTTCGTTCGTTGGTACATGTAGATGAGTAGGCTCTGGGCATGGATGTCCCTTGTTAGCAGTAGGAGCACGGTTGTGCTTCCACCAGGGGCACTTCGTGGGGCCGCGGGGAGCACGTTTTTGCCACACGTGCATAGTTGCGGTCCATATGATTCCGGTTGCTCGTTCACATTTATAGGCACGGGAGTGGTTGTGTGTGTTTACAGACGTGTCTTCCTGGGAGATGATCCCCTGTAAGAGGCGCGGAAGTGTAGTCACACGGAGCACGGTTTTAATACGAGCTGGCGTTCCTCCCTGGCTGTTGTGTGCGTCTGGTTTTAATACTGAGTTGCGTCGCACTTCTTTTATTAGAAGCACGGGCGTGAAGTGAATACAGCCGCGGTTCTGTACCAGGCAGCGACATGAGTTGTGTACTGACAATGGCGTGGACATTCGTGGTACTGTTAAGTGTCACAGGCACGGGCGTGAAGCGCTAAGAGGCATGTTGCCGTATAATATGGAGTCACGCTCCCCTGTGTTTTTGTTCCGAGTGCTTCCGTCGACTCGATCAGAAGGAGAGGCACGGCCGGTCAGGCATAGCTTTTCATTACGCACACTCACGTTCGTTTGTTTAACCCAACGGAATGCGTTGAGACACCAACACTTACTGTTGTCTCTGTTTTTAAAAGCTTGTTTCCTTGTTTTCAAAAGCACAGTCACGCTTCTTTGTTGATGTTTCGTATATTACTCGGTAAAGACTCGATCAGAAGCAGAGGCACGGCCGGTGAGGCATAGCTTTTCATTACGCACAGTCACGTTCGTTTCTTTAACCCAGCGGAATGGGTTGAGACGCCAACACTTACTGTTGACTTTGTTTTTAAAAGCTTTTTTCCTTGTTTTCAAAAGCACAGTCACGCTTCTTTCTTGATGTTTCGTATATTACTCGATAAAGACTCGATCAGAAGGAGAGGCACGGACGGTGAGCCCATAGAGGCATAGCTTTTCATTACGCACAGTCACGTTCGTTTCTTTAACCTAGAGGAATGGGTTGAGACGCCAACACTTACTGTTGACTCTGTTTTTAAAAGCTTGTTTCCTTGTTTTCAAAAGCACAATCACGCTTCTTTCTTGATGTTTCGTATATTACTCGATAAAGACTCGATCAGAAGGAGAGGCATGGTCGGTGAGCCCATAGAGGCATAGCTTTTCATTACGCACAGTCACATTCGTTTCTTTAACCCAGGGGAATGGGTTGAGATGCCAACACTTACTGTTGACTCTGTTTTTAAAAGCTTGTTTCCTTGTTTTCAAATGCACAGTCACGCTTCTTTCTTGATGTTTCATATATTACTCGATAAAGACTCGATCAGAAGGAGAGGCACGGCCGGTGAGCCCATAGAGGCATAGCTTTTCATTACGCACAGTCACGTTCACTCGATTAGATGGGAGAGGTATGGGCATGGTATGGTATTATATAGAGTCACGCTCGTCTGTGTTTGTGTTCCGAATAATTCCATTGACTCGATCAGATGGAAACCTAGCGGAAAGGCACTGTTTGGTCTTACCCACAGTCACGTTTGTTTCTTTAATTGCGGAAACCCAGCGGAAAGGGTTCAGGTGTGAACACTCACTGTTTACTCGGTGAGGCTCGGAATGGCTTGTTCGAGAGAAGCTGTTGTGGTGTATTCTTTGCACGGTGGTGGGTCCCAGGAAGTGACGGCGTGGTATTGTAAATAGTCACGTTATGTTGTTTTCGTGTTCCAAATGATTCCGGTGAACCGTTCGCAACGGCAGGCACATCCGTACAACACGAAGAGGCAAGGTTATGATTTACCAAGAGTCACATTCGTGCGTTTATCGCGGAAACCCAATGTTTCGACGGGCATCTCTTCGTACCTCGGGAGTGAACGCCACGTGGCGCCGCTCCAGAAACCTAATGGTCCGACGGTCGTCTCCTCCGGCGACGCCGCTCTGGCTCGTCGCCCGAGGCCAGGCTCCGGCTATTTAAGGCGGACGGACGGAGTCTCGAAACCCTAGCTACATTCTACTCCTCCCTTCGTCCGCCGCCAGGCCTTCCATTCCTCTTGCTCATCTCTATTCACTGACCATCTCCGCCATGGCTGGGCAGAAGGAGACTACTCCGGACGGCCGTGCCCTGTCGCGGGAGGAGATTCTGGCTCGCGAGGCTTCCTCGTCTGTAAGTTCACCCTGTTTCTGCTTCTCCTTCATTCGTTTTTTCTTTCTTTCGGCTGCTTTGATTTAGTTTGTGAAACATGAATTATTGTGGTCAGCTGACTCCTAATTTGATGCGGGTGTGTCTTGCTGATACTGATTTACAGTTAGTTGGAGCTACTCTCATTAACCTGGTCAATGGGATGAATGCCTTGGTTTCAATTGCAAAGGTTGACAGAACGTACAAGGAGTTGCTGGAGGTCACCAACGAGTGGCAGCAGTTCTACCAGGAAACAAGAGAAGATTTGGAGAAGGCCAATGCCACGATCGTAGAAATTACGGCTGTGAGGAGCAATCTCCTTGAAGAGCACACCCGGTCGTTGCAGGAATTGGCCGCAGCTGTGAAGCAACGTGACGAGAATATGAAGGCGCTGAAGGAGGAGATTGATGAACTACGCCTGGAGCAAACCAGCAACAAGGTCGGTGGGGACTAGATATACAACAGCGTCCCTGGCGGTTTGCGTATCTGGTGTTGTTAAGCAGTGGAGTGGAGTTTGTTACCTTGTGTTGTGAAATTTCGCTATCAACTACGTACTTTGTTAACAAAATGTATTTTGGTTTCGAGTATCATTGTAATTAGGCGCCGTTACTTATGATGCACGGGACGTGAAGTGTCTGCAGCCACGGTTGTGAACCTAGTATTGTAATGACTTTCGTACTGATGTAGGCGTGTACGTTCAAGGCTTTTGTGTGTTGCAGTGTTTCGGGTCACGGACACGGGCTTGCACCCCACAAATTCATGGTGTGGTTTTATGTAGAGTCACGTTCGCCTGTGTTTGTGTTCGAAATGATTCCGTTGACTCGTTCAGAAAAATAGGCACACACGCAGATGAATCCCATGGGGGCATTGTTTCGTCTTTCGCATAGTCACGTTCGTACGTTTATCATGGAAAGAAAGCAGAATGGGTTCAGATGTTAAACCTAGCTGTTTACTTTGTGATTGGCCGATTCGAGAGTCGAGTTGTTTAAAAGCGTAAGTTCCTTGTTTTTAAAAGTCACGGTTCTGTACTGAGTTGCGTCGCTCTTCTTTTATTAGAAGCACGGGGGTGAAGTGAATACAGCCGCGGTTCTGTACCAGGCAGCGACATGAGTTGTGTACTGACAATGGCGTGGACGTTCGTGGTAATGTTAAGGGTCACAGGCACGGGCGTGAAGCGCTAAGAGGCATGTTGCCGTATAATATGGAGTCACGCTCCCCTGTGTTTATGTTCCGAGTGCTTGTGTCTACTCGATCAGAAGGAGAGGCACGGCCGGTGAGCCCACAGAGGCATAGCTTTTTATTACGCACAGTCAAGTTCGTTTCTTTAACCCAGCGGAATGGGTTGAGACGCCAACACTTACTGTTGAATCTGTGAGGCACCGAATGGCCTATGTGAGAGATGCTATTTTTAAAAGCTTGTTTCCTTGTTTTCAAAAGCACAATCACGCTTCTTTCTTGATGTTTCGTATATTACTCAATAGAGGCGTGGACTCGATTAGATGGGAGAGGGTACGGGCATGGTGTGGTATTATATAGAGTCACGCTCATCTATGTTTTTGTTCCGAATAATTCCGTTGACTCGATCAGATGGTAACCCAGCGGAAAGGAACCGTTTGGTCTTACCCACAGTCACGTTCGTTTCTTTAATGGCGGAAACCCAGCGGAAAGGGTTCATGTGTGAACACTCACTATTTACTCGGTGAGGCACGGAATGGCTTGTTCGAGAGAAGCTGCTGTGGTGTATTCTTTGCACGGTGGTGGGTCCCAGGAAGTGACGGCATGGTATTGTGAAGAGTCACGTTATGTTGTTTTCGTGTTCCAAATGATTCCGTTGAACCGTTCGCAACGGCAGGCACATCCGTGCAGCGCGAAGAGGCATGGTTAATATTTACCAAGAGTCACATTCGTGCGTTTATCGCGGAAACCCAACGGTTCGACGGCCGTCTCTTTGTACCTCGGGAGTGAACGCCACGTGGCGCCGCTCCAGAAACCTAACGGTCCGACGGGCGTCTCCTCCGGTGACGCTGCTCTGGCTCATCGCCCGAGGCCATGCTCTGGCTATTTAAGGCGGACGGACGGAGTCTCGAAACCCTAGCCACATTCTACTCCTCCCTTCGTTCGCCGCCAGGCCTTCCATTCCTCTTGCTCATCACTATTCACTGACCATCTCCGCCATGGCTGGGCAGAAGGAGACTACTCCGGACGGCCGTGCCCTGTCGCGGGAGGAGATCCCGGCTTGCGAGGGTTCCTCGTCTGTAAGTTCACCATGTTTCTGCTTCTCCTTCATTCGTTTTTTCTTTCTTTCGGCTGCTTTTATTTAGTTTGTGAAACATGAATTATTGTGGTCAGCTGACTCCTAATTTGATGCGGGTGTGTCTTGCTGATACTGATTTACAGTCAGTTGGAGGTAGGGTTATTCTGTGTCATGGTCTTGAACAGAAGTCCCCTGTTGTAGAATTAGGGAGCAACTGTGGCTCAAAAGAGAAGGGAATGGTGAGCGGGGCGGCGACGGCAAGTGCTGTGAGGTCCTTGTTAGTTACTCTCAATAACTTGGTCGATGAGATGAATACTTTGGTTTCAATTCCAAAGGCTGACAAAACGTACGAGCAGCTGCTGGAGATCACCTACGCGTGGAAGAAGCTTTGCGAGGAAACAAAGGAAGATTTGGAGAAGGCGAATGCCAGGATCGTAGAAATTACGGCTGAGACGAGAAATCTCCTTGAAGAACACATCCGGTCGTTGCAGGAATCGGCCGCAGCTGTGAAGCGACATGACGAGAATATGAAGGCGTTGAAGAAGGAGATTGATGAACTGCGCCGGGAGCAAACCAGCAACAAGGTCGGTGAGGACTAGGTATACAGCAGCGTCCCTGGCTGTTGTGTGAGTCTGGTGTTGTTAAGCAGTGGAGTGGAGTTTCTTACCTTGTCTTGTGAAATTTCGCTGTCAGCTACCTTGCTAACAAAAATGTATTTTGGTTTCGAGTATCATTGTAATTAGGCGCCATTACTTATGATGCACGGGACGTGAAGTCTCTGCATCCACGGTTGTGCACCTAGTATTGTAATGACTTGTGTACTGATGAAGGCATGTACGTTCGTGGCTTTTCTGTGTTGCAGTGCTTCGGGTCACAGACACGGGCTTGCATCCCACGGATTCATGGTGTGGTTTTATATAGTGTCACGTTCGCCTGTATTTGTGTTCGAAATGTTTCCATTGACTCGTTGAGAAAAATAGGCACGTACGCAGGTGAGTCCCATGGGGGAATGGTTTCGTCTTTCGCATAGTCACGTCCGTACATTTATCATGGAAAGAAAGCCGAATGGGTTTAGATGTTAATGCTAGCTGTTTACTTTGTGAGATTCGAGAGTCGAGTTGTTTAAAAGCGTAAGTTCCTTGTTTTTAAAAGCCACGATTCTGTACTGAGTAACGTCGCGGTTCTTTTATTAGAAGCACGGACTTGAAGTGAATATATCCGCGGACGATGACTTGTGCACTGACGATGGCGTGGACGTTCATGGCAGTGTTAAGGGTCACAGGCACGGGCATGAAGCGCTAAAAGGCATGCTACCGTATAATATCGAGTCACTTTCCCGTGTGTTTGAGTTCCGAATGATTCCATCGACTCGATCAGACGGAGAGGCACGGGCGTTCAGCGCACAAAGGCACTGTCAGGTTCTTTCTTTAATTGGGGAGACCCACCGGAATTGGTTCAGATGTGAACACCCACTGTTTACTCTGTGAGGCACGGAATGGCCTATTTGAGAGACGCTGGTGTGGTATATTCTTCGCACGGTCATGGGTCCCGGGAAGGCACGGCGTTTTATTGTGTAGAGTGACGTTAGTTTGTCTTGGTGTTCCAGATGGCGTGGTTTTATGTAGAGTCACGTTCGCCTGTATTTGTGTTCGAAATGATTCCGTTGACTAGTTCAGTAGAAGAGGCACGGAGATGAATGCCATTAGGGCATGGTTGGGTCTGTCGGAGAGTCACATTTCGTAAGTTTATTGTTGAAACAAAGCGGAATGGGTTTAGGTGTTAACGCTAAATGTTTACTTTGCGAGTGGCCGGTTCGAGAGTCGAGGTGTTTTAAAGCGTAATTTCCTTGTTTTTAAAAGCCACGGCTCTGTGCTGAGTTGCATGGCGCTTCTTTTATTAGAAGCACGGGCGTGAGGTGTTTAAAGGCACGGCGTGGTATTATGTAGATTGACGTTAGTTTGTCTTGGTGTTCCAGATGGCGTGGTTTAAGTTCGTGCGTTGATTGCGGAAACCCAACATTTCGACGGGCGTCTCCATGTATTAGGGTGTGAACGCCATGTGGCGCTGCTACGGAAACCCAAGGGTCCGACGGACGACTCCTCCGGTGACGCCGGTCTGGCTCGTCGCTCGAGGCCAGGCTTCGGCTATTTAAGGCGAACGGACGGCGTCTCGAAACCCTAGCCACACCCTCTTTCTTGGACTGTCCAGATCCACGCCACATATAGCGGCGCTCGCAGGCGGCGCGATCCCAGCAATGGAGACGGAGATGGAGGTCTACTCCGGTGCCCCGAGCACCAAGAGGGTGAGGCTCGCGCCACCGGCGACGCCTTCCTCTGGTGGTTTGGCGGTAGCGGCTGGAAGCGGCGAGGGTGCGCCTACTGGATCCGAGGATCAAGAAAAGCAGTCTGGTCCGGACCGCATCAGCGACCTCCCGGACGCCATCCTCGGTGAGGTCATCTCCCGTCTGTCCACTAAGGAAGGCGTTCGCACTCAAATCCTCGCACGTCGGACCGCATTTGGGGTTGTCTTATTTTCATCTGGATTTTGACCGTAGTCGGTCTGTATGATTGTATTTTGGATGATGTATGATGTTATTTATGTATTGTGTGAAGTGGCGATTGTAAGCCAACTCTTTATCCCATTCTTGTTCATTACATGGGATTGTGTGAAGATGACCCTTCTTGCGACAAAACCACTATGCGGTTATGCCTCTAAGTCGTGCCTCGACACGTGGGAGATATAGCCGCATCGTGGGCGTTACACGGCGAGGGTGCGCCTACTGGATCCGAGGATCAAGAAAAGCAGTCTGGTCCGGACCGCATCAGCGACCTCCCGGACGCCATCCTCGGTGAGGTCATCTCCCGTCTGTCCACTAAGGAAGGCGTTCGCACTCAAATCCTCGCACGTCGGCGGCGCCCTGTTTGGTGTGCCGCTCCTCTGAATCTGGACTGCCGTGAGATCCCTGTCCCACGTCTTTTTAACCCTCTAGATCAAGTACATTTCGAGTTGGTCACCGCGAACTCCGCCACACCGGAGGAACTCGTCCGCGTAATAGACACTGGAACTTTTTTAGAGGAGAACATGTCGGTGAAGATAATTCCTATGATGATTCGTACCTTCCAGAGGCCATCCTCTCCGGGCGTCAGAGCGCAGTTCGCCGCCTCTGCATTCCGGCGTCCTACCTCCACTGCAGGCACTCCACAGTCGACGACTGGCTTCGATCCCCAAGACTGAACAATCTCCAGGTGCTCGAATTTTACTACCTGTTCCCACCATGCTTGAGACAACATGACATAGGGCCATTCTCATGCCCTTCGCTCATGCCATCACCACCAGCATTAAACCCTCAGATTTCTTCCTCTCTCCAAACCATCGCCTTTGCTCTTTGCAAGTTACCAGACAATTATGTACGGGTGCTTAAACTACCACTGCTCAGGAGACTCTCGCTAGTAGATGTTGATGTATCAGACGTCTCATTACAAAGCATCATCAGCTCTACTTCTCCTACACTTGAGTGTCTGCTGCTTGTTTGGACAGTCAGGCACCATTGCATCAGAATAAACTCACCTAACCTTATAAGCATCTTCATTTCTGGTTACTATGGGAAAATTGTTATAGAAGATGCCTCGTCACTTCAACGGTTTCTTTGTGATGGTGATTGCAAGAAGTTGCAGATAGTTATCACCTCTGCACCTAAACTGCAGGTCACGGGCAAATTATCTAATATTTTCTGTGAATCCGGCGTCACAAATGACCGTATAGTTATTCAGGTACTGACTTTCAACAATACTTTCACCTCCATTCATTGGTACGAACAAGTTCCACGCAATTCAACCTTGACCCTGCTAACATTATGTTTTATTCTACATGAAGTGTCTGCCGACAGTCAGCACATCCACAGTGGTTCATTCTATCAAGACGTTGTCTATCAGCATGGATTATGACCTGCACGCAGTCTTTTCCTTGGTGGAACACTTCCGAAGCTTGGAGAAGTTGTATATCGAGGTGATGCTTCTCACACAAATTGTAAAACACATACCATGCATGGTGTAGAACTCCATTCAACAACAAAAACGTCACTTACATTTGTATGTAATGGACAAAGGTGTATATAGTCATGGACCAGTATTAGGACAAAACTAAAAAAGAGCTTTTATCACAACAGAGGTTATAGAATTATTCCTTCACTTTCTCTCCCAGCACAGTCACTCTTTATGGAGCTTAACCATTTTAAATCTTCATGTTTATTCAGGAAATAGCCTCTAATGAAGAAAGTCTTGTGAACGTCTGTTCTTGCAAGCACCATCATGACGTTCATTTGAAGTCACTGACGCTGGAAAGCTATGTTCAATGCGAGAAAAGCATTCGATTTGCGACATTCTTCATTCTCAACGCAGCACAACTGCAGACTATGAGGATCAAGTTTCTTCTTCAGGAAGACTTCACGGAAGAATTCTACAAACAGCAACAAGACTTGCTTCAGTGGGACAAAAAGGCTTCTAACATGCTTGCCTTAGGTTGTCGCCAAGTGGCAACCACGGGAACTTGGATCTAAGGCACGCATGCGTTGAGGACCTGGATTTAAAGGATCCATTCACTTTTAAGTGCTGAAAACAGTGCTGGAGTGAGATGTTGCCGCCACTTTCCGGTTTGGAATTTACGTAGGTGTGGTGAAACAATGCCCGTACCTTTTTGCTCAATCTGTAACCTTGCCAACAACGAACTCAGTATTTTGGTCTATGGCTAAACGGTCTTTTGCTCATGCCGTACATTTCATTAGCTAAATGGGCTTCAAATCTATGCAGCCATGGCTATGTACATTTGTGACTTTCTGTGTTTCAGTGATAAGGGTCACAGCACGGGCGTCACACCCGCAAAGGCATCGTGTGGTATTATATAGAGTCATGTTCGCTTGTTCTTGTGTTTGTGTTCTGAATGATTCAGTGAACCATGGTTTGTCAGCAAACACACAGACGATCATGCCTTCATAGAAAAGTGATTCGAGACGCACTGTTCTACCTGTCACACAGGCACGACCATGGCAAACGCACGGTTTGCCACGAACCACACAACGGCCGTGAAGTGATACGACGCGCACTGTTCTACATGCCACACAGGCACGCCCGTGATTCCACGTGCTTCAGTAGCACGTAAAAACGTAATTCTTTCATAGGAAACGACGTGAACCTACTGCCAGGCACTATATCCATTTGTGAAACAGGAACGCAAACACAACCGTGACTCGTTGTGTTTGAAATCTTTGCATCACAGAAGCACCGCGTGAAGGCACATGAAATACGGTTGGACACGCATCGCAAGCACGGTTATGCACATGAGGTACAGTTAGGCACAGTGTAGGGACATAATTGCAGATGTCACCGTTGTTGCGCGTTTTTTAAAAAGCACGGCCTTGCACTCTCTGTGTTTCAGTGTTTCAGTCATTAGGGTCACAGCCACGGGCGTCATATCCACAAAGGCATCGTGTGGTATTAAATAGAGTCATGTTCACTTGTGTTTGTGTTCCGAATGATTCAGTCGACTCGTTCAGACGGAGAGGCACGGACGAGTAGCCCATGGAGGCATACTTTAGTATTAGGCAGAGTCACGTTCATTCGTTTATTGTGCAAACCGTACATTTCATTAGCTAAATGGGCTTGAAGTCTCTGCAGCCACGGTTATGTGCGTTTGTGACTTTCTGTATTTCAGTGATAAGGGTCGTAGACATGGGCGTCAAATCCACAAAGGCATCGTGTGGTATTATATAGAGTCATGTTCCCTGGTGTCTGTTTTCCGAATGATTTCGTCGACTCGTTTAGACGGAGAGGCACGGACGAGAAGCCCATGGAGGCATTCTTGAGTATTAGGCAGAGTCACGTTCGTGCGTTTACTGCAGAAACATAACAGAATTGGATTCAGATGTGAACCCTCACTGTTTACTTTGTGAGGCAATGGATGACCGATCCGAGAGACACTGTCCTTAAAAGCACGGGCAAGAACTCTCTACAACCACGGTTCTGTACCAAAGAGCCACTGTCAAACGCATGGAAGTCATGCAACGAGGGCCACACTTTTAGTAGTAGAAAAAGCACTTTATCAGCTGGCGTTGCTCCTTTGCTACGCGCACAGTAGGGTGGCTGTGGAAGGCACGTTATTCAAGCAGAGAACGAACATCATGATGCCAGGACAAGACCAAAAGCATGGTTGTGAGTCTGCAGTGTCACGGCTAGAATCCTCGAGACGCGTTTCGGTGTGGGCTGTTGAGTAGAAACTCGGTTGTGTGGTCACCAGAGGCACTACGTAACGCCCCACAAAACAGGTTTGGTTCATTGGTTGACCGTTATGGTGGCTGTCTATGCTTTCAGCTCTTTTCATCTCTCCTGTGTCGCAGCAGAGACGCATGGTTGTATTGTTACACCATCCAACTTCATAAAGAAAGGGCTGCAAACATTTACAAACAAACCTATCGGCCTTATAATATTTTCCCAGATGAGTAATAAAAATACCTAAACAAGCAAAATCTGTTATGCTTACATTTGCTTTGTTTCTACAACTGCACCAAATAAACTTACAAGCCGTTTTTTATAACCATAGTGCGAGGACTAGAAACAGTGCAGCGGCTCAAATGCAGCTCCATCAGTGCAAGGCTCAACTGCAGCTCCTCAGTGTGTATGGCAGGTACATCCGAGAAGCGCCGCTCTACCTGCAACACAGGCACGGTTGTGCATGCATTGTGTGCATGACAGGTACATATATAAGACAGGCACCGTCGTACATACAACACAACACGGTTACACATGCAGCGCGCATCTCTCCACTGAAAAATTAAATCTACTTTATGTCTCTTAACCTTGGTGCCACTGAATTTTATGGTCCTTCGGCCCGTACAAAGCCGCAAAACCACACCTTTCCTTCATGACTGCACGCAACACAAAAACAGACAAGCCTACACACGGTGCAAAGACTACAACGGTTGTCTGATAAAGTTTACATAAAACCCAAGCTCAAAAGAACGCAACAACAAGTAACTCCATACACCTGGACAACTAACACAAGGCCTGATTTCAGCATCCACACCTGAACGGAACCGTCAAATCCAGGTATTCAACACTCCTCTTTCTTAAATGCGGACGCACGTGGCTGCAACTTGATGATAATCTAAGACGTGCACGTTTAGAAACCCTTCTATGCCACTCCAGAACCCTTTTTTGCTTTTCGTAAAATACTCCATGAACTCTGCGGAAGGTGAGGTAAACTTAATGGTCATGGTCTCCAGATCCTTTGCACTAAGAACAAAGAACATCGCAAATTCAGCGTAACTCCCAGAGCGAACATAATCTTCCAGCGATACTGTCTTCAGACAAATGTCGTGATGTTTGAGAAACTGCCGGTACTTACGACGCCAATTTTTTTCACCATGAGAAATCAACGATCCCTAAAATATAAATGATAGGTTGAAAATACTTAGCGTCTATAAAAAGAGATACAAACCATCAAAAAACCAAATGAAACAATTAGTTCTACCACCTCCGTAACAAGAAGTTAGACATAGACTTGTCTATATATGGATGTATACAACAATAAATCATGTGTAGATATGGGTGCATCAATTTCAGTCAAAATTAAGACAAGCATTTCAAAAAGGAACGAGTACTACAGTATACAAATTTCTGAAGATCATCACCTCGACAAACAAGTTCTCCGGTTTTGGAAAGCATTGCAGCAATTCAACAACGGTGTCCACCTTATAATACATGTAGATAAGCAAGGTCTTGACAGATTGACGCATTGTTGTTAGACTGACTGCCTTCGAACCCTTGATGAAAATTAACAGAAGATGGATCACAAAACTAATAGCATAAAGGTTGGATGAAATAAAACGTGTTTCCTCACAAATAAAGTTAAGCTGGAAGTATCATAAAAACTCAATACCTCAAGACACGTGAGACGACATGGATACGGTTCAGACGCAGAGACAGTGGTTACCTCCAAGTCTTGACTCTGCATGAAGAATAGAACATAGACCATCAAATTAATAGAACAAACATCGGAACAAGTACAGCTCTGTTCCAGTATTAAGGAAAGCCAGTACCTCAAGACACGTCGAGGGAGACACAAACACGAATTCACCCAACGTTTCCAGTTTAGGTGCAGAGACAACGGTTATCGAATAGTCGTCAACCAGACAATCAACAATCAACCGTCGAAGCGAAGGGGCATCCTCAACAATGAGTTCTCCGTGTGGACAACAAATGTCAATGCTTACAAGGTTAGACGAGTTTATTGTGACGCGACGACCTCCTCTATTGCAAACAAGCAGGAGGGACTCAAGTGCAGGGCAACTAGAGTGGATTATGCTTTGCAGCGACGCGTCTGATATATCAACCTCCACAAGCGAGAGTCTTTTCACCAGTGGTAGCTTAAGCGTCCCTACGTAATTGTCTGGTATTTGGCAAAGAGCAAAGCCGAGGGTGTGGAGAGAGGAGGAAAACCGAAACACGGACTCCGGTGCCGAGGGCGTAGTTGAAGTGCATAGATCCAATAGAGTTACCTCTTGCGTCAGAAATCCTGGGAAGAGGTAGTAGAACTCAAGAACCTGGATATTGTTCAACTTCCAGGATCAGAGCCAGGCATCAACAGTGGAGGGCCTGCACTGTAGGTAGCACGCAGGAATAGAGAGGCGGCTAACCGAGCCAGCATGGCCGGACAGAATGGATTCCAGAAGATTGACAACAGGATTTCGACAGAGCCGCATTACGGAATAGCATTTGCGAACGCGCTCCTTGGTGAAGGCGCACAGATGAGATATGGTCTCGATATGAACTTTTGCTCCATCGTTAAAAAGACGAGAGTCAGAGATCTCGCGGCAGTCGAGATTCAGAGGAGCGATGGGCCACAAAGGACTCCAGCGACATGAGAGGATTCGAGTATGGATGCCATCCTTGATGGGAAGACGAGATATGATCTCACCTAGGACGCCGTCGGCGAGGCCGCTGATGCGGTCCGCACGACATCCCTCTTCTTCCTCATCGGATCGGGAGGGAGCACGGTTGCCGCTTCCATCCCCTCCGATGACTAGCACACCACCAGAAAGCGGCGTCGCCGGTGGCGCCACTCTCGACCTCTTGATGCTACGAGCAGCGCTTTCCATCTCCACCTCCGTTGCTGGGGTGGCGCCGCCCACGACCAGTGCTCACTGAGGTGGATCTGGAGAAATGGATTACAGCCTGTCAATCCACGAAACGACTTAAATGCCCACGATGGGGAGCGGAGGGGTCCAGATTAATTACTTCTTCTTTTTTTCTTTCTGACAGGAGGGCCCAGGTTAAGTACTACTCGTAGCAAGTAAATGGTAGGTGACTGCTTGAAACATTAAATAGAACCACGACTTTCAAGGTACGAGATGCACTGTTGCACACGCAGACCAGGCACGGGCGTGCCCGTCCGTGTTTTAATTATTTATGGCACACATTCAATAGAAGAATCTGTTTGACGCCGGAAGCACGATTCTACAGTCATCTTGCCTCTACGAGCAGCAAAATTTTCCATGGACACGTTCACATTTAAGTCAATAGAAGATTCAAGGCCGTGCCTCTGCTTTGCAAATGATTCTGCTGAAACGCTCCTGTCACGGCTTGTCACGTACCAGACACACGGTACGGCTCGGCATTGTCACGTACCAGACACACGGTCCTGCCTTCAGCATTGTGACGCACTGTTCTACATGCCACACAGGCATGTAGAACAGTTCGTGTCTACGTTCGTGTCTCTTTGTGTTCCAGATGATTCCGTTGACTCTAACAGCACGAGAGGCACGGTATGGAGGCCCAGAGAGGCATGCTTGCGTTTTACGCGAGATCACAATTATCACAGGCACGGGCATGAAGCGCGTAAAGGCATGGTCGGTGGTATTACATAGAGACACGCTAACCTTTGTCTTACGCACAGCCACGTGCGTTTACTCTGTGAGGCACGGAATGGCCTATACAAGAGACCCTGTTTTTAAAAGCGTATTTCCTTGTACGGGCATAAGCACGTGCATACAGCATAGAGGCACGGGCGTTTACTCTGTGTTTCAGTGTCAAGGGTCACAAGCATGGGCATACAGCCCTCAAAGGTCTTCTAATTACATAGAGTCACGCATAGAGGTTTTCTAATTGTATTCATAATGAGTCGGTGGAGAGGCATTGTTTATTCTTACCCGGAGTCACGATTGTGCGATTATTACGGAAACCTAATAGAATCGGACGACTGTCCGTGTTACAATTGTTTTCGCTGTAAGATTTTAATTCAAATGCACGAACCGTCAAGTGTGTCAGTGTTTCAAGTCAGAGGTCACCTTCGTGTCTCTTTGTGCTCCAAATGCATCCGTTGATCTATCACCAGGAGTGGCACGGTAAAGATGCTTAGGGAGGCATGCTTGTGTTTTACGTGGAGTCACGTTCATGCATTAATTGCGGAAACCCAACGTTTCGACGGGTGTCTCCTCATATTCAGGTGTGAACGCCACGTGGCACCACTCCGGAAACCCAAGGGTCCGACGAGCGTCTCCTTCGGTGACGCCGCCCTGGCTCATAGCCCGAGGCCAGGCTCCAGCTATTTAAGCAGGACGGGGTCTCGAAACCCTAGCCACACCCTCTTCCCCCCTCTGCCCGCCGTCAGGCTATCCATTCCTCTTGCTGCTCTCCATCCTGACCCTCTCCACCGTGGCTGCGCAGGAGGACACTACTGCGGAACCCCGTGCCCAGACACTGGAGGGGATCAAGGCTGGCGAGGGTTCCTCATCTGTAAGTTGACTCTGCTTCCGCTTCTTTCCTTTTTTCTTTCCTTCGGCTACTTGATTTAGTTGTGAAACGTGAATAAGCCATACGGAATCTCGAAACCCTAGCCACATCCCCTTCATCCTTTTATCCGCCTCCAGGCCATCCACTCCTCTTGCTGTTCTCTACCCTGACACTCTCCGCCATGGCTGTGCAGGATGACACTACTCCAGAGAGCCGTGTCCTGACGTAGGAGGAAATCTTCGCTGGCCAGGCTTCCTCATCTGTAAGTTCACTCTGCTTCCATTTCATTCATTTTTTCTTTCATTCGGCTACCCGCATTAGTTGTGAAACGTGGACCATTGTGGTGAACTTCATCCTAAGTTGATGATAGTGCGTCCTGCCATCAATCTCACACCTTCTCTTTTGTCCAGGTGAAGAACCGGTGGGGGGCTACGGAAGCTCACCTCTTGAAGATCGTGGAGATATCCACGAGGTTGTATGATCTTCTGGATGAGAAGACGAAGGCGAAGGTCAAACTTGAGTACGAAAAGCTCACGGTGGAGACATACGTTATGATAAAAGAGGTCAAGGAACTTCGCGCCCAGCGACCCTGATCGCTGTATCTGAAGCAATTAAGCAGTGGACTAAAAAGTTTCTTATTTTGTCTTGCGTCACCTCGTAGTCAGTAACTTTGATAAAAAAAATTGTTTTGGTTTCCTGGGTCAAGTTTATGGGTACAAATGTGAACATTAACGTAATGGCGAATTCGAGAGGTGCTGTTTTTAAAAGCACGGGCGTGAAGTCTCTGCAGCCAAGGTTCTTTGTACCAACTAGAGTCATGTCTTGTGCACACTTGAAGGCGTGGACATTCCTACCTTTCTTCGTTTAAGTGTTTCGGATCACAGGCACGGGCATGAAGCACTCAAAAGCATGGTCGGTGGTATTACATAGAGTCATGCTAGCCTATGACTCTATCAGACGGACACGCACGGGCGTTTAGCCCACAGAGGCACCCAATGGCCTATGTGAGGGACGCTATTTTTAAAATCTTATTTCCTTGAATATAAAAAGCACGGACGTGAACTCCCTACGGACACAGTTCCGTATTGAGTTGCATCACACATCTTTCTTGATGTTACGTATATTATTTCGATATAAAAGGCGTGTACGTTTGTGGCTATCTGTATTTCATTGTTTCACAGTGAAGCACGGGCACGCTTTTAAACAAAGCACAAGCACGTCTCGATTTGCAGAAACAGCACTGTCGTGGTTCTACAAGACGCTATGTTCTAGGATGTGCAACATGTTTCCACCCAAACGTTCACCACAGGGTCACAGACATACACAAAGGAAGTGTCGTGCAGTGATAACGAACGCACAGTCTTACAGGTACAAGAGGCACGAGGAGGCACGTTGATTAACATCATCAGAAATGAATCAGATTATACATGCGCACGCATATAGAGAGATGCATAAAAAGTGGACTACAAGAGATAAACTAAGTTGGTAATAGTAAACAATCGATGGTATTAACTAATAATGGAACTTAGCAACAGGCATGCAACATTAGACTCAAACTTATAGTAGGACACACATAGTAGTTAGAAGTCCTGATCATGACAGATCGACTAGGTCACTGAAAACTCAAAAGTAGTAACAAGTCAATGCTAGGTGGCTTCTTGAAACGTCAAATAGAGTCACGGCTTTGATGGTACGAGATGCACTGTTGTACTTGCAGACCAGGCATGCGCATGCCCCTCCGTGATTTAATTATTTACCGCACACATTCACAAAGCGTGCCTGTCTTTGTGAATCTGTTCCACGCCGGAAGCACAATTCTACAGCCATCTTCCCTCTGCAAGCGGCAAAATTATCCACGGGCACGTTGACAATTAAGTCACTAGAAGATTCAAGGCCGTGCCTCTGCTTTGCAAATGATTCTGCTAAAACGCGGACAAAACCAAGTGAATGAAGTGATGGCAGAACCACGGCTTTTCAAGAACGAGACACACGGTCCTGCCTTCGGCATTGTAATGCACTGTTCTACATGCCACACACAAGTACGGCCGTGATTCCACGTGCTTTAGTAGCATGTAAAGACGTGATTCTCTCACAGCAAACGCCGTGAACCTACTGCCAGGCACTACATCCATTTGTGAAACAGAAAAACAAACACAACCATGACCCATTCAGTTTGAAATCTTTGCATGACAGAAGCACAGCGTGAAGGCACATGAGGCACGGTTGGACACGCATCGCAAGGACGGTTATTTGAATTACTTACAGTCATGCATTCATAACATAAGAACATGCGTTAGAACAGGCGAGGCACAGTTACCACGAAAGCCACGGTTATGCAGCCCCAGAAGCATGACCCAGATTCTGTGCTTAAAAATGTTTTCGTTCCATAATGGCGGGCGTGACCATGCAACCGTGAGAGTCACGGTTGAACACTCACCGGTCGCATGGCCGTGGCTGCCTGTGCCCTTAGGTTATTTTTATCTCTCTGTCACGCAGCAGAGAAGCATGCTTGTATGCTTACAACATCCACGTTTAGAAACCGACGCGGCTGCGGAAAATAACAAGGAAACCTGTGCCTCTGATATTTTTGTCCGCCAAGTAAAAAATACATAAAGAAGCAAAAGGCGTTCTTATTTAAATTTGTTTTGTTTCTATAACTGCAGCAAATTAACTTACAAGCCGTTCTTATAACCACAGCAGAAGAAAATAAACAATCGACAACCGCCCGCCCTCCCCACCAATTGCTTGCTACTTCATCGCTCCACGTGCGGCCTTGTTTTTGAATGTTCAGCGATCCATTCTTCCTTCTCGACCCTTGTGCAACCCCACCCTTCTGCGTAGCTATTCAACCTATTTACCTGTAAATTTAATATTCATACATAAAAACAAAGCGAAAGATTGCGGTCATCACTGTTTTTTGCTTACGTCCTGTTTAAGCTGCATTATTACCTTTTAATTTTTCTATTCGTACTGTTCTCCGGTACCAAAAAGTCTCCACTCAGACCTTTCCTTTCTGAAAATGGACTGCGCAGATTCCGTGCATTGTCCCGGGCTTCCCTGCACGCATTCTGTGTGCCTGGCTTGTGTGATGTTCGATTCTGGCGTAGATGCAAGACTTTGGTAAATGCTCCCTGCTGTTAGTGGGGTCGTTGGAGTTGCTGGCGTCTGACGTCTTCCTCCTGGGCTTGGAGTGCATTGTCCTGAGCCGTTTGATGTCCTCGATGGTGTTGTCGGCCATTTCATTGACCTTGCCCTCTTCTCCTGCTGCGATTTCCTCTTCTCCTCTTCAATCCTCATCCTCTCCTGGACTTCTGGGTTATCCGGGCAGTTTGTTTTCCTGCGACCCTTTACTCTACAACGGCCGCACTTGGATGCGGCTTTGTTGCCTTTTCCTTTCTTCTCAGAACCAGCTTTGATTTGATCTCCTTTTTTCGTGCCCTTTGAGCCACTCATGGGAGGGTTCTTGAGAGTTTCGGCAAGAATGCCTATGTCTGGTTCCTCGGCAAGTGCCACCATGACTTTTATTTTCATATCTACCATACACTCACGCAGCACACGGTATGCCTTCTCTTTTCTGCAAGCATTTGAACAGATATCCGACAACTTAGCGTAAGTGAGGCCGAATCTCATAGTTTCATCGTCTTGTATGGTCATGCTATCACCTTGACTTGTAGACAGAACTTTCAGACTCTCTGATAGATTCCTGGTCCATCTGGGGATGACAAAGGATTTTGGAAGTTGATCGATCATGCCTGTTTGGTCCATCACCTTAAGCACATGGCAGCACTGAATGCCATCCCTACTCATTTTCTTGCAGCTGCAACTGTATATTTCTTTTTGCTCATCCACATCTACCCTGAACTCAGACCTGTCAAATTCCTCGCCCGGATATGGTTTCCATACTTTTTCTCCAGGCTCAATAATCTTTAAAAAAAATACTGCCTCCCCTTTGCCAGGTCAGAGCACTTGAAGTAAGTCCGGTTCCATAGCTCCAGCTGGAATTTCCTGAAAATTTCATTCGTGTATACTTGACTTGCTTGTCTTTCAATCGGAAAACCCGTCTCTAGTGATGGCGCCTTCTCTTCTGTTCGGTGTCTCTTCTTGTCAAGCGTGGCATGGCAATTTTGCTGAATCATGTGATACGCATTAACAAACCTTTTTATAGTGTCCTTGTGGTCGACGTAATTCTTCCACATCGAATTCGTGCTCTCACTGCGAGTGGTTGTTGACGATAAAGGATAGAAACAGTCCTTGAAGTAGGCCGGCACCCAAAAATTTCGGAGTTCCCATAGCGTGTACAGGTGTTTGTTGCCTTCCGCCTTGTGCAGAGAAATTGCTGATTTCCAGGCACGCTCAAACTCGTCTTGATCTAGTGAGTTTTTGACGATTCAAAATATATCATCAGACATCCCTGGGTGCTGCGCAAACACTGCTGCATTATTTTCCTTCAGGTTCTTCCTAATATGCCACCAGCAGAACCTGTGCCTCGTTCTCAGAAGAGCTTCCTTTATTGTAGTCTTCATCGCCTGGTCCTGGTCTGTTATTATGTATTTCGGCTCTTTACCTCCCATTGCCTCGACAAACGTGCTTAGGAGCCACTTGAATGACCCTATTTTCTAATCCTTCAAAAGGCCTACTCCAAACAGGACGGTCGACCCGTGGTTGTCGACACCTATAATTGGTGCAAATGGCAAGCCATATATATTCGTAGAGAATGTCGTGTCAAAAGACAAGAAATCTCCATATAGATCATAATTCATCTTACACAAGGAGTCTATCCAGAATAGGCTGCGCACTACATTGTTCTCTGTCTCTTCCACATGGTGGAATCCCGGCCTCCGCCTCTGCATATCAGAAAACAGTTTCATGGTGTCTGCGATATCAGTGCCGCGTTCTCCAGCCCTGTCCCGGCATGCAATGTTGCTTATGTCAATCGTGTCGAACATAATTTCTCGCCTCGGTTTCCCCATGGCAGTAAAAATCTGCATAACCTTCCTTGGTTCTAACCTCGTCTTCTGCAGCACTTGTATAAAGAATTTCTCCTGAGGTGTCATCTTCTTATAGCATCTCATGAACTTCAGCATCCAATCAGATGGGTGAAGCTGGTGGTTGTGCTCTAGACGCACATTCTTCAGATACCATTTCCTCCTATCTGTATCCCTCTTGGCTGTTATTTGGACTGGGCAGCTTGTCTAGATCAAGCAGTTGCTCCTTCTCTCCTTAACATGTCTCTCAGTTGTTTTATTCTGCCCTTCCTTGGTGCACTGAAACACCTGCTTGTCAAGCTGCTGATCATATGTCGATCTTCTGCTCGTTGATCGCTTGGCAGCAAAGCCAACCTTTCTAGCATATCTGCAGAAAAACAAAAAGCACTCATCCAATGATCCGAATACAATACCACCCTCTGGTTCGAGCGCTTCGGTTACCTCCTGAATCGTTGGGTATATGCCTTCTTTAAACATGTCGTCCATTTCTTTCTCTACAATGGTCGGCGGCACCATGATGATTTTGTCTACCGTGTCTTTGTTCGTCTGATCGCATTCACTTCTGACGACATCAGTCTCATCGCCAGCCATAGGTCCACTTACAGCGGAGCTGCTGCTGCTCTGTTGTTTGTCACACGTAGCAGCGTCGTTTCTGCATGGCATGGTCAAATCCATAAATGAGTCTGCCTCTCCAATGTTGCATTGTGCAATGCTGCTCCCTGTTTCTCCGGCACTCGTGCAACCAAGGGACTGTGCTGCTTCTACCATGCAATCCGTGCTGGCGCTGTATGCTACTTGCTGCTGTGAACGTTGCGTTCGAAATGGATGGAGAACTATGATATTTCTTTCCCTCACCTGTTATCCCCTCCGCCAAATCCTAAACACATGGCAAGAAACAGAATTAGATGTCCAGAGCAGGATATGCATTTTTTTAATTTCTAAACAAAAGATTTATATGACTCATCAGGGCTCATCTAGTATACCAAAACCAGACCCGTGCCTCTTCACCGAGTATAAGCGCTACACCAGAGGCACTGTTCACATTACACCCAGCAGCACGAATGTGACCATGCTACACACACATCTGCACAAAGAGGCACAGATGTGCTTCTGTTTACACCATACAACCGGAAAGGCACAACAACATCCTATATAAAAGAACAACTGCACATACAGCCATACAAGACGGACAGCCGTCCTCCTGTTTTGCACTTTACCCTGTTCTCCCATAAAACTGTTTGTGTGTTGAATTGAAAAAGCATAGTTCCGACGTCACCTTTGTTTTCCCATGCCTCTCTTGTCCAGCAAATCTTGGCGACAACCTCCGTGCATTGGTGATTTCGCTGACGATTTTGAATGCCATCGGAGATCCTTTGGAAGGACCCCTCATGTTGAACGCCACAGGTGATCCTTTCAAAGGACCTTGCCTTATGTTTTCATTGATCCGTGGACTACCACGATACTTGCTTCCTTCCTCGTACACCTGCGTGTGGAAAATACTGCAATCTAAATATACCAGATGAAAACAAAGAAAAAATTGCTCACAAAAAAATATATACATTTGCTTTAAATGTTGTTGCACGTTCGTATATGTTGTCACCTGTATTGCTTTCTGGTGTTGCTGTATGGTAGAGCTTATTGCTCCTATGTTTGATTTTGTTGTTGGGCTCTTCTTGCTTGTGCAAACCGTACCGAATCCTTGAACACCAATGCTTTTGTTGCCAATGATCCTTCTGCTTGCATCAAAGGAAATTATGTTACCCTGTACCTCTTCATTATGACCGCCTACAAACGCTGGGCCATCACAACGCCCGCTCTACGCCTTTGTGGGCATCTGTGTCTTCAAACCAAAAAATAATTAGAGGCACGTGTGATACGTCTCCAACGTATCTATAATTTTTTATTGCTCCATGCTATATTATCTTCTGTTTTGGACATTATTGGGCTTTATTATTCACTTTTATATTATTTTTGGGACTAACCTATTAACCGGAGGCCCAGCCCAGAATTGCTGTTTTTTTGCCTATTTCAGAGTTTCGCAGAAAAAGAATATCAAACGGAGTCCAAACGGAATGAAACCTTCGGGAGCGTGATTTTTGGAACGAACAAGATCCAGGAGACTTGGACCCTACGTAAGAGAAGCTTCCAGGAGGCCACGAGGTAGGGGGCGCGCCTACCCCCCCAGGGCGCGCCCTCCACCCTCGTGGGCCCCCTGTCGCTCCACCGATGTACTCCTTCCTCCTATATATACCTACGTACCCACAAACGATCAGAACAGGAGCCAAAAACCTAATTACACCGCCGCAACCTTCTGTACCCACGAGATCCCATCTTGGGGCCTGTTTTGGAGCTCCGCCGGAGGGGGTATCCATCATGGAGGGCTTCTACATCATCACCATAGCCCCTCCGATGAAGTGTGAGTAGTTTACCTCAGACCTTCGGGTCCATAGTTAGTAGCTAGATGGCTTCTTCTCTCTTTTTGGATCTCAATACAATGTTCCCCCCCTCTCTCGTGGAGATCTATTCGATGTAATCTTCTTTTCACGGTGTGTTTGTTGAGACCGATGAATTGTGGGTTTATGATCAAGATTATCTATGAACAATATTTGGATCTTCTCTGAATTCTTTTATTTATGATTGGTTATTTTTGCAAGTCTCTTCGAATTATCAGTTTGGTTTTGCCTACTAGATTGATCTTTCTTGCAATGGGAGAAGTGCTTAGCTTTGGGTTCAAACTTGCGGTGTCCTTTCCCAGTGACAGTAGGGGCAGCAAGGCACGTATTGTATTGTTGCCATCGAGGATAACAAGATGGGTTTTTTTTATCATATTGCATGAATTTATCCCTCTACATCATGTCATCTTGCTTAAGGCGTTACTCTATTTTCATGAACTTAATACTGTAGATGCATGCTGGATAGCGGTCGATGAGTGGAGTAATAGTAGTAGATGCAGGCAGGAGTCGGTCTACTTGTCTCGGACGTGATGCCTATATACATGATCATACCTAGATATTCTCATAACTATGCTCAATTCTGTCAATTGCTCAACAGTAATTCGTTCACCCACCGTAAAATACTTATGCTCTTGAGAGAAGCCACTAGTGAAACCTATGGCCCCCGGGTCTATCTTCATCATATTATCTTCCAACACTTATTTATTTCCTTTGCTTTTTTACTTTGCTTTTATTTTATTTTGCATCTTATGATAAAAATACCAAAAATATTATCCTATCATATCTATCAGATCTCACTCTCGTAAGTGACCGTGAAGGGATTGACAACCCCTTATCGCGTTGGTTGCGAGGATTTATTTGTTTTCTGTAGGTACGAGGGACTCGCGCGTAGCCTCCTACTGGATTGATACCTTGGTTCTCAAAAACTGAGGGAAATACTTACGCTACCTTGCTGCATCACCCTTTCCTCTTCAAGGGAAAACCAAGACAGTGCTCAGGAGGTAGCAAGAAGGATTTCTGGTGCCGTTGCCGGGGTGGTCTACGCAAAAGTCAACATACCAAGTACCCATCACAATCCCTTATCTCCCGCATTACATTATTTGCCATTTGCCTCTCGTTTTCCTCTCCCCCACTTCACCCTTGGCGTTTTATTCGCCCTCTCTTTTCTGTTCGCCTCTTTTTCGCTTGCTTTTTGTTTGCTCGTGTGTTGGATTGTTTGTTTGTCACGATGGCTCTACCTAGATTTGGTGATCTTCACCTTAAAAGATTAGAAGAGATCGAAAGCAACGTTAGGAGTTTTATGGTTTTGCAATTTGGGCATAATAATTTCTTCAGAAATGAGCTTAAGGAACAAAAAAGCTTTATGAGTTATATGAATAAAGAACTTGATGATGTGTCTAAAGAATTTGATGGTTTGAGATCCCAAATTGCTCGTCTTGAGAAGTTGATAGCTGAAATATCGGATAAGCAGGCTACCTTAGTTAATAAGATGGCCGCTAAACCGGATTTCTATGAAAATAAAGATGAAGATCTAAAAGTTATTGATGTGTCCCCTATTAAATCTTTGTTTTGCAATATGAATCTTGATAATGATGGGACTGAATATGATCCACCTTTACCTAGAAGGCGTTCCAAAAATTCGGAGTTTTTAGATCTTGATGCTAAAATTGAAAAAAGTGGGATTGAAGAAATCAAAACCCTAGATGTTAAACCCACTATTTTGGATTTCAAGGAATTTAATTATGAAAATTGCTCTTTGATAGATTGTATTTCCTTGTTGCAATCCGTGCTAAATTCTCCTCATGCTTATAGTCAAAATAAAGCGTTTACTAAACATATCGTTGATGCCTTGATGCAATCTTATGAAGAAAAACTTGAGTTGGAAGTTTATATCCCTAGAAAACTTTATGATGAGTGGGAACCTACTATTAAAATTAAGATTAAGGATCATGAGTTCTATGCTTTATGTGATTTGGGTGCTAGTGTTTCCACTATTCCCAAAACTTTGTGTGATTTGCTAGATTTCCGTGATTTTGATGATTGCTCTCTAAACTTGCACCTTGCAGATTCCACTATTAAGAAACCTTTGGGAAGAATTAATGATGTTCTTATTGTTGCAAATAGGAATTATGTGCCCGTAGATTTTATCGTTCTTGATATAGATTGCAATCCTTCACGTCCTATTATTCTTGGTAGACCTTTCCTTAGAACGATTGGTGCAATCATTGATCTGAAGGAAGGGAATATTAGATTTAAATTTACATTAAAGAAAGGCATGGAACACTTCCCTAGGAAGAAAATAAAATTACCATATGAATCTATCATGAGAGCCACTTATGGATTGCCCACCAAAGATGGCAATACCTAAGATCTATCCTTGCTTTTATGCCTAGCTAGGGGCGTTAAACGATAGCGCTTGTTGGGAGGCAACCCAATTTTATTTTTAGTTTTTTTGCTTTTGCTTCTGTTTAGGAATAAATATTTGTTCTAGCCTCTGGTTAGATGTGTTTTTATGTTTTAATTAGTGTTTGTGCCAAGTTAAACCTATAGGATCTTCTTGGATGATAGTTATTTGATCTTGCAGAAATTTCCAGAAACTTTCTGTGCACGAAAAAAATTGTTAAAAATCACCAGAACGTGATAAAATACTGATTCCAATTGCTGATGATCAATAAACAAATTTTCTAGGTCGTCCTATTTTGGCTGATTTTTTGGAGTTCCAGAAGTTTGCGTTAGTTACAGATTACTACAGACTGTTCTGTTTTTGACAGATTCTGTTTTTCGTGTGTTGTTTGCTTATTTTGATGAATCTATGGCTAGTAAAATAGTTTATAAACCATAGAGAAGTTGGAATACAGTAGGTTTAACACAAATATAAATAAAGAATGAGTTCATTACAGTACCTTGAAGTGGTCCTTTGTTTTCTTTCGCTAACGGAGCTCACGAGATTTTCTGTTGAGTTTTGTGTTGTGAAGTTTTCAAGTTTTGGGTGAAAGATTTGATGGATTATGGAACAAGGAGTGGCAAGAGCCTAAGCTTGGGGATGCCCATGGCACCCCCAAGATAATCTAAGGACACCGAAAAGCCAAAGCTTGGGGATGCCCCGGAAGGCATCCCCTCTTTCGTCTACTTCCATCGGTAACTTTACTTGGAGCTATATTTTTATTCACCACATGATATGTGTTTTGCTTGGAGCGTCTTGTATGATTTGAGTCTTTGCTTTTTAGTTTACCACAATCATCCTTGCTGTACACACCTTTTGAGAGAGCCATACATGATTTGGAAATTATAAGAATACTCTATGTGCTTCACTTATATCTTTTGAGTTATATAGTTTTGCTCTAGTACTTCACTTATATCTTTTAGAGCATGGTGGTGGATTTGTTTCATAGAAACTATTGATCTCTCACGCTTCACTTAGATTATTTTGAGAGTCTTAAATAGCATGGTAATTTTCTTAAATAATCCTAATATGCTAGGTATTCAAGTTTAGTAAAAACTTTCTTATGAGTGTGTTGAATACTAAGGGAAGTTTGATGCTTGATGATTGTTTTGAGATATGGAGGTAATAATATCAAAGTCGTGCTAGTTGAGTAGTTGTGAATTTGAGAAATGCTTGTGTTGAAGTTTGCAAGTCCCGTAGCATGCACGTATGTTAACGTTATGTAACAAATTTGAAACATGAGGTGTTTTTTGATTGTCCTCCTTATGAGTGGCGGTCGGGGACGAGCGATGGTCTTTTCCTACCAATCTATCCCCCTAGGAGCATGCGCGTAGTGCTTGGTTTTTGATGACTTGTAGATTTTTGCAATAAGTATGTGAGTTCTTTATGACTAATGTTGAGTCCATGGATTATACGCACTCTCACCCTTCCATCATTGCTAGCCTCTTCGGTACCGTGCATTGCCCTTTCTCACATTGAGAGTTGGTGCAAACTTCGCCGGTGCATCCAAACCCCGTGATATGATACGCTCTTTCACACATAAACCTCCTTATATCTTCCTCAAAACAGCCACCATACCTACCTATTATGGCATTCCCATAGCCATTCCGAGATATATTGCCATGCAACTTTCCACCATTCCGTTTATCATGACACATCCATCATTGTCATATTGCTTAGCATGATCATGTAGTTGACATAGTATTTGTGGCAAAGCCACCATTCATAATTCTTTCATACATGTCACTCTTGGTTTATTGCATATCCCGGTACATCACCGGAGGCATTCATATAGAGTCATACTTTGTTCTAGTATCGAGTTGTAATCATTGAGTTGTAAATAAATAGAAGTGTGATGATCATCATTTTCTAGAGCATTGTCCCAAGTGAGGAATAAATAAAAAAAGAGAGAAAAGAGAAAGGCCATAAAAAAAGATAAGGCCCAAAAAAATTAGAGAAAAAGAGAGAAGGGACAATGTTACTATCCTTTGCCACACTTGTGCTTCAAAGTAGCACCATAATCTTCATGATAGAGAGTCTCTTGTTTTGTCAAGTGGGAATTTTTCATTATAGAACTTGGCTTGTATATTCCAACAATGGGCCTCCTCAAGTGCCCTAGGCCTTTGTGAGCAAGCAAGTTGGATGCACACCCACTTAGTTTCTTTTGTTGAGCTTTCATACATTTATAGCTCTAGTGCATCCGTTGCATGGCAATCCCTACTCCTTGCATTAACATCAATCGATGGGCATCTCCATAGCTCATTGATTAGCCTCGTTGATATGAGACTTTCTCCTTTTTGTCTTATCCACATAACCCCCATCATCATATTCTACTCCACCCATAGTGCTATGTCCATGGCTCACACTCATATATTGCGTGAAGGTTTATAAGTTTGAGATTACTAAAGTATGAAACAATTGCTTGGCTTGTCATCGGGGTTGTGCATGATGAGAGCATTCTTGTGTGACGAAAATGGAGCATGACTAAATTATATGATTTTGTAGGGATGGACTTTCTTTGGCCATGTTATTTTGAGAAGACATAATTGCTTAGTTAGTATGCTTGAAGTATTATTATTTTTATGTCAATATGAACTTTTATCTTGAATCTTTCGGATCTGAATATTCATACCACAATTAAGAAGAATTACATTGAAATTATGCCTAGTAGCACTCCGCATCAAAAATTCTGTTTTTATCATTTACCTACTCGAGGACGAGCAGGAATTAAGCTTGGGGATGCTTGATACGTCTCCAACGTATCTAAAATTTTTGATTGCTCCATGCTATATTATCTTCTGTTTTGGACATTATTGGGCTTTATTATTCACTTTTATATTATTTTTGGGACTAACCTATTAACCGGAGGCCCAGCCCAGAATTGCTGTTTTTTGCCTATTTCAGAGTTTCGCAAAAAAGAATATCAAACGGAGTCCAAACGGAATGAAACCTTCAGGAGCGTGATTTTTGGAACGAACAAGATCCAGGAGACTTGGACCCTACGTAAGAGAAGCTTCCAGGAGGCCACGAGGTAGGGGGCGCGCCTACCCCCCAGGGCGCGCCCTCCACCCTCGTGGGCCCCCTGTTGCTCCACCGACGTACTCCTTCGTCCTATATATACCTACGTACCCCCAAACGATCAGAACAGGAGCCAAAAACCTAATTCCACCACCGCAACCTTCTGTACCCACAAGATCCCATCTTGGGGCCTGTTCCGGAGCTCCGCCGAAGGGGGCATCCATCACGGAGGGCTTCTACATCATCACCATAGCCCCTCCGATGAAGTGTGAGTAGTTTACCTCAGACCTTCGGGTCCATAGTTAGTAGCTAGATGGCTTCTTCTCTCTTTTTGGATCTCAATACAATGTTCTCCCCCTCTCTCATGGAGATCTATTCGATGTAATCTTCTTTTTGCGGTGTGTTTGCTGAGACCGATGAATTGTGGGTTTATGATCAAGATTATCTATGAACAATATTTGAATCTTCTCTGAATTCTTTTATGTATGATTGGTTATCTTTGCAAGTCTCTTCGAATTATCAGTTTGGTTTGGCCTACTAGATTGATCTTTCTTGCAATGGGAGAAGTGCTTAGCTTTGGGTTCAATCTTGCGGTGTCCTTTCCCAGTGACAGTAGGGGCAACAAGGCACGTATTGTATTGTTGCCATCGAGGATAACAAGATGGGTTTTTTTATCATATTGCGTGAATTTATCCCTCTACATCATGTCATCTTGCTTAAGGCATTACTCTGTTTTCATGAACTTAATACTCTAGATGCATGCTGGATAGCTGTCGATGAGTGGAGTAATAGTAGTAGATGCAGGCAGGAGTCGGTCTACTTGTCTCGGACGTGATGCCTATATACATGATCATACCTAGATATTCTCATAACTATGCTCAATTCTGTCAATTCTCAACAGTAATTCGTTCACCCACCGTAAAATACTTATGCTCTTGAGAGAAGCCACTAGTGAAACCTATGGCCCCCGGGTCTATCTTCATCATATTAATCTTCCAACACTTATTTATTTCCTTTGCTTTTATTTTACTTTGCATCTTATCATAAAAATACCAAAAATATTATCCTATCATATCTATCAGATCTCACTCTCGTAAGTGACCGTGAAGGGATTGACAACCCCTTATCATGTTGGTTGCGAGGATTTATTTGTTTTGTGTAGGTATGAGGGACTCGCGCGTAGCCTCCTACTGGATTGATACCTTAGTTCTCAAAAACTGAGGGAAATACTTACGCTACCTTGCTGCATCACCCTTTCCTCTTCAAGGGAAAACCAACACAGTGCTCAAGAGGTAGCAACGTGCGACTAAAACTTCCACGTACGTTAAAACCAGCGTTTGAAGTTTTCGTCATTACCTACACAATCTGCTTAGTGGACTCTCTGCTGCTTAGAATGCTCCTCTTGGCAGGTGTCTGTTGCACACAATGCTCCTGGTTGGGACATTTGCCAAGAACTTGTATCTCACTCTTGACTCCAATTATTCCAGCCTGCATGGCATGTGCGTGTTTGACAGCATCTGCATCCTTGATCTTCTTCTCGTTTTGTAGTAAAAAAATTTCTTCCACCTCTCGATACTCAACTGTAGAGTAGATGCACAGGATAAACAGATATTACAGCATTCATCCAGGATATATAAATCATTTTTGTTGTTGTTAATGATCTACTATTTTGTGTTCTCAGTGGTGACACCTTGACAGCAAACGTCCCAGAAATAAAAGACCAAACACTAATGTTCAACTGCCTTACTATTACCTGCCTCCCATAATCCTTGCCAATGTCGTTCAAAGACCGACCGTCCCTGTTGTCCTGACCAGATGACGCACTCCTGAACATCTGCCCGAAAAAGAGACGTAATAAATATAAAGGTTATAAACCTGCAGTATCAGTGTTGAAACTTTTCGAAGTCGATATCAACAGAGATATATTTTTAGTTCTATATAATTGACATATATAAATATATACATATATTAATTTTTAATTAAACTACAACCTCAACCAAAGTGAGATCCTCTGATGCTAATTTGCTTGTGCAACACTTAACACAAAGATAACCATGAAACCTAACAAAAGTAACAACCTCGTATTACAAGGACGAGAGGATACAAAACAAAAAACGAACTCAAATCAAAGCTACAGTGTAAAACTAAACAGTTTTATTCTATGAATCCCGACCACAACAAATTCATCAACGAATTGAATCTCGTGTATCAGGAATCGCCACGCAAAAGGTGCGTTGATAAATTTTTTACTAACCTTTGATTGCCGAATCTTATGCGCTGATTGTTCAGAAGTCACACCTTTCTAAATTGTGGGGGGATCTTCTTCCCTGCAGTTTGTCAGCGATCCCCTTCAATGATTTTGAATCTCGGAGAGAGAGAAAAGAGAAAGAGAGAGGGGGAGGGAGAGAGAAAGAAAGAGAGAGGCTACTTCATTTTTTTGCGTGCAGGAGAAGAATAACCTGATAGGTGGGGTGAGTTTTGCGACGCATGAGAGATGGGCATGTTTCTTGGGCGTGACGAGATGTGGTAGGTCGACTTCACTTGACCGTCGACGACACTGACAAGTGGGCTCTCAGTTACTAATTCCTCTAAGTCTCTCACTAACTTGTGGGGTCAGCCTTATATGAGTCCTACGAGGAGTACCTCCATCTGAGGTGAGAAAATGTGGTAGGTGGACTTCAAACTCATACTGACATGTGGGCTCTCAAATAGTTCCTCCAAGTATTTGACTAACTTGTGGGGTCGTCCGCAGATGAGTTCCAGATCTCTCTCCATCTAGCATCGGTGGCGACAGGCGAGCTCTCCAAAGGAAAGCCAATCCTGATCCCTCCGCAGAGTTCGCTCGTCACTGAAAAATTATCGGTCTCCTTCATCTCACTCGCCGTAGATCTCCTGTTCAGGTAATCCATTGCATCCTCACCATGATTATGCCACCGATTAAACGTTTGAACAAAAAAATTACCGGTGCTAGCAATTCCGCGGGCTGCGTACACACCGCATGTGCGCAACATAGCAGGTGGGGCGCGATTTGAATATCGGTTCCGGATCCAATTATCTTCAGCTGGTCCGTGCTCAAACTGTTGCGTCGTCTTAATAGCAGAGGGGTTATGGATTTAAAATTAGGACTCAGCTAACCTCACTTTAATCATGCCAACTGCATTCTTGCGCCGTGGTTTTGCTAACTTGAGTTATATCTCCAGCCATGCAAAACTTAAGCACTCGTCTTAGCTAACCAACTAGAGACAGGTCAAATTATTTGTATAGATTCTCAATCTATAGCAGAGATCCAAAGGACTTACGTCCGTTTTTGCAAAGCAGTTACTAACTCAGAGTTAGAACCCGTCTTAGCTAACCAACCTGTTGATGATGGTCTCACCTGGACTCCTAACAACTGTCTTACATAGCTGACCTGGTAACGATGACGTCTCATGACCTCTTATGTAGAGTTCGATGAGATGGACTCCACCCCACAGCTGTCGGAGACTCAGTCTCAGTCTGTCGATGGCACGGAGATTGTCACCCAAGATTTCATGGTTCATGACCAACTAGAGACAGAGAGACTAAGGATCGAGTTAAAACGTGCAGCGCACAAAAAGCTTGTTGAGGAGTACAGGATAAAGAAGCAGCTTGCTGCCTCGAAGTAGGTGTTTTTTATCATGCATCTCGCGTGTGTCGTTGAAATTTCTTTGGAAATCAATGCCTCTCATTCTAGCTGCATTCTTAATCACGGCTTAAATATTTGTCTCCGTTTTGCTGACTCGGCGTTTGTATGTAAGCTTCTGCCAGAAAAGCATGTGGTTCAACAATACATTTGCTAAAGGTCATTTCTTATCTTTGTCCACAGAGGTGCTGCAATGGGTGAATACGAAGAAGAGTTCAGCACAAAACTTAGCTTCCAGAAATTCATTACTGTCTGTGAAAAGCTAACAGAACCACAAAAGCAGCTTGTCAGAGATATTGGTTTTGGATACCTTCTAGATCTGTGCTGTCGCGAGCTTCCAAGGTGTTTCGTTCGCTGGCTTGTCCGCTATTTTGATTGCCCTTCCAGGTGTTTCATACTGCCTAGTGGATATAGATTCCTTATCAACTCGTACACCGTGCACTGGATCTTAGGAATTCCACTGGGCGGGCAGATTATCCCTAGAAAATGCTCAGAAGCTTTCAGATGTCAGGTTAAGTCTGAAACTCGGTGTGCTAGGCACGCTCCAAACATCAGAGAGTTAACTAATCTCATAACTCCAAAGCTGACAGGAGAAGTGTTTCAACAGGTTTTCGTGATGTTTGCAACAGCGGTATTTCTATGCCCAACGACATATGATTGCGTTAGCCCAGACTACTTAGCCGCTCTAGAAGGACCAGCAAGTAACATATCATCATATGATTGGTCCAATGCTGTCACAGAGAAACTGGTGGCATCACTCCAGACCTTCAAAGACAAAGGATTCGCAGGCGCCCTGTGTGGCTACCTCCTGATTCCGGTGGTTCATTCACTAACTTGTACATTTCTTTATACCCACAAGAAGCTACAAGAACATGATTAATTTTTACCTCTTCCCCACTTGCAGATAACGTATTTTGAGTACCTGGATATGAAGATTATGGACCTGGAACCTGACACTCCTGCAAGACTTGTCATGTGGGACACAGAGGCCATTAAGAATTATGCTAACATAGACAGCCTGTCAACAGAGGACGGAATTTTTGGGAAACACACGGTGAGTCAACTTTTCATCATTTTCCTTTGGCGAAGTTTTCGACTCAACATAATGACTTAGCTGCCATGTATTAATTTGACTTGACTGTAATTGTTTCCTTCCACATGGCAGCTGAAAGACATTAGGCGCACGCCTTTCCAACCACCACCTGGCTTTCAGGCGCCATTTTTCCAAATGAGTCCCAGACTAGAAGCCTACATAGAAGAATTTGTGCCTCAAGAAAAACTTTGTTCCGTAAGTGATTTCCAGCTTCTGCACCTGATTTTATGTTTGAAATGATGTTCCCTAAGTTTTTACGAAATAGATACATGACCTATTGTGTTTATCCAGACAGTTTCCTATAGTACGTTAGCTGTGCTTTTGTGTTAAAACTAGAAGTGCTTCATATAGGACGTTAGCTGTCCTTTCGTGGTCATCCAGAAAGTTTCCTATAGTACGTTAGCTGTGCTTTTGTGTTAAAACTAGAAGTACTTCCTATAAGAGGTTAGCTGTGTTTTTGTGTTAAAACCAAAAGTGCTTCCTACAGGACGTTAGCCGTGCTTTTGTGTTAAATATAGAAGTGCTTCCTATAGTACGTTAGCTGTGCTTTTGTGTTAAATATAAAAGTGCTTCCTATAGTACCTTAGCTGTGCCTTTGTGTTAAAACCAGAAGTGCTTCCTATAGGACGTTATCTATGCTTTTGTGTTAAAACCAGAACTGCTTCCTATAATACGTTAGCCGTGCTTTTGTGTTAAATATAAAGGTGCTTCCTATAGTACGTTAACTGTGCATTTCTGTTAGATATACAAGTGCCTCCTATAGTACGTTAGCTGTGCTTTTGTGCTAAAACTAGAAGTGCTTCCTATAATATGTTAGCCGTGCCTTTGCGTTAAAACTAACAGTGCTTCCTATAGTACGTTAGCTGTGCTTTTGTGTTAAAACTAGAAGTGCTTTCCTATAATACATTAGCCGTGCCTTTGCGTTAAAACTAACAGTGCTTCCTATAGTACGTTAGCTGTGCTTTTGTGTTAAAACTAGAAGTGCTTCCTATAATACGTTAGATGTGCCTTTGCGTTAAATATAGAAGTGCTCCCTATAGTACGTTACCTGTGCTTTTGTGTTAAAACTACAGGTGCTTCCTATAGTATGTTAACTATGCCTTTGTGTTAAATATAGAAGTGCTCCCTATAGTACGTCATCTGTGCTTTTTGTGTTAAAACTACAAGTGCTTCTTATAGTACGTTAACTGTGCCTTTGTGTTAAATATAGAAGTGCTTCCTATAGTATGTCATCTGTGCTTTTTGTGTTAAAACTACAAGTGCTTCCTATAGTACGTTAACTGTGCCTTTGTGTTAAATATAGAAGTGCTTCCTATAGTACATTAGGTGTGCCTTTGTGTTAAATATAGCACTGCTTCCCTAAGACGGTAGATCAACCATGCTTCGTAAGGTACGTCGGGTGTGCTCTTTCAAGGAATGTGTTCACCATGATTCATGGACTTTGTTAGCCGCGCTTCCCGCAGCACACCATGTGTCCTTCTGTGCACATTATTCCATGCCCTTTCTGCAATTATTGACACAACGTACAGTAGTTCACAAGATATTTTTCATTTTTGGTATTAATAAATTCTTTTCATTCTCGGTGTTAATAATATCTGATGGTTTTTCATTCAATTCCAGACCAAGATGAAAATTTCCAAAGTTATCAATGAAATGTACACAGAACTTTTCTCGCGGTTTCAACCAGTTCTCGAGTAGAAATTGGAGAAGCTCCTTTCACTTGGTAGGGATCTTAGTGCAAAAGAAACCAAGACCAGAGACCAGGGCGTTTATTGTAACTTGCAACAGGACAACTCAAATGAAAAAGAAACTTTTTCATCACTCCCTTCAACATATTCTACGCTTCCAAGTTCTAGCATGACAAGAAGTCAAAGTTCTTCCAGCAGTGGCTCGACCAGTGTCCTTCACGCCACATCATACTCCCTGGAAAATTTAAAGGGTTGCTGCGATACCCCTGACCCAGAATCCCAGAATCTGTACGACAAAGAGCAGTCCCAAATTCGTCCATCTTCACGCCTAAAATCATCAACCCAGACTAAGTTGCTACTGGAAGTGAAAAGGATCGACCACAACAAAGAGGACATTGATGAACAAGCCAAGATTCATCTGGACAAAGTGCATAACCATCTGCACAACTGCCTTGATGGTTTGCCGGTCCATGAGCCCTTCATGTCAACATCTGAGATGCTGGAGAGCGGGGCAATTATAATGACAGGTGAAAATTCATCTGAGTGTTCCGTACCGATTGAAACCCAAAATTCTTCTAGAGGATCTGCAGACCACAACTCTCTGACAAGCCCACTGGAAAAACTCTTGGAGCAAACAGCAAAACCTACTGCAACACAAACATCAGCCTCGCACTCTGTGGTTGACAAACAATTACTGACTGATCCAATCTCAACAGATACACTCGGAGCACCTGTTTATCACATTGGGAAAACGTCACCAACTACTGCACGGTCCAGCGGTTCTGACAGCACTCACAACAACTCTTCAACCAACACAAAGAGCCTCGCTGTATCCCAGCCTGCACAAAAATCAAACAGTGTCATTGGACAACGTTCTTCTTCGCTACCGGAAGATAAGGTCCATCTTGTTTCAACTTTGAGTGACGAGAAGAACATTGCTGAAACAGAACGCACAAGAGCTACTAACACTACAGGAAACAGCTATTTTGCCGTCTGCCACGGCGGACGGCAAAGGCTCGAACGGCGGACGGCAAAGGCCTTTGCTGTCAGCCGCGGACGGCAAAAGGCTCCGGCAAAGTAGGCCACGGTAAACAGCTGCTTTGCCGTCCGCTTCCTGGCGGCGGACGGCAAAGAGAGCGGACGGCAATAATTGCGCTGTCAGTCCGTCGGTGGCAGACGGCAAAGAGCCTGCACTGCCTCTTTTTATTCTGTTTTTCTTATATCCAACAATTATCACAGGAAATATATCACAGCAAATATATCACAGGAGCCAGCACATATATATCCAACATAATAAATATCCAGCACATATATATCCATACATACATAGTAGGTTGCACATAGTTCCATCGATCCATACGTATTACAATATGCAAAGTTTCATCATAGCAATCTAGTTTCATCATAGCAAGTGAGCAGAATACAAGAAGTGCATCAAAGGAAAAAACAAGCAATCCATCATAGAAAGCTGGCTTCCGTGAAGTGAAGGAAACCTGCAAAATGACAAATAAGAAAGTTAGAAAAAGAAGACTAGAAGAAGAATTAGACTAGAAGAAAAAGAATAGAAGAAGAAGAAGAAGACTAGAAGAAGAAGTATATGCCATTTATTAGCTAACTTAGGTGAACTGGATCATTTATGAGCTAAATTAGTTGAAATGGATCGTTTATGAGCTAACTTAGGTGAAATGGATCGTTTATTAGCTAACCTAGGTGAAATGGATCGTTTATGAGCTATCTTAGGTGAAATGGGTCGTTTATGAGCTAAGTTAGATGAAATGGATCATTTATGAGCTAACCTAGGTGAAATGGATCGTTTATGAGCTAACCTAGGTGAAATGGGTCGTTTATGAGCTAACCTAGGTGAAATGGGTCGTTTATGAGTTAACCTAGGTGAAATGGGTCGTTTATGAGCTAAGTTAGGTGAAATGGATCGTTTATGAGCTAACCTAGGTGAAATGGATCGTTTATGAGCTAACCTAGGTGAAATGGGTCGTTTATGAGCTAACCTAGGTGAAATGGGTCGTTTATGAGTTAACCTAGGTGAAATGGGTCGTTTATGAGCTAATTATGCAATTTTTGACACAAGTTAGCTAAGTACATATCGTTTTAGAGCTAACTTAGGTAAAATGGATGGTTTATGAGGTCAGTAAGCTTATTAAGTCATTTTGGAGGAAAAGAAGCTAACTCTAGGTCATTATGGTAAGCATATTGGAGGAAATAAAGCTAAGTCTAGGTCTTTATGCATTTGTTAAGCAAAACACTAGAGAAACTTACCGTGATCAGGGAGGTGTAGGAGCGGGGTGGCTAGTGCCGCTACCTGGAGAAGGATCGTGCGATGCGTTTCTGGAGTTAAGCTGCACCAAAGATCATTTCCAATGTCTCGTTAGCATTACGACACTCAAATGTTAAGACTAGCAAGTAATGTCCATTCAAATTAAACTCACCATGCTCCTAGGAGCAATCACTGGCATCGGCGGAGCGGGCTGACCGGACTTCTCGCACACAGACTGCACATTTGGTTTTCAGAACAGATTCATACTAGTTAGTAATGAGACTCAAATGTTAAGACTAGCAAGTAATCTGCAGAAGAAACTTACCACAAGGAGCTCGTACATGGCCCTTGCCTGCATGTCATTCCGTGCCCTCTCCTCCTCCATCATCTTTCTCGTCCTCTCCTCCATCTCCCGCTGCCTCTCCGCCGCCTCCGCCAGAAGTTTCTCCGTTCTATCTCTCTCAGTCTGTATAGCAGCCTACAACACCACTCACATGACCATTTGTAATCATTGATGGAAGCGCACACAATGTAATGGAGAAAGATAACTGAGTATGTATCACTAACCTTGATGGCGAGTTGCACTGGCCGTTCACGAGGCCTTATCTCAGGAGCGGAGCTCGACTGGCGCGCCTTGATCTCCGGGAGAGTGCTAGGACAACGGATAAGTCCATCTCCAATGGCTATGGAGCCATGGGACCTCCCGCCACCAGATATCATCACCAGCTCTGGATCAATGGGACCCTGGCTCGGGTTAAAGTCCTCCCCTTTCCTCGCCTTCCCCTCATCTCTATATCTCACGAGCTTGTTGTGGGAGGAGATGTTGGTGAAGTTGTTTGCATCATCGAGGTCGGACTGAGAGAAAGCCTTGACTTTCTTGAAAGAGCCAGTGTGGGCCATGGCATACAGGTCGTACACCTCTGGCACCTTATCCACCTTATTGTAGCGTGCCTGAAAGAGAGAAACAATGAAAATTAGTAATTAAAGGTCTCAAGCTAGCATGATGAATGAATTGCATGAATCATGAAGCAAACCACATACCCAGTTGCGCCCGAACTGATATAAGTTGGAGCTGCCTTGATGGTGTGGCACACCTTCCATTTGGGCACGTTTGTCCTTGGCCTCGTTGTGGAGGGCTAGCCATTCTTTTGAGCACCACTCATCGACCAACACCTCCCAACAATCCATCCGATCCGCACACCATCTCGGAGGCGCCTAAGTTAGCAAATAGAAACTTGAGCGCTACGGCTAAGAATTACTAAATGAAGGAACTTAAGTAGAAGGCCTTAAGAATTACCTTCATGTACCGCTCCTTACTCAGGAACTTATCGCGGCATGCCGGCTTGGTCTTCTTGATACCACGCAAGGCGTAGTAGTCTCGAACAGCCTGCACCCGAGCCTCGTGCCGTAAGTTCTGGAGTAGGCGCTTGCAGACGTTCTGGATAACATTTGCCGCGTCCTCCTCGTATCCCTCCTCACACCTGTAGAATGTCTGCAATCAAATGAGACAATATTGATTAGTACAATTAATAACTAGCTAGTTGAAGATTTTGAAATGTGTAAAGGAGCAATTACCCAGAACGTCCTGATCACCATGTCTGCCCTCGTGTCGCACACGACACCGTCGATAATGACATCCGGCGGGGCCGGGGCAGCCACGTAGTGCTCCCAGCTCAACCCAAGCTCTGGAAGCCGACCCTCACCAGGCAACGTGACAAACCCCGGGAAGTTTTGCCGGCAAAGAACTCCAAGGACGGAGTTGGGCCGGCGGACACTATGATGGTGGTCCCAACCCCTGCAGCATGACAAGGCCAACGCATTAGTTATTTGAAGAAACGTGAATACAGAAGGTACAAAACTATTAAATGCACTTACGTACCTCTCCCCATCAGGGAAGATCAACCACCTCTGCTCGCGGGTCGCCGGCACGGACGGGAGCCGTGTAGCACCACGCTGGTAGACGGTGCCACCCTCCTCCTCAAGATCAGTCGGCTCCCCGCCATCATCAGCATGGCCACTCGGCTCCTTGGGCTGATCCGGCCAGGTACCCCATCCGGACGTGTGCTCCTTCGGGGTCTTGTAGGCCGAACTCTCGTGGGCCGAAGGCCAGTCGACCCGAGGCTCGTGGGCCCAAGACCCGTGGACAGGAGGCTCGTGGACCGGAGTCCGTGTAGCCACCTCCTTGGACGAGTCCACCCTAGCAGTCACGTGCTCGGGTGAAACAGCTGGGGGTGGCGGCGAGGAAGGCGCCGTAGCAGTCACCCTACCTCCTCTCCCGCGACCACATGCCCCACCTCCTCTCTTCCTACCTCGTCCCCTGCTGGGCACCGCGCTCGACGAAGAAGGGCCCGGCGGTGTGGACATACTGTCCAGCAACGCTCGACGGAGAGGTGCGTCTGGAATAGAAAACCTCAGACCACACGCCGACGAAGAAGGGGCCTTGGCGCGCTCCCGACCAGCGCCCACCATCTTTCAACGCCTGCCATGACAAACAATAAACGAAATTAGTACAACATAAAAAAAAGACCGACATGAATAATAATATGTGTATCACTTAAGTGTATCATCATCAAGTACAACATTACAAAATTTAATACCTGACACTACTAATAATCTCGATCAGTATCATCAATAAATGCATAATCATCATCACTATAATCAATGACGGGCTCATAGGGTTCAGTGGCATCAACATGTGCAAGGCCACCTTGACGTAACCGGTCAAGCAATGACAGGTCATCCGCAGCAGTAACCTCTTCTTGTTCCGGCTCTTCTTGTTCCTCCTCTGGGGTGATGTCGGATTCACTGTCGCTGTCTACTTCAATGTTTTGGGGTGAAGTATAGCGGTTCTTGAAACGCTTTTTGGAAAGACGTGTCTCTTGGAAGAATTCTCCTTCATATGTGTCTGGGTTAATGTGAGGTTCATAATCCTCTTCCTTTGGGGGAGATAGTCTAGCACGTGGCGGCACTTCATAAACGACATCCCAACCTTTCAGATTTGGATTAGTTTGGCAGGCCCACGGTAGATAGAATACTTGGGTCGCCTGTTGAGCCGTAATATAGACATCAGGAACATCTAAATGGGTGCTTTGGTTGATTTCAACTAGCCCTATATGTTCATGAGTCCTTCTAGTCTCCTTCGGCTGAAACCAATAACATTTGAAGACTACGACATTCGGTGGGTTTTCACCATAGAATAGAAGTTCATAAATTGCTTCAACTCTCCCATAATACTCGGTACCTCCTTCGCCGATAGCAGATACACAACAATTTGTAGACTTTCAGTCGGCCATAGATAGCTCTTTGCCATAGGTACGAAAGCGATACCCGTTGATGTCGTATTTGTCAAATGAACAGACCTTATAGTCAAAACCATTAGCGACTTGTCTCAATTCGGCGTCCATAGACTCTGAATTAGCCTACAAGTTTAATATGAAAGGATTGTTGCATTACGCACAAATTAGCGAATGAAACCGGGATAGCCGCCTACAAATTAGCCTACAAGTCTAATAGAAATTATCGTTTGTTTGAACCAAGAGATGAAACCGGGATAGCCGCCTCCTTGCTTTGCGAGAAGCTCATACTCTTCGACAGAATCCTTTTGGATCACCGCTCCATACGAGAATAAGGCGATGTATCGACTGTATGAAATATCCAGGAATAAGAGCAGTTCAAAGGAAATAGAAGTTGCGAAACTATGTACCGAGAACTTACTCGATGTACGGCCGCACTTCTATCAGGTTGTTGAAGATATACAACGAAATGGTCCGCCATTGTTCGTTATCCAAAGATACTGGATTTGAAACACTGGCTGGTGTGAGATTCCCTTTGAATAGGCTGAGGTTGGATCCACCCTTTTTAGGGTCGTCAACATTGTACCGAGGCTTCGGATTATGCAAATGACGATTTTTGGCTTCGTAGTGTGCTGTCACGAAGTTTGCCGCCTCCTCAGTGATGAATGCCTCAGCCATCGATGCTTCAATTCTATGTTTATTTTTAGATTTTTGTCGAAGCGTCTTCTGCATCCTCTCAGTTGGGTAGCACCAACGATTTTGCACGGGCCCCCCCAATCTTGCCTCGGTCGGGAGATGCAAAATCAAATGTTGCATTGGATTAAAGAAGCCCGGTGGAAAGATCTTCTCTAACTTGCAGATCAACTCCGGCGCCAACTCTTCCATTTCTTCTAGCACGCTAGGCGATAGTTCTTTCGCACAAAGAACACGGAAGAAATAGTTGAGTTCTGCCAGTACTAGCCATTCATCCTCAGGGATGAAGCCACGCAACATCACCGGCATTACCCGCTCAATCCATATGTGCCAATCATGACTCTTGAGACCAAATATCTTCAATTTATCAAGACTGGCTCCCCTCTGTAGATTCGCTACATACCCATCGGGGAACATCAACTGCATTTTCACCCACAAGATAATTTCCCTCATAGCTGGCCTTCCAAGATTGAACCATGCCTTTGGCTTCGTCCAGTTCTGCTTTCCTTTCGGTTCTTTCATGTTTTGTAACGGCCTATCACATAGCGCCTCCAGATCGACTCTAGCCTTAGTATTATCCTTTGACTTCCCATCTATGCCGAACAATGTACCAAAAAGTGCCTCGGCGATATTCTTCTCAGTGTGCATCACGTCGATGTTGTGTGGGCAAAGGAGGTCTTTGAAGTAAGGCAGATCCCATAAGCATGTTTTGTGAGTCCAGGCGTGCTCAGAATTATACCCCTTGAAGTACCCTGGACGCTCTGGATCTGGCTCGAGAGCGTTTAACTGATCCAGGGTCTGTTGGCCTGTCAATGCAGGTGGTGCAGAGTTTTTGACAACTCTACCTCTGATGTAGTTCTTCTTGTCTTTCCTGAACTTATGGCGAGGATTCAGGAACTGTCTATGCATGTCGAAGCAAGAAAACTTGCGACCGGCCTGAAATCAACGAAACTCAAGAGCTCCCTTGCATGTGGGGCACGGGAACCTTCCATGCACACACCAGCCAACGAATAGCGCATACGCCGGCAAGTCATGCGTCGAGTACATGTACCAGACACGCATTATGAAGTTCCGTTTTCTATAGGCATCGTATGTCTTGAACCCATTATCCCAGGCTTCTTGCAATTCGTCCTTAAGCGGTTGCATGTACACATTCATATTTTTCCCCGGATAGTTGGGCCCTGGAATTATCAACGTCAGGAAAATGTTCTTTCTTTGCATAATCTGTCCGGGGGGAGATTGAGTGGAAAGACAAATACGGGCCAACAACTGTATTGGGCTGCCGTCATACCAAACACACTGAACCCATCCGTGCTGATGCCGACTCGAGGATGCCTCGGATCTGCCGCTTTGTCACCATGTAATTCATCAAACTTTTTCCACGCAACACCATCCGATGTGTGTACAATCATCAGATTCCCATCTGCATCTAGTTCGGTTCTTTTGCCCGTTTTGTGCCATGCCATCTGTCTGGCCGTCTCTTCGACCATGAAAAGACGTTGAAGTCTTGGTACGATTGGCATATACCGAAGAACACTAACGGGGATTTTGGTCTGTGTCTTCTCACCCATACCGTTGTCTACCACAACATACTTGGAAGACTTGCAAATGGGACAATAGTTCAAGTCCGCATAGTCAAGCCTAAACAAGACACATCCTTTCTCAGAGGCATGTATCTTATCATAGGGCATCTTCAGTGCACGGAGGATTTTGTCCGACTGGTACAGGTTTGCAGGCATTACATGGCCTTTGGGTAGAAAGCGTCCAAATACTGTCATCATTGCATCGTAGCATTCTCTGCCCAAGTTGAACTGAGCCTTCAGAGCCATTACTTGTGAGATGGCATCCAACTGACAAAGCTCAGTGTGCTCATGGAGCGGACGTTTTGAAGACTCCAACATTTCATTGAAGGCCTTTGCAGATTCCTCCATCTCCTCGTCCGAATCCCGAGCATCATCAAAGTCTTGCACCATGTTTTCCATCCCGGTACCATGCTCGTCGGTGCGACGACGATCCACCTCAGCTCGGTCACGTTGGGCAGACTCACCATGAAATGTCCACACCGTATAATCGGGCGTAAAACCACTCTTCTGCAGGTGTTTGCCCATTTCAGCCTCTTTCCTCTTTTCCCAATTGCCGCACCGTAAACAGGGGCACCAGGTTTTCCTCTGGCCATTTGCAAATGCGGCTCGCACAAACCCCTTGGTTTTTGTGAACCACTCAGTGCTCCATTTGTTCTGACCAGTGTGACCGGTGTACATCCACGCACGATCACTCATCTTGACTTTCAGAGCTACTAGACACACAACAAATATATATATATATATATACAATTCACCATGTATATATTCATCAGTTGATCTACTTTGTCAATTTTATTACGTCCATGCAACCTACACTCTAATAGGTAATGATAGGTCCTAATCCCACCCGAGTATGTTTAGATTGGGTTCATTTTCCCATGCTATGCTCCGGATCCTACGCAAAATTTCACCAGCACCTCCCCGCTGTTCTCCTGATACACGTCTCTGCAATAAACAGAGAGGATGTGTACCCGGAGAACAACAGGGGAGGCACTGACGAAATTTATGCGTCGGATCCGGAGCAAAGCATATGGGAAAACGAACCCGATCTAAACATACTCGGGCTGTCCATGGATAGCGTTGGACAATTCGAAAGAATCAAGGTTATAAATATGCAAATGCATGCATATTTATAACTATGACGCTTTCGAACGGGAGACACATATTGGTTACGCATACTGATGATTCAAGACACATATGTAGCTAGCTATCAAGTTTCATCGGAATAGATCAAATAATTAATGGGGGAGGAGGACATGTCATTTGTGCTCACCCACGAACGAAGGGGCAGAGCTCGTCAAACGCACGGCGAGGTCGTCGAACACCAAACCTCGCAGCGATGAAACAACTGCACATTTAAAACTACCCGATCAACACAATTATATATGATGTTTTTCATAACAAAATCGAAAGATACATGACCTAACTAATAATTCACAAATATATGACCCCGTCGGCTTCTGGAAGGCCAAAGAACACCTTTTCGGGAGGTGTCGGGGGTCGGGGTGTTGTGTCGGTCTCGGGGTGCCGTGTCGGGGTCGGGGTCTCGGGGTCGGGGTCTCGGGTCGGGGTGCCGGGTCGGGGTCGGGGTGCCGTGTCGGTGTCGGGGTCGGGGTGTCGGGTCAGGCTCGGGGTCGGGGTGTCGGGGTCGGGGTCGGGGTCAGGGTGCCGGGTCGGGGTCGGGGTGCCGTGTCGGTGTCGGGGTCGGGGTGTCGGGTCAGGCTCGGGGTCGGGGTCTCGGGGTCGGGGTGCCGGGTCGGGGTGTCGGGTCGGGGTGCCGTCTCGGGGTCGGGGTGTCGGGTTGGGGTGCCGGGTCGGGGTCGGGGTGTCGTGGTCGGGGTTGGGGTCGGGGTGTCGGGGTCGGGGTCTAGGGGTCGGGGTGTCGTGTCGGGGTGCCGGGTCGGGGTCGGGGTGCCGTGTCGGGTCGGGGTTTTTTCCTCTTTTTTCTTTTTCTTCTTCTTCCTATTCTTCCTTTTCTTCCTCTTCTTCTTTTTTCTTCTCCTCCTCCTCTTCTTCTTCTTCCTTTCCTTTTTCCTCTTCTTCTTCTCCTCCTCTCCTCTTTTTTCTTCTTCTTCTTCTTCCTCTTCTTCTTTTTTCTTCTCCTCCTCCTCTTCTTCTTCTTCCTTTCCTTTTTCCTCTTCTTCTTCTCCTCCTCTCCTCTTTTTTCTTCTTCTTCTTCCTCTTCTTCTTTTTTCTTCTCCTCCTCCTCTTCTTCTTCTTCCTTTCCTTTTTCCTCTTCTTCTTCTCCTCCTCTCCTCTTTTTTCTTCTTCTTCTTTCCTCAAACTAAACTAAACCTAAAACTAAACCTAAAACTAAAACTAAACTTAAAACTACAACTAAAACTAAATCTAAACTAAAACTAAAAAGGAAAAAAACAGAAAAAAAACAGAAAAAAACAGAAAAAAGGGGGGCTCACCTGGGGGGTGGAGGAGGCCGGTGAAGGAGGGGGGCGGGGCGGTGGAGGAGGCGGCCTGGGGCGGCGGGGGGCCGGGCCCTGGCGGTGGGGCGCGGGGCGGCGGGGGACCGGGGCGGGGGGGGCCGGGGGGGCGACGGGGCGGTGGGGGCGACGGGGCCCCGGGGCGGCGGCGAGCCGGGGCGGCGGGGGCGACGGGGCGGCGGGGGGCCGGGGCGGGGGGGCGACGGGGCGGCAGGGGGCCGGGGCGACGGGGCGGCGGGGGGGCCGGGGCGGGGGGCGACGGGGCCCCGGGGCGGCGGCGAGCCGGGGCGACGGGGCGGTGGGGCGCGGGGCAGCGGGGGGCCGGGGCGGGGGGCGACGGGGCCCCGGGGCGGCGGGGGCGACGGGGCGGCGGCGGCGCGCGGCGGGCGGCGGCGGGGGGGTGGGAGGAGAGAAACGGCGAGGGAGAGACGAAGTGAGTAACGGGCGGGGGTACGGGCCGTTAGGTAGTGAGCTCTTTGCCGTCCGCCCCTCTTTGCCGTCCGCTTTTTTGCCTCTTTGTCGTCTTTGCCGTCTGCTGGCAGACGGCAAAGAGCTGGCAGATGGCAAAGAGCTTCTTTGCCGTCTGCTTTTGGGTAGCTGATGGCAAAGAGCTTCTTTGCCGTCAGCTAGCAGACGGCAAAGAGCTGGCAGATGGCAAATTAGCTTATTCCAGTAGTGTAACTCCCTTGCTCCTACAGTAGAAGTCGCCAGTGATTCTGCCAGCGGTTCTGGCTCAGTACTGGACACGGGAAAAGCAATTCCATCCACTAGTGATGCTCCACTGGTTGTTGTAGCATCTGTCAATGCAGAAGATAATAACATTGTAGAAGAACATGAACAGTGTACGAAGCAACCACCTATTGATCCCACAGACAGCGTCCCTATTACCACAAGCGCACATCCGCTAGAACCGGAACCACAAATGGCAGCTCACAAGAGGTCCTTACAGCAGTTAGAAGATCCAGGTAACAAGAGTACAGCGCTTCCTATGAAAAGAGTTAGGATACTGGAGCCTCCACATAAATCAACAGAAACTGCAAACAACCAGTCTCTACAAGCTGACAACCACAGAGGCCTCCTTAATTGTGGATTCATTGATGATGATCAAATATGGTCTGACCCATCTATCTATGAACAACTTGACAGAGTCATTGAACAAAAAAAGAAACAACCCTTTCATAACCAAGTAGCATCACAACAATGCCAACCTGATACTGTCTCACACTTGGCCAAGAATTCAAGCTCGTCGGCTAGATCTTCCCTTTCTAACTATCCAGAGCCACCTATACCCAGCAGATCAGGATCAATGTCAGGCAGTAGCCACCTCACACAGGACTTTGATACGTCATACTCTACAAGTTTAACTCAAACTGTCTTGTCCCAAAGTTTACCATCAACTCCCTTGTCCCAACACTACAACCAACCAACTCCTAGTATCAAAAACCACTTCTACCGACATCCTGGTGCTCAGAATAACGGCGGTTCAAACAACAGCTACCATATGCGATGAACAACAAAAGTCACAAGCAGTACCAACAACAAACCACTGTCTGTGATGCCCACTACCCCCAACACAATGATGCTCAGAATAACAGCACTACACGGTGCCAACAACGCCAACCTCAAGAGCAGAACAATCAGCAACCACACAGAGGCGGGTGTAATGGGCAAAGTTACAGTGCCTTGCAACAACAGTTCAACAGCATGCAGTATTCCGGCCATCCTCTCCAGCATTTTCCAACATATATTCCTTCAAGCTCAACCGGTGATCCAACTGTCAGAACATTAGAACTGCGCATGCAGCACCAACCACAATGCCTAATGTTCCAAAGAAACAACAATTATAATGAGGGTCGTCTGCAACTTAGTAATGGTCAATTGAACTCCGGTGGTCATGTCTTCCAGCCTCATCAACATCATTCTGAGCTAGAACAGACTCGATTCACTAACCAAGGGAATGACCATCAAGATCACTGCCAACTTTTGGAAATAAGAGATTCCACAAACGAGGAGAAAGAAGTGTATGAAACAATTGTCGACAATACGCCGGGTGTCAAGCAAAATGATAGGTAATGAATTCGTTGTTCCTGTTACAGTAAAGTTTTGGTCCCTTCGTTTACTAATGCAATATATTCTGCCTGAAGCTATCATATTCAAGTGTTTCGGATCGATTCTTCTACTATTGAAATTGAATACTAATCATTTCCTCTTATGTTAAAAAAGAAAATCTTACGATTTAAAATTCATTTGTTTTTTTTTTTGACAGCAAGAGGATATTCTTCGTCGATCGACGTTGGGCCGATCATCGAACTTTAGGTTTGTCAATGAAGGTATACGGATATATCAACTCATTCGTGGTCGATGCTTACTCAGCGTTGCTGATGAAAGAACAATTCTACGCAACGCCAGCATTTGTGCACAAGGATATAATGTACATTGACGCTTCTGTAAGTTTTTGCTTCTCATAAATAATAATAACAAACCACATTTACTACTACTACCACACTGAGTGACGCAGCTTCAATTTTCTGCAGGATAAATTTAAAGTTCTAGGAGCAAGCACAGAACTACTCAAGGAACACATTGTGGAAAAAACTATTGGGTACAGGCTGCCCAACAAATGTAACATCGTGAGTTCACCCTACTCACTCTATCTGCCCAGTGTTCGTCTTTGATTCTACAAGTTTTTCTTGTCACAATGATATTATTCCCTGTTAATTGTTTTAGGTCTTAATACCTGTGAGAAAAGATCCACATTTTATCTACCTCATCATCGTGAATCTTGCAATGCGTCGCTTCGAAATTCTGTGTCCTTATATCAATTGCGACGGTATAAAGGAACACTCGGACATTGTCATCGAAAACTTCAAGAGAGCTTACCATTCTGCTTACAACAACTATCCTCACACCATGGCCTCCTTTCATGTCAAACCTGTGCAGAGTGTATGTAACTCAGACAGAGAGTAAGTTTCTTTTAACTGTAGCTCTACCTCATTTAAACCATGCATCTTTTTGTTCCACTACACATCCCATATCTACTGTTCACCTTCTAATCACAGACATTAATGCTCTCAATTTTCAGGGATGACAGTGCTATTTACACCATGCATTTGATGCCGCTCATTAATTTGAATAATAATTCATTTTTTATCAATAATGTAAGTTCACTCTCATTGACAACACATCAACATACGTTCATCCAAGCCAGCTGAACATTAAGTTTTACAATAAATTTTATTAGTTTGCACGGTTATGTGTTTGCAGATCCATGTGAAACCGATGGGAGAACAACTAACTTACAAAATGATAACATCCAACTACAACACAGGCCATGTATTTGAGGCACTGAGCATCGTCCTCGACAAGCACAATATCCGGCGTGAAAGAAGAAGAGTTGGAAGAAGATGACTACTGCTTAAATGTGCCTTAATTTAGCTGGAGCCATCCGAACATTGTTTCAGCCATATCGACTCATATGTAATCACAACAATGTTTTAGCTATTTTTGTGTCCGTCCAAGATATCTGCTATGGATCCCGTTAAACACAGCAGTGCGTTCAAATGGTCAAGTCTTAAATTCCTGAACAGCAAACATTTACAAATAAGAATCGTATTTTTTCCAAAAGTTCTAAACATGATATTCCTTGCACTAGAACACCACTCACTTCAAGTAGACATAATAAAAGAAACAATTGGAACACAGAGGAAAAACACTATCGATTCGTAAGCATCTGACGAAGGAGCTAAATGACTCACCTCCAGTAATCCGGGTCACAGAGGCACGAACAGGCCTCTCTTACCATGGACAACTAAGCTGACACACACAAGTGCGCCACCAGTTAACATAGGACCGTCCCCTCTCGACAGCTTAACACCGGTCCCTCTCCAAGCCAATGAGTCATGGAAGCACGACCGTGGCTCAAGTTAACGAAAGAAGAACCATCCTCTGTGATAGACGACTAAACCGAAAAAATACCAAAACAGAAGAACGACCGTGACTTCAACTATAAAAGGCCCGTGACCTCACAAGTTTCAACGACGAGTCTCTCTCAGCAAATAAGTGAAAGCAAATGTTTCGAAAGAAAGGCACGACCGTGCCTTTGAGTAACATCGTAGATGTGCCTCTCCGAGCGAACGTGTAAGAGAAAGCATTTGCGAACAACAGACAGAACTCTGACTCAACATAACATAGCACATGCCTCCACTAACCAGACAGGCGTGACTTCACTAGCAGACTAACTAGAAATATTACAGAACATACAACCATGACAGTGACTCATACTAACATAACGCAGTGCCTCTCCGAATTTAATACCCAAAGGAAGGATAACGCCTCTACCAAACATACGACAATGCATCCAATGCCTTCACGGCCATGCCTTTCAAAATCAAAGTACCACCACAATAATTGAAACACAGAAACGCAACCGTCGATAACACAATACTCCCACAGCAAGTATCACACTGGATTACCGTCCCTAAAACAGACAACATATATTGAAACAGACAGCACAGTGAGAAAATCTGAAGAATCTTAAACACACTCAAGCTCTGCATAAAAACATTTCAAACACACAACCACAACCGTATATTCAATATAAAAACAACCGTGCCAAACACAGTACAAACACAAAGCAAAAGTAAAGCCCCTACCTGTCAGTGCAACGATATTGAGAGAAGAACTAAAGCAGCTAGCAAACTAATAAGACCAGAGCGTGCCTTGCCTAAAACAAAAACAATGCCTCCCGGAACAGACGACTGTGCGCTGCCTAGAATCACGAAAGTGCACATCTGAGTGCTCCCCTTAATACATCTCATCTTATACCAACTCGTAGCAAAAAATCATAGAGGAAAATATTCTTGAAGGCACCCAATCAAGAAAAACATAATGGAACAAAAATAAACTTAAATTTCCAAACTAGTCAACTCCATCCGGTTCAAAATAAAACCACCACAATTACAAATTCATCAGTCTATGTAATATTACCCCATACAATAACTATCAAATAACCAATTCATCACACAATCCATCTTGCCAGCACTTCCACCTGGACTACTCCTCAGAAACGTCCTCGCCATCTGAGATCAGGAAGACAGCGACGATGCAGGATGTCCCTCATCGATAGAAACCAGCGGTATAGCTCATAGCTCACATACGCTTCCTAAAGGAAAAGCAAATGAAAACATGAATATACAAAAAAAACAAGTACTGTTCTAGCAACAAAGGCAGAAACTAACGAAAATGAAATCTTCACTTACAGTAGCTCCATATTTCAGGTGATCAAAAGTAAGTGGCTTCCAATCCTAGTAGTGACGAAGAAGTTCTGGAAAAGATGACTCCAGCTTCGAATAAGATTCGTCAATGATGGCTCCTGCTAAGTCCTCCATGGAGTCCCTTTCTTCGCCGCCTTTGATCATAAACTTCTCTTGGATGTCGATGTGGTACCCTTCTGGAATTCTGATGAAATCTTGAAAAAGAGCATCTCTAATATTCCTGACGCCCACACTAGAGAAAGTTATACCTCTATTCTCAAGGAAATCCTTCAGGGCAGGGCACTCCGTCCTGGCCCTGCAGAAGTGATAGAGCAAAACATGATTCCGCATAGCCAGTTGCATGACGGCGACTTTTCTACGCCCGTAACAATCCTTTCGTGTGAACTCCATGCCGAGACCAACAAACTTGTGCTTCTCCTTGCACAACCAGTCCTCGTACAAGCCAATGATCTCCTCCACCTTGCCAGGCTCGTTGGTGTACCACACGTCAAGCTTCGTGTTACCATCGGCAACTATAGGATGGTACTAGATGGTGTTCAAAAAGTCGTCCATGGCAGCAAGCAGCAAGGTGCCAATGGAGATTCCTGAGACCCTGCGACAAGGTTGGGGAGTGGCGAGGAGGGTGGGAACTGACTGATGTTCTGTGGCTACAATACAACGCGAAGACCTCACAAACACGGCCAGTATTTAACCTTGGCGAGGGACGTTTGAGTTACAATGCACATTAACATGTGAACTAGGAACATCGAATAGACGTATGTGCTTCCGAAGCTCATAAAACCATGCACTCCGTAAACTCACGGCTGTGCACAAATATTTGATGCCGTGGAGAAATCGAGGAGCCTCTAACTTTATTTTACGGTAACTGACACACTGAATAGTCACATCAAACAGCCGGCACATCGGTCATCAATTCCTCCTTTGAACAAAGACCACCGACGGAAGAATCCAATGAAGCAAACAAACAAACAGCCGTACACCTTAGATCCGAAGGCCAAAACTCATCTGTGCCTCATCTAGCTAGATTCACAACATCTGTCCCTCGATAGTCAAGGCTGGTTTAACGTGAGGCCTAGGTATGCAGGCACAAGACGCACATACGTGTCTATCAGGCACGGGTATGCAGGCACACGACGCACATACGTGTCTATTCCACAGGCACGGGTATCACCACAGGCACGTAGAGATACAGGCAGCAACTCGTCAGAAACACGTGAATGTAGGCAACAAAGGCACGGAAACGTAGCCTCTACAGGCACGTGCTTCGGCTTGGCAAGGCACGAGTACGGCCTTGCAATTAACATTCTCGAGCCACGGCTACACACCCTCTGCGTACAGACATGGAATTGTAGCTTCTCCGACGCAGAAGCACGGTTTTCGAATTGGCATTCTCGAGGCACAGATACAAATCCTATGGATACAAATCCTCTGGATGCAAAAAAGAGAGGTGGCAGAGGCATCGGTAAGAACACTCTGTTCGAGAGGCACGGTTGCAAACTCTCAAGAGGGACAGCCATGTGACACCGCAGACACATAGACTCGTGACGTGTATCACGTGACGATACATCAAATACAAGCAGCGAATCAACGGGAGAAGTGAAAGAGCCACAGTTTTAAAGTGTCCAGAGGCACGGGCGAGTAGAAGCACAGGCATGACGAGTCACAGCCACCGCATCCCCTCACGGACGGGCGTCTGGCACCACAGGCACGTAGAGTCACAGCCAGCATGTCTCCTGAGACAAGCGAATGCAGGTACAGGACGCACGGAACTGAAGCGTATACAGGCACGGAATTGCGGCTTTTGGCGCACAGGTACGGCTTTGGAATTGGCGTTCTCGAGGCACGGGTACAAACCACCTGGACGCACAAAAGAATGGTGGCAGAGGCACGGTTGTGTAGTCTGAAGAGAAACTGCCGTGTGACACCACCACATAGAGACATCGCATGTGTCACATGAGGTACATGAATAGCGAAAAAGAAGCCACGGAAGTGAAGCCTCCACAGACACGGATGCCGGGCTTCTAGAGGCACGGTCCCGAAGAACACAAAGACAAGAAACTAAAAATGTTGCCTCATACGTTACCAGACGTGCCTCTCTTGTGCGAATGTGTAAAACACAACAATACAAACACGAACAAACGGCGGTGCATATAAGCCAAACAAAAAACACGCTTCTCCCAAACAATACATACGCGTCCCCTCACGGACGGGCGTCTGGCACCAGAGGCACGTAGAGTCACAACCAGCATGACGCCTGAGACACGCAAATGCACGTACAGGAGACACGGAATTACAGCGTATGCAGGCACGGAATTGCGGCTTCTCATAGTTGTCGAGGCACGGGTACAAACCACCTGGATGCACAAAAGAGTGGTGGCAAAGGCACGGTTGTGTAGTGTCAAGAGGAACTGCCGTGTGAAACCAGCACGTTACAGACATGGCATGTGTCACGGATGTACATACATAGACGGAAAGAAGCCACGGAAGTGAATCTTGAACAGACATGGATGTCTGGATTCTCGAGGCACGGTCCTAAAGCACACAAAGACACGAAACTAAAATGTTGCCTCGTATTTTAGCAGACGTGCCTCTCTTGTGCGAACGTGTAAAAGACAACAATACAAACACAAACAAACGGCACTGAATATAAGCCAAACACAAAGCGCGCTTCTCCCAAACAATACATATGTGCCACTTCAACAGGTTCTCTAAATATACATGAACTCGCGCAAACGTCAACAATGAACTTGTAACATGAAAAAACATAAGAAATTATATTCACATAACATGAGATGGTACTCCATAGGTTTGAACTGTCTAAAAGTACTCATTAATTATACAACAAAAGAAATGAAAGTCTTCCAGGAGTCCATTCTGCTCAGACCACCGGGACCATTCTACTCAGTTGGAGTTCTGCTCAGAAGCATCAACGGCGTCTGGGGTCGGGAAGACAACGAGGATGCATCATGTCCTTCATAGACAGAACTCGGCGGTAGACCTCGTAGCTGACATACCCATCCTAAAACAAAAAGCAGATGAGAATGAAGATATACGTAAAGGGGAAAAAGTACTATTGTTGCAATAAAACAAAAATATAAAGACAGAAAATCATAAAAAACGAAATTTTCACTTACAATTGCCGCATATTTCATGTGTTCAAGGGAAAGCGGCTTCCATTCCCAGTAGTCATGCAGACCTTGTGGAAAAGACGACTTCATACTCAAGTAAGATTTGTTTATGACGGCTCCTGCCAAATTTGCCATGGAATCCCTTAGATTGCCTCCTTTGATCATGAGCTCCTCTTGAAGGTCGATGTGACACTCTCTTGGGATTTTGAGGTAACTGTTTGTGAGAACATCCCTATCGTTCCTGACGTCGACACTAGCGAAAATTATACCTTTGTTCCGAAGGAAATCCTTCAGAGCAGCGCACTCCGTCCTGGCCTTGCACAAGTGATAGACAAGAACATGCTTGCGCATCGCCAGTTGCATAACGGTGACTTTTCTACTACGATCAAAATAATCCTCTCGTGTGTACTCCAGATCAAGACCAACAAACTTGTACCTGTCCTCACGCAGCCATTCCTCATAGAGAGTAAGAATCTCCTCCAGCTTGTAGGGCTCGTTAGTGTACAACACCTCGAGCTTGGTATTACCATCAGCATCTATAAAGAGATGCTCAGTAGTGTTCCTGAAGTCGTCCATGGAACCGAGGCTGAGACGACAATGGAGTTTGACTGTGCTTCTCGTACGAGGCGAGGATGACGCGAGCTAACTGCACTTCTCTACAGAGAATAAGACGCGATAACCTCCCGGAATAGACGACTACTTAACCTTGGGGAGAGACGACTCGGTTACCATGCACCCATTAAATTGCATCGGGAACGGTGTGAATGGACGGTTGTGCTTCTGCAGCTTATGAAACCATGCACTTAAAAAGTCACGACTGCCACGCTGTAATCGAGGAGCCTCTAGATTAACTCTAGAATGGTATCTGGCACAATGAATACTAACAATAAATAGCCATCCCATCGGTCACCAACACATCTTTTGACCGAGAGAACAATGAGAGGAAGCAAACAAGATGACCCTGTCGTACAAATACTACACGGGGACTGAACAAAAATAGAAGCACGGTTCGGCCAGCACAAAAGCCACACGCGTGCCTCCACTTTGCTTTCAAGACAAACCTCGGTGATATCAACGGACCTGCATCTCTATGTCTGCATACCACTGAAAACATTGCCAAAACAAAAGCACGTCCATGCTTCTCACATACAAATAACTGTGGGCTATCATACATATTCCCGCCTGAACCCAACGTACATAAAAACAGTGGCTCCCTGGGTCAACGACTGCTTGAAAAAAATGCAATAACAGAGTCACGAACCGTGACTCCATTCCAGATACAAAAGTGCCTCTCATTGGGAACCATCATGCCTCCCCTCAATTTGCCTCCCCCGACGTATCGACCATGCCTCTCCTGCTACAACGACCGTGCATCTAATAACATCATCACCGTTCCTCTCCTAAAGACACACCCAACCATATCTGATTAAACATGTGATAAAAAAATTAAAACACAGAAGCATGAGTATGCTTTTCATCATGTATTACCGTGCCTCACAAAAAGTATGTGAGGCAGGATAGGCACGTAAAAGACTCCGCTCGGAGGTAGCACAGCTGGACAACTATAATGGGAGGCGGCTGGACGAGTCAAACATCTCGTGTCCCCATAACACCTCGGAATGCACGCACACCATCTACAACCAGCATTCATTCCATTTCGCAGAATAAAAAATAAAACAAGAAGCACTCATTACTACTCTTGCTCTCTCCCGTCTCCTTTATATTTCAATAAGCTCCGACTCCCTCAGTCACATCACAACTCATTTACCTTCTCCATCGCCTGCTTCTAGGGTTCGTGCTTCTTCTCCGTCTCCTGCTTCTAGGGTTCGTGCTTCTAACCCGCACACAATCGATTAATTTCTAAGCCATGCTTCTCTCATAGATTGCTGGCCGTGGGTGCTTGCCCTAAGCTTCCCATCACAACCCATCTGCCTTATCCGTCCGCCTACTTCTAGGGTTCATGCTTCTTCCCCGCACACAGTCTCATTTCAAACAAGTTATTGTAGAGTTTTTATCGGGTCTCTTGATTAACTTCTAAGCCGTGCTTCTCTCGTAGATTTGCTAGCCGTGTATGCTTTCCCTAAGCTTCCCCTACCCCAATCTCCGTTCATCAACCCTCGTTCTTCTTCTCTCCCAGGTAAAAAGCTAATGCGTAAGCAGCATGCTCCGATCCGTATTTACGTTTTACGTTTAGGTTTTTCATTTGATAGTTATTGAAGCATCAGATCCGGTACAATGACTTCATTCTCTAAAGGAATATAAAAACCATTTGAAAATCTAAACAAGTGTTATAAACTCTGTCATACTGCTTTTCTGGAAGGAGTAGATGAGAAGATTTCTGGTAAATTTGTAGTTGTTGCCTGCCTTCAATATGGCTAACATAGTTGAAGCTAGTCGTTGTCTACCTTTGACGTTGAAGCTTGTTTTTAAATTGTTATGATATTCTTGTTTTCTTAACATAGTTTTTCTGAATTATTTAGGTATGATTTGCCCTACCTGTCGCCAACCAGGCGGCCCTTGTGAACCACACCCTGAAGTTCTCCAGGAGTTTTAGGTTATTCTTGATGAAAATTGCTGGAGCCGCATGGTTAGTAAGCAGCACTAACATATTAGTTGCTTACAACACAGTAGAAATCGTCACTGTCACTCATACCCCCTTGCACCTACACTAGGTTCCCCTACTGCCACTTCTTCGCACCTGCCTTGTGTTTTCATTTTCCATTAGTTTGCCTGCCTATGCCCTAATTAATATAGTCCATTAGTTTTGCCTGCCTATGCCTTGATTACTATAATGCATATTCAGTTCTAATTAAAATTAGTCAACATATGCCGAAAATCTGTATCCATTAATTTATAATACAATTATGTTGTTATCTGTAATTCTTATCAAAAATTCATATCCAATTTAAGAAAACTTTTAACATTAATAGTACGCGAGTTCAAATTTACACTTACAGGTTGTTATTTGCACTATTTTTTCCAGCATGTACCTTGTAATGTCAGAGCTTTTCTCGCTGAATACATTGAAGAGAGGAAGAAAGAAGCAAGAAAATTGCGTAAACAGCAGGTAGAGCCAGCCCTTCTTACACATGAAGGAAGGTCTTACAATGCTTTGTTTAAGCATAGGGCGAACTACACAAAGTTCTGCGGTGGTGAGTGGAACATCTTTGCGGCTGATTATGAACTTCGGGCTGGAGACCGCATAGAATTTGAACTACCAGACGAGGGTCTCAATCTTGAATTACAAACATATCGGGATGACAAAAGGCTGCTTCCATTACCCCACATTGGTAGGTATTTTATATTAGAAACTTATCTTCTTTCACAGTAATTTTATATGCATGAATCGAACTGAATAATATTAACCCCGTGTAGGATATAACTTTATCTAACTTTAAAATCTTTTTTTCTAGCTCTCGACGATCTTTCTTCTGACGATTTCGACCATGTTCACTGCTGTGTCTACTCTAAGGATATTGAGCTTACCTACGACGCGGCACGATTCTTTCTACAACGCCTTTTCGGAGATACTTTCATCCGTTGCCGTCCATTTGTCCACGTATTGACTCCCACTAACACCAAAGACTACGTCATGGTTGGTTACAACTGTCCTTGTTAAAATACCAAACGTATTTTGCTCATATGTAATATAAACAATACTGACGTAATATTGCTTATATGTAAAATTATAAAGAACCTATTTATTCAAACCTAAAACAACAAAACTTCCGTTGTTCTCTTAATATGTTGTTTTATCTGTTTACACACAAACCTGAACATGCCAGAAATTATATTACTTCCAATATGGAATTTCTTAATGTTTGTGCACTCACCGTATTCAGCCATTCTTTTATTTATTGTCCAAGTGACGAATCAACGGTTTTAATTTATATTTAATTTCAATTTTCTTCTAGAAAATTCCGAGGAGCATTGTCTCAACACTGAAGAGATGGGTGGACATGCCAACAAATGGCAGGGTAACCCTTGAAGCTCCTGATGAACCTACACATGTCATCACTCCTTCGTCGTACTACATCTCCAAAAACGACGGCAGGATGGTAATAGAAAAGTCTTCTTTCAGAGACTTCATATCAGCTGCATCCTTTGTTGAAAAGAACGTTGTTCTAATCACTTTCAAAGAGCCCCATGACCGTTCTGTGTCCATCATCATTCAGCGCATTCTGTAGATTCCGTCGGAACCAGCACCTAAAATGGAAGCAAGCAGTGTATCTCCTAGAATGTTCAACGCTCGTTTCATGATGATGCCTCCAGGAGCAAAACACTGATTACTATAAGTTTTCTAGTTAGGATGGTAGAGTAATGTAACTATTATGGACCATGTGCTTGCTTGAACTATCGGAATGATCTTTTGCAACTTATGTAGCTCTTACGGACACTCAACTTGCTGTTTCAACCATCGGAATGATCCTTTGCAACAAATGCTGTTTGAACTATCGGAACGATTCATTCAAAAAAATGTAGTTCTTATCCTTTGAAAAGTTCACAATTCAAAAAACCAAAAAACAAAAAGATTCATTTTCAAAAATCAAACGAAACAAGAATCAGTTTGTGATTCAAATCCTCTAGCAATGCCATGTTATCAAACTTATTCAAACCATCTAGTGAAACATATCTCAATTAAAAACCAAACAGGACTCCGTTTTCAAGTCCAAACTATATTTACTTCAACTTTTCCTAAACACACACTTGTGCACCGAATAACATAAAAACCGTGCCTCCCGAACCAAGGAAGATTGTTAATTGAAAAAAACGTTTTCACAACAAAGGCATGACCATGCATCTGATGAGTGTTCTACTGTTTACACGACTACTTTCACAGCCAAAGATGGAATACGCACATATGGATCACGCACAAAGCACGCAACGAATAAAAAAAATTCAACGAACAAGATAAGTGAAAATCTTAAAAAAACAGATAAAACAAACGAAATCACTAATTGAGGAGCGGTCGCCTGTTTCCGAAAATCAACGCTTGGAACCGCCGGGTGACTAGCAACTGCTATTTGGCGGTTTCCTTTTTTTGCACGACAAAAGATCCCTTTCACTTTTTCGACTCCATTTGCATCCTCTTCCTCGAAAGTTCCTCGCCGGCCGCAGTTCACCAACGCACACCTCCAGCCATGGACGACGGGAAACTAACAACGCTCACCGAACACATCACTACCCACGGTACAACCGTGCTGGAGGTGGTGTACACCAACGACCCAAGGACTGTGGAGCGGATCATCAAAAAGTACGAGGAATGGATAAAGGAGGAGAAGAACAAGTTCGTCGGCCTCGACCTCGAGTACACACGTAAGAGCAGTTACATACGACAAGGGATCGCCGTCGTCCAACTTGCCATGCGCGAGCATGTCCTTGTATACCACTACTGCAGATCCAAGCGCTCCCAGGCGTTAGTTGACTTCCTGCAACGGAAAGCGGTAACTTTCACTAGCGTCGACACCAGGAACGACAAGACCATGCTTGCCCGTGCATGGATCAAAATTCCAGACGAGCACCACGTCGACATCCAGAGGCTATTCTGCATCAAGGGTGGTGGAGAAAGGGACTCCATGGGTGACCTTGCAGCGGCCATCATCGACCCCTCATACAAGAACATGAAGAAATCATTCCCAAAGGAGAAGCACCAGTTCTGGGAGTGGAAGCCACTTTCCCCGATACACCTTGAGTACGCGGCAAAGGACGGGTATGTTAGCTACGAGTTGTACCGCAGAATCCTAATCATCAAGAACGGGCTACGTCACCTCCACCAACAACCAATGAAAGAAAGACTCCGCCCACGTAAGAACAAAGACGAGAGATCTTCCAGCGGCTGGAAGCGCCGGAAGGGAACCGTGGTTAGTAAATTGCAAGAAAATGGATGTCTACATTAAACTAGTAGGAACTACTATTATCATAATTTAGATTGTATGAACCTATGTTGTAAATATGTTTGTTGTTGCTCAAAGATGCTCTGTGTATTGTATTACTATTTTACGTTTGAACTTTGAACACAGTGGTGTGCTCATGTACAAATGCATACTACGTTTTGCATGTCTAAATGCAATTAATAAGTTATGTCCCAGTATTGAGCAAGCATATATTGTATCCATGATTATAGAACGAGAGGTATGTCGCACGATATTGTATTATAATTTTCATACTCAACCTTTACAAGATGCATCGTGCATTTACAAGAATATGTGATGATATCGTTGTAAACTTTCAGTACAATGCTTATTAAACATTGGCGTGAACAATTCAGAAATATTGCAGAAGAACATTCGGTACAAAGACACAAGCGACAAGAACTTTGTTACTTTAACCACATTGAAAAAAAATCACACAACACAACCATTTCACATCAAACACCGCTCCGTCCATTCAGAACATCCTTGCTATTGCACACAGGTTCCTCTCCGTACACCAGTTCTGCATGATGCCACAAAACTACACTACCGTGTGCAACTGACCTATGTACAAGCGTGGCTCTCTAAGTGTCTACTCAATCCATGCCCGTGGTGCCACGTAACCGCGACCCTAGAGACTTCACACCTGTGCATCCACAACCGAGCCCCACTAACCAAATATTCGGACCGATGCCTCTACTGCCGTACATCCGTGCCTCTAGAAACTTGACAGCAGCAAGAGGGTTCAAAACCGTGCCTCCACACAACCGTGCTTGTACTGACTTCACTTCCATGCCTCTCTTTGCTTGATCAACGTGCCTCACATGAAACCCACAGTAACTCTACGTGTTACGCATGCTTGATCGCCAGTGCAACTTTGGTGCTACACAGACGCGTCTCTCAGTATACCCGTGCCTCCACACAACCGTGCCTGTACTGACTATAATTCCATGCCTCCGTTTTGCTCAATCGACGTGCCTCACATAAAACCAACAGTAACTCTACGTGCTACACACACACGTGTCTCTCGCATGAAACCCATAGTATCTCTACATGTTCGGCACGCGTGATCGCCCGTACAACTTTGGCGCTACACACACGTACCTCTCAGTATACCTGTGCCTCCTCACAACCGTGCCTGAACTCACTTCAATTATGTGCCTTCATTTGCTTAATCCACGTGCCTCACATAAAAGAGATGCACATCCGTGCCTCAGAGTAAACAACACACGTGCCTCTACTGTATTGATAACTATGACCCCAATTAAATAACATCCGTCCAAAAAACATCTTTAAAAGAGATGCACAGCCATACCTCTTCTACAAACATACAACAGCAATGAACACTTTGGTTCATATCGTTTCATATATCTAGATAACATTAAACCGTAGCATAGATTTTTAAACAAAATCCATTTATGTTCAAAGGCTATAACTAACATCACTGCGCCAGAAGATTGAAGATAACAACAAGCCTCCCATCACGCTCTTTGAAAGTTATCAGCACCAAGCTGTTTACTTCAATAGACGATGCCTGGAGAAAATCACTGAAACATTCCTGTTTGAACACCATTCTACTACCCAAGCCAATGAAGTAGGAGCAAGGAGTGCTCACATATATATATCATCATCACCAGATTCCAAAGTAACTTCAAGGGTTAAAACGCCAGTCCTAGGAAAAGTCACAAACTCCTTCAAACTCCTCACAACAATACCAGGAATAACCTGACAAAAAACATCAAGCTATCAGAAATAGAACAAAAATTCAAAACTATAAATAGAGAAAATAATAAAAATAAATAAATAAACAGAAACAAAGAAAAAACAGTGGAAAAAAATTTGACCATATGATGACCATTAACATTCATGGAATCAATCCTGTGAACAAAAGGACAACAGGGGATGTAGTCATCATCAAAGAGTTGACACCTCATGAAATACATCTGCTGATAATTAAGAAAAACACCACGGGTGTAATAACAACTCCCAACAAGTTCCATCTCAGAGTCGCTCAAACCATCAAGAGCTACAAAATATAATTACACAGGCTCAAGGGAACAGAAAAATCATCATGTGCAATAAAACAAGCTAAAAACTTCCTTAAAAATAAACCTTACCAACAGACGGTAAAGGAGACAACGCATCTCAACGACCAACACGATAAAAATCAATACCAATCCACGTTCCATAATGTTCAAGCCTAATGGTCATTATATCACGAGGACGAACACCATAATCACTGACCAATCGTTCCCAGGAAGGACCATGGAATTTGCTCCTCAACCGACCATGACTAAACATAACACCATACAAATAACCCTCATTGCACTAAAGAGCAAGATCAGTATCTTCGTCACCCCTCCTTATGGCTAAAGCCCTACACTCCTCGATGTAAACAGCAAGATGAGCTCTACCACTGCACGGAACATACTGCACAACAAATCAAAACAAGGATCATAATCAAAACCTAAACAGCATGAGCAGCACCAAAAGAAATAAGCGTGTGTGCCAAAAATTGAACAATTATAAAATGATATTCTTACAACACGCCTCCAACAACGCCGATCCAGGACCACACTGAACCCATCTACAGAAGAATCAACAGAAGAACACGGGCCACCAGGCATGCGGCAAAAAGGACAAGTCATAACTGCAAGGAACACAATGATTATCAAGAAATAATCCCACAAAACCTAGTTGAAACTTGACATCTGATAGTGTTGGTAGTCCCCACCCGTAACTACCCCATAAATCTCCATATCCGGGAAATATAATGGGAACAAAAAGAGAAACGAGAAAGGGAAACAGGGAACCCACGAAGGCAACCGGTAGGGAACGGCTATATCGCGAACGGGGAAGCGTGGTCGACGCTAAAGAAGGACCGCCGTAAGAGCAGGCAACAAGCGCGGTGGCCGAGACAGGGGCCGCCGTAACCATGCGACAAGAGCGGCAGCCGCGACGGGCGGAGACGACGGCAAAGAAAGAACAGTGCTCCACGACGGTTCGCCCACACCGGAGAGAAACAGATCTTAAAACAGATCAAAAGGTTTTACAAAACATTAAAAGTATAAGGACTAAAGTGAAAAAAGGAAAAACCAGAAAGGGAAATCGGAGACCGGAAAACACGGGAGACGCCGTGCGCGCGACACTGAGCACCTCGGAAAAGTCTCACGACCGCTCCGCACGTGACACTTGGCGCGTGGGGAGCGCTCCCCGACTAATCGTTGCGAGGAGCGCTCCTCAATTAGTGATTTCGGTCGTTTTCTAAGTCCGTGCCAAGGCAGATTGCACCATGGGCCTCTGCTAAATCTCCTGGCGGTGGGCATTATCTCTGTGATTGGCGTGTGTGTGCATTAGCGCTGCAGCCCTACCGTCCTATTCCTTTGCAGCCTGCTTCTGGTCTTCCATAAAGATCTGATTCATACGGCGACGCAGGTCGCATCACCCACCAATTCTTCATGCTACGGCCAATGAACTAGCCGAGGTTAACACATCACATCATTTACTAACATCTCTCAACATCTTGTATTATATTGAACCTCTACATCCAATTTAAGTTATCTTGTTGTGTGATTTGTGATGGGTAGATGCGCTAGGATAAGGCACCACTAGTAGAAAACAGGGCATAGGTCACAGGGCAGTTTTCACATTAGCCCCGGTTCAGTCACGAACCGGGACCCATGGGGGCATTCGTCCCGGTTCGTGAGCCCAGGGGGCCGGCCGGGGCCTCGTGGGCATTGGTCCCGGTTCGTATGGAACCATTTGTCCCGGTTCGAGCCACGAACCGGGACTATTGGTCCTCGCAACTGGCCCACAACCATTTGTCCCGGTTCTTGGCATGAACCGGGACAGAAGGCCCGGATTTAGTACACGTTCATGCCACGAACCGGGACCAATGAGGTGCCTATATATACCCCTCGCCCGCGAGCAGAGCACTCCAGTGCTCTGTTTTTCTCTGGCCGGCGAGGGGAGGGCTTTGTGGTGCTCTAGCTCACCTCCTATGCACATGAGGTGTTCGATGAAATGCCCGAGCCACACTAATTAAGCTTTGTCCTCTCGAAGCTCGACCTCAAAGCTCCATTTTCCTCGAGATTTGTCTAGGTTTACCGGCCCGTCACGTCCCATTCCCGTCTTCACCGCCGTCGACCACCCGCGCCGATCTCGTCGCCGGCACCACCGAGGTGAGCCTCTTGTTCTTATCTTCTTTTTGAAAGAAAAAAATTCTTACTTTAGATAGATACTTTTCTAATTTTCTTACTATTTTATTCCTTCTTATTACATAGTGCGATGGTTTTGGTATCCGCCCCCGTCGGCCCTCATCCTGTCTATGATTCGGATGTGGTATATATTATCTTTTTATAACTATTTGATTCATTTATTGTTTATGACAAATATACCGACCAGCGTGACATAGATTTTATTTATCTAGGAGGTGGTTGAACCGGAAATTCTAACCGACCCTATTGTCGAGAGGTTAAATTTAGTTGAAGAAGAAAACAATTACTTGAAGGAAAAAATAAAAAAAATTGAGGAGGAGAAGATGATATTGGAGTTGCATGTTGCGGATGTCGTCGATGATCACAAGATCAAGATGGATGCAATGCGCTTGAAGATTAGAAAGATTAGAAAATATGCCATTCATACCGAGGCTTGGTATCATTATGCCGTTGGATCAATTGTTACCTTGGTTACGATTATGATCGCATTTGTTTTCGCATTGAAATGTTTTACATAGTTTCAATGTATGGTTTAATTAATTAGATGCTCTGGAGAGCTATATATATGTTGTTAGATGAGAACTATGTATGTACTTTGGTTTTAATGTGATGATGAACTTCTATTAATTTGGTCACTTAATTATCTATTCATGATGTTCTGTAATAGTTTTTGACACACTTAATTATATATAATGCACGCAAATGAACCGGCAATGGATGTACGGTGACAGACACACCTCCGAGTACTGGGCTGAGTTTGCAGCTGACCCAAGGAACGTATGGTTTGGTTTAAGCGCGGATGGCATTAATCCATTCGGGGAGCAGAGCAGCAATCACAGCACCTGGCCTGTGACTCTATGTATGTATAACCTTCCTCCTTGGATGTGCATGAAGCGGAAGTTCATTATGATGCCAGTTCTCATCCAAGGCCCTAAGCAACCCGGCAACGACATTGATGTGTACCTAAGGCCATTAGTTGAAGAACTTTTACAGCTGTGGAATGGAAACGGTGTACGTACGTGGGATGAGCACAAACAGGAGGAATTTAACCTGCACGCGTTGCTGTTTGTAACCATCAACGATTGGCCTGCTCTCAGTAACCTTTCAGGACAGACAAACAAGGGATACCACGCATGCACGCACTGTTTAGATGACACTGAAAGTATATACCTGGACAAAAGCAGGAAGAATGTGTACCTGGGACATCGTTGATTTCTTCCGACCAACCTTCAATGTCGAAAGAAAGGCAAGCATTTCAAAGGCGAGGCAGATCACCGGAAGAAGCCCGCCATGCGTACCGGTGATCACGTACTTGCTATGGTCAATGATTTACACGTAATATTTGGAAAGGGTCCCGGCGGACTAGCTGTTCTGAATGACGTTGAGGGACACGCACCCATGTGGAAGAAGAAATCTATATTTTGGGACCTACCCTACTGGAAAGAGCTAGAGGTCCGCTCTTCAATCAACGTGATGCACGTGACGAAGAACCTTTGCGTGAACCTGCTAGGCTTCTTGGGCGTGTATGGGAAGACAAAAGATACACCTGAGGCATGGGAGGACCTGCAACGTTTGCACGAAAAAGACGGCATGCCTCCGAAGCAGTATGAAGGTCCTGCCAGCTACGCTCTTACGAAAGAAGAGAAAGAAATCTTCTTTGAATGCCTGCTCAGTATGAAGGTCCCGACTGGCTTCTCGTCGAATATAAAGGGAATAATAAATATGCCAGAGAAAAAGTTCCAGAACCTAAAGTCTCATGACTGCCACGTGATTATGACGCAACTGCTTCCGGTTGCATTGAGGGGGCTTCTACCGGAAAACGTCCGATTAGCCATTGTGAAGCTATGTGCATTCCTCAATGCAATCTCTCAGAAGGTGATCGATCCAGAAATCATACCAAGGCTAAGGAGTGATGTGGCGCAATGTCTTCTCAGTTTCGAGCTGGTGTTCCCACCATCCTTCTTCAATATCATGACGCACGTCCTAGTTCATCTAGTCGACGAGATTGTCATTCTGGGGCCCGTATTTCTACACAATATGTTCCCCTTTGAGAGGTTCATGGGAGTCCTAAAGAAATATGTCCGTAACCGCGCTAGGCCAGAAGGAAGCATCTCCATGGGCCATCAAACAGAGGATGTCATTGGGTTTTGTGTTGACTTCATTCCTGGCCTTAAGAAGATAGGTCTCCCTAAATCGCGGTATGAGGGAGACTGACTGGAAAAGGCACGCTTGGAGGGGGAACTCAATAATATGCAGGGACGGATATTCTTGGTCTGAAGCACACTACACAGTTCTACAGAACTCTACCTTGGTGACCCCGTATGTCGATGAACACAAGAACAGTCTGCGCTCCAAACACCTGGAGCAGTGTGACGACTGGATTACATGTGAACACATCAGGACTTTCAGCAGTTGGTTGGAAACACGTCTCAAAGGTGACACCACTGTTTGTGATGAGTTGTACTCGTTGTCCAGGGGACCATCTTCGACTGTATTGACTTACAAAGGATACGAGATAAATGGGAATACATTTTACACGATCGCCCAAGATCAAAAGAGCACCAACCAAAACAGCGGTGTCCGCTTTGATGCAGCAACCGAGAGGGGAAAGGACACATATTATGGTTACATAATGGACATATGGGAACTTGACTACGGACATGATTTTAAGGTCCCTTTGTTTAAGTGCAAATGGGTCAATCTGTCAGGAGGCGGGGTACAGGTAGACCCACAGTACGGAATGACAACAGTGGATCTGAACAATCTTGGGTACATTGACGAACCGTTCGTCCTAGCCAATGATGTGGCACAGGTTATCTATGTGAAGGACATGTCTACCAGACCGAGGAAAAGAAAAGATAAGGAAGCGAATACATCATACGATGAGCCAAAGCGGCACATAGTTCTTTCAGGAAAAAGGGACATTGTGGGAGTGGAGGGCAAGACAGACATGTCTGAAGATTATGAAAAGTTTCATGAAATTCCTCCCTTCAAAGTCAAGGCTGACCCAAGCATCCTGATAAACGATGAAGATTATCCATGGTTACGGCGCAATAAGCAAATGACACAAGCGAAGAAAAAGTGAAGACTTTCTCCCGCAACTATTATGATGATACCATGCCAACTTTGTAATAGACGAGTATGATACCATTGTCCGTTTTGTACAAGAAGTGCATCTAGTTTTTGCCGTAACCCTCTCAACTTTCTTGCACATGCTATGTGGATGAAATGATGATACCATGCCAACTTTCAACCTTTTCAGAGTTCATTTGAAATGCTTTATAAGCCCTGAGTGCAGAGAGGTTAGGCCCGTAAGCCTGCTTTAGAGAGGAGCTCGACAGCTCAGGCGCACCGCACCTTATAAACAGGTGCGGCTCTCTCTTAGCTAGCGAGGTGGGACTAAACTCACCACCACGCCGCTGTGCAAGGCCATTGGTCCCGGTTGGTGGCACGAACCGGGACGAATTTCACCCTTTGGTCCCTATTGGTGCCACGAACCGGTACTAATGAGGCTGTGGCCCCACGAGCACCTTTAGTACCTATTCGTGGCACGAACCGGTACTAGAGTTTCTTACTAGCTAAGCAGTTTTTTAGTCCCACCTCGCTAGCTGAGAGGCACTAGGAGCGGTTTATAAGCCCTGAGTGCAAAGACGATGAAGAAGAGGCGCAATGCTCACGTTGCTTAGCTTCAAGCCTTGAGGAATAAGGTAGACTGCATCGAGCTATGTGCAGTGCAGTCTACACTATTCCGAAAGGCTTAAAGCAAATCAACGCGCATTGCGCCTCTTTTTTATTTTTAATCATTAAAAGCAAAAAGAATTTTCATAAAGAACTTTTTTTGATAGAAACTTTAATAGCAGAAAGAATTATCATAAAGTAAAATAAATAAGTAATTAGAAACAAAATAAAATAAAATAAATAAGTTTTTTGTTGTAAGTAGAAACAAAACAAAATAAATATAGCAAAAAAGAAAACTAAAAAACTAAATACAGCAAAAAGAATTTTCATAAAGAACTAATGGCACTAATAGAAAGTTTATATGTTTTCTAAAACTAATGGCACTAACAGACAGTTTATAATTTTGCTGACCTAAAAGCAAAAAGAATTAAAAAATAAAGCAAAAAACAAAAGAAAATAAATAATGCAAAAAACAGAACCAAAAAACTGGAAAAAAAAATTAAAAAACTGCCACCTATTGGGCCACCACGGCCTGAATACGACTAGAAACCCAACCTGGGCCCGGATTCAGGCCCGCAGAAGTCCCAATAGGCCAACAGACAGCACAGTGTGACATTAGGCCCGTAAGCCTGCATTTGAGAGGAGCTCGAGAGGGCAGCCGCGGTGGGGCTTATAAACCACTCCGAGCCCCTCTCAACTAGCGAGGTGGGACTAAACTTTTGGCCGCGGGCAGCGCAAGGCCTTTGGTCCCGGTTGGTGTCACCAACCGGGACCAATGCCCCCCTTTAGTCCCGGTTGGTGCCACCAACCGGGACCAAAGGCCGCCGCTTCCCGCCCTTTGGGCTGCTGAAAAGAGGCCTTTGGTCCCGGTTGGTGGCACCAACCGGGACTAATGCCCACCTTTAGTCCCGGTTGGTGCCACGAACCGGGACTAAAGGCTTTGCTATATAAGTCCACACTTAGGAAATTTTCGACATACCTCGCCAGTTGCCCCCGACGCCGCCAGGCTGCCTGTGCTCGCCGTCGCCGCCCGCTCCTCATCGCCGTCGCCCCGCGCCCTTGCCTCGATGGGTCGCCGCCCGGTGCTCGTCGCCGTCGCCCTGCCCCCACGCGCCGCCCCGCCTCGTGCTCCCCTGCTCGCGCGCGCCGCCTCGGCGACCCGAGCCCCCCTGCCCGGCCCGCCCGTGCTCGCCGGCGCCCTCGCCGCCCCCGCCCCGTCCCGGCCCCGCGCGCCGGCGCCCTCGCCGCCCCCGCCCCCGCCGTCGCCATCGTCCTAGCCGCCCCCGCTGTGAGAGCCGCCGCCCCGGCTCTGTTTTTTTATTTTTATTAGTTTAATTTTTTTGTTCATATGTGATGTATATGTGTATGTGGCTATAATGTATATGTGAACAAAAAAATTGTATGTATGTAGATGTTCAAAATGTATGAATATATATGTCAAAAATGTTTTTTTGTTCATAGAAAGTTTTTTATTCATATATAGAAAGTTTTTATATATGACAATGGATATATACTCGATATATATGAGAAATGATGATCCACATGGAAAAGTTTTATATATGCAAAAGTTACAATTTTAGAAAAGTTTTATATATCTAGCTAGGAAGGGAAGAAGAAGAAAAAGAAGGATAGGAAAGAAGAAAATAAGAAGAGGAAAGAAAGAAGAAGAGGAGAGGAAGAAGAGGAGATATAAATAAGAAGAGGAAAAAAGAAGAAAAAGAAGAGGAGAAGAAGAAAGGAATAGAGGAGAAGAAGAAAAAATAGAAAATATTCTATTTTTTCTTCTTCTCCTCTATTCCTTTCTTCTTCTCCTCTTTTTTTTTCTTCTTTTTTTTCTTCAATCCTCTCCTCTATTCCTTTCTTCTTCTCTCCTCTTTTTATTTCTTCTTCGTTTTCTTATGTTTTATCGGGTCTGTCGTCGTCGATATATACCCCTCCCGATAACTTCAACACGAGGGGGGATAACTTCAACACGAGGGGGGGTCGATATACCCCCTCCCCGATAACATTATTTTCCCGTGTATATATGTCGTCGTTGTCGATATAACCCCCTCCTGATAACTTCAACACGTGGGGGGGTCGATATACCCCCTCCCCGATAACATTATTTTCCCGTGTATGTATGTTGTCGTTGTCGATATTACCCCCTCCCGATAACTTCAACACGAGGGGGGATAACTTCAACACGAGGGGGGGTCAATATACCCCCTCCTCGATAACATTATTTTCCCGTGTATGTATGTCGTCGTTGTCGATATAAAACCCCCTCCCGATAACTTCAACATGTGGGGGGGGGGGTCGATATATACCCCCTCCACGATAACATTATTTTCCCGTGTATGTATGTCGTCGTTGTCGATATATATAACTCCCTCCCAGATAACTTCGACATGATGGACGGTCGATATGTATACCCCCTCTCGACCGTGATAACTTATACCACGGGAGCACCCCCCGGCCCTCTCGCTCGACCAAAACTCTCGAGGACACCCAAACCCTAGAAAAAAATGATGTCGATCTCCTACCCCCTCCCGCCGCGCCCCTACCCTTGAAGCGTTGCCTAGGCCACCCCAAACCCGGAATAAGCTAGGTCTACGTTTGCACTAATATATCCACCTGCTGTCATGTTTGTGTAATAATTGCCATGTTGTAATATTTGCAGAAACAATGGAGCACGGACGAGATGAGCAAGCAGAAGATGTGTTGGGGGACATAATCTTAGCCGAAGGTGATATCTTGTCGTATCTTAACGACAATGATGGTATGGAAGAACAGGGTGAAGAAGCAGGCTACGGTGATCGAAGAGTGGAGGAGGAAAGACATGATTATGATGGCTCCGGTGACCCAATGCTGGTGCAAGAAGGAGCCCGTGGTGACGGCTCCGGTGACCGAACAGAGTCCGGCCAGGTAAATATATTAGTTAAGCCTGTGCTGACTAGCTAATTGATGCATTCATTGTTTTGGTATGTACACATATTAATTAACACTCGTCTTTCTTCTTTTTTCTAGCCCTCCGGATCGAGCACAACTTCGGTAAAGAGACGAGGCCCGAAGAGAAAGTTGCGCTCGGATGAAAGGTTTGAGATCACAGCAATCGCGCGCGACGGCCAACCGATTGAACCCCTCCGGACAAAGGATGCTTTTGCTGCTCGGTGCGGGGTTCTAGTTAGGGACAAGATCCCGATCAGCATCCACCAATGGTATAAGCCTAAGAAGGAAGACCCTGAGGTGTCTTATGTCAATGATATGCAGAAAGATGATCTTTGGACTGAGCTGAAGGCAAATTTCACCCTACCGCCAGAGGAGGATCCGGAGAAGCCAGTTATAGAGCAATTAATCAAGTCTCATGCTCTTAAAAAGATGGCAGACCTATTCAGGAGGTGGAAGAATGAGCTGAAAACTTTTGTCGACAAAGAAGAGACACCAAAATTCGTCGGCCGGTATGAGAAGATCAGAGATCACTGGCCCGCATTTGTGGCCCACAAGACATCGGAAAAGAGTAAGAAGATGTCAGCGACAAACAAGCAGAATGCTGCGAAGAAGAAGCTTCACCATCACACGGGGTCAGGTGGCTACCTCAAAGCCCGACCTAAGTGGGCCAAGTCTGAGAGGGATCTGCTTGATAAAGGGATCGAACCAGAGACATTGAACTGGCCAGACCGTTGCCGGACTTGGTTCTTCGGGGCTGGCGGAACCTTGGACCCTGTATCAGGGAGGTGTCGTTGGACGGACGAGCAACTTGCAATACCCGTCAAGAAGCTTAAGCACTATATCGATGCAGCGCGGCAAGGGACGTTCGTTCCAGACAGAGAGAACGACGAGCTCACAATGGCCCTCGGGAATCCTGAGCACCCTGGACGGACACGAGGCACGCCAGGCTCCGTTCCGTGGAAGGCTGGTTTTCCGGACGCGGGCGGTTACAAAACCCAAGAGAGGAGGAAAAAAGTGGAGCAGATCCAAATTCAGAAGCTGCACGAAAGGGTTCAAGCGCTAGAGGAACGAGACGGCAATCGAGATGCCGAAACTGCCCCCGAAGCTACACCGCCATCTCAGCATAGAAGCAGTGTGGCTTCCACCGAGCTACCTCTGCTGGAGCATGCGGCTACTCCTAGCTACCCCGTGGATGCTATCACGGAGTCTCAACATTGCCACCTTATGGCGGAATGGCAGAACTTGAAAGTCAAGGCGGCTGTTGGCTCTGTTTTACCTACTGAACGCGGCGCAACCTACCACTGTGGGCCGATTCCAGAAGGATATGCTAGGGTGATGGTGGATGAAATAACAGAGGGATTTGAGGACCTCCAGCTTGACCACCCTACCGGTGAAGGGGAGACTCGGCTGGGTTTAGCTCTGAAGACTCCATGCCTATGGCGGAAGGAGCTCATCAAGCTTCCGAACTGGACGGCTCCGGCGAGTAAGGGCACTCCGCCTCCTCCTCCGCCTCCTCCTCCGGCGAGTGATCAGGGCACTCAGCCTCCTTCTCCGGCGCGTGGCGGCACTCCGCCTCCTTCTCCGCCAGCGCCGGCGCGCCAGAGCAGCCAGCCTCCTCCTTCTTCGCCTCATCAGCAAGGGCGGAAGAGACCCGCCGCCGATGCGGCTGCTCCGGCGCGTCGTAGTCCTTCTCCTCCGCCTCGTAAGCAACGAAAGAAGACAGCCGCTCCGTCTGCTCTGCCGGTGTCTAGCAGTACAGCTGCCAGAGGCGGGAGGCAATACAGATTCGGTCCTTCTCTGAAGACTCCAGAGAAGTTACCATATGAGAGGACCGAGGAGGAGAACGCGAAGATCATGCGAGCCAAAGTGAAGAACTTCTTTGAAGGGGTCAAAGCAAAGAAACATCCACCTCCGGAGGAGAAGGTAGATCCGGTGAAAGCAAAGCGCACTCTGGCTGCCCTGACAAAACCACCAAAGTCTCCGCCAAGAGGCAACTATGAGCGCGTTCTTGGAAAGGCATATGCCGAAGCAGAGCGGTCGGGAAGTACTGTCAGTGATAAAAGGATGAAAGAACGACGAGCTGGGAAAAAAATTGCCCAACTCGGCGAACAAGCGAACCAATCGTGCCCCCCGCTCAAGGTGTCAAAAGACATCGTCGCTAATGATCCGGGTATGGTGCCCGGTTATAGCAATCTTGGAGATTACCTGCCCGACGATGTACATTATGAAATCATGGAGGTGGACAACCACAAATACCATTACGGGAAGCCTCTCGTCAAAGATGTCAGATCTCTAAGCACGATGATGCGAAGACTACATGATTGGTACATGAAAACCTGCAGAGAGTCTGATGGGATGAGTACTTTGACGCTGAGAGTTAAACCGGAGCATGACCTCGTTGGAATTGAACTGCTGAATGTTCCATTTGAGGATTTCTTCCAGTTTTACAATCTAAAGTCCCTCGATAAAACAACGATCACTTGCTACTGTCTGTAAGTAGTACTACTTCTGTCATTAAGTCTCTCTATATAGGTCAGCTCTTTCATTGCATGTACTTATACTTATCCTCACTATATTATGCAGATTGAAGATCGCCGAATTGAAGAAAAGACAAATCGGTGATATTGGGTTCATCAACACAAATCTCATAGATGCATATACGGTTGAAAAACATCCCAAAGAAGCCGAGGCCAACTTGCTACAATCGTTGGTATTAAATCAAAACAAAGATATAATACTCTTTCCTTACAACTTCAAGTGAGTGTTACTGTCTTCTGCATATTCGGTTTCCCTTATTAGTCCAGGTTATGGTAATGTAATTGATGACTTATGCATGCATGCGCAGCTTCCACTATATTCTCCTAGAGATTAAGCTTGAGCCGGGAGTAGTAACCGTCTTAGACTCGAGACGAAAAGATCCCCAGGACTGTGCGAACATGACTCAAATGCTCTAGAAGTAAGTTAAATCGATCATTATCCACCATATCAGCAACTTTGTTCATTTCCTGATATCAAGTAATTGTTTTCTTTGTCTGGCAGGGTTTGGAGAAAATTCACCTCAAAAGCCCCGGGACTGCCGAACCAGCTGCAATTTAGACACCCGAAAGTAAGTACTATAGTAGCATGTTCCGCGCATCTCCTAATGATTCAAGCGCTAGTTTGATCAATACCATTTAGCATGCTTGCTTATCAGTTTGATTGACCTCTATTTCTTGTAAAGTGGTTGTGGCAGCAACCCGGGAATAATTACTGTGGATACTACGTTTGCGAGTCCATCCGCTACCATACCTGTGAGCGGGGCTCCACTGAAGAACAATATGAAGTGCGTAAGCAATAATATTCACAATTTTATTTTATTACCATCATTTGTGTTGAGTTTCATTTATTCATATATATATATGTATTGACCCCCTTCTTCAAATTAGATTTTTCGGAAGCGGGATCAACTCCTAGCAGAAGATCGTATGCTAGGAATTCAAGAGGAATTGGCGGCATTCTTCCTTGACCACGTGATCGCTGAAAACGGAGAATACTATGTGGACCCTGTGTTCCTAGAATATAATTAGGAGATTGTATTGTAAGAGATAATTATTGTATATATGTAGCCGGTAGTGTCGGATAGATATACGAGAACTTGTTGTTCGACCAATATCTCGGAGAAGGAGAGGTGGTCGATATCACTTCTCTCTGTATGCATATGTTCATGACGATCTTCTGTTTCCTTCATTTGATTACTAGCTAGCGTGTCTACTCCTCTCCATACGTATATAGTACGTAGCGTCGACCAAGCACGGAGATAAGAGAGGACACTTCTCTCTATTAATTAGCTAGCTAACACAATATATGAAACACCTAAATTAACCCCCCAAAACCCCTAAACCACCCCCTTTCAAAAAAAACAAAAACCTCAGCTCCTGCCAGGTGCTGACGCGTGGATGCCTATTGGTCCCGGTTGGTAGCACCAACCGGGACCAAAGGCCCTCCTGCCTGGGCTCCCCGCACCGGCCACGTGGACGGCCTTTAGTCCCGGTTCGTGTAAGAACCGGGACTAAAGGGCTAGGGCATTAGTAACGACCCTTTAGTCCCGGTTCCTGAACCGGGACTAAAGGCCCTTATGAACCGGGGTAAAAGCCCCTTTTCCTACTAGTGCACCTGCAATAGTTTGAAAGCTTGGTCGAGCATCCGTAAACAATTATGGTTCTTGCATATGCCCGCCAACGACGACTAGCCGATCTACTTGGACCTAGCGGCAAAGGGGATCAGGAGGGGCGGATTTGGTTCTCTAGCATGTATTCTAGCAACGTTGATCAATTTTTGCTAACTAAACAATAAAATTTCCTATACAATCAGTGATGATTTCTCATTAAACCCTATATAAATCCAATTTAAAAGCCTGTGATAGAACATGATTATTCTTGTTCGCATATCTTAAATTTTCATATGACAATGTTTATTAGCATGTCATTTTATGTCGTATTTTATAATAGTTTGATTATCAACTTCGTCTTTTTGGTGCATATGTGGAATTATTGACCAATATTAGCTATCGCTGCACACGCTCTAGTTGCCAAAAAAAACTTATGTGTCCAAGCTAAGTTTCATGCGGGTGACACTTGAGTATAAACTATTGGGTAGTATGTGAGGCATAATATTTGCTGGCTTCGTCGCCGTCTGCCCCCCTATGCCTAAATCCTGGCTCCGCCCCTGCCTATACTAGAGTACGGCAGGAATGTTTTCACAGAGCAAGCCTCCCCTGTGACTTGAGGGTCAAGTGCAGCCTATATTGCATACACAGCAGATGAGTTCCAGGGAGGAACGGCGCTGGTGCAAACCACCAGCAGGTTGGGTCAAGCTAAATTCGGAGGTGAGGGAGAGGCGCGGGCTGTGGCTGGCAACTAATGGCTGGAGAAAGGCGGCTTGTGCACTTCTGGAACGAATGGGGGATACACCCTCGTCCTCCTCAGTTTCACTGTGGGGCCAAGCCGACGGAGTCCGTCATCTTTCTGAAGTCTTCATTGTGGTTGTTCCTTTTCTTTTTGTCGTGCTCCAATTGAAAATCTAGATCATTGGATCGGGCGGTGGCAACGTTTTGGTGTCATGTCCTTCCTAAAGACACCGCCTTAAAGCTCATGGTTCATCGACATTCAACTTCACCTTTTCGCGTTATCTCACCGGGAATGGCTCCGGTGGTTCCATAGTGATGCTTACTGTCATCCCGTAGTCTACTTCGAGTTGTTCAGGGTGTTATTGTAGGTCTTTGACACCTATGTATCTGTGAGTGTGGATGTTGATTTGTTGTGTTGGGGTTTGTATCGGTTTGTATGTTGGTTGTCGTTTCATATATAAAACGGGGCGATAGCCTTTTTCGGCAAATAAATTTATATATAATAGACATGAATGCTCTATATGAAATTTGTAGTGTTCTCCCGATACCAAACCTCCGTCATCGTTCTGCAAGCTAGCTAGGGAGTAAGTATTATACTGGTATTTACTGTACGCACAGATTGCAAAGTGTTGTACCGTTGTTAAGATTTCGGGTTCCAAACATTTGCGACTGTGTGTAACCTTCATAATAATTCAAAACAATAATTACAGCAACATCGCATCGTTGTGTTACTCCGGTTTCCCTAGATGATGTATCAAAAGCCACACGACAGTAATGAACTCACCGCCGCTACTCAGCTGCCTAGCATGTGAATCCAGGCTGGAGTGTAGGGCAGCATAGCACAACATCTCTACCCACACTTCAAAGATCACTTCCATCAAGCCAAGCATGCTTGACTCCATGCCGAGAAGCTCCGCTGCAAGTTCGCACGCGTGTTCATCAGCGCGTCGATAAGCACATGTACCCGGGCTTTCGCTTCCAGTTGGTGAGTACCTCCACTGAAACAGAGAAGGCGGAAACTAGCTTATCGATGAGAATTATGACATGATCAATCTTGAGTGCATCTGAGTTAAATGAAATTCAGGTTATTTTCACTGTTTGATAATTGGTGGAGGATTAATAACAAGCGATTTCAAATGTAATCAAGTTTAACATTTTTTGCATAGCTAGAGTGAAATGGAAAGCAAAAGGTGCCCTTTTAATTTAGGTGAAAATGTGCTTTGTCCATAAAAGAACAACTGGACAATTAGTTTCAAAAAAAAAAAAAAAAACTGGACAAGCAAGGCAATCTTGTTGGGCCGCCAACATAAACATAGTAAGTTTTACTTCTAATTATAAAAAAAGTATGGCGGGCAACTGTTAATGTAAATTATATTTGCCTAAAAAGTGTAAATTATATTGTAGAAAAGGGAAAAATTTCTACAAAAAAAGGATCCTGAATTTGAGTAGAGTTGTTAGGCCATACCTCTCCCCCGTAATCGCTTAGGTAAGTGCTGTGCATAGACCCAGCAAGCTGCCCTCTCTCTAGGATCCTGGAGCCATTGGGGCCATCGTGGTGGAGCAACCCCTTGAGCTTGTGCCGCCATTTCTTCGGCGATGCGATCTCTGGACTGCTTTGATCAGCCAAGAAGATGTACCACGCAAGGGACAGCTCCTTGCAGGCCTGGACATACATGCCACGGGAACAAGGCCCGGCAGCATAGCGGGTTTGGTGACAAGCAGGAACACCATGTAATTGGATATCACCTTCACCGCCTCGGCAAGCGTGGTCCCCGAGTTTGGGGTAAACATGTTGTAAGAGCCTTGGACTTATGGAGGTAGATGTCGGTCGCCATGTGCCAAACAAGGATGCTCTGGTCCAAGTCAATGGTGGCGCTCCAGTGGCACCATCCGGCATGGTCCTTGTCCAGTCCCCTGCTTTCCAGTGCGCGGGTGCCCCTCGAGTTCCTGGCGTCTATTCTTGGCAGCGTCTTCAGCAGCAGCTCCCTGAGATCTGTTGCCGAGATGTCGATGGTGCCGGCGTAATGCACCGTGCTCCACCAGCCCCCCAGCCCGACCGCCGTCGCCAGCCTGCCGCCCAGCTCGGCGCGGTTGTGGGTGCACAGGTGGAGCAAGTTATACCGCCCGATGGAGCCTGACCACCTCCTCTTTCTTTTTTTTTAGAACACTAGTAAGTATGCACGTGCAACGCACGTTTCAACTAAAATACATTTTATTATGAAATATAAAAATTCTATCATCATATAAACCTTCTAAAAAATTTGATAACTCATACGAAGAGCATATGGTTCCTAATTCTATCATCATATAGACCTTTTATAGAAATTGATGCACCATGGCCACACCCCTTAGCTAGCGCCGGCAACCACTGTACCATAGATGTTTGTCTGCCACACATCACTGTTCATACTGTATCACAGAAACAATTTCATAGCACGATCTATCTAAGATTTTTCATAATTGTATCCAAAATTAACTAAATATAAGGTATACTATTTCCAATCAGAAAAATACCAATCCTATTTCCTTCTATTTGGTTCCTATGAAACGGACATTACAATAGGCACCGGAAATAAAATAAATTTGATATGCAAGTGTGCATAGAAATAAGTGGAATCCACATAAGCCGGTCAAATGACATAATTCATCTAAGTTGTAAGTACAAGTTTGTGCACCATGAAAACCAGTCAGAGAACTAACTGACGGACAAACCAGATGTGCAAGCCTAATAAAGGTAGAACTACTCATAACCTGAACAATGTAGCTCATTTGTGGCCAATTAGTGTTCATCTTTCCATGGCCAGGTCCGTATTTGCGACTATTCATTTAGAACAACATGCTTCTCTTGTAAACTTTCACAATATGTACGGGTATGTCATGTGCCCACATAAATCCTGCAACAGGTTTTTAATCATTCTTAAAATTGCATGCAACTATTCAGGATTATAAGTTGAATAGCTCTTATATGAGACCCGAAAAAATATAATAGGAGCTAACATGTCAGCAAACACGGACTACATTTTATAAGCTGCTCAAGAACACTCAACTCTTTCACTCAACTCTTTCATGGTCTATCTGGTTATATCCTTCCCGGGCTTCACAACAGAAGATAATCTAGATCACGTACACGTACAGAAGAGCCAATATGCCTGATTGGTACTTCAGTCAACATGAAGTTGTTTCATTGATGTACAACTATATATTGGTTGTGAGGGCACCCATTCCCGTTGAATGAGAATATGCAATCAAGTATGATCATGCACAGATGCATTACCGATGAGGTTAGTAAAATCCAGCATGATCCAACATAAGTGTTATTTTCTTGAACATGCTTAGAAGCATATTATCATGGTGTGTACATCTGTATGCTCCAAAAAAACTGAAATCAAATGTGCCATGGCACAGAAATGTCATAGTACGCCCCAAAAAATATTTTTCTTCTATACATGGACACAGAACAAGGTCTAATCAGAGATAACAAAACAAAAGCATCACAAAGTGCATACTTATTATCTTAACCATGAGACATCAATAATTACAAGCACCAAGAAAAGGGCAAATTTTCACCTTTGTACATATGTCAAGTGTGTAGTGCAGACTGCTGGGTGTTGCTCTCTCCTCGATCACACATGTTTCAAGTATGAACAAATTCTTCTGCATTTCTCCCTTTTGGATTGTAGCTACGGCCAAACAAAATGTGACACATCCTTCAACACTGGGTTGTAAATCTTCCTCCTAATCTTCAGCTTGTACCTGACCTTCCTCAACCCCTGCCACTTCTGTTTGGCATGACTTTCTCTTCCTCTACCACACCCTCTTCTTCCACCTCTACCTTTCTATCTCTGCCACTTGCATTGTCTCCCCCTTTACCAGATCATGTATATGTGCATAACCACAAACTTATAAGAAAGCTCTTTGAGACATCATAGTGACATTAGTAGTTCATGACAGAAAATATATTTTTTGCAGGAAAGAACAGTCTTGGTTGTTAAATATTAAAGAACAATCCAGTGATCATATCAAGAAGTCGGAGGCCCAGGATGCTCTGGTAATCTCACTACAAAATAGGAAGAAATAGCAATCAATCAGCGCCTTATGGAAATAAAGAAGAACACAATTAACTATGTTCTTGCTATTAAAGAAGCATACATAAAAACCAGCATCTATTGACAAGTCGGTACAATGACATTACTTCCAGTTTCAGAGAGCAAATGTATATAGCACTTCTTAAAAGGAAATATATATTATTTTTATTGGTATCTAATCACTATGTAGCAAGCATCAGACAGTCTTGCTATTTTGAAGTAACAGTAAGCAACTCCATACCTATTCGTTAATGTAGAGATGAACAATTGATTCAAGCAGACTCCACAGAATTCTTGTTTTAATTCAGATCGCTCCTGTAATAAAAATGAACTACAGATCAGAAAAATAAGTAAGCTTACTTGGCTGGAAGAAGTATGAAGATGAGATGATTCCACATTATTCTCAGAGATTCATTCATACCAAACGTGAGCAGAAGTCCATAATCAGGACGATTGGGAAATGCATCTCAAATACCAGGTTGCAGGAGTCGTGCACCTGTAGTTCTCTGGCTGCTCGGAACACAACAGCGATAGGAGACTTGTAGTGGGCAGGCGCGTCCACAACAATCAGCCTCGGTGGCGGTCTGTCATCCTCGATGGTGTCGTTTCCAGCTCGGTGCTCGATGGTTCCGCCTCATAACTCGTCGACAGCGTCCGTAGACCTCAAGCGGAGGCGGCGGCAGCAGCAAATCAAGCATGTGCGGCATCGGTGCCTACAATGTCGTTTGCATCCCATCGCTCACCCCGCACGGTGCTGTGCACGACGACATACTGACGCGCCGCCCCGTGCTTCCTTTACGCATCGGCGGGACACCACCGACTCCCATGCGTGGCCCGGATCTGGCCGCCATGGGCCCCGTGTGGCATTCAGGCCTCACCCGCGCCTGGATCCGACCGCTGCCTTCCCTACTGCGCGCGCCCTCCCGCCAGACGCTGCATCCCCTACAGAGTCGTAGGCCGCCGCTTCCCCTGGCCGTCTCCCCTCTGGTGGCCGCGCCGGCGACCAGAGAGAGCACAACCGCGCCTCCCCTTGTCTCCCGCTTGTGGCCGCACTCCTTCCCGGATCCAGCTTCCAGCGCACGCCGCTCTGGGCCGCTCCGGCGAAGAGCGTGCCGATGAGGGCGTTGTGCGGTCGACGGGGAGAGCTCCCGGGAGGATATTGGGGTTGCAATTGTAGGTCTTTTTCTGGAATCGATTGTGATTGTTGCGGGATAAGTGCGGAGGCGGGTGACAGAGTTTTCGTCCGCTCCATCAAACTGCTAAACGTACTTTTGACGTGGATTAGTGATCATCTGAACGGTTAGATTCAAATTTGTGGGTCTGATCATAAGGCCGTAATTTTTTTGTGTTGTTATGTGGAGGCTAGACTGAGTGTACTTAGCGATGAATATGTTTGCTTGTTTAATAGTAGTAGAGATAGACGTCAGGGACGTCCGGCTTTAAATTAATAAAGCTCTCAACACAGGCAGCATGCACAATCAACCAACGAAACGGACAAAAGGAGACCCAGTCTCCCGTAGTCTAACACATACCCGAAGCGAAACGAAAGAAGCATTACATGGCATGTCCAGCCAACTTAAGAGCACGCAGGCTCGGAGGAAACACTACCAAAAGGGCCACCCATCCCTATGAGATTGCGGAAGGAGGCGTCGGGGCTCGCGACGTGGAGTAGACAGAACGCAGGCGAGCTAGAGCCAGCAGATGTAGATCAGAGTCCTGTTGCCTTCCCAGCGGGGCCCATTGCTGCAAGAACAAGATGCATTTGTAGATTACGTCAGCAGGGTGAGAGGGGAACACACCCTCAATAGTAAACTTGTTACGAATGTTCCACAAAGCCCACAACATGGCCGCCGCACTTGTCCACATAACACGACGCGAAGAACCCTGGACTGAGGACAAAGACGACACTAGCTCTGGGCGGGAGTGTGGATCCCAATCCACCCCCGCGGCCTCCCGGACCGCGCTCCAGGCAAAGCGCGCCAAGGAGCAACGGAAGAACACATGGTCAGCGTCTTCCGAAACGCCACACAACGCTCAAGGGCCAGCGGCCGGGCCATTGCGTTTGGCAATATTGACAGAAGTAGGAAGGCGGTCTTGACAAAGTTGCCAGAGGAACACCTTGATCTTGAGAGGAATTCTAGCCTTCCAAAGCCCCGCGGCAGCCATAGGGACATGGCCCCGGGATAGCTCACTGTAAAGGGACTTGACAGTAAATTTGCCTGAGCCCGAAAGTCTCCAGGACACCGTGTCCGCGCTGTTCGACAAACGAACGTCGGCTATCATAGCCCGAAGGCGGTCCCAATCCTCCCGCTCCGGGCCCGAGAGCTCCCGTCGAAAGTGGATAAGGGGCGGGGAGGAGCAAAGGGCCGAAGCAACCAATTGGTTGGGCTGGACAACGATGCAGTATAGTTGGCGGAATTCCGACCAAAGAGGTTGATGGCCTATCCAAGTGTCGAGCCAGAGACGCGTGGAGCGTCCGTTATTGACCGAAAACCTCGCGCCCCTGGCGAAGAACGGTTTTAGGGATTGGATGGAGTTCCAGAACGGCGATCCGTGTGCCGCTGCCTCGAAGAAATTCCCCTCCGGAAAGTATTTGGCACATAGGAGATCCATCCAGAGGCCGGTCTCTCCCTGAGACATCTTCCAAATCCACTTGCACATAAGTGCAATATTCATCAACTTAGAGTTGATGATCCCGAGGCCCCCCTGGGCTTTAGGTCTGCACACGGCCTGCCATTTAACCATGTGATATTTACGTTTTGGTCCCGCTCCTTCCCAAAAGAAACGGGCCCGCGGGGTGTCCATTTTGGTGTGGACCCCGTCAGCCAGCAAGAACATGCCCATGGCAAACATGGGCAGGGATGATAAAGCTGGAATTAGTTAGGATTAGTCTAGCCCCTGAAGACATAAACCGACCTCTCCACGGGCAAACCCTGCCCGCCACCTTAGTGCTGAGAGGTTCCCAATCAGCAATCGAGCATTTTTTCTCAGCGATCGGGAGGCCGAGGTAGGTGAAAGGCAGTTTTCCCAATTTGCAGTTAAGCAAATTGGCTACCCGCACGCTTTCGGCCGCATCCATCCCTATGGACACCACTTCACATTTGTGAAAATTTATTTTAAGCCCGGACATGAGCTCGAAACAAAGCAGGATGGCCTTTATTGTTGCGATGTTGTGAAGGTCCGGCTCGAAGAGGAGAAGGGTGTCATCAGCGTACTGAAGGTGTGAGACGCCTCCCGGGATCAGATTACCAACCACTCCCCTGATATGGCCCGCAATCCGAGCTTTGTCTAGCAAGGCGCCCAGGGCGTCTGCCACAAAGTTAAAAAGCAACGGCGAAATCGGGTCCCCTTGACGCAGCCCACGCTTGTTGCGGAAGAAGTTCCCTACTTCTCCATTCACCGCAATCGTCGTTTGGCCCCCCGAGACCAATTGCATCATGCGGTGAACCCAGACCGACGAAAATCCTCTGTCCAGAAGGACTTGTCGGAGAAACTCCCAGTTCACTCTATCGTACGCCTTCTCAAAGTCTAATTTCAAAAGAATTGCAGGTTGTCGAGAACGTTTAAGCGAGTGAATGATCTCCTGAAGGGCCAATGGCCCCTCCAGAATGTTACGGCCACGGATGAAGGCCGATTGGTTCCTACTAATAATTCGTTGAGCTATCGGAGACAAACGAGTGGAACAAGCCTTAGCGCAAATTTTAAAAGGGACATTAATGAGCGTTATCGGACGGAATAGACTAACACGGTCCGCTCCCTGGACTTTGGGGATCAATGAAAGAACCCCAAAGTTTAGGCGAGAAATATCTACAGTCCCGCGCATGAACCCATTGCAGATATAAAAAATTGGCCCTTTAAGCACTTGCCAAAAGCGTTTGAACATCGCCACCGGCCACCTATCCGGGCCCGGAGCAGTGTCCGATTTCATCCCAAGAGCCGCATCATCAATCTCCTGGGGGAGGAAGGCTAGCCCCAGGCCCTCATTCTCCACGTCCGTTACCCGCAGCGCAGGGTCCAATGACGTCCGCCCTGAGCCGGGCACACGACTCCTCGCAGGAGCCCATCAGCTGGATATAGAATTCGTAAATGTGACGTATGATGTCCTGTTGGCGCAAAAGGAGCCCCTGCTCGGATTGCAAACGCAGGATGGCACACTTACGGCGTCTACCGTTAGCGTACGCGTGGAAGTACTGAGTGTTCGTGTCACCCTTGAGCGTCCACTTAATGCCCCCACGTCTACGCCAGTACTCCTCCTCGGCCCTTAGGAGGGACTCAACTTGTGCTTCAACCGCATAGCGCTGGGCCCATTCAAGTTCCGAGAGGCCCTGCGTATCCGCAACCGCATCCATACGGGCGATGTCCGCGGTCAGACGCACACGTAGCTGCTTATCCTCTCGGCCTTGGTTGGCCCCCAGCCTTTGAGGGCCGCACGCATTCCCGCCCCTGCGGCAATCCAAAGCTCCATTGGCCCGCGCGGTTGTCCGATCCGAGCTACGCATGTCCCCCATTTGGAGAGGAAAATTTGCTCAAAATCCGGGACCTCAAACCACGCCGTTTCAAAATAGAAACTTGGGCTACGCTTCAACTTGTCCTCCCCTGAGGACAGGATTAGGGGAATGTGATCCGAACCAATCCTTGTTTTCGCTTGTAGGGAGCACATGGGAAAAAGCATTTCCCACTCCGCGGACATGAAAACCCGGTCCAGCACAGACCGCACCGGTGTTAACTGTTTGTTGGTCCAAGTGTAGCGTGCGCCCACGCGGGCCACTTCCCTAAGGGCCATAGAAGCTATTGCGTTATTAAACAGGGACACCCCTGTCTTCTTTCTTGCTGCCCGGAAGCGCCGGCGAATCGATTTGAGCACGCCCAGCAGCCGTTCCCTTCTCAGGCGGTACAGCCATGCGCACATCCAGGTCGAACCCATTGCCTTGGACACCGACACCATCTCCAGTGCCACGGCCCCGACCAACAGAACGTAGGTGATGGCAACGTCGGCTCCACTGTAACCACGCCTGCTGCTGAACTGGAACAGCAGCGCCGCGGCGGTGGTTGCGGCGAGAGAGATGGCGCGGATGCAGTAGCCATACCAGGTGTGGATCACCCTTGCCTTGGTGTACTCCCTCCGTTTCCAAATATTTGTCTTTCTAGAGATTTCAACAAATGACTACATACGAAGTAAAATCAATGAATCTACACTCTAAAATATGTCTACATACATCCGTATGTTGTAGTCACTTGTTGAAATCTCTAGAAAGACTCCCCGCAAAAAAAAAAAGAAATCTATCTTTAGAAAGACAAATATTTAGAAACGAAGGGAGTACATGGTGTCGTACATGAGGGACATCTCCATCTCCACCAGCCTGTACACGTCTTCTTCCCGGGGAAGGGACAGCCGGGACACGTCGAAATCGTCGGAGCTGACGACGGTTCCGGCGAAGAGGTGGATGCAGAGGAAGAAGAGGAGGTAGGCTCCAATCAGGAGCTCCTCTTCGTTGTCGTCTCCTCGGTCCAGCACATGCCTCCACACATTCTCGGTCCAGATGCTGTTGAGGTACACGGTACCCCACTTCTCGGCCCTGCTCCGGATGTCCGCCGTGCCGCCGCACTTGAGAGCCCACGTCCTCTCGGCGTACTTGAGGACGCCGACGACCAGCATGAGGACGGCGGCTAGCTGTTGCAAGGCCGGCCCGCTGCCGAGAACGTAGCTTGAGACGACGTAGGCAGCTCCCAGAACCTGCACGACAAGAGTGAGGAGGTGCCGGAGCCAGAGCCGGCTGTCCTCGAGCGCGTAGGCGGTGATGCCGTCCGGGCCACCCAGGTGCAGCAGCAGGAACGGTGCCCAGAACGCCACGAGACGGTGCTCCGGCGACGTGTTGGTGGCGACGGAGAGGTGGCCCAGGGCGTATATCGCCGTGGAGTCGGCCAGGAGGTACACCAGCCAGAGGAGGAGCATCAGCACGGCGGAGGCTTTACGCCGACGGATGCCGGCGACGGCAAGGAGGAATACCTGGAACGTGAAGCTGAGGACGAGGGTTCCAGAACTGCACAAGCCGCCTTGCTCCAGCCATTAGTTGCCAGCCACAGCCCTCGCCTTTCCCTCACCTCAAATGCTGTAGACAAGCGACATGCCCCAACAGAGATACATCGTATTAGCCAAAGTAGATTTGTGCATTTGATCTCTTCTACTACATGCATGAGGATGAAATTTGCTTACATTACAAACCTGTCTGTCTCCGCGAACAATGCCAGCAGCTAGCACATCAGAGGAAAATTATGTGGAAGAGCAGAGCAGAGAGTTGAGGGGATCGGTTGGTTTGGGCTGCGTCCCGATGTATTAATCCGCTCTGTTCCAATAAAAAAGTAGTAGAGCGATCATGCGATGCAACAAACTGCGAGCGGAGTCAAACCCTCCCGTTCCCCTAAAAGAATATATTAGTGCTACTTGTATACATTATCCTTCTGCACCGATGCTGCTAACAATGGCTGCTACGTCCAGATATATTAGAAGAACAACATCAAGTCAACATGGCAAATTTATGTGATAGTATGAGACATGATGCTATCAACTGAGTTTACTCGACAATGATATTGATACGAGTCCTAATGCACAGAACTTCATGAGATTTTTTTTTTACCACTTCACCTCTTACTCCAACGCATCAGGACTGCATTGTGTGGCGCATCACTAATCAAGTTCTATGGAATCATCTGCTTGTAGAGTGACACTACATTCATGGTCAGTAACACAAAGTAACTCATGACAACACTTCCTGCATTAGTGCAGCAGAGAAATAGTTTTTTTTTTTTGCGAGGAGAGAAATGGAATTCGAGGAGCCACGGGCACACAATTTGCAACCAACAAGTAGATTTTTTTTAACTAATCACATTTGAATCCCTTAGAAAACTAACCACATTTGATAAACACACATAAGATTAAAGGATGTGAAGGACTAGCGTCTGGCGTGATACAATGGCTGCGCTATGTACGAGATTGCCGGTGCCCGTTGTGAGGAGCTCACTTTCTTGATCATGTTCGTCCACTTGGCCCCCAAGTCACAGGGGAGGCTTGCTCTGTGAAACACTAGAGTACGGCATGGATGTCCACTTGATCATGATTTTATTTTATTTCCCCTCTATTTTTGCATGTGGAACCTACATAGTTAGAGAAAGAAAGTGAGTTGTCCAGGCATGATTTCGATTGTTTGATCAGTCAACTAAATAAAATACAGACCTATAGGATGTGACAGTGACCGTATTGATCGTATTTTTAAGTATAATGACTAAAGTGGGCGTATACGGCAAGTTTAGTGGCCATCAATGCATTTTACTCTTCTGTGAAATTATATATTCATGCTGAGGCAATATACTAATTTTATCCTACTAAATAAACATTGTACAGTGCAAACTGAATCATCATATACTTTCCCTGAAAACTAAACGGATTTTATTTTTTGAGGGAATGCAAACTTAACGGATACTTGGGCTATTTGTCCACATGGGCCCAAAGCACGAAATGTATCATAGACTTGGGCCACAAAGCTACCAGCCCACCTCTTCTAAAAATAGAGCTACTAGCCCAACTCACTCACTCCATCGACTCCTTCCACTCCCGAGCAATGGGGAGTCAACTGCTGCCGCCGCCGCCGCCGGCGGCTGCGCCTCCATTGAAACCGCCGTCGAACCCGTCCACCACCACCACCACTATCACCACCACCGCCGCCGACGGAAGCACCACCACCACAACCAAAACCACCACCACCTCCGCCGATGGCACCACTACCATCACAATCACCACGACAACCACCACCACAACCACCGCCGACGCCTCCCCCAGCGCCACCACCATATCGTCCCTCAGCGAAGACGACCTCCGCGAGATCTTCCTCTGCCTCCCGGACCTCCGGGCCCTCATCCGCGCGGCGCTCACCTGCCGCGCATGGCTCGGCGCCGTCCGCTCCTCCCGGCCCTTCCGCCGCCTGTTCCGCGCCCTCCACCCGGCGCCCCTCCTCGGGCTCTTCATCCCAATCGACGGCAGCGCCACCCCCTCCTTCACCCCGCTGCGCCGCCGCTCAGATCCCGACGTCACCGCCGCCCTCCGCGGCGGCGACTTCTTCCTCACTTCCCTCCCGCTCGAGGCCGACCCGTCCAAGGGCTGGAGCCTCATGGACTGCCGCGACGGCTACCTCCTCCTATGGAACATGCTCTCCCTCGCCGCCGTGAACCCCTTGACCTGGGCCGTCGACATCATCCCGATGCCCGGCGACGATGGCTGGGAGTCGCCGCCATTTCTCCTTCCTTGGTTTCCATCTGCTGTGCTCCGATGAGCACCCCTCGTCGTTCCGCGTGGTCTGCGTCTGCTCGGACCCGCAAAGGGTCCGTGCCGCCGTCTTCTCGTCGGAGACGTGGGATTGGGTCGTCCACCCGTGGGTGCACGTCGGCGGTAACCGCAGTCTGAAGTTCAATGCTGGTACGCTGGCGAATGGTTCCATTTACTGGCCTGTGGACGGTGAACCCCGCACGATTAGGATAAACACGGCCACCATGGATGTCTCCTCTGTGGATCTACCCTCTGAAGTGAAGGTGCACGGATTCAATTTCAGCGCCGGGGACACCAAGGATGGCCAACTATGCATCGTCTATGAATCGGATTTCTTCCTTCATGTTTGGATCCGTGGCGTGGACGGTGATGGAATCGAGATTTGGGTCCCGGACACTGTAATCCATTTGAGTGTAGAAATTGATCGGGTCACTCATGGGTTCGCTCTCGACTTGCACGGCGACCTCAAGGTTATGGAAGTTAGGTCTGGATACATCTACTTGTCCACGACATGCTTGACCCCTGCTGGCACACTCCACTGCTGGTTCTTCTCCCTTTCATTGGAGACCTTGGTGCTTGAGTTACTGGTCTCGGGGAAATTTGACGGTTGTGCCCATCTGTATAATATGGCCTGGCCTCCTTCTTTGGTTGGTGATGATGGAAGCACTGGACATGAAGTTGAAGGTTCTCATTGAAGTCTGCAGCTGTTTGTCATACGAGGAAATGGATGGAAGTGTGTGGGTATGAGCTAACCCTTACAAGACTGCTAGTTCTGGAAAGTAATGGTTGTTAATTACTCTGTTGATGCAAAATGATATATGTTTAGCATTGAAACCTGGATTGTATAAGTAATGGTTATTGCCATATAAACCCTCAGATGCTTTAAAACTATTGGTACATTTCTGGAGCTAATGAATTTTATGGAAGATTGGATTTTGATCTGCTGCAAACTTTCTGTGGAATAGTTCTGATATGTTGCATTTCCTGCTAGGCCTTTTGACTAATTTATTTCTATTGTTGGTGTTCAAGTTGGTCATTTATTGAGAGAAAAACACAAGATTACTAGTTCTGGAAAGTAATAATGATAAACTCTGAATACAATGAACTTTCGAACATGCATATGTGGTTCTTACAGTTTTCTTGTTTTACTTCTATTTTATCAGTCTTCATCTTTGACGATGCAAAATTTCTTGTTTTCCATTTCTTTTGCTGCACAATCTCTTAATGTTTGAGAATATCTGGTTCTCAGCCTTTGTTGTTCTTTGTTGCACGCAGGGGGGCTAATAATATAAACCGGCTTCTAAGTCCTTAACTTCCTTTTGTTGAATATGCTCGCCACCTAACTCATATGACCCTGACCCTTTCCTTACAATATTTGTTGTTCATTGTGTATGCCAATTGTCATGGGTGAATATATACAAACGAATTAGACAGATGTGATAGGCATGAAACATACCCAGAATCTTGAGGTTTGTGAAGCTGTTGAAATCTTGATAATCCTTAGGTACAACCGGACTTTTGGACAAATAACCCCTTTTGATCATCATTATACTGTAGCAAAGCATGTTATGTGTACCATATCCTGCCTTATATTCTGTAGTGTTCATGCCTGTCAGTCGTGCTATCATATGCCTTTAGTTGAGTTGGGAGTACCTCATTCAGCAAACAGTAAATCTGCTAGGTGGTTCAGCACAAATCTGTCAGATGCAGCACTGTTAGTAAAATCTTCTAGGTGGTTTAGTACAGATCTGCATATATATCTCTTTGATCATAGGCAGTTGTAACAGGGTGATAGTGATATTGACATATGGCTAGTGTGCAGTTGAGAAATTGTTTGTGTACGAACGAGTCTGCCTTCTGCAGTGATTTCATTAGTTATCTTTGGCCTTGGTTGCCATTATGGACTTGTCTATCTCGTTACACAGAGAAAGTACTGTAGCATTTGTGGGCACTTCATTTCCCAAATTGGTTTATCGGTTTATGAGAAAGGAGATTATCACTTCTGTGCTCCAGTATGGGTTTATGGGTACCAATCCTTTCTCTCCTTCTCAGTTTGGTCCCTTTGCTGATCCGTTTGCAGTGTTGTTAGGGCAATGGGTCCCCAGCTTGGGCACCTTTTAGGTACTGCTTGCGCTGCAACTGGCTTGTGGTTGCTGCTACTAGTTCCAAACAGACCAAGAAATCTGAACTTCTTCTTTATCCTCCTTTGAATGTTCAATAGAATGAACCTTGCTCTTTTGTTGCTGATTTAAATCTCTCTACTGAACCTGATCATATAGTCTTGTTACTGGGTTAAAAAAAACTTTACTACTAAGTCTGTTTATGAACATCTCGAGAGCTCATTGCTGGTTGTGATTTTAAATGGTTTTGGAGAGCCAAAATCCCTTTAAAAAAATCAGATTTTCCTCTGGCAATTATTCCAAGACGCTGTTTTGACTAGGGATATTATGAAAAGAAGAAATTGGGCTGGTAACTCAAAGTGCTCCTTTTGCAATGAGAGGGAAACCTCCCAAGATCTCTTCTTCATTTGTCCTGTTGCTAGGATTGCTTGGCGTACCGTAGGTTCCGTCTTCGGGACTGAGCTTTGTCCTTAACAATTTATGGCAATTTTACTCTTGGTGCTACATGTTTTTACCTGATGGTGCAAAGTTTTATACGTTTGGTCTTGCAGCAGTGTGCTGGGCAATCTGAAATTGCCGAAATCGTGCAACCTTTGAGTTTAAATATCCTAGATGACTATTTGAAGTGGTGTTTTCCTCTTGTGTATTTCTTAAATATTGGGCAGGACTACTGAAGTAGTAAGATCAGGGAGCTATGGAGCGTGGCGCGATGATGCTCAGGAAGAACGCCACCAATATGATGGGGATCTGTGCAGCGGTGCCTGAGGATTCTGCAGCGAGCTGAGCCGTGGAGCTGCCAGGATCCATCTGGAGGCCTTGTAGCCCAGTGTTTCCTTTTGTTCTGTCTCATTGCTCCTTTGTGAGCGTCGAACTCCTTGCTCCTGCGCGAGCCTTACACTGTTGTTAGGATAGTATTTGGTCTTTCCAGTCCCCTTAACTCTCTTTGGTTCGGATGCTTGTATTTCCGTTATTCAGTTAATAATGAAAAGATTTATGCCTGGTTCAAAAACAAGATAATTTTTTTTCAAGCTTCAAAAACAAATTAAGTGGTAAAAGTTCAGAGGCACCGGCGGAGCTTCAGCAAGGCTGAAAGGGCCTTGGCTGGGGCAAAAAAATGTTTTATATGAAGTCTAGCCCATAATAATATTGGTTTTTTACTTTGTGACCACTATCCGGCCCGCCCATTATTATCTTGGTAGCTCCGCCACTGTTCAGAGGAGACCTCCGTGAACAGAGGAGCCGGCAGCGACGCTCTTTGGCTGTTGTGCGATGTTGTCTACTCCCTCCGTTCCCAAATATAAGTCTGTCTAGATATTTCAACAAGTGACTACATATGAAGCAAAATGAGTGAATCTACACTCTAAAATATGTCTACATACATCCGTATGTTGTAGTCTATTTGAAATGCCTAAAAAGACTTATACTCCCTCCGTTCGGAATTACTTGTCTCGGAAATGGATGTATCTAGATAGATACATCCATTTCCGAGACAAGTAATTCCGAACGGAGGGAATATTTAGGAACGGAGGGAGTAGTTGGCAGATGTTTCGCTGGAGTGATAAACTCAAAGGAACGAAGGTAATAATTCCAAAATAAATTATTCCAGCACTTTGGCAAAACAAATCATAGCTGTTTTAAATACACACTTTCATGGACATAGATAATTACAGATTTTGCCCAACACTTCAGCAAACCAATACGCTGCGTTCCACATTGAAATGTCTATCATGACAAGCTGGTAATTAGTTCCCAGATTTTCACCCAGTTCTTACATAGCTCTTCCACATGCACTTTCACACTTCTTCCATTTTTCAACTAGAATGTGTATGCCGGAAGGTAGGTTGCAGAAGCCCATTACATAATAAAACACATCAGAATGTTTGGAACCAGAGAGATGACAAGATAAACAGGTACTCCTGCATAGAAGGGCATCAAAACGGTCCACAACATTTGCATAGTGAGCTATCAAAGGGATCAGCTATCCACATATCATGCGTGTGCCTCTTGTTGGCAAAAAGCATGCCGTCATCACTATTATATCTCTCAAAATCGAACCGGGCATCTCGAGAAGCGCTGTTATCCAGTTGTAGCTTTGTGCGCTGATCGGGCATCCATTGCTCATTGCAGTTACTAGCAGAGACACCGAATTTCATTACCTTGAGCGCCTTTGCGTTCAGAACAAAGAACTTGGCAAAGTTAATGTCTGGTCTCAAGCCTCGATAGGTGTTCACCACGATTGCTCTGAGATGAAGATCAAGGCATTCCAGAGGATCAACAAGTACGTCATATTGCTGCGCATTTTTCATGTCCTTCCTAATAAGTGACTGCAAAAGAAGAAATTTAAGTATGGTTACTACTTAGGTCGCTATAAAAAGAGTACTGGTCTTGCAGGAAATGAAAGAGTAATTTTTAACTTTGAAACACACATTTCTTTTAACTTCAAAGTCTCCACTATGCAGTTTTGACCATTATATTTGGCATCGTAAAATTTGGAGAAATTTAACAGAAATAAAATCTTTTACCGGAAGTGTACTAAATATTGCCACTGTATGTCCAAACTACGCATCCAGAGAAATGTATGACTGGTGAAAGTTAAACTAGGTTTTAATCTGACACTTTTTGCTGTAGTGGTTAACATTTAACAAGAAAGATTTTTCACCCGAATGTACAGCTTCTCCACGCAGGGAAAGCATCTAAGAAATCCAACAATTGCATCCAGATTAGGGCCGATAGATTCTAGAACTAAGACCTTCACCGTGCGCACCGTCGCGGTGAACAAGATGGGGATCATTTCCTGGAAAAAATAAAGATACACTGACACATCAAGAAAACACAGAATGCGATGCAAATAGGAAATGGACAAACTCATCATGCATGCAAGTTTCTAGAAGAATAAGATTTGTTCTACCTTAACCCTTATGGTTCCAATAACAAGCTCGTAGATTTGCCTAGACAGGTAGGCCAACACCGTCAGTTTTGGCGCCGCGATGACCCTGATTGTCCTTGGGCTACCACTTAAACCATGTGGGATCAATCTTTTCAAGGCAAGGTGCATCCTCAATAACAAGTTCCGGGAACACAGGCTCTTCATCACAGTGGTCACAAACAGATACGCCAATACTTCGGAGAGTCGGCGAGACAATCCGGATGCTGCAGAGCCCACGTATCCATCGAAGATCAAGGCTCTGTAGCATAGTGCAGCCGGCAAGCAGGCGGTGGAGAGTCGCCTCCGAGATGGAGACATCATAGAGTTTGAGCTTCTTCAGCCGAGGGAAGCTAAGTGTGGGGGCAGCATTAATCTTGGTAAAATCACAGCCACCGATGCTGGCAATGTGCAGCATGTGCGCGAAGCGGAGCACGGACGGCGGTAGCGGGCACGGCGACTTGTCGTCGCTAGACAAGTAGAGCTCCTCAAGGCCATTGAGGGAAGGGGACTGGAACCAGCCGTCGAATTTGCCATACAGCTCGCGGCGGAGGCGGATGCCACGAGGGCGGTTGAAGGAGAGACGTCGGGCAGGGCCAGAGTGAGTGGTGAGAATCTTGGAGACGATGGTGGTGCACTCTCCCTCCTGGCTGAGGAGGCTATGGTCAATGACAAGGTTGAGCGGGGCAGTGCGCCAAAGGTGGCGCCACCGGGAAGATAGAACAGATGTCTGCGCGGCACCCTTGGTGGTAGGGAGGAGGGAGATGATGCTGCCTAGGATCTCGTCGGGAAGGCTGCTGATGAGGTCAAGGCTCGCATCATTTTTGCCACAGCCACCGCCACCGCCGCTCATCGGGGGCTCTTGTGGTTCCAGCTCGTCCCGCCTCCACTTCTTGGATAAGGAACCCGCTACATCGTCCATGGCCGCTGCTGCCGAAATAAATGTACAAAAGATCAATAACACATTTGTTGAAGAAGAGCGTAAGAACACACTGCCACAACTTGGAACCTTTCACTCATGAACACATTGTAGGCATTTATATGAGTTTGGAATGCAAACAGTTTACAGAAGTAAACACATCACAAGAGAATCCTCATCGGAATATTCACACACAAAGTAACTCTGATCTAGGAATTGGACCTTTCTTTAGCCCACACAACTCACTGTTCAGTACAGCCGTGGAAGATGACCGTTCACACATATACAAACTTAATAAGCATGCAAAGTATATAGACATATTTTAGAGTGTAGATTCACTCATTTTGCTCCGTATGTAGTCACTTGTTGAAATCTCTAGACAAATATTTAGGAACGGAGGGAGTAGTAGCATGGCCGCACACAGCAGCTACTTATGCATGGCATGGTTCCAAAACTTGTAACAATATGTGTGTTGCTGCAGATTGCAGTGGTTGTACGCATGCATGATCATAGCAACCAAATGATCAGTGTTATCTCTATCTAATAACATAGCATGATGCTATGTTGACATACCAAATGATCAAGATGTCCTGGATTAAGAAGCAGTGCCACCGTGGCTGAATAATAATTTAATGAAAACATATACAGGCACCGCATATCATGATCATCATATATAAAAATCGGTTGCAGAATTATTTGACCAATAACATCCATTTGAATTCTACAACATATTAATCTGATATATACAAGCTGAAGCTGGTAAATATGTTGCTTAAAAACGAACAAGCAACTACTGTACTGTACAGCAGCTGAGAAATCAATTAGTAGATGCATATATGACAGATCAGTAGTATACCGTCTCTACCTTCCTCTGCTGCAGCCAGCGGGCGCCTCCCCCGCTCCGCCGCGCACGTCGAAGAAGACGCTGCGCGTGACCTGGACCTCGTGCTCCTCGTGGCGCCGTCCGCCGCGATGGAGCTGGGCGTCGATCCCCGTCCCGGCGGCTAGGGTTTCTCGTCGGGTTCGACCCCAGGCCAGGGAGAATGGTTTTTTTTTTCTTTGCAAAGTCCGTCATGTACGGGTCCTGTGGGCCGTTGCGGCCCAATTATGCCTCCAGGGAGAGAATGTTTTCTTTTCTCCTTTTGTTTTGACTTTTCTTTGCAAAAAGCCCCCAGAGCTACATTGAAGTACCAAACAACAGTATAAGCACCCCAAAGGAACCAGAAAGTACATCCATGTCCAAGGAGTAGCTGACACCCCCATCAATTAATGTGAGTCGAGGGCGCGCCGCCGCCGCTTCACCTGAAGCTGGCCTGACCTTGATTCGCGTGGCACCTACGAGGACGGGAAGTCTCTGATCTTCGATCCAAGAGGACCAACGCACCAGTAGAGAGGTCACCGCTGATTGGACCCTACATAGAATTGGGAAGAACAAACCACCACCGGTGTCGAGAACAACCATCAACAGTAGAGGACCGACCACTCCTCCGGCCAGACGGAGGAGGGCGACACCAAGCTCACAAGCTCCTCGATGAAGTCTCTTCTGGCCAGAGTTCACCGGACGAAAAGGGAGCTGGAGGAATAAATCGTTGTACCGCGCCATCCCCTCCGCTGGACTGGCCCGATGATCAGGCAAAATACTGAAACAACGATGCCCGCATCCCAGCGCCACCAAAGGCATCACTGAGGGGGAGGAGGGAGGGCGACAATATCCATTATTCCAAGCTGGTGCCGACACCTCCACAACAACAACACTTCCAACGACTAAAATTACCCTACCTACACGGCGGGCCGAGGATTGGGATACCCACCTCCTCTAGCCACCGGAACGGCGACCAGAGGAGGTAAGGATTCATGATCTCACCGGCAGGAGGACGGGAAACTTTCGGTTGCTCCTGTCGCCTCTCTGAACTTCCTTATCCCTTCAGATCCGTTTCTTTCCGTAATCTTTTTGTATTGACTTTAGAGACAAAAAAACATGAACATGTAGTACCCTAAAAAAACTGAACAGGTAGGTGTAGTTTTTTCTCCTTATTTTTCATTAAAAAAAGAATCTTCCATTTTTTTCCCTCTGGTATCGTCACACATGCTGAAAATTGTTCACATAAATTATACATACTAGATGATGCCTCGTGCATTGCTGGGGGCCTTAATAAAAAAAATGCAAAAATAGATTCAGAAAAACAAAAATTATTGTCAAAACAAATTTAAGATTGCTCTAAATATATTTTTAAAAAGATAATATAAATCATGTGATAAAATGGTGTATACAAAGAGAAAAATGTTGGATTGAAGTCAACGCGGGGGGGGGGGGGGGGGGGGTACATAAAAAATGTGTAAGATGACCTACATGTATTTGCTCCAAGCTGTCGCGTCTATGCCCAAGAGTTACTGAAACAAATTGACATGCATGATTGTTGACATGGCATGATTTGGATAGATTAGTGCACAAATTGTGACTTTTTATCACACACATAACTTGATGATGTGGTATAGTTGTAGTGCATGAAGAGAAAAAATAGGTAGTGGGTTGCAAATATTTAAGAATAGAGGATGCCATGCACCTATAGTTATCTAGCCCACGTTCTCTCTTGTCACACATGCTGAAAATAGTAAATAATTAAATAAATTCTGATTTTTTGGGCAACAAAAAAATGTTGAATGATCTACATACCTTGAAATTTCCATGAATAAAAACATTCCTAATGCTTTGGAAAAAGCTATGCTCCCAAAAGGCTATTTTTTAAAGCATTTTGGAGAGCCGATTTTGCTACTTTTGCCTAGAACCTAACAAACGTGATTCCATCACGAAAAATGTGCACGTAGGCAAAAAAAATAATCTAAGCAATGTTAGTTGTAAAAAATCTGAAAATTTTGATTTTTTTAATAGTTTTCAATTTTACGGTCACGAGGGTGTATTTGAGCACGGGATTAGAAGAAGCTTTCGCGAGCGGGACGCTTTTCTATTGGTGCCAACAAGGGCTCGGCCATTGAGCCAGACCACTTAATAAATCTTAGGGTCCTGTTTAGATTGAGTAATTTCCGAATGCATCCAATTTTTTAGGCTAGGTTATAAACTAAATTTGGAGGGGCCAGTTTTTTTTTTTTTTTGAGAGAGAGAACCATCACGGGCAAGCTGAAGGTGTGCTTGCTTACCATTGATGCTGGTCCGGTAACTGTGGGCTGGGCTGTCATTACATTCCCCTCTGGTGCAACCACCACCAAGAAAAAAGCTCTGGCCCAACCAGGGACAGCGCGTCGTGAAAGCTCGGGCCGACGAATGGTCCAGGAGAGCCTCGCGCTGGCAGCTGGCGCCGGTCGGTGGTCACCACTGTCCCATGCCGACCGAGGTGGGCACCGTCGTGGCCGCGCGTGCCGCCGCCGGCTTCCACGCGAGACTAGGCCGCCCAGAGGTTTCCAAACGAAACGGCCTCGCCGGCGAGTCAACAAAAGCTGCGAGCAGTGCGCGCGCGTGGTGCCGTGGCGTGGTGGGGACGTGACCACCGGCCGAAAGAGGGGGCGGCAACGGCGAGGGCTCCCCTACCTCTACGGACTGATGGACGGCACGACACGAGCGCACGGCGAAGGCACCCACAGAAAAGAAAAGCGAGCAGGCGCGGAGGAGGAGCGCCCACCGCCGCCGCCGGGCGCGCGTGCGCCCTCGTTGAGCGGACGCCAGCACGCGCCGCTAGCTCCCGTGTCGCGCGGCGGGCAGGCAGCGTGTCAGCTTTGGCACCGGAGACCCGGGCCGGTCGATGAGACGAGTTGAGTGCCCAATGATTGAGCATATTAAACTCAACACTCCTCGATCCTCGCTCGCCCGCGCACTGGCGCCGGCGACCGACCGGAGCACCATGCCATGCCGCCTTTTCCCCTTCCTTTCTTTCTCTCCGGGCCCCCGGTGCGTGCGTTCCGTCGCTCCCACGACGCTAGCCCCGCCATCTCATCTCTCCCTTTGCTTGGAGCAGAATGCAACAAAAAGGTCAGCCCCTCTTTTTACCAAAAGCTAGTACCATCCTATAGGACTATAGGTGCATGCATGGCATGAGCAGCACGTTACTGCTACGTGCTTGGCCAGGAGCATGAAGCTCAGATTGAATCTTTTCAATTGTTCATACCTGCTTTAGGACGCTGGTGGTTGTTGTTGGGGACGACTTGACGTAACTGGGCGTGGCAGACAAGTATGATCGATCGACTTCTTTCGGTGGATAGATTTTGGCAATCATGCAACGACTCTACGAGGAGTAGTATGCATGGTATGGAACAATCTTCCCCGTCATCAACCTCTCTTTCGCCTTGTGTGCTTATCTATCATTTCATTCCTCTTGTCCATCGGCAGGTTGTCTTGTCCAAGCACGTACGTAGACCCCGAAGCACTGCCCAAATCATGATTCACTCCTTTTTGCACTCGATTTGCTGTCTACAATTCAGCAACATGCCAACAACGTTCCAGTCCTACGTCTTATCTTTGCAACCCTCGCGCATGCATGCCGATAAACTACTGCATGTAGCACACATGATTCTGAAGGAACAAGAATAAAGCACCACACGACAGTGCATGTACGAGAAGAAAAGGGAGAATATATGGTAAAACGCAACCAAAACAACGCCAATATATGCGGCATTGGATGCTCACGGTGGCAAAGGTGAAAGATGTTCGACAAGACGAGCTTTATAAGCTGGAAAAGCATGCAAGGGCTGGGGGTTTTCTCTCCTCCTGTCACGGTCGTGCATCCTAAAGCGATCGTCCATCGGTCTGCAAGCGGATTAACGGGAGACGACGACGAGCATCCACTGGGTGCTTCCTAAAAAGGCAGCGTAGGAGAATATATCAGTTTTGAGTTTTGATCGCTGCTTGCTCCAGCTTCCTGTCCGATCGATCATGGGGACGCTAACCTCCTTCAACCCCGGCCCCAAACTAGGTTTAGTCTAAGCGCTTAACCCTAGTGTCAATAACTACACTGCATGGCTGGTTATGCATTAGCAATGCATAAGTGATAAGTGATGAGTGAGTAGGGCTGGTGCAAGGCAACCGTACATATGACCTGTTGATAAAAATGGTGAAGCTATAAGCTTCCTAACAACAGTACTATAGTATTATTGGGGTGATCAAGTTGCCACTGTTGGCAGTACTACTTAATGGCTTACTTACTATAGGCCTGACAACGGTTGTGCCAAAACAAGAGTACCACCTTCTTGTTTTGCAGGAATATTCCTGTTCAACCTGTCCTATTCTGTACACTTGTCAGTTTTCCGAAGTATAATGTGGATTACTCTACTACCTGCCCCTGGTTTCGCCGGGACACGAACATAATTAAGCAATGCTACACTACCAATGTGGAGTACTAGTACGTACCGGCTGGCATATTTTACGTCTACATATGACGCGCGCTTTGCAGTTCTCTTAGGCCGACGCATCACATGAAAGTCATCAACTATATATCGATAAACAATCATCTTCTTCTCTTTTGTACCATCGCGGTGCGTATATATCCTATTCTACACCAGGACCAGCCAGCAGTCCACTTTTGGAGAAAACATAAACAAACAATCAACGGGAGTGAAGCTTTATTTGTAGTGCTTCACACCAGTAAAACGTATGGAACCTTTCTTTAGCACGCTTGTTACCTCTCCTTGCATGCGCCTATGAAGGAAAAGTATGGGGGAGACGGAAGAAATTAAGCGGGTGAAGCTTCCATGACTAACTGAGCTGATCGTAAGTCAAGCTATTGCTACGAGCCTACGACTTAGGCTGGTCACAATGGGCAGGAACTTAGGAGTAACATCACACACTCCAATGCAACTTTGCTTATGTGTCACATATTTAATGAAGAGAAAGCTGCTTGTGGTAACTAGCTAAGTTACCGGAACATCACATATTCTAAGAAACAATGAGTCTATGACCTAATAAATACATCGTTGCATGACACTACATACATGTTCCTACCCACTATGGAGGTAGTAACATAGTCTAGGGAAGTGTGTAGGTTATTAGCTTATGTTCCTGCCCATTGTGACCAGCCTTAATAACAAGCCAATGAGCCTCTCCATAATTAATTAACTGATCAGCGGCTGCACCAACATGGCGCATCTTGAATTACTTACCCTTGTTAACCTCATGCATGTAGCTACTCTAGCTGCTATGCAAGTTAGTTAAAGTACTGAGTAAGTGGAGATTAAGGGTGAGTGACCGACCCATTTCATTGTGCACAAAGTTACAGTACATGTAATGTAATGTTACAGAAGTACTTCATGATGCACCATGAAATCAGAAGTATCCCTCACACTGGCAGGTCATTTTCTTCCAGTTACTTTCACCTTTATTACTAGTATTTAGTCAAAGAGGAAAAGGGACAGGTTCTTACAAATGTGTCGCTACTTTCACCTCCAACTCCTTTGAGTTGTAGTTGCTGCACAGTAATCAAACAACAAGATCAACAGGCAATGTGCAGAACTTCTGTTCGTGTGGGGTACTATTCAAACTCCAATTTCTTCTAATATTTTCTTTTTTGACCCTAATTAACAAAGTTCAATTCTTTGACCAGAAGAAAAGGGACATCATGGTGGCTTTTCTGGCTGTAATTGTTTCGTTTCCTCATTCATCAATCATCCTGATCATGCACCTCATCGCCCTTCAAAAAAATACTATTATGGTAGTGCAGCAGAAGGGCTGGTCAGAAAAGTAGAATATTTCCCCTCCCTACGTTGCAAAAGCAGAAGAGGGAGCTGTTCGACAAGGTAGTCAAACAGAAAGCCCATTCGTTCCAAACCTTTTCCCCCTGTCCTCCATCCAATGTATGGTCCATTTCACAGGGGAAAAAGTGGGGATTTTGAAGAGAGTGCTGTATTGTGTACAAATCGTCTGCTATGCGTTGTGTTCAATGTATTGAAGAGAGTGGGGATTTTGCCGCGGAAACAGGGCAGACAGCTACAAAAAGCGCGGGCTCCGTCTTCCTTTTGGATGGGCCAGGGGTGTCAGCGTCCTACGTGTCTCGTGTCCGAACTCCCGCAAAGCCCCCCGTATTTGGTTCCAGTTTTGCGTGAAAATTGTGGTCCGAGCTACCCCGCGGATGGATGGGGACCAGCGTTGGATGGCTTCCAGGTTCCGGACAGCTACATCCAAACGGATACAGGCGGTTCGAGGGTCTGCGTTGGAGACGACCTAACAACTATGCGACCAGCTGCATGCGTGCGTGCTTAGAGCACCTCCAACAACTTCCCAATAAATCTTTTGCAATAAGTGATTGGGGCTCTTTTAATTAATTTATCGGGGTTGCAGGTGTGGTGCTTTCTCTAATTTTCAATAATTCCTTCACAAATACCGAACTTGATGTATGCCCCTCCCACTTGTCAATATACGAACAGTGGCACGAAGATATATGATGGTAGTGTGGTGACGGCGGGTTGGTACGGTGGTCGACAATGGTGGTGCAGCAGTAGCGCGATTGTCTCGCGACGTGTGGGTAGCGGCGGTCCGGGCTGCGAGAGCAGCGGTCAACGGCGGCAAGTGTGTCCTCATGTGAGAGTGCAGGTGTTTGATACATGGGTCCCACATTATTCCTACATACTGAAGGAAATGGGGTGTCTTAAGTTCCAGTAATTTATTGAAATGTTAAAATCTGGTATTTTTATGCTTGCTATAATTTAATTTGCCATCCTCGAAAATCTGACGTCAAATTTGTAGCAAAATTCTTAATTTATTATAGAAAGTAGTCGGTTGGAGCTTTTTTGGTTCAACTCTTCGGATATACCAACTTATTTGGGGTGTGGCAAAATCTCAGTCAACTGAGGAAACATATAAAGAAAGAAAAAAGAAAAATAATAATAATTTCATGATGTAAGATCTAATGAATATAGCATTGACTGAGACTTCGTTCGGCTGAGATTTAGCAATCCAGTTTATTTGAGGATTGGGGTCGTGTTGGAGCTGATCTTGCCACCGTTCATGGAGAGTGCAGGTGCCAGTGCCAGTCCTCGGCCCAAGCCTACGGATACGTCGCAAAATGTCGCGCCGACGGATGGTCCAGGTCTCCAGGAGGAGCCTCGCGCAGGCAGCTGGCGCTGGTCGGTGGCCACCCATGCCGACCGAGGTGGGCACCGTCGCGGGCGCGCGTGCCGACACCGGCCGCCCAGAGCCAGAGGTCTCCAAACGAAACGGCTGCGCATCCACAAAAGCTGCGAGAAGCGCGGGGGATGTGGCGTGCGCACGCCGTCGTCCCTCGTCCGGCGGACGTGACCACTGGCCAAAAGAGCGGGCGGCAACGGCGGGGGCTCCTCGGGCCGACGGACGGCGCGACACGCGAGCACGGCGAAGGCACGCACTAAAAAAGCAAAGCGAGCTGGCGCCCACCACCGCCGGGCGCGCATGCGCCCTCGTTGCGCGGGCGCTCGCACGCGCCGTGTCGCGCGGCCGGCCGGCAGCCGCTTTCGCGCCGGACTGACCAGACTCACCGGAGTCCCAGGCGATGAGTTGAGTACCCAATGATTGAGCGTATTAAACTCAACTCCCCACGATCCTCGCTCGCCTCGCGCACTGGCGCCGGAGACCGGAGCGCCATGCCATGCCATGCCGCCTTTTCCCCTTCCTTTCTCTCCGGGTCCCCGGTGCGTCGTCGGCGACGTACGTGGGGACTATTCCATTGCTCCCACCACGCTGCACGCACGCACGCGCGCGCGCTCAGCCCCGTCATCTCCTCTCTCTTTGCTTGGAACGGAATGGAACAAAAGGTCAGTTCCTCTCTTTAGGAAAAGCTAGCGTCGTATAGGTACATGCATGATCAGGAGCATGATCGGAGCTGAGCATGCATGCAGGCAGGCACGGTATCCTGCGTTACGGCATCTTCAAGCAAAATCCGGTAACTTGTCCGGGCTCTTTTTTACACACATGGTCAGTTGGTATACTCGCATATGAAGTTTCATGAAGAAAGTGTTGGGAACGTAGTAATAATTTAAAATTTTCCTACATGTCACCAAGATCAATCTAGGAGATGCTAGCAACGAGAGAGAGGGAGTGCATCTTCATACCCTTGAAGATCGCTAAGCGGAAGCGTTATAAGAACGCGGTTGATGGAGTCGTACTCGCGGCGATTCAAATCGCGGAAGATCCGATCTAGCGCCGAACGGACGGCGCCTCTGCGTTCAACAAACGTAGAGCCCGGGGACGTCTCCTCCTTCTTGATCCAGTAAGGGGAGAGGAGAAGTTGAGGGAGAACTCCAGCAGCACGACGACGTGGTGGCAATGGAGCTCGTGGTTCTCCGGCAGGGCTTCGCCAAGCACTAAGGAGGAGGAGGAGATGTATGAGGAGGAAGGGGCTGCGCCAAGGGAAGGGTATGGCTGCCCTCCCACCCCTCACTATATATAGGGGGAAGGGGAGAGGGGGCCGGCCCCTCTAGATGGATCTAGAGGAGGAGGCGGCGGCCAGGGGAAACTCTAGATGGGTTTGGGCGCCCCCACCCCCTAGGAAACTTGCCCCCCAAGCCGGGAGGGGCGGCTGCCCAAGGGGTGGCGCCCCCACCTCTCCTGGTTACGTGAGAGGGGTTGGGAGGGGCGCACAGCCCCTTAGTGGGCTGGTTTGCCCCTTCCCCTTGGCCCATAAGGCCCCCCCAACGCTTGCCGGGGCCTCCGAAACCCCTTTCGGACATGCTGGCCATAGCCTGGTACCCCCGGAACAATTCCGGACTCCAATACCCTTCGTCCAGTATACCGATCTTCACCTCCGGACCATTCCGGAGCTCCTCATCCTGTCCGCGATCTCATCCGGGACTCCGAACAACCTTCGGTAACCACATACTATTTCCCCTAACAACTCTAGCGTCACCGAACCTTAAGTGTGTAGACCCTACGGGTTCGGGAACCATGCAGACATGACCGAGACACCTCTCCGGCCAATAACCAATAGCGGGATCTGGATACCCATATTGGCTCCCACATGTTCCACGATGATCTCATCGGATGAACCACGATGTCGGGGATTCAATCAATCCCGTATACAATTCCCTTTGTCCATTGGTATGTTACTTGCCCGAGATTCGATCGTCGGTATCCCAATACCTCGTTCAATCTCGTTACCGGCAAGTCTCTTTACTCGTTCCGTAACGCATGATCCTGTGGCTAACTCCTTAGTCACATTGAGCTTATTATGATGATGCATTACCGAGTGGGCCCAGAGATACCTCTCCGTCATACGGAGTGACAAATCCCAGTCTTGATTCGTGCCAACCCAACAGACACTTTCGGAGATACCTGTAGTGTACCTTTATAGCCACCCAGTTACGTTGTGACGTTTGGTACACCCAAAACATTCCTACGGTATCCAGGAGTTGCACAATCTCATGGTCTAAGGAAATGATACTTGACATTAGAAAAGCTCTTAGCAAACGAACTACACGATCTTGTGCTATGCATAGGATTGGGTCTTGTCCATGACATCATTCTCCTAATGATGTGATCCCGTTATCAATGACATCCAATGTCCATGGTCAGGAAACCATAACCATCTATTGATCAACGAGCTAGTCAACTAGAGGCTTACTAGGGACATGTTGTGGTCTATGTATTCACATATGTATTACGGTTTCCAATTAATACAATTATAGCATGAACAATAGACAATTATCATGAACAAGGAAATACAATAATAACCATTTTATTATTGCCTCTAGGGCATATTTCCAACAGTCTCCCACTTGCACTAGAGTCAATAATCCAGTTCACATCACTATGTGATTGCAATGAATCCAACACCCATGGGGTTTGTTCACATCTCGCTTGTGAGAGAGGTTATTAGTCAACGGGTCTGAACCTTTCAGATCCGTGTGTGCTTTACAAATCTCTATGTCATCTTGTAGATGCAGCTACCACGCGCTACTTGGAGCTATTCCAAATAACTGCTCTACTATACGAATCCGGTTTACTACTCAAAGTCATCCGAATTAGTGTCAAAGTTTGCATCGACGTAACCCTTTACGACGAACTCTTTTTCCACCTCCATAATCGAGAAAATTCCTTAGTCCATTAGATACTAAGGATAAGTTCGACCGCTGTCATGTGATCCATTCCTGGATCACTCTTGTACCCCTTGACTAACTCATGGCAAGACACACTTCAGGTGCGGTACACAGCATAGCATACTGTAGAGCCTACGTCTAAAGCATAGGGGACAACCTTCGTCCTTTCTCTTTCTTCTGCCGTGGTCATGTTTTGAGTCTTACTCAATACTCACACCTTGTAACACAGCCAAGAACTCCTTCTTTGCTGATCTATTTTGAACTCCTTCAAAATCTTGTCACGGTATGTATTCATTTGAAAGTACTATTAAGCGTTTTTGATCTATCCTTACAGATCTTGATGCTCAATGTTCAAGTAGCTTAATCCAGGTTTTTCATTGAAAAACACTTTTCAAATAACCCTGTATGCTTTCTAGAAATTCTACATCATTTCTGATCAACAATATGTTAACAACATATACTCATCAAAAATTCTATAGTGCTCCCACTCACTTCTTTGAAATACAAGTTTCTCATAAACTTTGTAAAAACCCAAAATCTTTGATCATCTCATCAAAGCGTACATTCTAACTCCGAGATGCTTACTCCAGTCCTTAGAAGGATTGCTGGAGCTTTGCATACTTGTTAGCATCTTTCAGGATTGACAAAACCTTCTGGTTGTATCACATACAACTTTTCCTCAAGAAAATCGTCGAGGAAACAATGTTTTTGACATCCTATCTGCAAGATTTCATAAATAATGCAGTAACTGCTAATATAATTCCAACAGACTCTTAGCATCGCTACGAGTGAGAAAATCTCACCGTAGTCAACTCCTTGAACTTGTCGAAAAACATCTTAACGACAAGTCGAGCTTTCTTAATGGTGACACTTACCATCATTGTCCGTCTTCCTTTTAAAATCCATCTGCACCCAACAGCCTTACGACCATCAAGTAGTTCTTCCAAAGTCTATACTTTGTTTTTATACATGGATCCTCTCTCGGATTTTATGGCCTCGAGCCATTCGTCGCAATCTGGGCCCACCATCGCTTCTCCATAGCTCGTAGGTTCATTGTTGTCTAGCAACATGACTTCCAAGACAGGATTACGTACCACTCTGAAGTAGTACGTATCCTTGTCGTCCTACGAGGTTTGGTAGTGACTTGATCCGAAGTTTCATGATCACTATCATAAGGTTCCACTTCAATTAGTGTAGGTGCCACAGGAACAACTTCTTGTGCCCTGCTACACACTAGTAGAAACGACGGTTCAATAACCTCATCAAGTCTCCAACATCCTCCCACTCAATTCTTTCGAGAGGAACTTTTCCCCGAGAAAGGACCCGTTTCTAGAAACAATCACTTTTGCTTCCAGATCTGAAATAGGAGGTATACCCAACTGTTTTGGGTATTCTATGAAGATGCATTTATCCGCTTTGAGTTCGAACTTATCAGCGTGAAACTTTTTTACATAAGCGTCGCAGCCCCAAACTTTTAAGAAACGACAGCTTAGGTTTCTCTAAACCATAGTTCATATGGTGTCGTCTCAACGGAATTGCGTGGTGCCCTATTTAAAGTGGATGCGGTTGTCTCTAATGCCTAACCCATAAACGATAGTGGTAATTCGATAAGAGACATCATGGTATGCACCATATCCAATAGGGTGCAGTTATGATGTTCGGACACACCATCATACTATGGTGTTCCAGGCGGTATTAGTTGTGAAACAATTTCCACAATGTCTTAATTGTGTGCCAAACTCGTAACTCAGATATATCTATGATCATATCATAGACATTTTATCCTCTTGTCATGACGATCTTCAACTTTACTCTGAAATTACTTGAACCTTTCAATAATTCAGACTTGTGTTTCATCAAGTAAATATTCTTAGCATCTACTCAAATCATCTGTGAAGTAAGAACATAACGATATCCACTGCATGCCTCAGCACTCATTGGACTGCACACATCAAATGTATTACTTCCAACAAGTTGCTCTCTTGTTTCATCTTACTGAAAACGAGGCCTTTCAGTCATCTTGCCCATGTGGTATGATTTGCATGTCTCAAGTGATTCAAAATCAAGCGAGTCCAAACGATCTATCTGTATGGAGTTTCTTCATGCATATCTACCAATAGACATGGTTCGCATGTCTCAATCTTTTCAAAAATGAGTGAGTCCAAAGATCCATCAACATGGAGCTTCTTCATGCGTTTTATACCAATATGACTCAAATGGCAGTGCCACAAGTATAGCGGTACTATCATTACTATCTTATATCTTTTGGCATGAACATGTGTATCACTACGATCGAGATTCAATAAACCATTCATTTTAGGTGCAAGACCATTGAAGGTATTACTCAAATAAACAGAGTAACCATTATTCTCCTTAAATGAATTACCGTATTGCGATAAACATAATCCAATCATGTATATGCTCAACGCAAACACCAAATAACGATTATTTAGGTTTAACACCAATCTCGATGGTAGAGGGAGCGTGCGATGTTTGATCACATCAACCTTGTAAACACTTCCAACACATATCGTCATCTCACCTTTAGCTAGTCTCCGTTTATTCCGCAGCCTTTTATTTCGAGTTACCAACACTTAGCAACCGAACCGGTATCTAATACCCTGGTGCTACTAGGAGTACTAGTAAAGTACACATTAATATAATGTATATTCAATATACTTCTGTCGACCTTGCCTGCCTTCTCATCTACCAAGTATCTAGGGTAGTTCTGCTTCAGTGACCGTTCCCCTCATTACAGAAGCACTTAGTCTCGGGTTTGGGTTCAACCTTGGGTTTCTTCACTAGAGCAGCAACTGATTTGCCGTTTCATGAAGTATCCCTTCTTTCCCTTGCCCTTCTTGAAACTAGTGGTTTTACTAACCATCAACAATTGATGCTCCTACTTGATTTCTACTTTCGCGGTGTCAAACATCGCGAGTTGCTCAAGGATCATCATGTCTGTCCCTGATATGTTATAGTTCATCACGAAGCTCTAATAGCTTGGTGGCAGTAACTATGGAGAACCATCACTATCTCATCTGGAAGATTAACTCCCACTCGATTCGAGCGATTGTAGTACTCAGACAATCTGAGCACATGCTCAACGATTGAGCTTTTCTCCCTTAGTTTGCAGGCTTAAGAAACTTGTCAGAGGTCTCATACCTCTTGACGTGGGCACTAGTCTGAAATCCCAATTTCAGTCTTTGGAACATCTCATATGGTCTGCGACGTTTCAAAAACGTCTTTGGCACCTCAATTCTAAACCATTAGCATTACCCACTGAACTATCACGTAGTCATCAAAACGTGTATGTTAGATGTTCGCAACATCCACAGACGACGCTCGAGGTTGAGCACACCGAGCGGTGCATTAAGGACATAAGCTTTCTGCGCAGCAACGAGGATAATCCTCAGTTTACGGACCCAATCCGCATAATTTCTACTATCAACTTTCAACTAAATTTTCTCTAGGAACATATCTTAAACAGTAGAACCAAAGCGTAAGCTATGACATAATTTGCAAAGACCTTTTGACTATGTTGATGATAATTAAGTTCATCTGATTATTTAATGAACTCCCACTTAGATAGACATCCCTCTAGTCATCTAAGTGATACATGATCCGAGTCAACTAGGCCGTGTCCGATCATCACGTGAGACGGACTAGTCATCATCGGTGAACTTCTTCATGTTGATCGTATCTACTATACGACTCATGTTCGACCTTTCGGTCTCTTGTGTTCCGAGGCAATGTCTGTACATGCTAGGCTCGTCAAGTCAACCTAAGTGTTTCGCATGTGTAAATCTGGCTTACACCCGTTGTATGCGAACGTTAGAATCTATCACACCCGATCATCACGTGGTGCTTCGAAACAACGAACCTTCGCAACGGTGCACAGTTAGGGGGAACACATCTCTTGAAATTTTAGTGAGGGATCATCTTATTTATGCTACCGTCGTTCTAAGCAAATAAGATGTAAACATGACAAACATCACATGCAAATCATAAAGTTACATGATATGGCCAATATCATCTTGCGCCTTTTGATCTCCATCTTCGAGGCGCGGCATGATCACCTTCGTCACCGGCATGACACCATGATCTACATCATCGTGTCTTCATGAAGTTGTCTCGCCAACTATTACTTCTACTACTATGGTTAACGGTTAGCAATAAAGTAAACTAATTACATGGCGTTTTTCATTGACACGCAGGTCATACAATAAATTAAGACAACTCCTATGGCTCCTGCCGGTTGTCATACTCATCGACATGCAAGTCGTGATTCCTATTACAAGAACATGATCAATCTCATACATCACATATATCTAATTCATCACATCCTTTTGGCCATATCACATCACATAGCATACCCTGCAAAAATAAGTTAGACGTCCTCTAATTGTTGTTGCATGTTTTACGTGGCTGCTATGGGTTTCTAGCAAGAACGTTTCTTACCTACGCAAAAGCCACAACGGTGATATGCCAATTGCTATTTACCCTTCATAAGGACCCTCTTCATCGAATCCGATCCGACTAAAGTGGGAGAGACAGACACCCGCTAGCCACGTTATGCATCAAGTGCATGTCAGTCAGTGGAACCTGTCTCACGTAAGAGTACGTGTAAGGTCGGTCCGGGCCGCTTCATCCCACAATGCCGCTGAATCAAGATAAGACTAGTAACGGTAAGTAAATTGAACAAATCATCGCCCAAAACTACTTTGTGTTCTACTCGTGCATAGAATCTACGCATAGACCTAGCTCTGATACCACTGTTGGGGAATGTAGTAATAATTCAAAATTTTCCTACGTGTCATCAAGATCAATCTAGGAGATGCTAGCAACGAGAGAGAGGGAGTGCATCTTCATACCCTTGAAGATCGCTAAGCGGAAGCGTTACAAGAACGCGGTTGATGGAGTTGTACTCGCGGCGATTCAAATCGCGGAAGATCCGATCTAGCGCCGAACGGACGGCGCCTCCGCGTTCAACACACGTACAGCCCGGGGATGTCTCCTCCTTCTTGATCCAGCAAGGGGAGAGGAGAAGTTGAGGGAGAACTCCAGCAGCACAACGGCGTGGTGGCAATGGAGCTCGTGGTTCTCCGGCAGGGCTTCGCCAAGCACTACGGAGGACGAGGAGATGTATGAGGAGGAAGAGGCTGCGCCAAGGGAAGGGTATGGCTGCCCTCCCACCCCCTCACTATATATAGGGGGAAGGGGAGAGGGGGCCGGCCCCTCTAGATGGATCTAGAGGAGGAGGCGGCGGCCAGGGGAAACACTAGATGGGTTTGGGCGCCCCCACCCCCTAGGAAACTTGCCCCCCAAGCCGGGAGGGGCGGCTGCCCTAGGGGTGGCGACCACACCTCTCCTGGTTACGTGAGAGGGGTTGGGAGGGGCGCACAGCCCCTTAGTGGGCTGGTTTGCCCCTTCCCCTTGGCCCATAAGGCCCCCCAACGCTTGCCGGGGCCTCCGAAACCCCTTTCGGACATGCTGGCCATAGCCTGGTACCCCCGGAACAATTCTGGACTCCAATACCCTTCGTCCAATATACCGATCTTCACCTCCGAACCATTCCGGAGCTCCTCGTCATGTCCGGGTTCTCATCTGGGACTCCGAACAACCTTCGGTAACCACATACTATTTCCCATAACAACTCTAGCGTCACCGAACCTTAAGTGTGTAGACCCTACGGGTTCGGGAATCATGCAGACATGACCGAGACACCTCTCCGGCCAATAACCAATAGCGGGATCTGGATACCCATATTGGCTCCCACATGTTCCACGATGATCTCATCGGATGAACCACGATGTCGGGGATTCAATTAATCCCGTATACAATTCCCTTTGTCCATCGGTATGTTACTTGCCCGAGATTCGATCGTCGATATCCCAATACCTCGTTCGACCTCGTTACCGGCAAGTCTCTTTACTCGTTCCGTAACGCATGATCCCGTGGCTAACTACTTAGTCACATTGAGCTCATTATGATGATGCATTACCGAGTGGGCCCAGAGATACCTCTCCGTCATACGGAGTGACAAATCCCAGTCTCGATTCGTGCCAACCCAACAGACACTTTCGGATATACCTGTAGTGTATCTTTATAGCCACCCAGTTACATTGTGACGTTTGGTACACCCAAAACATTCCTACGGTATCCGGGAGTTGCACAATCTCATGGTCTAAGAAAATGATACTTGACATTAGAAAAACTTTTAGCAAACGAACTACACGATCTTGTGCTATGCTTAGGATTGGGTCTTGTTCATCACATCATTCTCCTAATGATGTGATCCCGTTATCAATGACATCCAATATCCATGGTCAGGAAACCATAACCATATATTGATCAACGAGCTAGTAAACTAGAGGCTTACTAGGGACATGTTGTGGTCTATGTATTCACACATGTATTACGGTTTCCAGCTAATACAATTATAGCAGGAACAATAGACAATTATCATGAACAAGGAAATACAATAAAAACCATTTTATTATTGCCTGTAGGGCATATTTCCAACAGAAAGGACATATATGGTATTTAAAAAATGACAAAATTGAAACTGCATTTGAAAACATTATTTGCATGAATAGTAAGGTTTTGGTTGTATTTTCTTCATTACGAATGTCACAGGAGGAGGAAGAAGAAGGGCATCCGACGTCCAAAATGAATCAACTCACCCGATTTCAAAAATCGGTCAACTTACGTCTAGCCACTCCCTAGCATACGTGCAATATTAGTTAGTTTACGGCGGTCTCTCGCTTTTCACCTTTGCTTGTAAGAGAATGCACGGAGTTAAAGGCTCGTGTCTTTCCTAGGAAAAGCAGCGTATAGGTGCATGCGCATGCATCCGTCGACGATCTTCGAACAGCGATAGATAGATGGTCCATGCATGCATGTTGTGCCGCTCTCACACGTAGAGGAGGGGAGGGACGCAAACGGGACGACGAGAAGGTCCGGTGGTGGTTGAGGTTGAGGTAAACTGGCCGAGCGTGGCAGACAGGCATGATGCCTCCTTTCGATCGGTGGATTGTTAGATTTTGACCATCATGCATGCACGCAACAGCTCCGGTATGCATGGTAAAATCTGCACCTCGCCGTCACCCTCCATGTTTTTTTTAAACAATCGTGCGAAGATTTTATTAAACAGTCACAATATTTACATGGACGAAATTAAGATCGCCGGGATGGCCTAACCAGACATGACGACCTATCCCCAGTCCCAAAGCATGCTTCGCTAGATTGTGAGCTTCGAAATTTGAGCTCCTAAACTCATGAACAAAAGTACGTAAGTTAAAACTACTAGAGTACTCTATAATCTCATGTATAATGGCCCCATAGCTCGGGCTACTCTTCTGCTTGATATCGTTCACCACGTCCATGCAATCAGTCGCCACGTGAATAGCTTGCAATTGGAGATCCTCTGCTAGTGCCATCGATTCCCTGACTGCCATGGCTTCTAGTGTCGTAGGGTCGGAGATACCCTTGACCACGATAGTGGATGCACCGAGAAAGAGCCCCTCCATGTTCCTGCACACCGCCGCTACTGACCCAACGCTTGAACTTCCCATGCAGGCCGCATCAACATTTATTTTGGATGTGCCCATAGGCGGCTGCAACCAATGAGTTGGTCGCTCCGCTCTGGCCTGCACCACTGTGTTGTTCAGGTTCTTGACAACTTGTAGATCACTCAGGAAGGAATTAATGAAAGAATGTGTTGTGGATGGACTCTGGAATATATCCTCATATATGGCTTTCCTCCTTACTGCCCAAACTGCCCACAAGGTAACCGTTATACATACAAAACGTTCATGCGTAAGGACATCCTTCAAAGCAAAAACCCATTCCCTTGTATTTTCACTATCATACTGACTCATATGTTCGACAAGAGCATCGTCAGATAGAGCCCACACACTGCTTGCCATCGGGCACTCAAGCAAAGCGTGCCTCCATGAGTCCCTGGCACCGCATAACACACATGTAGATGTAGTCGACATGTTTCTATGGTGGAGTAGTTCCGCTGTAGGGATGGAGCTTCGCGCAAACTGCCATAGGAACAGCTTCACCTTCGATGGACCGTCACCCTCCATGTGTGCTCCACATTCTATCATTCCTCTGGCCCATGGGCTGTCCTCTGCGAGCACGTAGACCGAGAAGCACTGGTCGGGATCATGATTCACTCCTTTTTGCGCCCGATTTGCTGTCTACAATTCAGCAACATGCCAACAACATACTAGTCGTACGTCTTATCTTTGCAACCTCGGCATGCATGCCGATAAACTATTACTCCGTGCCTAGCTACTAGGTAGATATACGCAGTGCACACATTGGATTCTCCCTCCCAAGAGAAGGAGCAAGAATAAACACGACAGTACATGTAGTGTACGAGAAGGATAGGAGATATATGGAACCGCAACCAGACAAGCTGCATTGCATTGCATTGCATGGGTGCACACGCTGGCAGGCAAAGGCAAAAGACGTTGGACAAGACGAGCTTTATAAGCTGGAAAAGCATGGAAGGGGTGGGGGTTTTCGCCCTCTTGTCACGGTCGTGCTCCTGCCTCATGCATCCTAAAGCGATCGTCCATCGTCTGCCAGCGGATTGACGGGAGCGGACGGCGATCACCCGCCGGCCGGAGCAGGCAGAGCACCACTGGGCGTGGGCGGTATGCATGTAGGAGCTTCCTAGAAAGGCAGCGTAGGAGAATCTATCAGTTTTGAGTTTTGACCGCAGATTGCTCCGCTTTATGACCGATCACGTTAATGCTTATAGGTAGACGCTTACTAGTAACGCGTGTTTATACCCCTCGCTTCTTCTACTTACTAGTAGTGTGGGTTTATATCCCTCACTACTACTACTATGGTGCCATAGTAGTAGCGAGGGGTATACCCCACGCTATTACTACAACCACTATTAGGAAAAGGCTAATTAGTGGCGCACCTGTTTTGACCATTAATGACGCACTATAGGTGCGCCACTATTACCACGCCACTAGTAACAGATACTAATGGCGCACCTCTGGTGCATCATTAGTATTGCAGGTAACAGTGGCGCACCTTGTAGTGCGCCATTACTATTGCTACAAGTGCGCCACTGATAACTTTTTTTTTTGAATTTTTTTGTTTTTTTTCTGAATTTTGAAGGCGGGAAAATAGTAGTGGCGCACCGTCTAACCCCCACCGTGCGCCATTGCTATTTTTGAATTTTGAATTTGGATCTGGATCGCGATTTTTTTGCTCATTTTGTTGCTCGTTTTTTTGCACGATAATTTTTTAAATTTTGTTCTCGTTTTTGGATCTTGTACGTTCTTTTGTCGGAGAGGAGTTCGCCTGAGAGGAGGGCCAAGGTCACCGGAGAGGAGGAGGAGGAGGTCACCGGAGAGGAGCTTGCCTACATCGCCGGAGAGGAGGAGGAGGTCGCCGGAGAGGAGTTCACCGGAGAGGAGGGAGGAGAAACCGTGAGGGGAGGGGAGGAGAGGAGGGAGGAGGAGCTCACCGGAGAGGAGGAGGAGGAGATCACCGGAGAGGAGGGAGGAGGAGATCACCGGAGAGGAGGGAAGAGAAACCGTGAGGGGAGGGGAGGAGAGGAGGGAGGAGGAGGTCGCCGGAGAGGAGGAGGGGAGTATGGTGGAGAGAGGAGGGGAGATGGAGTGGAGGAGAGGAGGAGATGGAGTGGAGGAGAGGTGGAGTGGAGGAGAACAATGAAGAGGTAATGAGGAGAGGACCCCGCCCAGCCATATATACGGCATAGTAATGGCGCACCGTGGGCAGGTGCGCCATTACTAACTTTTTATTTTATGTTTTTGATTTATTTTGAATTTTGAAGGCGGGAAGATAGTAATGGCGCACCGTGGGCAGGTGCGCCATTACTAATTTTTTTTGATATATTTTGAATTTTGAAGGCGGGAAGATAGTAATGGCGCACCATGGGCAGGTGCGCCATTACTGAGTTTGATTTTTATTTTTATTTTTTTTTGCCTCTCCAGATCTTGAAAGCCCCGTAACTTTTTTTTCTGTTAGGTTTTTGGGGATTTTGAAAAATTTCAACGGGGTTCCCCATTGAAATCGGATGTAACTTTTCGAGTAGATGATTTTCATATAAAAAACTTTTTCATCGGAGTTCATATGCAAAAGTTATGCCCATTTTACAAATTCTCGAGAGATTTTGCAAAAAAGTCGAAAATTCATGTTAGTAGATTTTGCTAACAACTAGACCACATATCACATGGGAATCTTATTTTCTTTTATTTTTTGACATTTCTATCATTTTCTTTTATTTTTTTTGAAACTGAAAAGGCGGTCGGGGGGGGGGGGGGGTTGAAAGAACATGCGGTGCCCCCATGTTTGGTTTTGGTAATTGATGACAATCTCTATGGACTAATGGTTGCCTTGAGTTATATTTGAAGGATTTGTCCATATGCATTTCTTGAAGTCCATGTGTTGTTTTCAAGGAGTTTATGTGGTGACCAAGGTGTTATTAAGGAATTATCCAAAGATTGGTCATGTGAGAGTTGAGCTTATTGCAAGCATGTCTTGGAGAAGAAGATTGTGTGATCATTCATGTATATCTTCAAGACATCATCCAAATGAAGAGAGTTGAAAAGATTCAAGGTTGATCAAGACTAAGTCAAGAGTGAATCAACTTGATCAACTCACAAAGCGTAGAAGATGTACCGAGAGGGATCAAGCGATCCCATGGTGTGGTAAGCATTGTCCATTACGCTTTGTGTACTAACCCATGATCTTCGTGAGAGTTCTTTGTGGGGTTAGGTTGCGATGTGCAAGTTCAAGTGAAGCATCATGAAGAGATCAAATGCTTGAAGCTTGCCGTCCATTGTGGTGACAATGGACTTGTGAAGATGTTGCGGTGTGCAAGTTCAAGTGAAGCATCATGAAGAGATCAAATGCTTGAAGCTTGCCGTCCATTGTGGTGACAATGGACTTGTGAAGATGTGCGGAAGGGTGGCTCACCCATAGTGGAGTATGGGGAGCAATCAACTAGTCTTCATCGAGCCAACGCAATCAAGAAAGGTGGTCCATCTTTAGGGAGTCAAGATCGTCATCATCTAGCTCAAGTGGACCATGTGCAAGGCAAAGGTTTGCTCTTGATAGGTTTTCTATTTTACCGGTCTCATGATGGTAGTTGGGAGACCGGGTTATAGGATCGATTGCCGTACTATCAAGGGGGGCTCTCGATGAGTAGCTTGATCGTATCGTTCATAGAGAGCTCAAACCATTGCATCCTTGCATCATCTTTATTGGTTCTTGTTTGGTTTTTCTCTTTGCGAGTTTTGGAGGTTATGGTCATCTTGATGACAAGCTCGAGTTCATCGAAAGCGGAGTTCACTCGCATCTTCTATGATGTTTTCGACGTTGGAAGGTTATGCCGGTTCTTCTCGGTTGGAGGTTTCACTCCTCTATTTGTTGGCATACCTTCCTTGCCTCTTCTTACTATAACAACAAGCTTGTCATCTTGGAAGGTTTTGATGCTACTCATCGTCTTGTATCCAACAAGCTTGAGTTTGCTCAATTCGAAGCTCATATGCACAAGTTATGGCAGTTTTGGTCCCAGTGGTAGTACCGCGGGCCGGAGCGGTAGTACCGCTTGGGTGCTACAAGCGGTAGTACCGCTGGTAGCCCCCAGCCGTAGTACCGCTGCAGTCTCGTGCTAGTACCGCCTCGATTCGAGGGGTCTTTTTCGTGTCGGGTTTTACGGTACTAGCCGCGGCAGTGGGGGCCGTAGTACCGCTCGTATGCGGTAGTACCGCCCTGACCACCGCGGTAGTACCGCTCTGGCCCCAGCGGCAGTACCGCGCGGGGGGGGGGGGCGGTAGTACTGCTCTCTGCGGGGCTGGTGTGGGGGGTAACGGTTGGATTGTCCCCCCCACTATATAAGGAGGTCTTCTTCCCCAATGAACCTTATCCTTTGAGCTCGTGTTCTTCCCCCATTGTTGACCTTCTTCGAGCTTGCTAACTCTCAATCCCTCCATGGATTCTTGCTAGTTTTTAGGGGAAAAGAGAGAGGAGATCTAGATCCACATTTCCACCAATCACTTTCTCCTCTATGTGAGGGGAACCCCTTGGATCTAGATCTTGGAGTTCTTGGTGTTCTCCTTCTTGTTCTTCCTCTCTTTTTCCTCCCTAGCATTAGTTGCTTCGGTGGGATTTGAGAGAGGACTTGGGCACTCCGTGTGCCCTTGCCATTGCATTTGGTGCATCGGTTTGAGTCTCCACGGTGATACGTGGAAGATACATGTTGAGAAGCATATTACTCTTGGGTGCTTGGTGCCCTTGAGCTTGTTCCTCTTGGGTGCTTGGGCGCCCTAGACGGTTGGTGGTGTTCGGAGCTCAATCATTGTGGTGTAAAGCTCTGGGCAAGCGTCGGGGTCTCCAATTAGGTTGTGGAGATCACCCCGAGCAATTTGACGGGTACCGGTGACCGCCCCCAAGGGTTGCCAAAGTGTACGGGTTCGGTGACCGCCCCCAAGGGTTGCCATTTGTACGGGTTCGGTGACCGCCCTCAAGGGTCCCCTAGTGGAATCACGGCATCTTGCATTGTGCGAGGGCGTGAGGAGATTACGGTGGCCCTAGTGGCTTCTTGGGGAGCATTGTGCCTCCACACCGCTCCAAACGGAGATTAGCATCCGCAAGGGTGTGAACTTCGGGATACATCGTCGTCTCCGCGAGCCTCGGTTATCTCTTACCCGAACCCTTTACTTATGCACTTTACTTTGTGATAGCCATATTGTTTCTTGTCATATATCTTGCTATCACTTAGTTGTTTATCTTGCTTAGCATAAGTTGTTGGTGCACATAGGTGAGCCTAGTTGTTGTAGGTTTTGTGCTTGTGAAATTAACCGCTAGGTTTATTCCGCATTTGTTCAAGCCTAAACCGTAATTATTTTAAAGCGCCTATTCAACCCCCCTCTAGGCGACATCCACGATCTTTTAGGGATGGTGCATTTGATGAATTTTTTGTAAGGCTCAGACGTGTGATGTGTAAATGTTAGTAGTGACGCACCAGGGGACAGTGCGCCATTACTAGTTAAAACTAGTAATGGCGCACTATCCCCTGGTGCGCCATTACTAGTTTTGAAAAAAAAGTAAAAAAAATTGTTAGTAGTGGCGCACAGAGTGTGTGGTGCGCCATTACTAGTTAAACCTGGTGCGCCATTACTAGTTTTGGAAAAAAAATTGTTAGTAGTGGCGCACCGTGGGTGTGGTGCGCCATTAGTGATATGGATACTAATGGCGTACCTACACATGGTGCGCCATTAATGTCCATATTAGCTATAGCCCTTTTCCTAGTAGTGGCGAGGGCCCTCGCTACTACTAAGTTGTAGTAGTAGTACGGGGTATACCCCTCGCTACTACTAAATACATGGTTTTTTAAGAGCCTTGAAATCCCCATCTCCTCCCCCAAATCCTTCCTCTCCCCCGTCACTCTCCCCCTCTCTCTCCCTAGGCTCTTACATGGACCTCCTACCCCATGCGCGCCTCCTCCTCCTCCATGGCGCCAAAAGAGGCCGCCGGCGTCCCGGAGCTCGCCGGTCTTCCCCGCATCTCCATGCCACCACGCCGGAGCACCTCACGACCGGCGACCAACCCCGCTGCTACCTCCATCTCCTTCCTCTCTCCCTCGTTTTTCTTTTTCTCTCTCCCTCTGGTTTGACTCACCCTCCCATGTCCTTGCCCGTGCAGGTTGTTGCCGTGGACGACCAGGAGCTCGCTGCCTTTGCTGCGAAGAGGAGACCCACGCCGCCGCCTTGCTTGGCCATGGTTCCGGTCCTTCTGCAACAGCCGTCGCTAGATCTGGTCTTAGCACAACGACTTCCCAACTGTCTACTACAAGTTTGGTCCGGCCCTGGTGAGGAAGGGATGATGACGGCGGCGCGCCTTCGGCTCGCTCCAATACTTGTAGTCGTTGCTAGGTGGTCTACGGACATGGATATAATTTTTATTATTTCTGTGTTCTTTTTACTTTCTCGCAAGTATTAGTCTAATGATATTTTTTTATGAAAGACATTTTCATACTATGTGTATTAGGTGTTGCAGATCTTATCAGAATTTTTTATACACCTGATCAAACTTAAGCATGTTTGACTTATAACAAACCTAAAACTTTAATTATTTTGGAACAAAGGAAGTTCACTGCGTGGTTGGTTATATGCATGGTTGGTTACTTAATGCATGTAGCCACTGCTGGCAGTATGTACTTAATGCCTTCTGTAGTATAGGCTCTGCCAAAACAAGAGTATCACCTTCTTGTTTTGCAGGAATATTGCTGTTCAACCTGTCCTATTCTGTACACTTACTGTATCAGTTTTCTGAAGTACAACGTGGATTACTCTACTGTCTCAGCAGTACTACATGCGCATGGTTTCGTTGGGACATGAACATAATTAAGCAATGCTCATGAGGCGCGCTTTGCAGTTCTCTCCGGCCGATGCATCACATGAAAGTCATCAACTATATATCCATAAACAATCATCTTCTTCTCTTCTGTACTCCTACCGTGGTGAGTACCCTAATCTACACCAGGACCAGCCAGCAGTTCACTTTTGAAGAAAACATAAACAAACATAGCAAACGGAGTGAAGCTTTATTTGGAGTGCTTCACACCACTAAACTTATGGAACCTTTCTTGGTGCACGCATGTTATCAGGGAAAAGCATGGGGAGACAGAAGAAATTAAAGGAGTGGAGCTTCCCTGACTAAGTGAGCTGATCATAAGTGACATGCACATGGAACCTTTTATTTGGGTTATGTTTAGACCTAACCATGCTTTAACAACCATAATCTCCACTTAGAGCATAGTTAATAACACAACCAACGGTCGGCTATAAGAAGTTGCTATGTCATCTAAGGCTAACCACTTAGCCAGCATGTATAATAGTAAGTTTTAAATACTCCCTCCGTTCCAAAATAGATGACTCAACTTTGTACTAAAGTTAGTATAAAGTTGAGTCATCTATTTTGGAACGGAGGGAGTATGTACTAGTTTATCAATAGTTGGCCCACCTTACATCCGCACAAAGCGTCTTGGGTCTTGTGCTGCAGTTGGCTACTAAACAAAAGCCCGCTTATCTTCTCTCTCCTCCAACTAAGCAAAGATATATTATTCTATTTCTTATAGCCTGCTTATGTCACTCTATTGTACTAGCCTAGCTAAGTTAGTTATACTGACCGAGTAAGTGGAGATTAGGGTGAGTGACTGACCCATTCATTGTGCACAAAGTTACATGTAAAGTTTACAGAGGTACTACATCAGAAACAACCCTCACACTGGCAGCTCATTTTTCTTCCAGTAACTTTCACCTTTATTAGTTTGTCAAAAAGGAAAAGGCAGGTCCTTACAAATGTGTCACCACTTTCACCTCCAATGCAGTAGCCGCACAATAGTCAAACAGCAAGGCCAGCAGGCAATGTGCAGAATTTGAATTCATGTGGGGTACTGTTCAAACTCCATTTTTCTTTTTGCCCTTTTTGACCCCAATTAACAAGTCCAATTCTTTGACCAGTTTGAGAAATCATGGTGGCTTTTCTGACTGCAATAAATTCCTTTCCACATTCATCAATCATTCCAAAAAATACTTCTATGGTGGTGCAACAGCAGAAGGATTGATAAAAAAAAGTAGAGTATTTCCCCTCTGCATTGCAAACGCAAAAGAGGGAGCAACTCGACAAGGCCCCTTTTTCCGTCCAATGTTTGAGATGGACATTTTTCTCCGTCCAATGCAGGTCCATTTTACCCTGCCCAAAGACACAATGTTTCCATCAAAGAGAAAAAAGGAAAAAAGACACAGGTGCACTCACCAGGAGTGCAGTGATTCGATGCCCAGACTCATCTGCACCCGATCAGAAAAAAAATCGAAACAAATACTAGAAAAATTAAAAAATTTCCAAAAAAATTGTCATGGTAGAACATATATTGCGTGAGGTTCGCTCCAAATATTAGCTCATTTGGACATCTGAGTAACTCTTAGCAAAAAAGACAAATCAGGTCAAAACAGTACGTGAACAGTAAACTGTTTTACAGACCCCGAATTTGTCTTTGTTGCCGAGAGTTGCTGAGTTGTTCAAATCATTTGAAAATTGCGTCGGACATCACGCACTAAATTGTCTACCATGAGGAAAAAAATGGAATTTTTTGAATTTTTCTAGTATTTGTTTTGAATTTTTGATTCAACACGGGTGCAGATGAGCCCGGACTCAGAAAAGGATTTTTGACTCACCAGGCCATACTTCTGCTGAAACGTTTTTTTTTGTTCTAGAAATGGGTTTTTATAGTAACTAATGATCGAACTGCTACTTTTTTAAACATGGTGACAACATGTGAAACAACCTACGATTGAGGGTTGGGACTAGAGCCTATCAAGTTAACAATGCAGTATACTCCGCTAACAATATCTGAAACAACCTGCATTAGGGTTAGTACCACAAGAGCTTATCAAGTTAACCATGCAGTCGTAGTACTACACAGTAACCCTGACTCCACTGAGTCCACTGCCGTTTGATCTATTCATTAATCCATCCATCGGGCACCCAAAGCGGCCTCAGAGCATTTTCAACAACAACCCTATTTTAGGGATCTAAAAATGTCATGAAGTAAACTTTAAGGGTACGAAAACACGTCCATCTCAAACAGCTGCCCTAAACTAGGACGCGGTAGCCGCACCACTGCTCCAACAATAGCCCTATTGCCCCCCTCGTCGCCCGCATCAACGAGTTGGTATAAGTAGATCAGAAATACACGGTGATGAAAAAACGACGGCAGCGGAACTATAAACCCTAACAATGCGTACTATGTTGCCAATCACAAGTTTTTTTTTGAGATAATCATGCGTGGCTTGGTACCACCGTCGATGCTGGCCCAACTACTATGGGCCGGGCTGTTTCTGACTTGCTAGTCGGCGGCCCAACCTACGGATTCGTCACGAAATGCCCGACCGTCAAACGGTCCAAGCAATAGCCTCGGCGCTCGCAGCTGGCGCCGGTCGGTGGTCACCCTCGCCCATGCCGACCGAGGTGGGCGCCGTCGTGGCCGCGCGCACGCCGACGCCGGTTTCCACGCGAGACTCGACCGCCAAGAGGCCTCCAAGCGAAACGGCCGCGCGTCAACAAAAGCTGCGAGCAACGGGGGATGCGGCGTGCGCACGCCGTCGTTCGGCCAGAAGAGCGGGCGGCAACGGCGGGGGCTCCTCTGCTCTGCGGGTCGACGGACGGCGCGACACGCGCCACAGCCAGGACGCTTTGGCACCACTGGCCAAAGCAAAGGGCGCGCGTGCGCCCTCGTTGAGCGGGCGCCGGCACGCGCCGCAAGGTCCCGTGTCGCACGGCGAGCCGGCAGCGTGTCAGCTTTGGCACCGGAGACCAGGGCCGGTCGATGAGAAGAGTTGAGTGCCCAATGATTGAGCATATTAAACTCAACTCCCCACGATCCTCGCTTTCGTTCGCCGTTCGCGCACTGGCGCCGGAGACCGGAGCGCCATGCCATGCCGCCTTTTTTCCCTTCCTTTCTCTCCGGGCCCCTGGTGCGTCGTCGGCTCCGATCGGCGACGTACGGTGCTACTATTCCATTGCTCCCACCACGCTGCACGCACGCACGCGCGCTCAGCCCCGCCATCTCCTCTCCCTTTGCTTGGAACGGAATGAAACAAAAAGTCAGTTCCTCTCTTTACCAAAAGCTAGCATCGTATAGGTGCAATCGTCCATGCATGCACTGCACGTTACTACATTCCATGTCAGGAGCATGCTTGAGCGCGGCCTGAGTTTGTATGCAGGCACTGCACGATATCCTGCGTTCAGTACTCCTGGCCAGATTGAATTTGTTGATGATCTTTGAACGTATGGCTTACGCGCACTCGAGTGAAAAACATACTGAAAAGTTACAAAGTGCTGTAAATAGCGCGCGGGCTATGCCAAATAGCAACGGACCTCAAAAACAGTTATAGCGGGCTATAGCCCGGAAATCCAATTTGGCTCCCGGATGCACGTGTTCCTGCATGTGAAAATGTTTTTTAGAATGTCAATAAAATCTCAATTTTTTAATGTATTCATAGTCACATCCAAACACTACTAGGGAAAACGTTATACACATAACTTTAGCAGTAGCGCTTGTTAAAAAAGCACGCTACTGCTAGACAGCAGTAGCGCGTGCAAAATAAGCGTGCTGCAGATGGACATATATTAGTAGCGCATCTCACCCAAAACTCGCTACTACTAAAATTCCAATCACTTAGCCGATGTGCTACACATAGTAGTACCGATCTTCCAAAAACCACGCTACCGCTAATAAACTTATAGCAGCGCGTTTATGCGTAAATCGCTACTGCTAACGAAAATAAAATAAAATGAAAAACGAATAGAGAAGTAAATGAAAATGAAAGAAATAGAAAAAGAAGAAAGGAAAAAATAAAATGTAAAGAAAAATAAATGAAAAAGGGGAAAAATGATGAAGACGTAGCTTCTCTTAGCTATAGCGCGTTTTCTGTAACGCGCTACCGTTACTTTTGACTTAACCAAAAACGGTTTCACCCCGGCCACCACTTCTCCCCCAAATCGATCCCTCGCCCCACTTCGCCGCCGTCTCCCACACTTAGCCGTCGCCACCACTTCGCCGCCGTCTCCTGCCGGCGTCGACGCCGCGCTCATCCTCACGGGCGCCGCCCGAGGCCGCCCAGCCTCACCGCCGCCGCCTCTCGGGCCGCCCTCGACCTCACCGTCGCCTCCCTCAACCTCACCGGCACTGCCCTCGACCTCACCGCCCCTGAGCCCGCCAGGACCGCCGCGTCCCGTTCCTGAGCCCGCACTCGTCGCCCCTACCTCCGTCGTCGAGCACCTCCCCGCCACCGTCTCTCCCCTCTCTGTAAGCCCCCCCCACCCATCCTTTTTAGTTAATAGATGTTAATGTTAAGTAGTTGATAATGTTGATGTTTTTTAGTTAGGGTAATAATAGACGATGTTAAGTAGTAGATAATGTAGATGTTAATTAGTTCACTAGGGTTTAGTTTTTGAATTGAGTTTGTTTAACTAGATGTTAATTAGGGCAGTAGGGTTTAGTTTAGAGTAAAGTTTAGTTCAGTAGTTAACTAAATATAATCTATATTTGATTTTGAATTGTGTTTGAGAGAGCATGAGATTTGTGTAGATTTTTTTGAAGTGTCAAACGCTAGGACATGCAAATTTGAAGTGGTCAGGATATATGCAAATTCCTCAATTGTGTTTGCCCATGTTTCGATTATGCCCAAGTGGCCTTTTGTTGTTTCCAGGGAATGAAGCTGAGTGGCCTATGTTTTGCCGGAATGTTGATTCATTTCCGTTCCGGCAAATTTCAGGTTCTCGATTTGTCCACTTTTTATCAAAGGTCATGCCAAAATTTTCCATGAATTTCGGCATGACTTGTGCTACAAACTAGGACATATCGAGTGCCCGGGATTTGCCGCACCGGGAAGGAGTCAACGTTCCTGCAAAACATAGGCCTTCTTTATGTCATTATTCATTTTATTAGGTCTAGAATTAATTGACTAGATTTAATCGTAGGAAACATGGCTAGCAACGATGAAGGTCAGGGTTCTGGTTATTGCGACGACGTCTACCTGGCGGCAGACGAATTTTTGAGCCTCGCCGACGATCAACCGATGTTGTTGCTGGGCCCACCGGTCGCATCGGGGACTGAGACCGACACGCAGACCGGTGCTGAGACTGAGACCGACACTCAACAGTATGTCTATACTGACGCCTACCAAGGGTTTGAGCGTCATGAGTCGGTGCCTGAATTGCCGCCTCCGGAGGCTCAACGTATTATAGACAACCTTCCGGCAAAGAAGCCTAGGAATAGACCGAGGAAAGGCAAGAAAGCTGATTCTATGATTCAGCCGCCTCAGCAGCCTCGGGTTCAAGACCGTATAGATATCCCCGGTGCGGATAAATTGCATATCCCCGGTCAACTAATCCTACCTGCAGCAGCTCTAGGGACCAGATTCGGCGATCTAAGGAGACTTCATGACGATGTGCTGCGGATAGAGAAAGGCCTCATCGCCTCGAAAGATCCAGGATACCCACTCTACGTGGTTAATGTTCCGCGGCAATTGTCGTACGTCGATTTCTTCCCCACGGATAAGTTCTTCCTTCGATTCGATTACATATTCGACATGTTTCACGTGAAGAAGCTGGATTTTACGTTTGTCCGCCTATATGCCTTGCACATGAACTACATCATCGGGGTTGAGCAGATACCTCATATCTGTGTCGCTGACCCGTACTTCATGCACGAGGACTTCTTGGGAGTCTGCGCGAAGCACCGTGAATACGGGAGGGAATACATCGTCAATTTCATGCTCGCCAATAAGGACAAGGAGGCGATTCTCGTGCCTTATCATCCCCTGTAAGTCATCCGCGCAGATATCCTTCCTTCGATTTCAATCATTCATTTGCACGGTGGAGGCTAATTAATTTGAGGTGTACTTATTTTGCGCAGCGGCGGGCGCGCCGTCCTCATCATCCTCTACCCCTGATACTCCCACGCTCTTTACTTGGACTCGTCGAAGAACATTAACAAAAAGGATTACACCCACATCAAGGATGTTCTCGACAGTGCTATGTTTTACTACGAAGCACAGGGTGGAGAGGTCTAGGACAAGAAGAGAAGGGGCGGCAGGCTCGCCTTCGGCCATAAGACCGACTTCTGCTGCATCCAGCAACCGAGTGATTCTCTTAATTATGGATTCTATGTCCTACACCACATGCTGGAGTACAGACGGGATCACCAGAACCTTCACATGTCACCTACATCCGGCGATGCCCATATTCTGCAATAAGCAAAGAACATAGGAGATATCGAGGATCATCGACTTCGAGCTGAGTTCTATCACATCCAGCGCGAACTTGCCCAAATCATAATGAAGGAGGTCATCGAAAAAACAGGGATGTTCTACGAAGAAGGACAAATGTCGCGGGAAGACGTCCGAACACGGGTAGCCTCTCTGCGTCTCGACCTGAAGCCTTTCACTAGGCTCGGGGACTATCTCCCTGACTTGGATGGATGGCACGACATGTTGGAGTGATTGTCGATATATGATAATGTGTCCATTTAGTCCATACTTTCTGTATGATGAAACTTTGAGTTATGCACGACGAAACTTTATTTGTGATGTAATTAAACCGTCCTCCTCAACTAGCGACGATCACTCTAGTTAGGGCATTTTGGGTACGATCGACTTTGTTATTTATGCTTATGATATGTTGCTTCTATTTTTGCCAAGTCTGTCTCTTTCTGTTGCTCAACTATATATGTTGCATATCATCGACTCATGTGACGATGCAGGTGCATAGATCATCGACGGCGAAGAAGTGCTACGCCAGGACTATATATATGACGAGTGGCCGGAGTGTCAGGCCCAGGTGTACCGGTTTTCGGTTTCCGAGCGACAGGTAGTAGTTAGTTTAGGTTCACGCTAATGCGAGAGAGGGATACGAACTCATGTACTGCATGGTTCCGCTCTCACTCAAAGTGATAGCTCTTCTCGTGCATATCATTGTTTAGATGGATGATGATGTAGTTGCAAGTAATCGAGACTTGTATCGCTATTTTCAAGATGATGACGAGAGACCATTTTGTGTTGGATGATGATTATGATGATGACATGATTTGATGAGACTAGTTGTATGTATATGCTATGATTACATTTGTATGTGTATGATATGCTAAAGATTATTATATAAAGCCTATTCAAATACAAAACAAATATGCAGAAAAAATAATAATAAAACTAGTAGTAGCGAGGGGAACAAAGTTAGCAGTAGCGCCGCCTTACCAGTAGCGCTTCCCTGTAAAAAGCGCTGCAGATAATATCAGCAGCGCTCTTCACCATAGCGCGCTGCTGCTATCCATGTATAGCAGTAGCGTGGGACGACAGGCGCTACTGCTACACGTTAGCTGTAGCGCCTTATTAGTAGCGCATCGTCCCGCGCTACTGATAAGCCTAAAACCCGCGCTGCTGCTAGGCTTTTCCCTAGTAGTGAAATGCTACACGTAAAGTTTTAGGCAAAAAGGTTAAACATTTTCGCATGTGCAAAGAAAAACTAAACACCAAATGTCACCCTAAATTTGTTGTTTTTCACTGATGAAAGACTACTGCTCTGTTTAGCATGAAAATTGTCAAGCATGCTTGCGACATTAACACGAACATCCACAAAAAAATTCTATTTTTTTAGGAAACATTTTACTATTTTTTTCGAGTTACTGTTTAGGCCAGAGCAAATGTTTTCGGGAGCCAAAACGCCTCCCCGTTATAGTCGGCTATTAGCGAATTATTGTACACGAGTATCATTTAGAAAACTATAGCGAGGCTATAGCTATATAAAACTATGAATATGAGTTAATTTGCGGCGGTCTGACTTTTCACCTTTGCTTGCAAGAGAATGCACGGAGCAAAAGGCATGTTTCTTTCCCAGGAAAAGCAACGTATAGGTGCATGCGCTCCACGTTACGTGCCCATGGCGCGTGCATACAGTACATCCTGCGTTCCTGGTCAGACTGAGGTCTCTTTTGATTCATAGAATAGGATTATTGTAGGAATAGAAAACTTATAGGAAATGAGATGACATGTATCTCAAATCCTATAAGTAGGAATAGGAATCGAGATGTCGTTTGGTTCACGGCAAAGGAATTTTTTCATTAAGTCTAGACTCATTTTTACTTTCCTACAAAATATGAAGAATAAGAACCAATCCTATGTAGGAGTAGCAATCCATTCCTATGAACCAAAGAGCACTAAAGAAAACAATCCTATAAAAATCCTATCATCTAGAATGCCTATGAAATTCCTTTGGAGGCCTGAATCCGTCGACGATCTTCGAACAGCGATAGATAGATGGCCCATGCATGCATGCTGTGCCGCTCTCACACGTCGAGGAGGGGAGGGACGACGAGAAGGTCCGGTGGTGGTTGAGGTTGAGGTAAACTGGCCGGGCGTGGCAGACAGGCATGATGGCTCCTTTCGATCGGTGGATACATAGATTTTGACCATCATGCATGCACGCAACAGCTCCGGTATGCATGGTACTACAATCTGCACCTCACCGTCACCCTCCATGTGTGCTCTACATTCTATCATTCCTCTGACCCATGGGCTGTCATCTGCAAGCACGTAGACCGAGAAGCACTGGCAGGATCATGATTCACTTCCTTTTGCACCCGATTTGCTGTCTACAATTCAGCAACATGCCAACAACATACCAGTCCTACGTCCTATCTTTGCAACCTCGCGCATGCATGCCAATAAACTATTACCCCGTGCCCAGCTAGGTATATACGCTAATACGCAGTGCACAGATGATTGTATTCTCCCTCCCAAGAAAAGGAACAAGAAGCAGTGAACCAACATGTGGTTGAATGGTTAAAAGGACAGTGGTATCCAAATCTATCGGTGGTGCTTATAGGGATAGGTGTGCGTGTGTATGTTCATAAGATGACTGTATGCACATATACATAAGCGTTTGTGTGTATGTCGTGACAAAAAAAACAAGAATAAAGCACCACACGACAGTGCATGTACGAGAAGGATAGGAGAGTACATGAAACCGCAACCAGACGCCCGTTTAAACTGCATTGCATGGTTGCAGACGCTGGCAGGCAAAGGCATAAGTCGTTGGACAAGACGAGCTTTATAAGCTGGAAAAGCATGCAAGGGGTGTTTTTTTTTTCGCTCCTCCTGTCACGCTCGTGCTCCTGCCCCAAGCATCCTAAAGCGATCGTCCATTGTCTGCCAGCGGATTGACGGGAGCGGACGGCGATCACCCGCCGGCCGGAGCAGGGCAAAGCACCACTGGGCAGTACGCATGTAGGTTGTTCCTAAAAAGGCAGCGTAGGAGAATCTATCAGTTTTGAGTTTTGACCGCAGCTTGCTCCAGCTTTCTGTCCGATGATGTGGACGCCTGTTTCAACCCGGACCCAAAACTAGGTAAAGTTTTAGTGGTTAACCCTGGTGTTTAATAACTACTGCTCCGTTCCAAAAGAATTGAAGTACTGAGTTTTTCCAAATCAAATTTGTATAAGTTTGATCAAATTTATAGAAAAATGTATTAAAATATAGAACATCAAGTTGGTCTAATGAAAGGAAACTTAGTGTTCCTTCGCCTCCCGCCGGCGCCCCCGGTCCGCCACGTCTCCGGTGGCCCTAGGGCCATGGAGGCGCGGTGGACGTCGGCCCTTGCCGACGGGAGAGATCTGGCGCCGTTTCTTGGTGTTTTGTGAGTTCCTTTAGAGTTTGTGTCCTAGTCAGAAAGACGAGACGATGATTGCTCCTTCAAGATGGAATAAGGTTCTCCTCGCCGGACCCCCGTTCCGATGATGCGTCTAGCATTATCGAAGAGTGTGTGGAGGCGTGTCTTAGGTGGACCTCACGGGTCGGTGCTGGTCTTTAGTGGATCTGCTTGGATCCAGTATTTGTTCGTCTTTGTTCATGTGCCTATAGATTGGATCCTTTCGAACTATACTTCTCTTCATTGGTGATGATTGCTCTTTTGTGCGCTCGTTCTGTGGGCCCTTAGAACAATGACTTCCCGGCCGTCTACTACAACAGGTTTGGTCCGGCTCCGATGAGGAAGGGATGATAACGGCGGTGCGCCTTCGGCTCTCTCCAGTACATGTAGTCCTCGCTAGATGGTCTACTAACATGAATATAGTTTTTATTATTTTTGTGTTCTCTGTACTCTTATGGTATGATAAATAGATCGAAAGTTTTCTCGCAAATTTTTAAAGTCTAATGATATTTTTTATGAAAGTCATTTTCGTACTATGTGCATTTAGTGTTGTACACATGAGGCGCGCTTTGCAGTTCTCTCTGGCCAATGCATCACATGAAAGTCATCAACTATATATCCATAAACAATCATCTTGTTCTTTTCTGTACTCCTACCGTGGTGAGTACCCTAATCTACACCAGGACCAGCCAGCAGTGCACTTTTGGAGAAAACATATAAAGAAACAAATCAAACGGAGTGAAGCTTTATTTGGAGCCTCACACCAGTAAAAACTTATGGAACCTTTCTTGGTGCACGCGTGTTACCTCTCCTTGGATGCGCCTATCAGGAAAAAGCATGGGGAGACTGAAGAAATTAAAGGAGTGGAGCTTCCCTGACTAACTGAGCTGATCGTCAGTGACATGCACATGGAACCTTTTATTTTGGTTATGTTTAGACCTAAACGTGCTTTAGCAACCCTAATCTCCACTTTTGCAGGCACTAGCCTAGCTAAGTTAGTTATACTGACCGAAGAAGTGGAGATTAGGTTGAGTGACAGACCCATTCGTTGTGCACAAAGTTACATCTAAAGTTTACAGAAGTAAAACAGAAGCAACACTCACACTGGCAGCCCATGCTTCTTCCCGTAACTTTCACCTTTAGGTGAAGTAGTTTGTCAAAAAGGAAAAGGCAGGTCCTTACCAATTTGTCGCCGCTTTCACCTCCAACGGCTTAGTAGCTGCACGGTAATCAAACAAAGACCAGTAAGCAATGTGCATAATTTCAATTCAAGTGGGGCACTATTCAAACTCCAGTTCCTATTTGACCTGAATTAGCAAGTCCAATTCTTCGACGACAAATCATGGGGGCTTTTCTGATTGCTATTATTTTGTTTCCTTATTCATCAATCATTCTGGTCGGGCTCATGCACCAACTCTCGTCCGGTCTTCCCCCTCTCGGTAGTTTCTCTTATACAAGAGTATATTTCCACGAGAGTAGATGCTTCTTGTTAGAGATACGACATGCAAATCAACACGACGAAGAACAAAAATAAACAGGAGACACAAGATTTAACGTCGAAAATCCCTCCAACACGAAGGAAAGAAAAACACGGGCGCCAGCCAGCGAAACTTCATTATATCTGGGGAGGCTACAAACGCCGGGGATTACAACTGGTCAACTCATCTCGTGCGACGGCTTACAGAGGATATATATATAACCCCTCTAACTCGCTTCTCTCTGCTTCGGCCCAAGCCTACCGGCAACGGGCCTCGCTCCGCTCGCTCGTCAGAAGTTAACCTTTCTATTTATACTTGAATTTGGATCACAACATAGCGCTTCTAGCCTGCTCCCTTCCCTCGCCTTATACAGATAACGAGGGTTTGGGTTTACATGGAGATCTAATCGACTTTAGGCCGCCGCCTTTCTTGGCTTGCACCCCAAGATTAACGCTCCGGGGCTTCCTCCCACCGTTGGGTTCCTTTAGATCATACAGGCTCCATGTTGGGCCTGATGTCGGACTCCGCACTGGTGTTAGCCACCCCCGGTGCATGAAACCGTTAGTGTTTGTCCCTTCTTCACCCTCTTCAACTCTTTAGGTGAAATATATTGCGGTAGCAGTAGTGGTATAAGGTTAGGGGGCACCATCTCTCCACGCTAACCGGAGGAACGAGAGAGAGAGATGTAGTTTTTTACAGGCCACGGTCTCCTCTATAGCTTTGTCCACATGCTCCCCATCTGCCGGTTTGAGCGGGCTAAAAGCATTGTCATCCATATCCTCATCCTCTCCCAAGTTTGCGTCCTGCGATGTCATCTTCCTCACGCCTTCCCCTGATCTTGCCATTCTCCCCTGGTCATGACGCCGCCCTCACGGTGCATGCATACCACCGGCCGTAGACGCCTAAGACACAGTTCTCTGATGAGCATACATCCATCTACCCCATTTTTTATGTTCATCCTTCCAACTCCTCAAAACTATGCCCCATGGGTGCACACACCTGACAAAAGAAGGGCATATTCTCATATATGACTACCAACATTCTCCTTTTCTACCTCAACTGTGAATGGTGTGAAACGAGTCAATGGCTTCGTTGTCAACACACGGGCTTGGATCCTTAGTCAACCTCATAGTACAGATTCGGTCGGAGCTATACCTCCCTTACCCTCCCTAACATTCGGGCGAACTGATCAACCACCGATTCATAGTGGTAAAGGTCCAACACCTTATGTATCTGAGCACACACGTACAGACCATCCACCATGACCGACGCAAGGTCAGTCTTTCCATCATAATCCTTCATGATCACTCCATAACCCTGAAAAATCCAAGAACCTCCATGCACCATCTTCTTCTAGTCACCCAAGCAGAATATCCGAAAGACGAAAAGAATCTCCCGGGTTTCATGAAACTTCGGCGTTTGGGCAAGTGCCAAGGCAAACTTCATCGTTAAAAAAAAGCCGATGAACTGGGTGTGTCCGTGTTAACTTTGCCGATCACAAGCCATCTAGCATCGAGCTCGAACTTCTTTACCTCCTCTTTCCCTATTACCACATCGTGCAACTCATCATCTTGTAATTCCATGTGCTTAAGCATCTCTTCTAGAGTAAATTCTGCGCTTCCTCATGCCACACTGAAGAGCTCGAAGCCTCCGCCACCATGACTAAATCTCGGCATCAGCTCACAAGCTGTCACAAAGCCTCTTGTCTCCCTCATCGCCCGCATCAACGAAATGGTATGAGTAGATCAGAAATACAAAATACACGCTGGTGATGAAAAATCGACGCAGAGGAAGTAAACCCTAACAAAGCGTACATTGCCAACCACAAGTTTTTTTTTTTGAGATAATCATGCGTGGCTTTTTTTGAGCGAAAAACCATGTGTTGCTTGGTACCACCGTCGATGCTGGTCCAACAACTATGGGCCGGGCTGTTTCTGACTTACTAGCCGGCGGCCCAACCTACGGATTCGTCGGGAAATGCCCGACCGTCAAACGGTCCAGGAATAGCCTCGGCGCTCGCAGCTGGCGCCGGTCGGTGGTCACCCTCACCCATGCCGGCCGAGGTGGGCGCCGTCGTGGCCGCACGCACGCCGACGCCGGTTTCCACGCGAGACTCGGCCGCCCAGAGGCCTCCAAACGAAACGGCTGCGCGTCAACAAAAGCTGCGAGCAGTGCGCGTCCGGCGCGCGCGGGGGATGCGGCGTGCGCACGACGTCGCTCGGCTAGAGCAGCGGGCGGCAACGGCGGGGGCTCCTCTGCTCTGCGGGTCGATGGACGGCGCGACACGAGCCACAGCCAGGACGCTTTCGCACCACTGGCCAAAGCAAAGGGCGCGCGTGCGCCCTCGTTGAGCGGACGCCGGCACGCGCCGCAAGGTCCCGTGTCGCGCGGCGGGCCGGCAGCGTGTCAGGACCTGCGGCCGCTTTGGCACCGGAGACCCGATGATAAGAGTTGAGTGTCCAATGATTGAGTATATTAAACTCAACTCCCCGATCCTCGCTTCGCTCGCGCACTGGCGCCGGAGACCGGAGCGCCATGCCATGCCATGCCGCCTTTTTTCATTCCTTTCTCTCCGGGCCCCCGGTCGGTGCGTCGTCGGCTCTGATCGGCGACGTGTACGTTGGAGTACTATTCCATGGCTCCCACCACGCTGCACGCACGCACGCGCGGTGAGTCCCGCCATCTTTGCTTGGAACGGAATGGAACAAAAGGTCAGTTCCTCTCTTTAGGAAAAGCTAGCCTCGTATAGGTGAATGCATGGCATGGCCTGCGCTGCACGTTATTACGTGCATGGCTAGGAGCATGTATGCTGCGTTCGGTCCTGGCAATATTGAATTTTGTTGATGATCTTTTAACAGATGGTCTCTTGAGTGAAAAACAAACTGAAAATGTACTCCCTCCGTTTCTAAATATGTCTTTTTCAGATATTTCAATAAGAACTATATACAAATGTATACACATATATTTTAGAGTGTAGATTCATCTATTTTGCTCTGTATGTAGTCTGTATTAAAATCTTTAAAATGAACTTATACTTACGAACGGATGGAGTAGAATGTTAGTTACTTTTGCGGCGGTCTCTCGCTCCCTTTGCTTGCAAGAAAATGCAGGGAGCAAAAGGCTTGTTTCTTTCCTAGACTAGAAAAGGCAACGTATAGTTGCATGCGCTGCACGTTACATGCCCATGGCGCGTGCATGCCCAGGAGCACGATCGGTCCATGCACCTGTCGATGATCTTCGAACAGAGATAGATAGATGGTCCATGCATGCATGATGTGCCGCCCTCAGACGTCGAGGAGGTGCGTAGTTTAGCTGGCAGGAGGGCAACCGCGACGACGAGAAGCTCCGGTGGTGGTGGTGGTGGTTGACGTTGAGGTAACCGGCCGGGCGTGGCAGACAGGCATGATGGCTCCTTTCGATCGGTGGATAGATAGATTTTGACCATCATGCATGCACGCACGCACGCACGCACGCAACAGCTCCTGTTGCATGGCACAATCTGCACCTCACCGTCACCCTCCATGTGTGCTCCACATTCTATCATTCCTCTGGCCCATGGGCTGTCCTCTGCGAGCACGTAGACCGAGAAGCACTGGCCGGGATCATGATTCACTCCTTTTTGCACTCGGTTTGCTGTCTACAATTCAGCAACAATCTTTGCAACCCTCGCGCATGCATGCCGATAAACTACTGCATCTAGCACAGTGTGCGCCATGATTCTCCCACCCAAGAGAAGGAACAAGAATAAAGCACCACACGACAGTGCATGTACGAGAAGGAGAGGAGAATATTTGGAACCGCAACCAGACGCCAGTTTAAACTGGATTGCATTGCATGCATGGGTGCACACGCTGGCAAAGGCAAAGGCAAAAGACGTTGGACAAGACGAGAGCTTTGGGCTCGAAAAGCATGCAATGGGGTCGGGGCGTTTTCGCTCCTCCTGTCGCCGTCGTGCTCGTGCCTCATGCATCCTAAAGGCTAAAGCGATCGTCCATCGTCTGCCAGCGGATTGACGGGAGACGACGACGATCACCCGCCGGCCGGAGCAGGGCAGAGCGGGTATGCATGTAGGTGCTTCCTAAAAAGGCAGCGTAGGAGAATCTATCAGTTTTGAGTTTTGACTGCAGCTTGCTCCAGCTTTCTGTCCGATCGATCGATCATGGGGGCACCCTTCTACAGCCCCAAAGCCAGGTTGTGGTTAACCACGACTACACCCTCCGTTCCAACTTTTTGACGCATTTTAGTCCATATTCAAATATCCGAAACGTCTTACAACTCGGAACAAAGATGATACTACATTACATGGGATGGAGGGGATGTAGCTACTCAGCATTACATGGTGAGTTACACTCACTTGTGCATTGATAGTTCGTAACTCACCATGTAATGTAGTATCATGTAGTAATGCACAAGTGAGAGTAACTCACCATGTAATGTAGTATCATCTTTGTGCATTGATAGTAACTCCAAGTGAGAGTAACTCACCATGTAATGCTGAGTATAGCTACATCCCCTCCCTCCATAATTACCATGAATATGGGGGCTAGAGCGGCAAAACCCTCCATCCTCAGCTCGCATTTCATATATTTTTGGAGGCCGCTGCAAACAGTTGTTCAGCCTCCAGATTTGAAGGTTGTGGGGAGCTGGTTTGGAGTGCACACCAAAGCTAACTGTTGTGGCCAGAGTAAAACTTCAGCTACTTCCTCCTCATGCCTCCTTTCTGATTCCATTGACGTTGCAGCCCATACAGCTCATATTGACGCAAAAAAAAAAAGAGAATACATCGGGGGGGTGATTGTTAATCACTGGCTACCTACTACCTCCATCCTGATTTATTGGAATGTTAATGCATGTCGCAAAATATTATATCATTCGATTCGTATTTGAACGTAGTTTCCGATAACATTATTTTTGTTGTGTATAAATTATACTTTAGTTAAAATCATGGTCAAGATATGATCCTAAATACAAGGGGGGCTAATAAACCAGGACGGAGGTAGTACCCGCCATTAGTGGTGACCATCGTGCCTCAGATTCCCGCATGCGAGCCGTCGAATGCCCGCCACACGGCATCATCTCTAGACAAGCCCACCATCCCGAACAATAAAATCCTGGCGGCAAGGCATGCCCAACCCAAACCCTACTGTCGTCTCTTCCCCTGCTTGCACGACGAGTTCATCACCCTAATGTTATCACGCCGCCCTGTAGCCTATTTGTTGAATCTGCTTGCAGACGACAACATGTCATCCCAAATGCCTCGGGCCAGTGGGGCTACCTTTGCTGCACCAGACTAGCCGCGGTCGCCATCGCATCCCGCTCTGTGGCGCCGACGGTGCCATTGCCCTCATTACCATACACCCCAACCCGGGCCGCACGCTTGGGGTGGCACCTCCTCCGATGAAGAGGATGTCGTTGCCCCCCTCGCCCCCTTCCTCCCCGTCCCCGTCCCCGACAAGCCCGAGGACCCCAACGGCGGCATGCTCAAGCTCCCCGCCCACACAACGAAGAAACGGCCCCTCCCCCTCCTCCATGACGAGCAGGAGGAGAAGCTACTGCTGAGGCAAATCGCTAACGTGAGCTCGACCGCCATTGAGCTGCTCGACACCAATGGCGGCGTCAATGACGTGCTCCTCTCCTTCGACGAGAACGACGACTAGCGTTGACAAGTAGCTAGCTAGCAATGTCAAAAAGCCACATTGCCTATCTTTAGCAATGCAAATGTCGTTTCTGGACATTTTAAGTCACAAATTATATGTCAATGCGACGAATTTTACTCCTAACCACAAGGACTTTTAGTATTTCGAAGTCTTCTGTTCTTGATTCACTTTTAGTCGTAATTTGGTTGTCTACAATTTAAAGTAGAAATTATGGAGCGCGGTCCAAAAAATTATGCAGTGCGCTCCATCCACGTTTTGGCGACTCTGTTAGAGTTGCTCGGAGTGAGTTCATGACCAGGTGCAATGCAACATGAGATGGTCATAGAAATGGGGTAAAGCTTAGAGCATCTCCAGCTGTTGCCCCCCCCCCCCCGGAGGCATAAAAATCGCCGCATGGGGGCGAGCCGGCGGCAGAATCAGCTCTGGGGGCGGTTGGGCATCCAGCCGTCGCCCCCAGGCGCCGATTTCGGCCCACTTTCGGCAAAAAATGGCCCCATATGGTCGAGAATCGGCCCATTTCGGCGTTGTTCGGTGTTAAGTCTCAACATAAATATTTTTTTGTCACATAGTTCATCACAGAAAATCAAATAGTAGAACAACAAATAGTTTAATAAAAATTATATAGTTCAAAAAATAAAAACTCATATTTCATCACACGTCGAGCTAGGCGTCGCCCTTGATCCTCAATAGGTGCTCCACCAGATCCTGCTGTAGTTGATGATGCACCTTTGGGTCTCGGATCTCCTGACGCATATTGAGGTAGGCAGTCCAGGTTACTGGTAGCTGGTGATCAACTTCGGCTAGAGGACCCTGCCTGTAGTATGGTTCAGTGTCAAACACTGGCTCTTCCTGCTAGCTCTCGATGATCATGTTGTGCAAGATGACACAGCAAGTCATGATCTCCCACATTTGATCTTTCGACCAGGTCTGAGCAGGGTGCCGGACAACAGCAAATCGAGATTGGAGCACACCAAATGCCCGCTAGACATCCTTCCTGCAAGCCTCCTGGACCTTGGAAAGTGGGACTTCTTGCCTCATGGCACATCGTTTGAGATAGTCTTCACAAATGTAGACCATCTCGGATAGATGCCATCAGCTAGGTAGTACCCCTTTTTGTAGTGCCGCCCATTGACCTCGAAGTTCACCGGAGGAGAATGACCTTCAACAAGCTTGGCAAAGACAGGGGAGCACTGCAGCACGTTGATGTCATTGTGAGTTCCTGACATACCAAAGAAGGAGTGCCAAATCCAGAGGTCCTGTGTGGCCACCGCCTCAAGTACCACACTGCAACCGCCTTTGTACATCCCCTGCCAAGCAAATGGGCAGTTCTTCCATTTCCAATGCATGCGGTCGATGCTTCCAAGCATCCCAGGAAATCCTCTTGCTGCATTCTGTGCTAGGATCCGAGCGGTGTATTCCGCATTGGGTGTTCGCAAGTATTGCGGTCCAAACACTGCCACCACTGCCCTGCAGAACTTGTATAAACACTCAATGGTCGTGGACTCGGCCATGCGCCCATAGCCGTCGAGTGAATCACCGGGAACTCCGTATGCAAGCATCCTCATCGCTGTCGTGCACTTCTAGATTGAGGTGAATCCAAGTTTGCCGGTGCAATCCTTCTTGCACTTGAAGTAGCTGTCGAACTCCCAGATGAAATTCACAATCCCGAGGAACAACTTTCGGCTCATCCGATAACGGCGCCGGAATACTTTGTCGCCGTGCAGTGGAGCGTCGGCGAAGTAGTCGGAGTAGAGCATGCAGTAGCCTTCGAGATGATGCCGGTTCTTTGCTTTCATCCGCCCCGGCGCCGAGCCACCTCGCCGCGGCTTTTCATTGCTCGCCAGCAGGCCGGCGAGGGTGGCGAGGACCATTAGATGTTCCTCTTCCTGAACGTCGGCATCGGCTTCCTCCTCCAGCAGTGCGGCGAGCGCCTCCTCGTCGTCCGAGTCCATTGCTGAGGTAGGCAAATCGCCGAACACCTTGCGGGCGCGGTGGGCGCGCACCCGCCGGTACACTGTCCCTCCGCGGCCGGAACGCCGGAAAAATCGCCCAGACGGTGGTGGAGAGGCTGCCTCGGCGAAACCTCTACTCTTTTTCCGGCGGGGAATGACCTATCTAGCGGTGGTGGGCGGTGGGTGGCGCCGGGATCAGCCGGGTGGCGGCCGAGCGCGTGGGGTGTGGGAGGCGAATCTGGGCGATAGGCTTGACTTTTCGCCTGACGGTGTGGGCCAGGCGTGCTTTTCCCTTGCGCCGGAGCCCCCGAGCGCCCTCCAGTGCGCCGGGTTCGGCCTGCGATCGCCGGGCCCAAAAACAGGCCGAGCCGGCGGATTTCGGCGTCCTGGGGACGCGACTGGGGCGTTTTTTCGGCGCCGGCGTGGAAAAAGCCGCCTGATGGGGTCTGTGGGGCACGGCTGGAGATGCTCTTATACAAGCTGCCTAGGTAGAGTGCTGTTGCTGTACTGTGATCAAGTAGCTAACCACTACTGGCAGGACTCCTTGATGTCTTAATTAGGGCTACTCCAGTATAAACAAGATCACTCAAGTTATAATAAGCCTGACACCGGTTGTGCCAAAACAAGGGTATCTCTTTCTTGTTTGGCAAGAATATTCCTGTTCAGACCGTCTTGTTCTGTACACGTATGATATCGAGGATTACTCTACTGTTTTCTGTACTACATGCTCATGGTTTCATTGGGACATGCACATAATGAAGCAATGCTCCACTACCAATATGAGTATATTTTACTTACACATATGAGGTGCGCTTTGCGGTTCTCTCTGGCCAATGCATCACATGAGTCGATGCATCACATGAAAGTCATCAATTATATATCTATAAACAATCATCTTCTGTTTTGTAGTATAGCAGGACCAGCCAGCAGTTCACTTTTGGAGAAAACATAAACAAACAAATCAAAGGTAGTGAAGCTTTAATTGAAGTGCTTCACACAGTAAAAACGTATGGAACCTTTTCTTCGAGCACGCGTGTTACCTCTCCTTGCATATGCGCCTGTCAGCGAAAGTATGGGGAGTGAAGCTTCCATGACCAAGTGAGCTGATCAAGTGACATGCACATGGAGCTCTTGTGTTCTAGACCTAAACATGCTTTAACAACCCTAATCTCCACTAATCTGGCAAAGTAAAGCTACTGTTGTTGTGACTTAATAACATGCCAATGAGCCTCTCCATAATTAACTAACTGATCCAACAAGGTGCACTATGAATTAGTGCCTACTGTTGTTACTCTCCGTAACTATTTAACTGATCACCGGTTGCACTAACAAAGGTGAATCATGGATTACTTACTGTCGTCACCCTCATGCACGCAGCTGCTAGCTAGCTAGGCAAGTTAGTTATACTGACCGGGCTAGTGGAGATTAGGGTGAGTGACCGACCGACCCATTCACTGTGCACAAAGTTACATGTAAAGTTTACTGAAGTAAACCAGAAGCAACCCTCACACTGGCAGCTCATTTTTCTCGCAGTAACTTTCACTTTTGTTAGTTTGTCAAAAGGAAAAGGCAGGTCCTTACTATGTGTCGCCACTTTCACCTCCAACAGCTTAGGACTAGCTGCACAGTAATCAAACAACAAGACCAGCAGGCAATGTGCATGATTTCAGTTCATGTGGGTCACTATTCAAACTCCAGTTCCTCTTTGACACGAATTAACAAGTCCAATTCTTTGACCAGTTTGAGAAATCATGGGGGCTTTTCTCTGCCTGCAATTATTTCGGTTCCTCATTCATCAATCATTCTGATCATGCTCATGCACCTCTCTCGTCCGGTCTTCCCCCTCTCACTCCCATGGTGGTGCAGCAGAGATGGTTGCTCAGAAAAGTAGAATATGTCCCCTCCTGCATTAAAAAAGCAAAAGGAGGGAGCAGCTCGACAAGCTAGTCAAACAGAACAACAGAAAGCCCATTCATTCCACCCCTTTCGCCACTGTCCTTCTCCACCCAATGTATGGTCCATTTCATAGCCAGCCCAGGCCATGCTTCTGCTGCATGGGCTAATTAAATACAATATGATCTCGTTAACCATGCTCTCTCAGTGCTAAATATTTGTTTTGTGTGTTCTAGAAAATGGAGGTTGCAGGAACTAAGGGCCCCTTTGATTGGCAAAATTGTAAAACCACGGGAATATAAAAAATATAAAATTGAAATGTCATGCTCATCTCAATTCTACAGGATTTTATGTTGTTGGATTGCATCACAGAGAAAACAAAGAATTATTTCTAAGAGGTTTGAGTGGATGCTGGAATTTCTATGGGAAGTAGTACACAAAAATCCTTAGAAAAAATTCCTATAGGATTCAATCCTATGAATCAAACAACCAACATAGAAAAAAAATCCTAAAGATTCTAATCCTTCAAAATCCCTATGAAAATCCTTTGATTCAAAGTAGCCTTAATGGAGTAGGAGTAGTACTGTAAACAACATTAAAATATCTAAAACAACTATATACATTTGAGGGTTAGTACCACAAAAGCTTAAGGCATCTCTAATAGATCCCCTAAAAGCTACATTTACGTGGATTTTTGTTCAAGGTGAATAATCATCGTCTTGCAGATTTTCTAAAATTTAAGTTCCTCTAAGGGCATCTTCAACGCTGAACCCTAAAACGGATACACTATTTGCGCGTCGGCTGGTCCGGACTAGTCCGCAGACACTGATGCGGGAGCCGGTCATCCAACCATGTTTGATAAATGTTCGCCCCTGTTTATTTTAAGACCACAATACTCAAAATACTTGTAGAAAATAACACAATTCATCCATAAATAACATGCAAAAATCCCTAGTACAACAATAGTTCAACTGTAAATATTAAAACCGAGTAACCGAATGTTCAACAAGTTTTCAAAGTCTTCGATTCCAAATTCACAATACTAGAGTCAGAGTCGGCACATGTCGTCCACACATTCTATCCCTTGAGCTTCATCCAACAATGTATGTGCGTGAATGGCCTACCCACGATCCTGTAGTACATCGCGGCGGCTCGTGTAGGCTATACAAGGTGTAGATCAACGTTGAGTAAATGAATGGATTACCAACAGGTAGAGGAACAGGAAGCAAACCTTAGGATCTGCATTGTTGACGAGCCCAATGGCCACATTGTTTCCTCCCGGTGAATCGCACCACAAAACTTCTTGACAGAGTTGCAGATGGTGTATCATCAATGCGGTATCGACATCACATTACGTTCATGGATGATGTGCATGTCGTAGGGTTCGAAGTTCTTTTGCTCATGAAACGAAGCATGCACACATTGCCAAAAGAGCGAGCCCATTGAGTTCCTGCCTACAAATATGTAGATACGACCAACCACTCATCACACAATAATTCATCCTCCATCATCGAGTACCCCACCATCAAGTTACTCTAGAAAACAATGGGCAGCTCAACAAAAGAGCTGAATCGCATTTGAGCGAACATCTACAAGATGTAGAGTCCGTCAAGGACGTTGTTGGCAGAGGGCGGATGCTACCTGGCTACGGAGGGATCCTGGGTTGATGGCGGCGTAGTCTAAGGCGGGCATGCGCATTGGTGGGGGCTGCAGACATCCTACGATGCCTGGGCGGCGGCCAAAGTGGTAGAGCAGCTGCGGCGGACGAGAAGAGTCAGATGCAAAGCAAAGGGGGCCAAGGGCGGAGTGGAAGAAAAGTGGACCGGGAGGGGTTTGTGTGGGTGATGACCCATAAGTATAGGGTTCACAATAGTCTTCGAGGGAAGCATTTCAACCCAAATTTATTGATTCGACGCAAGGGATACAAGTAATATTTATAAGCTTTAGCAGTTGAGTTGTCTATTCAACCACACCTGAAGAGATAACTTCCATGCGGTAATTTATTAGTAGCACAGTAATATGAGATATAATAGTGATGATAAAGTAACAGTAGAAGAACTAGTAACAAGTTTGCAGAGTAGTAGCAATGCAAAACAGTAGTGAATTTAACGGAGACAATAGCAGAAAAAGCGTAGGCATGGAGAAAGCTACGGGGTGTACATATGAGATTCAATATGCAACAGTCGTAACCTAGAGTGACAACAAACTAGCTTCAATTCATCAATCATATGTTGGCATGCATTCCATATACAGTCATATGTGTTTGCAATAAGAACTTGCATAACAACTGTTGTCCTGTCCTAAAGAGTTCAGATCTGAAATCATGGCACTTGGGCCCTGTGGCAAGCATTAAGGATAGCAGAGTCATAACAACATCAATCTAGAACATAGTGGATACTAGGCATCAAGCATTAACAGATCCGACATCAGTACATAAGAAATATCATCCAAATCCCATCTACCTCCATATGCATACAACAAATTATTCACAAATGGATGTGAGCATCATGAAATTGTAGATGGAGAAGGGTTGGTGATGACGATGGCAACGAATCCTTCTCTCCTCAGCCAAAAACGGACTCTAGATCAGGGGTCCTGATGAAGAACAGGAGGTGGCGGCGGCTTTGTATCGTAAAACGTGATGACGATTTTCTATGATTATTTCTAGGATATATGGGAATTTATGCCGGTGGAATCATCAGAAGGCGGTGGCCATGGTCCCCACACGAGCAGGTGGCGCGCCCTGGGGGTGGCCGTGCCACCCGGCCATCTGGTGGCCTGGTGGCCCTCCTTCGGTACTTCTTCGCTCCAATATTTATTATTTATTCCAAAATAATTCTCCAAAAATCTCTGTCCAATTCCAAGAACTCTTAATCCTGCACAAAAGCAACACCCTGGTAGTTCAGCCAAAAACAACGCCAGTCCGGGTTAGTTTCACTCAAATCATGCAAATTAGAGGCCAAAGCAATAGCAAAAGTGATTGGAAAAGTAGATACATTGGAGATGTATCAGTGTGCCGAGGGTGTCGGATTCCTACGTGGTGGCGGTTCGGACTCCTTCAAAGCCCCCCCCAAGTATGCGGGAAAATGGACGTATGGACCGGTCCGCGGATAGATGGGGTACCAGGTTGGATGTCAAAATGCATTCGGACTGGTCTGTCCAGATGGGTATGGGAGGTTTGAGAGTCCACATTGGAGATGCTCTAAACTTTTCTCCCTAAACCTTCACCTACTAGCACATATATGTTATAGAGTGGGTTGTTCTCGGTAAAAAATAGAGACGCGCCATGCTTCTTTCCGCTCGCCCGCAGCTTTCCCAACCGTACCAACTGTTGATCGCCTCATTGCTACCTCTTGAGCACTACGTTGGTTTTCCCTTGAAGAGGAAAGGGTGATGCAGCAAAGTAGCGTAAGTATTTCCCTCAGTTTTTTGAGAACCAAGATATCAATCCAGTAGGAGGCCACGCACAAGTCCCTCGCACCTACACAAACAAATAAATCCTCGCAACCAACCCAATAAAGGGGTTGTCAATCCCTTCACGGTCACTTACGAGAGTGAGATCTGATAGATATGATAAGAAAATATTTTTGGCATTTTTATGATAAAGATGCAAAGTAAAGAAAACAAAATAAAAACGGCGCCAGAAATAGCTTGTTGTCGGGAGATTAAATATGATGGAAAATAGACCTCGGGGCCATAGGTTTCACTAGTGGCTTCTCTCAAGAGCATAAGTATTACGGTGGGTGAACAAATTACTGTTGAGCAATTGACAGAATTGAGCATAGTTATGAGAATATCTAGGTATGATCATGTATATGGCATCACGTCCGAGACAAGTTGACCGACTCCTGCCTGCATCTACTACTATTACTCCACACATCGACCGCTATCCAGCATGCATCTAGAGTATTAAGTTCATAAGAACAGAGTAACGCTTTAAGTAAGATGACATGATGTAGAGGGATAAATTCATGCAATATGATATAAACCCCATCTTGTTATCCTCGATGGCAACAATACAATACGTGCCTTGCTGCCCCTACTGTCACTGGGAAAGGACACCGCAAGATTGAACCCAAAGCTAAGCACTTATCCCATTGCAAGAAAGATCAATCTAGTAGGCCAAACCAAACTGATAATTCGAAGAGACTTGCAAAGATAACCAATGATACATAAAATAATTCAGAGAAGATTCAAATATTGTTCATAGATAAACTTGATCATAAACCCACAATTCATCGGTCTCAACAAACACACCGCAAAAGAAGATTACATCGAATAGATCTCCACAAGAGTGGGGGAGAACATTGTATTGAGATCCAAAAAGAGAGAAGAAGCCATCTAGCTAATAACTATGGACCCGAAGGTCTGAGGTAAACTACCCACACATCATCGGAGAGGCTATGGTGTTGATGTAGAAGCCCTCCGTGATCGATGCCCCCTCCGGCGGAGCTCCGGAAAAGGCCCCAAGATGGGATCTCACGGGTACAGAAGGTTGCGGCGGTGTAATTAGGTTTTTGGCTCCATATCTGGTAGTTTGGGGGGTACGTAGGTATATATAGGAGGAAGAAGTACGTCGGTGGAGCAACGTGGGGCCCACGAGGGTGGAGGGCGCGCCCAGGGGGGTAGGCGCGCCCCCTACCTCGTGCCTTCCTGGTTGATGTCTTGAAGTAGGGTCCAAGTCCTCTGGATCACGTTCGTTCCGAAAATCACGTTCCCGAAGGTTTCATTCCGTTTGGACTCCGTTTGATATTCTTTTTCTGCGAAACTCTGAAATAGGCAAAAAACAGCAATTTTGGGCTGGGCCTCTGGTTAATAGGTTAGTCCCAAAGATAATATAAAAGTGTATAATAAAGAACATTAATGTCCAAAACATAATATAATATAGCATGCAACAATCAAAAATTATAGATGCGTTGGAGACGTATCAAGCATCCCCATGCTTAATTCCTGCTCGTCCTCGAGTAGGTAAATGATAAAAACAGAACTTTTGATGTGGAATGCTACTTGGCATAATTTCAATGTAATTCTCTTAATTGTGGTATGAATATTCAGATCCGAAAGATTCAAGACAAAAGTTTAATATTGACATCAAAATAATAATACTTCAAGCATACTAACTAAGCAATTGTGTCTTCTCAAAATAACATGGCCAAAGAAAGTTATCCCTACAAAATCATATAGTCTGGCTATGCTCTATCTTCACCACACAAAGTACTTAAATCATGCACAACCCCGACGACAAGCCAAGCAATTGTTTCATACTTTTGATGTTCTCAAAGTTTTTCAATCTTCACGCAATACATGAGCGTGAGCCATGGACATAGCACTATATGTGGAATAGAATGGTGGTTGTGGAGAAGACAAAAAAGGAGAAGATAGTCTCACATCAACTAGGCGTATCAACGGGCTATGGAGATGCCCATTAATAGATATCAATGTGAGTGAGTAGGTATTGCCATACAACGGATGCACTAGAGCTATAAGTATATGAAAGCTCAACAAAAGGAACTAAGTGGGTGTGCATCCAACTCGCTTGCTCACGAAGACCTAGGGCATTTTGAGGAAGCCCATCATTGGAATATACAAGCCAATTTCTATAATGAAAATTTCCCACTAGTATATGAAAGTGATATCATAGGAGACTCTCTATCATGAAAATCATGGTGCTACTTTGAAGCACAAGTGTGGTAAAAGGATAGTAACATTGTCCCTTCTCTCTTTTTCTCTCATTTATTTATTTATTTTTTTATTTTTTTATTTGGGCATTTTCTCTTTTTTTTATGGCCTCTTTTTTTTTAGTCCGGAGTCTCATCCTGACTTGTGGGGGATTCATAGTCTCCATCATCCTTTCCTCACTTGGGACATCACACTTTTATTTACTTACAACTCAACAATTACAACTCAATACTTAGAACAAGATATGACTCTATGTGAATGCCTCCGGCGGTGTACCGGGATATGCAATGAATCAAGAGTGACATGTATGAAATAATTATGAATGGTGGCTTTGCCACAAATACGATGTCAACTACATGATCATGCGAAGCAATATGACAATGATGGAGCATGTCATAGTAAACGGAACGGTGGAAAGTTGCATGGCAATATATCTCGGAATGGCTATGGAAATGCCATGGTAGGTAGGTATGGTGGCTGTTTTGAGGAAGGTATATGGTGGATGTATGATACCGGCGAAAAGTGCGCGGTATTAGAGAGGCTAGCAATGGTGGAAGGAAGAAAAGTGCGTATAATCCATGGACTCAACATTAGTCATAAAGAACTCATATATACTTACTGCAAAAATCTACAAGTTATCAAAGCAAAGTATTACGCGCATGCTCCTAGGGGGATATATTGGTAGGAAAAGACCATCGCTCGTCCCCGACCGCCACTCATAAGGAAGACAATCAATAAATAAATCATGCTCCGACTTCATCACATAACGGTTCACCATACGTGCATGCTACGGGAATCACAAACTTTAACACAAGTATTTCTCAAATTCACAACTACTCAACTATCATGACTCTAATATCATCATCTCCATATCTCAAAACAATTATCAAGCATCTAACTTCTCATAGTATTCAACACACTCATAAGAAAAAAAATACTAATCTTGAATGCCTATCATAATTAAAGAAAATTACCATGCTGTTTTGTAGGACTCTCAAAATAATCTAAGTGAAGCATGAGAGAACTATAGTTTCTATAAAACAAATCCACCACCGTGCTCTAAAAGATATAAGTGAAGCACTAGAGCAAAAACTATATAACTCAAAAGATATAAGTGAAGCACATAGAGTATTCTAACAATTTCTGAAACATGTGTGTCTCTCTCAAAAGGTGTGTACAGCAAGGATGATTGTGGCAAACTAACAAACAAATACTCAAATCATACAAGACGCTCCAAGAAAAACACATATCATGTGGTGAATAAAAATATAGCTCCAAGTAAAGTTATCGATGGAAGTAGACGAAAGAGGGGATGCCTTCCGGGGCATCCCCAAGCTTTGGCTTTTTGGTGTCCTTAGATTATCTTGGGGTGCCATGGGCATCCCCAATCTTAGGCTCTTGCCACTCCTTGTTCCATAATCCATCAAATCTTTTACCCAAAACTTGAAAACTTCACAACACAAAACTCAACAGAAAATCTCGTGAGCTCCGTTAGCGAAAGAAAACAAAACACCACTTCAAGGTACTGTAATGAACTCATTCTTTATTTTTATTGGTGTTAAACCTACTGTTTTCCAACTTCTCTATGGTTTATAAACTATTTTACTAGCCATAGATTCATCAAAATAAGCAAACAACACACGAAAAACAGAATCTGTCAAAAACAGAACAGTCTGTAGTAATCTGTAACTAGCGCAAACTTCTGGAACTCAAAAACTTCAGCCAAAATAGGACGACCTAGAAAATTTGTTTATTGATCAGCGGAAATTGGAATCAATATTTTATCACGTTCTGGTGATTTTTAAAAATTATTTTCGTGAACAGAAAGTTTCTGGAATTTTCAGCAAGATCAAATAACTATCATCCAAGAAGATCCTATAGGTTAATCTTGGCACAAACACTAATTAAAACATAAAAACACATCTAACCAGAGGCTAGATCAGATATTTATTCCTAAACAGAAGCAAAAAGCAAAAAACTAAAAATAAAATTGGGTTGCCTCCCAACAAGCGCTATCGTTTAACACCCCTAGCTAGGCATAATAGTAATGATAGATCTAGGTATTGCCATCTTTGGTAGGCAATCCCTAAGTGGCTCTCATTATAGATTCATAAGGTAATTTTATTTTCTTTCTAGCGAAGTGTTCCATGCCTTTCCTTAACGGAAATTTGAATCTAATATTCCCTTCCTTCATACCAATAATTGCACCAATCGTTCTAAGGAAAGGTCTACCAAGAATAATAGGACATGAAGGATTGCAATCTATATCAAGAACAATAAAATCTATGGGCACATAATTCCTATTTGCAACAATAAGAACATCATTAATTTTTCCCATAGGTTTCTTAATGGTGGAATCCGCGAGGTGCAAGTTTAAAGAGCAATCATCAAAATCACAGAAACCTAGCAAATCGCACAAAGTTTTTGGGATCGTGGAAACACTAGCACCCAAATCACATAAAGCATAGCACTCATGATCTTTAATTTTAATTTTAATAGTAGGTTCCCACTCATCATAAAGTTTTCTAGGGATTGAAACTTCCAACTCAAGTTTTTCTTCATAAGATTGCATCAAAGCATCAACGATATGTTTAGTAAAGGCTTTATTTTGACTATAAGCATGTGGAGAATTTAGCACGGATTGCAACAAGGAAATACAATCTATCAAAGAGCAATTATCATAATTAAATTCGTTGAAATCCAAAATAGCGGGTTCATTAATATCTAGAGTTTTGATCTCTTCAATCCCACTTTTACCAATTTTTGCATCAAGATCTAAAGACTCCGAATTTTTGGAACGCCTTCTAGGTAAAGGTGGATCATATTCAATCCCATCATTATCAAGATTCATATTGCAAAACAAAGATTTAATAGGGGACACATTAATAACTTTTAGATCTTCATCTTTATTTTCATAAAAAAAATCCGGCTTAGCGGCCATCTTATTAACTAAGGTGGCCTGCTTATCCGAAACTTCAGCTATTAACTTCTCAAGATGAGCAATCTGAGATTTCAAACCATCAAATTCTTTAGACATATCATCGAGATCTTTATTCATATAACCCATAAAGCTTTTTTGTTCTTTAAGCTCGTTTCTAAATAAATTATTATGCTCAAATTGTAAGACCATAAAACTCCTAACGTTGCTTTCGATCTCTTCTAACCTTTTAAGGTGAAGATCACCAAATCTAGGTAGGGTCATCGTGACAAGCAAGCGAAAAGAGGCAAACGGGAAAGAGAGGGCGAATAAAACGGCAAGGGTGAAGTGGGGGAGAGGAAAACGAGAGGCAAATGGCAAATAATGTAATGCGGGAGATAAGGGTTTGTGATGGGTACTTGGTATGTTGACTTTTGCGTAGACTCCCCGACAACGGCGCCAGAAATCCTTCTTGCTACCTCTTGAGCACTACATTAGTTTTCCCTTGAAGAGGAAAGGGTGATGCAGCAAAGTAGCGTAAGTATTTCCCTCAGTTTTTGAGAACCAAGGTATCAATCCAGTAGGAGGCCACGCACGAGTCCCTCGCACCTACACAAACAAATAAATCCTCGCAACCAACGCAATAAAGGGGTTGTCAATCCCTTCACGGTCACTTACGAGAGTGAGATCTGATAGATATGATAAGAAAATATTTTTGGCATTTTTATGATAAAGATGCAAAGTAAAGCAAACAAAATAAAAACGGCGCCAGAAATAGCTTGTTGTTGGGAGATTAAATATGATGGAAAATAGACCTGGGGGCCATAGGTTTCACTAGTGGCTTCTCTCAAGAGCATAAGTATTACGGTGGGTGAACAAATTACTGTTGAGCAATTGACAGAATTGAGCATAGTTATGAGAATATCTAGGTATGATCATGTATATAGGCATCACGTCCGAGACAAGTTGACCGACTCCTGCCTGCATCTACTACTATTACTCCACACATCGACCGCTATCCAGCATGCATCTAGAGTATTAAGTTCATAAGAACAGAGTAACGCTTTAAGTAAGATGACATGATGTAGAGGGATAAATTCATGCAATATGATATAAACCCCATCTTGTTATCCTCGATGGCAACAATACAATACGTGCCTTGCTGCCCCTACTGTCACTGGGAAAGGACACCGCAAGATTGAACCCAAAGCTAAGCACTTATCCCATTGCAAGAAAGATCAATCTAGTAGGCCAAACCAAACTGATAATTCAAAGAGACTTGCAAAGATAACCAATCATACATAAAATAATTCAGAGAAGATTCAAATATTGTTCATAGATAAACTTGATCATAAACCCACAATTCATCGGCCTCAACAAACACACCGCAAAAGAAGATTACATCGAATAGATCTCCACAAGAGAGGGGGAGAACATTGTATTGAGATCCAAAAAGAGAGAAGAAGCCATCTAGCTAATAACTATGGACCCGAAGGTCTGAGGTAAACTACTCACACATCATCAGAGAGGCTATGGTGTTGATGTAGAAGCCCTCCGTGATCGATGCCCCCTCCGGCGGAGCTCCGGAAAAGGCCCCAAGATGGGATCTCACGGGTACAGAAGGTTGCGGCGGTGGAATTAGGTTTTTGGCTCCGTATCTGGTAGTTTGGGGGTACGTAGGTATATATAGGAGGAAGAAGTACGTTGGTGGAGCAACGTGGGGACCACGAGGGTGGAGGGCGCGCCCAGGGGGGTAGGCGCGCCCCCCTACCTCGTGCCTTCCTGGTTGATGTCTTGACGGAGGGTCCAAGTCCTCTGGATCACGTTCGTTTCGAAAATCACGTTCCCGAAGGTTTCATTCCGTTTGGACTCCGTTTGATATTCTTTTTCTGCGAAACTCTGAAATAGGCAAAAAAACAGCAATTCTGGGATGGGCCTCCGGTTAATAGGTTAGTCCCAAAAATAATATAAAAGTGTATAATAAAGCCCATTAATGTCCAAAACAGAATATAATATAGCATGGAACAATCAAAAATTATAGATACGTTGGAGATGTATCACTCATCGCCGACCATCCCCGGCCTCGATGACCGTCAGAAATGGATAGCCCCACCTTGCGCCTCACCCATGGCAATCCTCGGCGGTGCTAGAGACCCACTTCCGGTAGCGAATTGGATGCTACAACAATCCAAATAGCTGTGACAAGGCAAGAAACTCATTGAGAGCTCTCGGTCGCCGAGAGTGAGCACCGCTTGCTTCACCACCATAACCCGTCTGCCCTTGGCCCAGCCAACCAGTTAACAGGAACATCGATGTTGCCAAGGTAGCGGAAGACATGACTATGACAATGAAGAAGAAGGTTGTGGTTTTCCCTCACGCCTTCCCCTTGGCCTCCTCCAGCAACACCTCCACGCCCTCCACCTTTGGTGGCTGAAGAAGAGACAGGTTGGGACGAGGCAAGGAGCTAGGCTGACATGCTCGAGGAAATGGCTGCAAGGTAAAATTTTGTCCTCTTTTCTCCTTTTGTTTTATAATTTTTCAATTGGATGATATATGATGTGAATGCTAGGTTTATTTCTTTTGTCGCGAGCGATTGAATGATGATGCATACAATTTTATGGAACATTTGAATGCAAGTCACACACTCGGACTCGACAACATTGCCATGTCCATGCCATATACCCTAGAGATGACGAGAAATGTCGAGATGGTGGAGGGTGCCGAGGAGGTGGATGGGTCAGACACCCAAACATTGAAAAAGAGGAGTTGGTCATGCAATTACAAGACCGGTGAATATTAAGCTTTGTGCGAATTCTGGATTAACATCTCATATGATGCCAAAGGAGTGATTTGGAGGGAGAATCGAGGAGTACTATAATAGTCATGTGTCCATTCCCTCCAACTGCACATAATCGAGTCTCTCACTCATCGTTGGAGTGTAATTCATGACCAATGCAACCGATAGTCCGGATGAGTTGAGTAAGTCAACCTTGTGTTTCCAAGTGGAATCCCCAATCACGAGTATGAGCCCGTTATTCAAGCTCTTCACAAGGAAGGGAACAGCTGAAACGATAGGAAAGCCTTCACTTTGCATCATTCTTACAAGGAGCTTGACGGAAATGAGAAGTGGACATGAAGGAACTCTGAAACAACATCAAAGAGGCCAAGGCTCAACCCCCTTGTTGATGATGATGACTTGGCAGAGAACCCATCCACTCCTCAAGTCCCTCCGGATGGACAAATAATGCAAAGCTAGCAAGAAGAATTGCGGTGTTGAAGCATACATGGAAGAGTTGATTGCGATGGTGGTGGTCAGAGGGCATTGGTGGCTGACTGGAAGAAGGAGAATGTGGCTTGTTTCTATAAGATGAAGATAATGGAGGAGGATAAGTAGAAGGCCAAGACGGCGACCGAGGAGAGAAAGGTTTAAGGCGAAGAAAAAAGAAGACTAGAACTTGAGGTGCAAAGTGTTGCATTGGAGGCCACGGGAAAAAAGGAAAAAGGAAAAAAATGAGGAGCAAAGGAACAGAAGGGTGACAAAGGAACATGCTATCATGTTCATGACTCATACCAAGATGTACGAGAAGGCAAGACAATATTGAGAGTTAACTCATAATGACATCCTGGCCAAGTTTGGTGGCGGTGGCATCGACAATGGTTGAGACAACAGTGATGATGTGAGTCTGTGAGGCCCTTGTGAACTATGATGGCTTTTGCTCCACCATATGTTTGGCAGATTTGTGAAATTAACTTGTTCATTCGGCGCCTTTGGGCACAAATTATGGTTATGTTGAGGAGTTTGTTGGATTGGATTAACTTTATTTATGCTTATAGCTCAGCTGTGATGTGGTACATTTGAATTATTTATGATGATTTTTTTCAATTGTTTGAGCAAAAAATTGGATGAGTTGACAAAATAAAATTTTGGATTAAGTTTTAGGGGACCTTCTAGATGAAGAAAGTTTAATCCCTAAAAATAGCCTTTGGAGGATAGGGGATACGATTTGAAATTATAAGATGGAGGCCTGCTAAAGAGTTGCCATACTGACAGCCTTCACAATGCATATGGAGAGTGCTTCATAATGTTTTGGAGGTTGCAGAGGTTGTGCATAAACGCAGAGACACCATAATGTTTTCTCCATATTTTACTTTTTGTTTTCTCCTTTCTACCCTATTTACACAATTTTATATCAAATAATTTAATAGTAATAAAATATTATTACAAACCATTAATATGAATACAACAAATAGTTCTAACTAAAAAATAATACGAATGCAGCAAATAATCTGATCAAATAAGTTGTTCAAGTAAAATAAATGAATTTCAAGGAAAATTAAACACACTATCTCATAGCTAGCTATCAATGATGCTCACTGAGATCCTCCTTCAGCTGATGATGGGAGAACCGATCTCCAATCTAACGATTAGCCTCAATAAATGCTTGAATGTGGCATGTGTGGCTGCGAGGCCTGGGGATTGTGCCAATATCTTCATAGTCAACGGGGTTTAATATATCCCCCTCATCCTATATCACCGTGTTCTGTAGGATAACACAACAGTTCATGATATTTGCCAAGTTATTCTTGTTGCAGACACGAGCAAGCACACAAAAAAATGAAACCTTGCTTGCAGCACTCCAAATGCCCTCTCAATGTCTTTTCTCTAATATTCTTGCACCTTTGCAAAATGCTTATGGTTCCTTCTCTCATGATTAGAAATTGTTTTCACAAATGTTGACCAATATCGGTAGATGCCATCTGATTGATAGTAGCCTTAGTAATACCGATGGATATTCTCCACGAAGTTGCAAGGTGGAAAAGTGCCCCCAGCTAGCCTTGCAAAAGGGACAAGATGTCTGCAAGTCATTTGTGTCATTGTGAGATCTAGGCAATCTAAAGCAGCAACGCAGATCCATAAAATTTGGGATAATTAATTTGGTGCCCTTAGTTGTGTCCCACTCGGCAGTTTTGCCCCTAATTTCGAAAAACCCTTGGTCTTGCCCAAGTGCGTTTGGTCTCCTTATGCTTTTGCCCTTCCGTTCCAATTCCGTCCGGTCAAAGGCATTTGACCGTTAGTCAGACATTATTTTGGACCATTTTACCCTTTCTTATGTATTGGCAATGACCGGTCAAATAGGGCAACTGGATCAGTGGGTCCACCTATCATAGAGTGAATGCTTTTTTCTAGTTGCCTCACTACCACGTATGGCCCACATGTCATGAAAAATAAACCTTCCTCCCAATCCCTTCCCTACCCGATCCAGATCGGGATCCCACCTCGTGCCAGCTGACGTCGTTGCCGGCGGCGTGCGTACAGGGACATGGCGAAGTGCTCCAGAGAGCGACGCCGGGGACGTGGAGCAGCAGCTCCGGTTGGGCCACCGAGACCTCGCGCTACTCTGCCGCGAGCAGGTCATCCAGGAGCGGCGGCGGGGCTCGTCTACGCGGCCAACCGGTGTGGCGACTTGCCGGAGCTGCCGGACGCCCACGGCCTCCTCGCCATGCGGAGCTGCAGGACGTCGGAGCCCTCATCGCCGCCAAGTTCGGAAGGGCTTCGCGTCCACCGCCGCAAAGTTGCAGCGCCGCGCCTCGGGACTAGCCTCTGGCGCCCTTCCTCGGCGTCCGTGGCAGCAGGCTCGCCTGCGCCGCCGCCAGGAGAGGACTCGCATCGCGCCGGCAGATCCGGCGCCTACCCAGGTAACCGCACCGCTGGACCATCGCCGGCGACGAGTACCAGGACCCCGCCACCCTTCTCATTCATTTCCTCCCTCTGTTTCTTCCCCTCTGAGTGCGCCGCCATTCTCTCGCAGGTTCAGGCCACCATGGCCATGGCGCCCTGAGCCCCAGGACGAAAACAACTGCCGATCTGCCTCGCCGCCGGTCGCCAGCGCCTCCCCGACCTCCATCCCTGCCGTATCCGGTCCACCCCGAGTCTCCCGTGGCCCGGATCCGCCCGTCTCTCCATCGCGCCCGCATGCCCCGTGCCGATTTGGGCCTCCCCTACATCCAACGCCGCCCCTTGTAGTTTGACCTCGCCTGACGCCACCTCGCGCCCTCCGGCCCAGCTCGCCAACTCGCCGGCCTGCCCTGACTTTCCGATGCCAATTGCTCGCCGTCGCTGTGGTAGAGAGAGTGAGAGAGGGGAGAGGAGAGAGAGACTGATTTTTCTATTGCCTTTTTTTCTTTTCTATACGGTTTGGACCCACTTGTAAGTGTCATGTTTTCTCTCTCTATATTTTTACTGGAGTTGTAAGGAGGGGTAAAATTTTCCAGAGAAATATCTCTCTAACGGTCAAACGCCTTTGACCGGACGGAATTGAGACGGAAGGGCAAAAGCATAAGAGAACCAAACACACTTGGGCAAGGCCGAGGGTTTTTGGAAATTAGCGGCAAAACTGCCGAGTGTGACCCAACTAGGGGCATAAAATCAATTATCCCATAAAATTTTGCAGGCAACAACTTTCAAAAATATTGTTGGATCCTTGCAATGCGCGGTGAATTAATCACTCCAAGTTGTAGGGAAATTATTCCACCTCGAGTGTATACAGTCAACACTCCCTAGCATTCCAGGTCAGCCTTTTGTTTCATGCATTGCTAGAAGCCTAAGCCTAGTCGTGTCAATAACCATGTCTTCTTTGGCGTCCATGATTTCACTCCTACTAGGAGCTCAAATATGTGACGAATCATCAAAAACATTAGCTTCTTGTTCCATCCACACATACTGCAAATCCTATGTCATCTACATGAATCTACAAGATGCTAAGCTTAATCTACAAGGAAAGGTTGGGGAAATTTACTTTCGGGCAAACCGTTAAACACCTTGAGGTCGCATGTAGGAAGGGGGCGTGGCCGGAGAGCGGGAAGAAGACGTGGGCCCATTTTTAAAAAAAAATGAGGATGTACCCCGGCCTCTGCATCTGGACGATGCACGCAGCTACATTATTAATTATTCACAAAGACCATACAAAGTGATACATCAATAAGGCTGAAGCCACCATCTTGGCAACGTTGTTTCTACTCTTATCCCCTTGATGAAGGCGTGCCGAATGTCCGGGCCTAATACAAAACAGACATCGGACCAAAGCCTAACATCTAAAGTCGAGTGTCCCATCCAAGCCACTACCTGGATTGGGTCCCAGGTTGGTCTGGCACACTCCCAGTGAGCACCACACGCTGCAAGGGCCGTCACCTCCTTCTTCCCCCAGTCCATCCTCAGAGCAGAACTGATGCACCGACCTTGCCAGGCCTCTCTGCCATCAAAGCCACCATGACGCCAGACAACTTCCTCCTCCTGCGCGAGTCCCTCTCCAATACGTGCCCATCGCCGAACCTCCGCGGCGCCATGCCACCGCGATCCGTCGTCGGCCTTGCGGTAGATGTAACGCCACTCCTCCTCTTGCCCCCTCCAGCCAGCACGTGCTCCAAAACGATGCCCCCAGGAGGGACAACGGCATCGAAGGTGCCATCATCGTCCGATCCGGTAGACTCAGATCTAGGGTTTCCCCTGGAGCATCATGACTGGGGCGCCATGACATACAACAACGATGCCTCAAGAAGGGAACGACGTCATAGATGCCTCCATCGTCCGCCATGATCGTAGTCGGCGCGATTTTCACCGAAAATCACGGCCCTCCGATCTCGCAGCTGACTGAAACCGAACGAAGCTTCGCCGTGAAGACCAAAGCTGCCGTCGGCACGCCGGCAGGGATCCTCCAGCCGCCCCTCACCGGTCCTCCACGCGCCACCGGTTGCCACGCCGAGGCGGATCTGGATGATGTCTACTACGCAACCTTCTTCTTGTAGACGTTGTTGGGCCTCCAAGTGAAGAGGTTTGTAGGACAGTAGCAAATTTCCCTCAAGTGGATGACCTAAGGTTTATCAATCCATGGGAGGCGTAGGATGAAGATGGTCTCTCTCAAACAACCCTGCAACCAAATAACAAAGAGTCTCTTGTGTCCCCAACACACCCAATACAATGGTAAATTGTATAGGTGCACTAGTACGGCGAAGAGATGGTGATACAAGTGCAATATGGATGATAGATATAGGTTTTTGTAATCTGAAAATATAAAAACAGCAAGGTAACTAATGATAAAAGTGAGCACAAACGATATTGCAATGCTAGGAAACAAGGCCTAGGATTCATACTTTCACTAGTGCAAGTTCTCTCAACAATAATAACATAACTGTATCATATAACTATCCCTCAACATGCAACAAAGAGTCACTCCAAAGTCACTAATAGTGGAGAACAAACGAAGAGATTATTATAGGGTACGAAACCACCTCAAAGTTATTCTTTCGGATCGATCTATTCAAGAGTCCGTAGTAAAATAACACGAAGCTATTCTTTCTGTTCGATCTATCATAGAGTTCGTACTAGAATAACACCTTAAGACACAAATCAACCAAAACCCTAATGTCACCTAGATACTCCAATGTCACCTCAAGTATCCGTGGGTATGATTATACGATATGCATCCCACAATCTCAGATTCATCTATTCAACCAACACAAAGAACTTCAAAGAGTGCCCCAAAGTTTCCACCAGATAGTCAAGACGAAAACGTGTGCCAACCCCTATGCATAAGTTCACAAGGTCACTGAACCCGCAAGTTGATCACCAAAACATACATCAAGTAGATCACGTGAATATCCCATTGTCACCACAGATAAGCACATGCAAGACATACATAAAGTATTCTCAAATCCTTAAAGACTCAATCCGATAAGATAACTTCAAAGGGAAAACTCAATCCATTACAAGAAGATAGAGGGGGAGAAACATCATAAGATCCAACTATAATAGCAAAGCTCGTGATACATCAAGATCGTACCACCTCAAGAACATGAGAGAGAGAGAGAGATCAAACACATAGCTACTGGTACATGCCCTCAGCCCCGAGGGTGAACTACTCCCTCCTCGTCATGGAGAGCGCCGGGATGATGAAGATGGCCACCGGTGAGGGATCCCCCCTCCGGCAGGGTGCCGGAACAGGGTCCCGATTGGTTTTTGGTGGCTACAGAAGCTTGCGGCGGCGGAACTCCCGATCTATTCTGTTCCCCGATGTTTTTAGGGCATATGGACATATATAGGCGAAAGAAGTCGGTCAGGGGAGCCACGAGGGGCCCACAAGGGTGGGGGCGCGCCTCCCTGCCTCGTGGCTTCCTCGAAGCTTCCCTGACGTCTACTCCAAGTCTCCTGGATTGCTTCCGTTCCAAAAATAACTCTCCCAAAGGTTTCATTCCGTTTGGACTCCATTTGATATTCCTTTTCTTCGAAACACTGAAATGGGCAATAAAACAACAATTTGGGCTGGGCCTCCGGTTAATAGGTTAGTCCCAAAAATAATATAAAAGTGTTTAGTAAAGCCCATAAACATCCAAAACGGGTAATATAATAGCATGGAACAATAAAAAATTATAGATACGTTGGAGACGTATCAGCATCCCCAAGCTTAATTCCTGCTCATCCTCGAGTAGGTAAATGATAAAAATAGAATTTTTGATGTGGAATGCTACCTAGCATAATTTTCTAAGTAATTCTCTATATTGTGGCATGAATGTTCAGATCCGAAAGATTCAAGACAAAAGTTTAATATTGACATAAAAATAATAATACTTCAAGCATACTAACTAATCAATTATGTCTTCTCAAAATAACCTTGCCAAAGAAAGTTATCCCTACAAAATCATATAGTCTGGCTATGCTCTATCTTCATCACACAAAATATTTAAATCATGCACAACCCCGATGACAAGCCAAGCAATTGTTTCATACTTTTGATGTTCTCAAACTTTTTCAATCTTCACGCAATACGTGAGCGTGAGCCATGGACATAGCACTATAGGTGGAATAGAATGGTGGTTGTGGAGAAGACAAAAAGGAGAAGATAGTCTCACATCAACTAGGCGTATCAACGGGCTATGGAGATGCCCATCAATAGATAGCAATGTGAGTGAGTAGGGATTGCCATGCAACGGATGCACTAGAGCTATAAGTGTATGAAAGCTCAACAAAAGAAACTAAGTGGGTGTGCATCCAACTCGCTTGCTCACGAAGACCTAGGGCATTTTGAGGAAGCCCATCATTGGAATATACAAGCCAAGTTATATAATGAAAGATTCCCACTAGTATATGAAAGTAACAACATAAGAGACTCTCTATCATGAAGATTATGGTGCTACTTTGAAGCACAAGTGTGGTAAAAGGATAGTAGCATTGTCCCTTCTCTCTTTTTCTCTCATTTTTTTATTTTTTTATTTGGGCCTTTTCTCTCCTTTTTTTATGGCCTCTTTTTTTTTAGTCCGAAGTCTCATCCCGACTTGTGGGGGAATCATAGTCTCCATCATCCTTTCCTCACTGGGACAATGCTCTAATAATGATGATCATCACACTTTTATTTACTTACAACTCGAGAATTACAACTCAATACTTAGAACAAAATATGACTCTATGTGAATGCCTCCGGCGATGTACCGGGATATGCAATGAATCAAGAGTGACATGTATGAAAGAATTATAAAGGTAGCTTTGCCACAAATACGATGTCAACTACATGATCATGCAAAGCAATATGACAATGATGAAGCGTGTCATAATCAACGGAACGGTGGAAAGTTGCATGGCAATATATCTCGGAATGGCTATGGAAATGCCATGATAGGTAGGTATGCTGGCTGTTTTGAGGAAGGCAATGGTGAGTGTATGATACCGGCGAAAGTTGCGCGGCACAAGAGAGGCTAGCAATGGTGGAAGGGTGAGAGTGCGTATAATCCATGGGCTCAACATTAGTCATAAAGAACTCACATAATTATTGCAAAAATCTATTAGTTATCGAAACGAAGTACTACGCGCATGCTACTAGGGGGATAGATTGGTAGGAAAAGACCATCGCTCGTCCCCGACCGCCACTCATAAGGAAGACAATCAATAAATAAATCATGCTCCGAATTCATCACATAACGGTTCACCATACGTGCATGCTACGGGAATCACAAACTTTAACACAAGTATCTCTCAAATTCACAACTACTCAACTAGCATGACTCTAATATCACCATCTTCATATCTCAAAACAATAATAAGGAATCAAACTTCTCATAGTATTCAATGCGCTTTATATGAAAGTTCTTATTATAACCATCTTGAATGCCCATCATATTAGGACTAATTTTATAACCTAAGCAAATTACCATGCTGTTTAGAGACTATCAAAATGATATAAGTGAAGCATGAGAGTTCATCTATTTCTTAAAAATAAAACCACCATTGTGCTCTAAAAGGATATAAGTGAAGCACTAGAGCAAATGACAAACTACTCCGAAAGATATAAGTGAAGATCAATGAGTAGTCGAATAATTATGCAACTATGTGAAGACTCTCTAACATTTAAGAATTTCAGATCTTGGTATTTTATTCAAACAGAAAGCAAAGCAAAATAAAATAAAATGACGCTCCAAGCAAAACACATATAATGTGGTGAATAAAAATATAGCTCCAAGTAAAGTTACCGATGAACGAAGACGAAAGAGGGGATGCCATCCGGGGCATCCCCAAGCTTAGGCTTTTGGTTGTCCTTGAATATTACCTTTGGGTGCCTTGGGCATCCCCAAGCTTAGGCTCTTGCCACTCCTTATTCCATAGTCCATCGAATCTTTACCCAAAACTTGAAAACTTCACAACACAAAACTTAACAGAAAACTCGTAAGCGCCGTTAGTATAAGAAAATAAATCACCACTTAGGTACTGTTGTGAACTCATTCTAAATTCATATTGGTGTAATATCTACTGTATTCCAACTTCTCTATGGTTCATACCCTCCGATACTACCCATAGATTCATAAAAATAAGCAAACAACACAATGAAAACAGAATCTGTCAAAAACAGAACAGTCTGTAGTAATCTGTATCAAACGTATACTTCTGGAACTAAAAAAATTCTGAAATAAATTGGTGTACCTGAGGAATTTGTCTATTAATCATCTGCAAAAATAATCAACCTAAAATCACTCTCCAGTAAAAAATGGCAGCTAATCTCGTGAGCGCAAAAGTTTCTGTTTTTTACAGGAAGATCACATAGACTTCACCCAAGTCTTCCCAAAGGTTCTTCTTGGCACAAACACTAATTAAAACATAAAACCACATCTAAACAGAGTCTAGATGAATTATTTATTGCTAAACAGGAGCAAAAATCAAGGAACAAAATAAGATTGGGTTGCCTCCCAACAAGCGCTATCGTTTAACGCCCCTAGCTAGGCATGATGATTTCAATGATGCTCACATAAAAGATAAGAATTGAAACGTAAAGAGAGCATCATGAAGAATATGACTAGCACATTTAAGTCTAACCCACTACCTATGCATAGGGATTTTTTGAGAAAACAACTTATGGGAACAATAATCAACTAGCATAGGAAGGCAAAACAAGCATAACTTTAAAACTTTAAGCACATAGAGAGGAAACTTGATATTATTGCAATTCCTACAAGCATACGTTCCTCCCTCATAATAATTTTCAGTAGCGTCATGAATGAATTCAACAATATAACCATCACATAAAGCATTCCTTTCATGATCTACAAGCATAGAAATTTTATTACTCTCCACATAAGCAAAATTCTTCTCATTCGGAATAGTGGGAGTATCATAAGAAACTCGAATACTATAAATTGTTTCCACGTTAAAGGAGTAATGTTCAAAAAAGGGTAATTATAATCATGATAAGTTTTATAAATATAATCATCACTACTTTTTATAGCATAAGTATCATCACAATAATCATCATAAGTAGCAACTTTGTTCTCATCATAATCAATTGAAACCTCTTCCAAGATGTGGAATCATTACTAAATAAAGTCATGACCTCTCCAAATCCACTTTCAAGATTATCACAATAAGATTCAACATCCTCCAAAATAGTGGGATCATTACTTCCTGAAGTTGACACTCTTCCAAACCCACTTTCATCAATATAATCATCATAAGTAGGAGGCATGCTATCATCATAATAAATTTGCTCATCAATACTTGGGAGGCTAGAAATATCATCTTCATTAAACATAGCAACCCCAAGCTTGGGACAAACATTAATGCAGCAAATATATTCTCAACCATGTCATTCTCATCAAACATAGCATCCCCAAGCTTGGGCCTTTTCATATCATAAGCATAATCACTCTCATCATTAATAATATGGATAGCACCAATAGTATAGCAATTATCATCATCACAATGAGTAGTAGGAGCAACATCATTTGAGAGGGATACCTTTCTACCTTTGCTTCTCCGTCTTTTCTTTTTCTTCTTCACATCATGTGTGGGTTTAATCCTCTTTTTGGAGCTCCTTATTAATGAGATTGGTTGAATAGAAAGCTCCTCCTCGTTACCTGATTCATCATAAGAAATAATAGGAGGATATTGGGAAGTCTCTTCCCTTTCATTAGTATTCTCTTCATCTTCTATTTGTTTTCTTGTCTTTATGTAATTGGCAATATAAGGATTTTCAATGCAATTCACCGCACAATACATAAAAATTTCTTCTAGATCAAAATCAAGAAATCTATCAAGATTAAATTTTGGAATACCCTCAGTTATACGTTTCATTTCTTCATACCCCAAAAGAAGACTAAGCTCTTTATGATGCTCAACGGTAATCAAGTTATCACAATTTTTGGACACAATTTGATCATGAAACAAATAGCATTGGAGCTTTAAATGACCATGTTCATTGCAAAGTTCACAAGGATGGCGATAAATATTGAATCTTTCAGCACAATCATCAAGCCTTTCTTGCAACCATTTAGTTTCCAAATACTTATGTCTCTTGCAAAATCTATCTTCCTTATTTGGTGTGTGCTTCCAAGCTCTATGTATTGCACAAAAGTTGACATGCTTATAAGAGACATTTTCATCATGACTAGTGCAATCATCATTAGTACTATGGATATTCAAAGAATTCATACTAACAACTTGCAATCATGCTCATCATTCAAAGATTTAGTGCCAAACATTCTAATGCATTCTTCCTCTAGCAATTGAGCACAATTATTGGAATCCTTATTTTCACGAAAGACATTAAAAAGATGAAGCATATGAGGCATCCTCAATTCCATTTTTTTGTAGTTTTCTTTTATAGACTAAACTAGTGATAAAACAAGAAAACAAAAAGATTCGATTGCAAGATCTAAAGATATACCTTCAAGCACTCACCTCCCCGGCAACGGCGCCAGAAAAGAGCTTGATGTCTACTACGCAACCTTCTTTTTGTAGACGTTGTTGGGCCTCCAAGTGCAGAGGTTTGTAGAACAGTAGCAAATTTCCCTCAAGTGGATGACCTAAGGTTTATCAATCCGTGGGAGGCATAGGATGAAGATGGTCTCTCTCAAACAACCCTGCAACCAAATAACAAAGAGTCTCTTGTGTCCCCAACACACCCAATACAATGGTAAATTGTATAGGTGCACTAGTTCGGCGAAGAGATGGTGATACAAGTGCAATATGGATGATAGATATAGGTTTTTGTAATCTGAAAATATAAAAACAGCAAGGTAACTAATGATAAAAGTGAGCACAAACGATATTGCAATGCTAGGAAACAAGGCTTAGGATTCATACTTTCACTAGTGCAAGTTCCCTCAACAATAATAACATAACTGGATCATATAACTATCCCTCAACATGCAACAAAGAGTCACTCCAAAGTCACTAATAGCGGAGAACAAACGAAGAGATTATTGTAGGGTATGAAACCACCTCAAAGTTATTCTTTCCGTTCGATCTATCATAGAGTTCGTACTAGAATAACACCTTAAGACACAAATCAACCAAAACCCTAATGTCACCTAGATACTCCAATGTCACCTCAAGTATCCCTGGGTATGATTATACGATATGCATCCCACAATCTCAGATTCATCTATTCAACCAACACAAAGAACTTCAAAGAATGCCCCAAAGTTTCTACCAGAGAGTCAAGACAAAAACGTGTGCCAACCCCTATGCATAAGTTCACAAGGTCACTGAACCCGCAAGTTGATCACCAAAACATACATCAAGTAGATCACGTGAATATCCCATTGTCACCACAGATAAGCACATGCAAGACATACATAAAGTGTTCTCAAATCCTTAAAGACTCAATCCGATAAGATAACTTCAAAGGGAAAACTCAATCCATTACAAGAAGATAGAGGGGGAGAGACATCATAAGATCCAACTATAATAGCAAAGCTCGTGATACATCAAGATCGTACCACCTCAAGAACACGAGAGAGAGAGAGAGAGAGAGAGAGAGAGAGAGAGAGAGAGATCAAACACATAGCTACTGGTACATACCCTCAGCCCCGAGGGTGAACTACTTCCTCCTCATCATGGAGAGCGCCGGGATGATGAAGATGGCCACCGGTGAGGGATCCCCCCTCCGGCAGGGTGCCGGAATAGGGTCCCGATTGGTTTTTGGTGGCTACAGAAGCTTGCGGCGGCGGAACTCCCGATCTATTCTATTCCCCGATGTTTTTAGGGTATATGGACATATATAGGCGAAAGAAGTCGGTCAGGGAAGCCACGAGGGGCCCACGATGGTGGGGGCGCGCCCAGGGGGGTAGGATGCGCCTCCCTGCCTCGTGGCTTCCTCGAAGCTTCCCTGACGTCTACTCCAAGTCTCCTGAATTGCTTCCGTTCCAAAAATAACTCTCCCGAAGGTTTCATTCCGTTTGGACTCCGTTTGATATTCCTTTTTCTTCGAAATACTGAAATAGGCAAGAAAACAGCAATTTGGGCTGGGCCTCCGGTTAATAGGTTAGTCCCAAAAATAATATAAAAGTGTTTAGTAAAGCCCATAAACATCCAAAACGGGTAATATAATAGCATGGAATAATCAAAAATTATAGATACGTTGGAGACGTATCACTGGACGGGACGCCCGATCCGCGGCTTCCGCCGCCCATCTCCAGGCATAGACTTCACCGAGGGGAAGAGCACCATGCCGGCCATGGATCTGGCTGCCGCCGCATAGGCAAGGGACGCCGCCCTACCTACTGCTCGCGGATCCAACATCGGAGTCGCCCTTGTCGCCTCCGGGTGATCCCGCAGCCTCCGCTGTGACCGACCCTCCACGCGCGGGATGAGGCACTGCAGCACCACCGCCGGACCTGCCCGCGCGCCGCCGCGCCCCGGATGAACGCGACGCCGTCGCCCGAGGAAGCCCGCCCGCGCCGAGCCCTCGCGCGAGGAGGAGATGGGGCCCCGCTGCCGCCAGCACCTACCGGGCTTTGCCCGGCGGCGCGGACCGGCGGCAGCGAGGGGGGAAGAGGGGCGGGGGGACCTGAGGCGGTGGCGGCTAGGGTTGCCCCCTCGATTGCTAGCGAGGGGGAGAGGGCGACGCGAGAGGGTTCGAGAGGTGATTTGGCAGCCCAGAAGACGTGGGCCCATGGCGAAGCGTAGGAGGTCCGGGAACAGCTCAGCGAAGGCAACCGGAACCAACTCGTGGTGGTCCAGGCCGCGAGGTTCTCACCGAACGAAGGTGACACAGGGATGTGGGCGGGGGCGAAAGGAAACACGCATCCTAAAGTGTGTGCGGCATCAATATTTGAATGCATATAGCCTCTTCCGACCTTCAAATATGAAGGCTCACAAGCTAGATTTCCAAAATTTATGCGGATTCGAATGTCGAATGGCGACTCTACTAAAGCGGTCTTTTAGTTCAAAATCATTACCACGTCGATCAAGCCGATACAACGACTCTGCTATCACGAAGTTAACCGTGCAGCCGTAGCACTACACTGTTAACCCTGGCTCCACCGAGCGAAGTGCCGTTCAATCCATCCATCAACCCATCCATGGCGCACCCAAAGCTGCCTCGGGAGGCGTGCAAGTGCGTTTTGCGTTCCCCACAAACATGCCTCCCAGTCCCGTCCCCATCCCCATCCCCGCCTCTCAATGGCCGCAACAAACCATTGTTAAACCCAGTCGCTTTCTTCTCCTGTGCTCCCCATGTGACCCAGCGTCCGGCTCCGCCTATAACTAAGCGCCACTCTCTCCTCCCTCACTGTCCAGCTCGCTCGCTCATCTGCTTCCTCCGTTCTCGCCCTTCCCTGTTGTCCCACACACACCCTCTCCTTCCCTGTTGTCCCAATGGCGTTCGGCGCGAGCTCTAGGTGGAGGAGTAACAATGGCGGCCGGCCGGCGCGCGGGGACGGAGGCGAGGGCCGGCCCCCGCCGCAGAGGTAGGCCCGGCGGAAGCGGCCGGGTGTCGGGCTCCCACTGCGTGCCGGCGGCAGGCTCCCTCCGGTTGCTCCGCAAGGAGGACGGTGGCGTGAGCCAGCGCGCGGGCGCGTGCAGGTGGTGCGAGCGAGCTTGCGGGGAATTGAGGCGTCATGGTCCGAGATATATGTATATCTCTATCTCTTTCTAGGTAGTAGTATCTGAAATTATTAGCGGCTGATTCTTAGTAGCAGTAGTACTCTAGTATAGTGCTCCATTTTCTTGCTGTCCCGAGAGATGAACTGAATAACAGTGCTGGAGGTGGCCTCGAGCAGCAATGTACTAGTGTGGGTTACGCTCTGTAATGCGTGTAATCTCTCCTCTCTCTCTTTTTCTCATCACTATATATATTTTTCTTGGGCGTTTATCCTGGATTCTTGCCGTGAGGATTGAGTTTTTTCCCCCATATTTTCGAACAAATTAGTTTAAGCTCACTGTCTGGACTCTACCAAATGCAGTAGCATCTCTGGTTTGGAGGGAATGCATGAAATTTTTCCCAGCACCCACATGTTTTCTTGATACGGAGTAAATGATTGGAAGCTCAACTGAGATGTTCTTGATTTCTCCATGGATGCGATGTTTTTTTCCCCAAGGAAACGCGACTAGTCAGAGCAACCGAGGGGCGCCAGTCAGAGGGTCAGAGCCGCTCTGACTGAGGCTTGCAGCCACGCTCGACTGCATCGACGCAGGCAGGCAGCAGGCAATGCGTGCGACGCACTCCATCAGATGCATGCCGCTGTGCTCTGTGCCTGCCTACCTGCACGACGGACGTAGTCCATGTGCGGTGCGTAGCCAGCGTAGCGTAGATGCTCATCACAGTCCAGCCAGCCAGGCCACGCCAGACGCGCTCAGCGATTGATCGCGCCTGAACGAGCCCGTCCCTTCCCTGAGCCGAGCGTTTTGTCTCGTGCTCATCGATACTCGCCGGCCGGCGTGGCGTTTTTGTCTCGTGCTCTGGCGCGTCGCGTACAACGGCGGAGTAGACAGGGCTTCTTGGGCTAGTGGTGGCTTTGTCGTGCCCGTCCGTGGCCCGGCCGGCTCCCAGCGTTGCACGGAACAGAGTGGACAAGGCGGGCAGCGGAGGCAGGGCCGCTGCCGCTAGTGGTGGCCTGTCTCCTCCTGCCTGCCCGTCCGTGTCCGGCCGGCGCCTCGGTCCGGACGCAGCGTACGTACGTGCTCCGGACGGACGGACGGACGGGGACGAGACGACCACCGTGCTGGCGTGCGCAGGGAATATTCAGCGGCTGCGCAGGGGCGGCATGCATGCGCCGCCTGCGTGCTCTGCGCCCCGCATGCGGCCGGGTAGCCGGTAGTCCTCGTCCCGTCCGTCCCGACGAGGGACGCTTTGCGCTTTGGCTTTTCGAGTTCCCGTGACAGCCCCACCGCTGGCTGACTGCTCTCCTCTCCTCTCCGCGGGGACGGATGGAATGGATGGACGGACGGACGGAGACGGGTGGAAACCGCGGCGGCGGGGCCGCTTGTATCGCTGCTCTTGTTGCTATCCTGTCTGGCCTTTTGGACTGTTCCCCGCGGCTCACCTCACCTCTCTCAGCGGCGCGCGTGCCTCTGCGCTCTCCGCTGCATATGCCCTGCTGCCGCTGTGCTGTGCTGTGCTGTGCCTGCGCCTGCGTGCGTACGCGGCGTGCCCGTGCTACAGGCCGGGATGCCCGGATGGGCGGTCTCCTCCGTGGCTCGTGACCGCTCCGTGCCACAGCCTCGCGCTGCAACCACGTTCTCAAAATAGCCCTCCTCGTTTGTCAGACGTTTCAACAAACAGGTTATGTGCGTCGTAAACCACGGCGACTCCTTGCTACAAATCCTTGGATTGGTCACAAACAATGGCATACCAAAATGGGCAGCAAGCAGCGCGACGCACGCACACAGACGATGCTGCACAAGCACACCTTCAAATCTTGGATACGGGCAGGGGCCTTTGTCGTCGGGGATAGAAACGACTGGTGGCAAGGGCACGAAGGAGCGGCGACGCAGAGAGATAGGTGGTGTCATGGATGAGCCGGCGGCGAGGCTGCTCGCTCGGCTTCTCGGAGCGGGCACGCGCAGGAGAGAAACATAAATGTGAGGCTGCGGGTGGGGGTTTGCTCGTGTACGCCACGTCAGAACGGGCACGTTCGGTCGTCCTCATGATGCCCCAGATATGAGATGTGAGGCTGCGGGTGGGGGTTCGCTCGTGTACGCCACGTCAGAGCGGGCACATTCGGTCGCCCTCATGATGCCCCAGATATGAGATGTGAGGCTGCGGGTGGGGGTTCGCTCGTGTACGCCACGTCAGAGCGGGCACGTTCGGTCGCCCTCATGATGCCCCAGATATGAGATAGCGCTGCTACAAATCATCCGGATGATTTCTTAGAGAAACCATCCGCCTGTTTAGCCGTCCGATCAGCGTGATAGGGATCGTTGGATCATAGCAGACAACAACGAGCTTTCATAGCAGACAACAGCGAGCTTTCAACGTAGCACCATTGCAGCCCCACGCGAAACTCCGGAGCAGCACTGACGGCGTCCGGTGAGCTCCATTGGAACCCGACGGAGCTCCAACGCAGCACCAACACTCCGGCGAAGCTCCATGGCAACTCCGGCCGAGCTCCATAGCAGCACCAACGGAGCTCCAATGAAGCACCGACGCTCCAGCGAAGCTCCATGGCAACTCCGGCCGAGCTCCATAGCAGCACCAACGGAGCTCCAATGAAGCACCGACGCTCCAGCGAAGCTCCATTGCAACTCCGGCTGAGCTCCACAGCAGCACCAACGAAGCTCCAATGCAGCTCCGCCGGCTCCGGCAAAGCTCCGTTGAAACTCTGGCCGAGCTCCATTGCAGCTCCGATGGCTCCGGCGAAGCTCCGTTGAAACTCCAGCCGGTCTCCATAGCAGCCCCGACAGCAGTGCCTACTTCATGGCAGCGGCGCCGTCCTCGACTTGTCATGCCGCCGGCAGTAGCGCCCCCCGCTTCATTGCAGCGTCGCCGACAGCAGCAAGGAGACGGAGACGTTCCCGTGCCACCGGAGACACTGCAGCGGCGCTCTGCTCCCGCGCCACCGGAGACGCTGCATCAGCGCGCTCTACCAACAGCGGGCGCTCCCTTGCAGCACCACCGCGCTCACAAACACTGGCTGCAGCGAGCCATCGTAGGGGAGCTGCAGGTCAGTACAGAAGCTGCAGTTCGCCGGGGCAGGGAGTTGTTGATCGATGCAGGTGTGCTACAAATTGCCGACTGCTGCTGCAAGCCGCCCCACGGCTGCTCCGACGAGGGCCGGTAGCGAAGCAGAAGATCGTTCGTTGTGTGAGAGAGCTAGAAGATGAAAGAGGAAAAGAGATCTCGCTGGGAAGAGGAAAGACAACGAGTGGCTCGCTTTGACGCTGGGGATAAGGATAAGGCAGCGACGCGGTGCGTGGCCCCAAGAGGATTCGTGTCACGCGGGCGAGAGGGCTTATTTCCTCCGGAAATCATCCGGTTGTTTTTAAACTTTTTCTATGAGATAGAATTGAGGTATGCCGGACAGCCCGGACATATAAGGAGGCTACAATGGATCTGGCTGGGTTGCATTTTTTTGACCGGGCACTGTCCGAGCTGTCCGCTCGAACGTTTAAGAAGATTTTGAGGGGTCTGGTTGTAGATGCTCCAAATATGCATCATTGGTCAGGATAAGCTGCTACAGTGCTAGCAAATGTCGCCAATCACAAAAATGTAGAGTCGGGTACTTCTCTAATCCTGGTCCACCATGACTTCTGGTTGAATGAGTGAGCGGTGGGATCTCTAGGATCGATGTGTTACCTGATGACCCATAGGTATAAAGGATCAATCGTGGCCTTTTTGACAAGTAAAGAGTGTCGAACTCAACGACGAGTAGAAGAATTGACTAGTTTTAAGTAAAGTTTCAATGTAAATACTGTAGAGATAATTTGCTAGGTTGTTTAATTGTAAGATAATTTGTAACAAGATAAAGAGTAAAAATAGTAATAGAGTGCAACAAGTGGCCCAATCCTTATGGACAAGATGGTTCCGGTTGTGTATTTTATAGGAACTAAAACACTTTTGCGGACATACCGGAATTTCGTTAATTTAGTTTCACCATGTTACAGTTAGTTACCATTCACTGATTTGATCCGTGTTATGTGGGTGGAACGGAGCTAAGGTATTGTCCTTATTCTTATAAATACATACTTATGATTACACCCTTCATGCAGGCATCCGTAAATTCAAGAGAAATAATTAAGATAAATCTAATCATAATACATTAAGATCCAAACAACCCCTCACGAAATAATTCATAAATTGAAATTTAGGTTTCTATCACTCCCGCAACCTATCATGTACAAACTAATTCCACAATGTCTTTCCCTTGCCCAAAGATTGAAGCGTCATGTAGTTGACGTTCACATAACACCACTAAAGGAAGAACAACATGATATATCATCAAAACATTAAACAATATTCAACTTCATATTATTACTAGCAATAAGACTTCTCTCATGCCCTCGAGAACTAATGAATCTACTCACAAGACATCATATAGATCATGATAAGTGGTTATAAATATATGATGAACAATATGAACATAACAAATTTTACCAATAAATTTCCTATGCATCAATGTAATCAACACAAAATAGTACTCTCAACAATTAATCTAGGTATGATACAAACATTGAAAAGATGGATGAACTATGGATAGGAGATGCGATGGTGTTGGTGAAGATATTGATGAAGATGATGGCCCCGATGATGAACATAGTGCTGGTGATGACAAGGCTTCGATTCCCACCTTTTCCAAAGAGGTTTCTCAAGCAGAATCGCTCTGTCGGAGGGCAAAAGTGTCGCGCCTCAGTTCCACCTCGCAGAGAGCGGTGGTAAGTCGCAAGGATTTTCTATGATTTTTGTAGGGTAAATGAGATTGTATGGCCAAAGAGCGTCGAGAGAGGAGCCATCAGAGGCTCATGCAGCCACTACAGGAATCGAGGAATTTCTTGTCAGCCTCAACCAGACGACAAAGGTTAAAAACCAGACGACAAAGACTTTGCCGTCAGCTCATTGTCGGCGAAGTATAAATCAGCAAAGAGCTAATTTGCCGCCAGCTTTCTGTCTGGCAGACGACAAAGGGCAAAGCTACCGTTAGCTTTTACATCCGGCGAGTCGGCAAAGAAAAGTAATAGCCGTCAGCTACAACAGTCTTGGCAGGTGCCCCCCCCCCCAGCTGCTTTGTTCTGAGTTTTGTAGGGAGTAGAACGCAAAGAAACGAAATAAAAACTAAAAGAGCGGTTGTTACTCCTCTCGCGGCAGGGCCATCTGCCGTCCATGACGGTATCTCGAGCCCTCCCTTCCCGTGCTTTCCTGGCCAACGGAGCCCCGCTGCGTCACGTCATTGCCGGTGAGACCATGTCGCGTCCCTTCTTCCTCTCTTCCCTCTCTTCCCTCTCCCCCTCTCCATCATATTTCTCTACTTCATCTCGCACGAACCGCCATGGGTCTGCCCATTTGCATGGTGGTGCGGTCGGTGCATGGTGCCCGCTTGGCCACCTGCCCCTGAAGAGGCATGGAAGGAAGGAGGGAGGGTGGAGAGGTGGCGCGGCGAAGGAGCTCGCCGACTGAAGCCGCGCTGGCGTTGAAGCTCTAGACGAGGACATGCAGGAGCTAGCCTGTTCCTCCTATGCCTCAGCTGTTCTGTGGATAAGAGAGGTTGCCCAATCTTGTGCATGCGTGTGTGGATAAGAGAGGAGCCCAATCCCGTGCATGTGTGTGTCGATAAGAGAGGTTGTGCTACACTGCCATGTCATCGATCCGTGGGAGGGAGAGCCCAACCAACAGGAAGCAAGCACTGCTTTCGCCACATTGATTTGTGTATTATGATTTCTCTTTGCCCTCAACTAAGTAAAAACAGATGGCAAAGCATGTCTTTGCCATCGTTCGAATAAAAACAGACGACAAAGAGCTATCTTTGCCGTCGGCCAAATAAACACAGTCGGTAAAGTCTATCTTTGCCAACAGCTGTTCTTTGCGGTCAGCGATTGACAACAAATTATCTCTTTGCTGTCTGCCCCGACGAAAAGCTGACGGCAAATAGCGGCACGAACAGCAAATTTCCGGATTCCTGTAGTGGGCCAAGTGGCGAGACCTAGACCCTCCCATGTGGGATGGTCGTGCAGCGCCATGGTGGGTCCCCTGGCCCATCATCGTTCCCCGGTCTTCATATTTTCAAGAAATAATTCAGTAAAATCCCTGGTGTTTTTGGAGCTCCGGATTTTTTTCTTATGTTCTAATTTGCGTCCCGAGTTCCAGCTGTCTAGCAATTTCCCTCTTTGTGTTTTTCTTACAGTTTAAGGGAGAAAAGTCATTAGAATTGCATCATAATGTGAAATATATTATTGAAATAGGATAAATTAGAATAGAAAATAGTGATGCAAAATGGACATATCACTACTCAACAACATATCGTGTGCCAATTTGTCGGCACGAAAAGATTTTTGTGGTATGTTTCCCCGCATGCACCGATTGCATAGATAAATTTAAACCGGGAGTCAATCGTGTGAGTAGATCGACTAAAACAATTAGGTCACACATTGAGTAAGAGCTTTGGGTTCATTGATTCAAATGAGAGATGTGTTATAAATGACCCATGGAGTGTATTTTACAGTCTTTTAGATTAATAGAAATGGTAACCAATATTTGTGGTGCAAAGTGAAAAAAAATGATTGTATCTACACATTTGGTATATGGATCCTTTAACTGACCGGCCGCTTATATTGCAGGGTGTATAAATTATGGCTCTTATCTAGGCACTGATGTGTTGATATGTTGTTGGTTATCTCCTTTGAATTTGACTTGACTTGTTTTCTTATTTAACACAATTTTTTATTTGTTGTATTGATTCAAATATCACCGCAAGGTAAGATTTCTGATATGTATTATTTTATTCTCTACAAAAACATGTAAACTAACACACACAAAACCAATTTTACACAAACTTTACAGTAAAATTTCATACAATATATTCAAAATAAACATATGTGATTGTGAGTAGGAATGTTACTCTTTTGTAACTACGTTATTCCAATATATCAAAATTTAAACTAGTTATACATGTGTATATCTAACCATGTATAAATGCTAAAATGTTTAAAATGTTGAAATACAAAATATATTAATACAAATACACATGAAAAATATCTCTTAATTTCTAGTCTTATGGGTGTATTGTTGTCGAGAAATATGACAACCGGAAATACCATCTCTAGTTAATGTCACATATATATAAGGAGCATGAGAAGACAACTTTAGTCACGCAAAAAAACTATGAGGCTAACTTTAGCACCAACCCAAACACACCATGTCGTTATATGTATAAAAAAATACATCATGAACCAACAAGCATAGCCCAGTTGGTTTGCCCTAGATTCTTCTTGGAGGGAGCCAAGATATTTTATGTGAAGGAAATATACCCTAGAGGCAATAATAAAGTTGTTACTTATATTTCCTTATATCATGATAAATGTTTTTTATTCATGCTAGAATTGTATTAACCAGAAACTTGATACATGTGTGAATACATAGACAAAACAAAGTGTCCCTAGTATGCCTCTACTTGACTAGCTCGTTAATCAAAGATGGTTAAGTTTCCTGACCATAGACATGTGTTGTCATTTGATGAACGCGATCACATCATTAGAGAATGATGTGATGGACAAGACCCATCCGTTAGCTTAGCATAATGATCATTAAATTTTATTGCTATTGCTTTCTTCATGACTTATACATGTTCCTCTGACTATGAGATTATGCAACTCCCGAATACCGGAGGAACACCTTGTGTGCTATCAAACATCACAACGTAACTGGATGATTATAAAGATGCTCTACAGGTGTCTCCGATGGTGTTTGTTGAGCTCGCATAGATCGAGATTAGGATTTGTCACTCCGAGTATCGGAGAGGTATCTCTGGGCCCTCTCGGTAATGCACATCACAATAAGCCTTGCAAGCAATGTGACTAATGAGTTAGTTGCGGGATGATGCATTACGGAACGAGTAAAGAGACATGCCGGTAACGAGATTGAACTAGGTATGAGGATAGCGATGATCGAATCTCGGGGAAGTAACATACCGATGACAAAGGGAACAAAGTATGTTGTTATGCGGTTTGACCGATAAAGATCTTCGTAGAATATGTAGGAGCCAATATGAGCATCCAGGTTCCGCTATTGGTTATTGACCAGAGATGTATCTCGGTCATGTCTACATAGTTCTCGAACCCGTAGGGTCTGCACGCTAAACGTTCGATGACGATTTGTATTATGAGTTATGTGATTTGATGACCGAAGTTTGTTCGGAGTCCCGGATGAGATCGCGGACATGACGAGGAGTCTCTAAATGGTCGAGAGGTAAAGATTCATATATTGGAAGGCTATATTCGGACATCGGAATGGTTCCGAGTGATTCGGGTATTTTTCGGAGTACCGGAGAGTTACGGGAATTCGCCGGTGGAAGTATTGGGCCTTAATGGGCCTTAGTGGAAAGGAGATAAGGGCCACAAGAGGAGGCAGTGCCCCCCCATGGGCTGGTCCGAATTGGACTAGGAGGGGGCGGCGCCCCCCTCTTTCCTTCTCCCCTCTTCCTCCTTCCCTCCTTCTCCTAGTTGGAATAGGAAAGAGGAGGGGAATCCTACTTGGACTAGGGAGTCCTAGTAGGATTCCCCACACCTGGCGCGCCCCCTTGGGCCGGCCACCCCTTCGCTCCTCTCCTTTATATACGTGGCCAGGGGGCACCCCAATAGCACATCAAAGTTTCTCTTAGCCGTCTGCGGTGCCCCCCTCCACAGTTACACACCTCGGTCATATCGTCGTAGTGCTTAGGCGAAGCCCTGCGCCGGTAACTTCATCATCACCGTCGCCACGCCATCGTGCTGATGGAACTGTCCCTCGGCCTCAACTGGATCAAGAGTACGAGGGACGTCATCGAGCTGAACATGTGCAGAACTCGGAGGTGTCGTACGTTCGGTGCTTGGATCGGTCGGATCGTGAAGACGTTCGACTACATCAACCGCGTTACTAAATGTTTCCGCTTTCGGTCTATGAGGGTACGTGGACACACTCTCCCCCTCTCGTTGCTATGCATCACCTAGATAGATCTTGCGTGATCGTAGGAAATTTTTGAAATTACTGCGTTCCCCAACAGTGGCATCCGAGCCAGGTCTATGCGTAGATTTTATATGCACTAGTAGAACACAAAGAGTTGTGGGCGATAATAGTCATACTGCTTACCAGCAACGTCTTACTTTGATTCGGCGGTATTGTTGGATGAAGCGGCCCATACCGACATTACATGACCGCGTTCATGAGACTGGTTCTACCAACGTGCTTCGCACACAGGTGGCTAGTGGATGTCTGTTTTTCCAACTTTAGTTGAATCGAGTTTGACTACGCCCGGTCCTTGTTGAAAGTTAAAACAGCACACTTGACGAAAAATCGTTGTGGTTTGGATGCGTAGGTAAGAATGGTTCTTGCTAAGCCCATAGCAGCCACGTAAAACTTGCAACAAAAAAGTAGAGGACGTCTAACTTGTTTTTGCAGGGCATGTTGTGATGTGATATGGTCAAGACGTGATGAGATATAAATTGTTATATGAGATGATCATGTTTTGTAAAGTTATCGGCAACTGGCAGGAGCCTTATGGTTGTCTCTTTATTGCATAAGATGCAAGCGCCATGTAATTGCTTTACTTTATCGCTACGCGATAGCAATAGTTGCAAAAAGCAATAGTTGTCGAGACGACCATGTGATGACACGTTGATAGAGATCAAGATGATGGAGATCATGGTGTCATGCCGGTGGCGATGGAGATCATGACAGTACTTTGGAGATGGAGATCAAAGGCACAAGATGATGATGGCCATATCATGTCACGTATTTTGATTGCATGTGATGTTTATGTTTTATGCATCTTATTTTGCTCAGTACGACGGTAGCTTTATAAGATGACCCCTTACTAAAATTTCAAGCTATAAGTGTTCTTCCTGAGTATGCACCGTTGCGACAGTTCTTCGTGCTGAGACACCACATGATGATCGGGTGTGATAAGCTCTACGTTCACATACAACAGGTGCAAGCCAGTTTTGCACGTGAAGAATACTCGGGTTAAACTTGACGAGCCTAGCATATGCAGATATGGCCTCAGAACACTCAGACCGAAAGGTCGAACGTGAATCATAGAGTAGATATTGAAAGCACAAGTGCTCCCTGGGTGATTTTGGTAATTAATGTCAACATATCTCTTGTTGGACTAATGTTTTCATCTAGTATGCTTCAGATAAGTTCAACAATGGAGTGGCATGGACTAGAGGATGTGGAACCCCTTCAAGATGATAAGGACAAAGGATTGGCTCAAGCTCAAAGCTCAGGACTCTACATTTTTCATTTTAGTGATCCAAGATCACATTGAGTCCATAGGAAAGCCAATACTCTTAAGAGGGGATGATGTGTTGCTTAATGGCTTGCTTGCTCAAAGTGCTTAGTGATATGCTCCAAAGCCCTCAACCACTTTCTCACATCCACATATGTCCCAAACCAAAAGTCAAACTTGGCCCCACTGAAATTTCCTATCCGGCGCCACCGAGTTCTCTTGACATAGACACTGCCAGAAACCCTAATCATTTTGGTCTCACCGATGGGATCTCGGTCTCACCGAGATGGGCTTGCAAACTCTCTGTTGCCTATTGCAATAATTTCGGTCTCACCGAAATTTGAAATCGGTCTCACCGAGTTTGCTTGGCCAACTCTCTGTTTAGCTTATTACCAAAATCGGGCCCACCGAGTTTGTGTAATCGGTCCAACCAAGATGAGGCTTTACCCTAACCCTAGCACATCGGTCCCACCGAGTTGATCATGTCGGTCCCACCGAAATGCCTAACGGTCACATCATGAACCAAATCGGTCCGACCGAGTTTTATGATTCGGTCCCACCGAGTTTGGTGATTTGTGTGTAACGGTTAGATTTTATGTGGAGGCTATATATACCCCTCCACCCACTCTTCATTCGTGGAGAGAGCCATCAGAACATGCCTACACATCCAACATACATTTTCTGAGAGAGTGCCACCTACACTTGTGTTGAGGTCAAGATATTCCATTCCAACCAAATAAATCTTGATCTCTAGCCTTCCCCAAGTTGCTTTCCACTCAAATCATCTTTCTACCAAATCCAATCCTATGAGAGAGAGTTGAGTGTTGGGGAGACTATCATTTTAAGCACAAGAGCAAGGAGTTCATCATCAACACACCATCTATTACCTTTTGGAGAGTGGTGTCTCCTAGATTGGCTAGGTGTCACTTGGGAGCCTCCGTCAAAGATTGTGGAGTTGAACCAAGGAGTTTGTACATGCAAGGAGATCGCCTACTTCGTGAAGATCTACCCTAGTGTGGCAAGTCCTTCGTGGGCGATGGCCATGGTGGGATAGACAAGGTTGATTCTTCGTGGGTGGAGCCCTCCGTGGACTCGCGCAACCGTTACCCTTCGTGGGTTGAAGTCTCCATCAACGTGGATGTACGATAGCACCACCTATCGGAACCACGGATAAAAAATCTCCGTGTCTCCAATTGCGTTTGCACACTCCAATCCCATCCCTTTACATTCTTGCAACTTGCATGATTTACTTTCCGCTGCTCATATACTCTTATCATGCTTTCTTGATATGTATTGTGAATGTTTGAACTTGTGCTAAAACTCCACTTCAACTTAAAGAATTTAAAAATTGCAACTTTTCTTGCTAAGAGTCTATTCACCCCCCTCTAGACACCTCTTCTCAATCCTTTCAATTGGTATCAGAGCATTGGTCTCCATTGCCTTGGTTTAAACACCTTTGGAGGAAGATGGATGAGTCTACGTTGGGGAGTCTTAGACATAGAGTGCCTACACTTGATGGAGAGTACTTTCATGAATGAAAAAATGAGATGCTTGAGATTTTCAATGAATATCATTTGACCAAGTACATTACTACTCCTTGTGCTCGCATTGTTGATCCTTTGCATCCCACACCCGATGAGGATCTTGACATGATTCGCAATCTTAAAACTATCAATCTTATTGTAAAAGGATTGCCTAAAAATTTGATTGCTAGCTTACCTACTATAGATTGTGCTTACACCATATGGAGATTTCTAGAGGAATGATTCCCAAATTATTCCTTGAAAAATCTACATGAAATTCTCCATAAGTCTATTGCCTTGAATAGGATGAGTACTAGTGATCCTAAGTTTGATGATTGTCTATTTGAGCTTCGTGATCTCATGCGTGCCAAAGGAGATGTTGGAATTATTAGCAATATCATTTTCGAAGTCATTAGAATTCATAGAGATGAACATTGTTACGGTCATGCTTCTAATGAATCACTCTCTCTAGGAATTGATCCATCACATGACAATGTTGAACATGGATACTATGATGAGAATGATGATAGTGACTATGATCTTGATGATACGATGAGACACTTTGGTCTTATGGCTAATCTTCGCGGCTACATGGCTGGAGGAAAGGAATGGGTCCTTGATAGTGGATGTACTGATCATATGACCGGAGACAAAGATATGTTTTGTGAGCTTGCTGAAAACAATGGCCCTCGAAAGTATGTCACTTTCGGTGATAACTCAAACGGTAAGGTGGTTGGCCTTGGTAAGGTGGCCATCTCACAAGATAGCTCCATACAAAATGTTATGCTCGTTGAATCGCTTGGCTACAATTTACTTTTCGTATCTAGACTTGCTGACTTTGGTTTTAACGTCCTATTTACTGAAGTAGATTGCCAAGTGTTTCGTAGAGATAATCATAAAATGGTCTTTATCGGTATCCGTAGAGGTGATCTTTACATTGTTGATTTCACTAAAAAGGCTCAACCTAGAACTTGCTTTATTGCTAAATCTTCGAAAGGATGGTTGTGGCATAGAAGGTTAGGTCATGTGGGCATGCGAAATCTTGATAAGCTTATTAAGGGTGATCATGTCCTTGGAGTAAAAGATGTTATATTTGACAAGGATAGACTTTGTAGTGCTTGTCAAGCAGGAAAACAAGTTGGAGGAAGCCACCCCGTGAAGAACATTATGACCATGAGAAGACCGCTCGAGCTACTTCATATGGATCTCTTTGGTCCCAATGCCTATAAGAGTCTCGGTGGTAACTCATTTGGTCTAGTTATAGTTGATGATTTTTCAAGATTTACGTGGGTGTTCTTTCTTGATGATAAATCTCAGGTCCAAAAGATCTTCAAGAGTTTCGCTAGGATGGCCCAAAATCAATTTGAAGTGAAGATCAAGAAGGTTCGCAGCGACCATGGAACGGAGTTCAAGAACGCAAATGTGGACACCTTTCTTGACGAAGAAGGGATTTCACACGAGTTCTCGGCTACGTACACGCCTCAACAAAATGGAGTTGTTGAGAGGAAGAATCGAACTCTTATTGAGATGGCAAGAACGATGCTTGATGAGTAAAAGACTCCAAAACACATTTGGGCGGAAGCGGTTGAGACAGCTTGTCATGCAACAAATCGCTTGTATCTTCACAAGCTACTCGGCAAGACAGCATATGAGCTCCTCACCGGTAACAAAACCCAAGTTGGATACTTTCGAGTATTTGGCTCAAAGTGTTACATTCTTGATAAGCATCGTCGTTCCAAATTTGCTCCTAAATCTCATGAGGGTCTACTACTTGGTTATGGCTCAAACTCTCACACTTACCGTGTCTACAACAGTTCCACCTGAAAGGTTGAAGAGATGGTAGATGTGAAGTTTGATGAATCTAACGGCTCGCAAGTAGAGCAATTGCCAATTGATGTAGGGGATAAAGATCCTTCGGAAGCAATCCAAGACTTGTCTATTGGAAAGATTCGACCAAAGGAGGTGAAGGAGAGTACCTCGTCCGTCCAAGTGGAGGCTTCCACCTCACGACAAGGTGAACCAAGAGTAGACATGGAAGCATCCACGAGTGGGACACATCTAGATGAAGAAAATGAAGAAGTACACCAAGATGAACCTCATCAACCTCCTTCTCCACCACGACAAGAGAACGACAACGTCAACAATGAAGAAGGCCAAGAAGAAGGACAAGATGAAGAAGATGTTCCACCCCGACCCAAGCAAAAGCTCCCACTAGTCCGAGAAAGAGTCTCAAGAGATCATCCCGTCGAACAAATCTTCACTGATATTCAAACCGGGAGAATCACTCGCTCTAAAACTCGTTTGGCTAATTTTTGTGAACATTATTCATTCATCTCTAGTATTGAACCTATGAAGGTTGAAGAAGCATTGGAAGATCCGGATTGGATAAACGCCATGCATGAAGAGCTACACAACTTTGAGAGAAATCAAGTATGGACATTGGTCGAGAAGCCCGATAACAACCACAACATCATTGGTACCAAATGGGTGTTTCGCAACAAGTAAGATGAAGATGGTCAAGTCGTCCGCAACAAAGCTCGCCTAGTCGCCCAAGGCTACACTCAAGTCGAAGGTATGGACTATGGTGAGACATATGACCCCGTTGCTAGACTTGAGTCCATCCGCATCTTACTTGCCTATGCTAGTCACCATGATATCACTTTATACCAAATGGACATTAAAAGTGCTTTTCTAAACGGTGAAATTGAGGAGGAAGTTTATGTTAAACAACTGCCCGGCTTTGTCAATCCTAAGAAACCCGATCATGTTTACAAACTTCACAAAGCTCTTTATGGTCTTAAACAAGCTCCTAGAGCGTGGTATAAATGCTTAACCAAGTTCCTTATTGAGAAAGGCTTTGAGATTGGAAAGATAGATTCTACTATTTTCACTAAAATGGTTAATGGTAAATTATTTGTATGCCAAATTTATGTTGATGATGTCATATTTGGTTCGACTAACCCTCATTTTAGTGAGAAGTTTGGAAAGCTAATGTCAAAGAAGTTTGAGATGTCTATGATGAGTGAACTCAAGTTCTTTCTTGGTTTGCAAATCAAGCAAACTAAGGAAGGCACCTTTGTCTCTCAAACAAAGTACACCAAGGACTTATTCAAGAAGTTCAACATGCAAGAAAGCAAAGGTATGAAAACTCCCATGCCTACTAGTGGACATCTTGATTTGACTAAGGATGGTAAATCGGTTGATCAAAAGGTTTATCGCTCTATGATTGGATCATTCTTATATCTATGTGCCTCTCGTCCTGATATTATGCTAAGTGTGTGCATGTGTGCACGATATCAAGCAGCCCCCAAAGAATGTCATCTTAAGGCTGTGAAAATGATAGTAAGATACTTAATACAGACACCAAATTTTGGCATTTGGTATCCTAAGAGGTCCTCTTTTGATCTTGTTGGCTATTCCGATTCGGACTATGCCGGAGACAAGGTCGATAGAAAGTCCACTTCGGGTACTTGTCAATTTCTTGGTAGATCTCTTGTGTCTTGGTCTTCCAAGAAACAAAACTCGGTATCCTTATCCACCGCCAAAGCGGAATACATTGCCGCCGGTTCATGTTGTGCTCAATTACTTTGGATGACCCAAACTCTTAAAGATTATGGGATCAATAGGAAAATGTTCCATTGCTTTTTGACAATGAAAGTGCTATTAAGATTGCTCACAACCGCGTGCAACATTCTCGAACTAAGCATATTGAAGTTCGTCATCATTTCATTCGAGATCATGTTGCTAAAGGGGACATTGATCTTAAGCATGTTTGTACCGATAAGCAATTGGCGGATATATTCACCAAACCGCTTGATGAGAAAGTTTTTTGCCGTTTGAGAGGAGAATTGAACATTATTGATGCTTCAAACTTGGAGTAGGAACTCCATTTGGATACATGCAAGGCATGAATCTATGACTAATACTTGGTATTTCTCTTATGATGATATTCATATGTCTTGGATATATTTGCACCCTTGCATGTTATCCAACCCTTGTAGGTACTTGGATGAATCTAAATCTATGAGATTGCAACTCACTCACATCTTGAGCAATCTCTACATCACCAAGTCTCTACACAATGGTGGTTGATGACAAGGAAGCATGAAATCCTTCAACATATTCTTTGACAAATTATATATCAAACTTCATTTGGTGTCAAGTTTCATGATTGTCATTTTGGACACACAAGCGCTCTTCCTTGCAAAAACTAACCCATGTAGGTAGATGAACTCACTTCCAAGTGGTGCTCCCGACTCTTGATGAGCTACATCAACCTCGAGCAACTCACACAAGTTCAACTACATGACTAGGATCAACACCACCACCCAAGGTATGTCATTCCATCTTAGAGAAGCTTAACCTCAAGTGATAGGTCAAAGCAACCCAACAAGATGAGAATACATCAAACGCTTAAACGAAAAATGGTAACCCCATTTTGAGCTTAAATGATGAGTATGACTTATGATCAAGTGTTCTCACTTGACTCCTTAGTCAATATACTCTAACATAGGTGACTTTGTCACCGCCCAATTCTAGATGAAGTTCTCTAGTGTTTCTTTGAGTTATTTTTGCATATTGCCCTTTGCATATTTATTCCCTTTCCTTTATAAAAAGACTTCATCTAGATTTTCTTTTCTCTGTTTTGTTCTGCATTCCCTGCATCCAATTCCTTGCAAATTCTTCAGTAAATTCCTTGCAAATCTATGTGAGATCTTATTTGCCTAGTGAGCTGAGGTGGCAAGTGTTCTCTCTGTGTTGAACTCGGACACACCGGTCTGCCATTTTTGGTCAAACCGACACCTTTCGGTGCTACCGAAGTGAACAACTCGGTGTCATCGATTTCTACGCAGAAAAGACCATTTGCCACTTGTTCCTGCATTTTTTTCCAGCTCCACTCGATGATCCCTGTCCTCTACCAGCATCACACTCTATATGCTGCTTTGCTCTGTGACTCAAGGACCAAACCTATTTTGACTCACACTCAAGAAGAACCCTTCTTGTAAATTGATGTCAAAGGGGGAGAGAGAGATCACATCAAAGCTTAATTCTTCAAAAGGGGGAAGAGAGAATACTTCAAATAGGAAGGAAGAGAGAAATGACATAAAAGCCCCATATGCTTGGTATTCAAAGAGGAGAGAAGTCACATGTCTTTAGAGGGGAAAAGACTTGTTTGCTTATTTGGTTTGCTCTGATTTTCTGTTCCCTATCTTCTCCCAGTATCCCATACAAGATTCAGGGGGAGCAAGACATCTAAGGGAAGAAATTTTTTGAATTCATTGCATATCTTTACCTTTTGGGGACATGTCTATATCTAATAGTATCCAGTGCTCACACTCTACATGTCATCCCAATCTTGGTACTCTTGTGGTTCCTTTTGTTTGCTCTGGCTAGTAGATGTATCTATGTTATCTAACCTTGTTTACTCAGGTTCATCCCTTTCTAAGCCAACTCAAGACCACAAGGTAAGTATATGCATCACACTCATGTGCGTGAGGATTTCTTGCTGATGTAAATACTGTTTGCAAGAAGGACTCATGAGCATGAAGGTACATTTCCTATACTTACATCATTTGCTCTGATGCATATAGCCAAGATACATGTAACACATTGCTTACTCTGTCATGCTTATGCATTCACATGCATGCTCTTATATTCCATATTTACATGATTGCATACATATAGGGGGAGCCTATGCATGTTACATGTCTTTCCAAAGCTTTACTTGTTATTCTCTATATCTTTATCTAAAGCTTTGATGTATGTTGTCATCAATTACCAAAAAGGGGGAGATTTAAAGCACAAGTGCTCCCTGGGTGATTTTGGTAATTAATGTCAACATATCTCTTGTTGGACTAATGTTTTCATCTAGTATGCTTCAGATAAGTTCAACAATGGAGTGGCATGGACTAGAGGATGTGGAACCCCTTCAAGATGATAAGGACAAAGGATTGGCTCAAGCTCAAAGCTCAGGACTCTACATTTTTCATTTTAGTGATCCAAGATCACATTGAGTCCATAGGAAAGCCAATACTATTAAGAGGGGATGATGTGTTGCTTAATGGCTTGCTTGCTCAAAGTGCTTAGTGATATGCTCCAAAGCCCTCAACCACTTTCTCACATCCACATATGTCCCAAACCAAAAGTCAAACTCGGCCCCACTGAAATTTCCTATCCGGCGCCACCGAGTTCTCTTGACATAGCCACTGCCAGAAACCCTAATCATTTCGGTCTCACCGATGGGATCTCGGTCTCACCGAGATGGGCTTGCAAACTCTCTGTTGCCTATTGCAATAATTTCGGTCTCACCGAAATTTGAAATCGGTCTCACCGAGTTTGCTTGGCCAACTCTCTGTTTAGCTTATTACCAAAATCGGTCCCACCGAGTTTGTGTAATCGGTCCAACCGAGATGAGGCTTTACCCTAATCCTAGCACATCGGTCCCACCGAGTTGATCATGTCGGTCCCACCGAAATGCCTAACGGTCACATCATGAACCAAATCGGTCCGACCGATTTTTATAATTCGGTCCCACCGAGTTTGGTGATTTGTGTGTAACGGTTAGATTTTATGTGGAGGCTATATATACCCCTCCACCCACTCTTCATTCGTGGAGAGAGCCATCAGAACATGCCTACACTTCCAACATACATTTTCTGAGAGAGTACCAGTGTTAAGGTCAAGATATTCCATTCCAACCACATAAATCTTGATCTCTAGCCTTCCCCAAGTTGCTTTCCACCCAAGTCATCTTTCTACCAAATCCAATCCTATGAGAGAGAGAGTTGAGTGTTGGGGAGACTATCATTTGAAGCACAAGAGCAAGGAGTTCATCATCAACACACCATCTATTACCTTTTGGAGAGTGGTGCCTCCTAGATTGGCTAGGTGTTACTTGGGAACCTCCGTCAAGATTGTGGAGTTGAACCAAGGAGTTTGTACGGGCAAGGAGATCGCCTACTTCGTGAAGATCTATCCTAGTGAGGCAAGTCCTTCGTGGGCGATGGCCATGGTGGGATAGACAAGGCTGCTTCTTCGTGGACCCTTCATGGGTGGAGCCCTCCGTGGACTCGCGCAAGCGTTACCCTTCGTGGGTTGAAGTCTCTATCAACGTGGATGTACGATAGCACCACCTATCGGAACCACGATAAAAAATCTCCGTGTCTCCAATTGCGTTTGCACACTCCAATCCCATCCCTTTACATTCTTGCAACTTGCATGATTTACTTTCCGCTGCTCATATACTCTTATCATGCTTCCTTGATATGTATTGTGAATGCTTGAACTTGTGCTAAAACTCCACTTCAACTTAAAGAATTTAAAAACTGCAACTTTTCTTGCTAAGAGTCTATTCACCCCCCCCCCCTCTAGACACCTCTTCTCGATCCTTTCAGATATGATCAACATAGTGATGTTCGCCATTGAAAACTACTCCATCTCACGTGATGATCGGACATGGTTTAGTTGATATGGATCACGTGATCATTTAGATGACTAGAGGGATGTCTATCTAAGTGGGAGTTCTTAAGTAATATGATTAATTGAACTTTAATTTATCATGAACTTAGTCCTGATAGTATGTGCATAACTCTGTTGTAGATCAATAGCTCGCGATGTAGCTCCCGGTTTATTTTTAATATGTTCCTAGAGAAAACTAAGTTGAAAGATGATAGTAGCAATGATGCGGATGAGGTCCGTGATCTACGGATTACCCTCATTGCTACACAGAAGAATTATGTCCTTGATGCACTGCTGGGTGATAGAATTATTACAGGAGCAGATACAGACGTTATGAACGTTTGACAAAGCTCGGTATGATGACTACTTGATAGTTTAGTGCACCAGGCTTTACGGCTTAGAACCGGGACTTCAAAAACGTTTTGGACGCCACAGAGCATATGAGATGTTCCAAGAGCTGAAATTGGTATTTCAGACTCATGCCCGTGTTAAGAGGTATGAGACCTCTGACAAAGTACTTTGTATACAAGATGGAGGATAATAGCTCAGCTAGTGAGCATATGCTTAGAATGTCTGAGTATTACAATCACTTGAACCAAGTGGGAGTTAATCTTCTAGATAAGATAGTGATTGACAGAGTTCTCTAGTCACTATCACCAAGTTACTAGAACTTCGTGATGAACTATAATATGCAAGGGATAACGGAAACGATTCCCAAGCTCTTCGCGATGCTGAAATCGGCGAAGGTAGAAATCAAGAAAAAGCATCAAGTGTTGATGGTTGACAAGATCACTAGTTTCAAGTAAAAGGGCAAGGGAAAGAAAGGGCACTTCAAGAAGAATGGCAAGCAAGTTGCCACTCCCATGAAGAAGCCCAAAGCCAAACTCAAGCCTGAAACTGAGTGCTTCTACTGCAAAAGAAATAGTCACTGGAAGTGGAACTGCCCTAGATACTTGGCGGATAAGAAGGATGGCAAAGTAAACAAAGGTATATTTGATATACATGTTATTGATGTGTACTTTACTAGTGTTTATAGCAACCCCTCGGTATTTGATACTAGTTCAGTTGCTAAGAGTAGTAACTCAAAACGGGAGTTGCAAAATAAACATAGACTAGTTAAGGGTGAGGTGATGATGTGTGTTGGAAGTGATTCAGAGGTTGATAAGATCACCATGGCACACTCCCTTTACCTTCGGGGTTAGTGATGAACCTAAAATAAATGTTATTTGGTGTCTGCGTTGAGCATGAATATGATTGGATCATGTTTATTGCAATACGGTTATCCATTTAAGTCAAAGAATAATTGTTGTTCTATTTACATGAATAAAACCTTCTATGGTCATACACTCAATATAAATGGTTTCTTGAATCTCGACCGTAGTGATACACATATTCATAATATTGATGCCAAAAGATGCAAAGTTGATAATGATTGTGCAATATATTTGTGGCACTTCCGTTTAGGTCATATTGGTGTAAAGCGCATGAAGAAACTCCATGCGGATGGATTTTTGGAATCACTTGATGCTTGCGAACCATGCCTCATGGGCAAGATGACTAAGACTTCATTCTCCGGAACAATGGAGTGAGCAACTGACTTATTGGAAATAATACATACTGATGTATACGGTCGGATGGGTGTTGAGGCTCGCGGCGGGTATTGTTATTTTTTGACCTTCACAGATGATTTGAGCAGATATGGGTATATCTACTTGATGAAACACAAGTCTGAAACATTTGAAAAGTTCAAAGAATTTCAGAGTGAAATGGAGAATCATCGTAACAAGAAAATAAAGTTTCTACGATCTGATCGCAGGGGCGAATATTTGAGTTACGAGTTTGGCCTTCAATTAAAACAATGTGGAATAGTTTCGCGAAATCATGCCACCTGGAACACCACAGCATAATGGTGTGTACGAACGTCGTAACCGCACTTTATTAGATATGGTGTGATCTATGATGTCTCTTACCGATTTACCACTATCGTTTTGGGGTTATGCATTAGAGACAGCTGCATTCACGTTAAATAGGGCACCATCTAAATCCGTTGATATGACACCGTATGAACTGTGGTTTGGCAAGAAACCTAAGCTGTCGTTTTCTTAAAGTTTGGGGTTGCAATGCTTATGTGAAAAAGTTTCAACCTGATAAGCTCGAACCCAAATCGGAGAAGTGCGTCTTCATAGGATAATCAAAAGAAAATGTTGGGTACACATTCTTTCACAGATCTGAAGGCAAGATCTTTGTTGCTAAGAATGGATCCTTTCTAAAGAAGGAGTTTCTCTCAAAAGAAGTGAGTGGGAGAAAGTAGAACTTGATGAGGTAATAGTACATGCCCCCGAATTGGAAAGTAATTCATCACAGAAATCAGTTCCTGTGATTCCTACACCAATTAGTGAGGAACCTAATGATGCTGATCATGAAACTTCAGATCAAGTTACTACCGAACCTCGTAGGTCAACCAGAGTAAGGTACCGCACCAGAGTGGTACGGTAATCCTGTTCTGGAGGTCATGTTACTTGACCATGATGAACCTACGAACTATGAGGAAGCGATGATGAGCCCAGATTCCGCAAAATGGCTTGAGGCCATGAAATCTGAGATAGGATCCATGTATGAGAACAAAGTAAGGACTTTGGTTGACTTGCCCGATGATCGGCACGCCATAGAGAATAAAATGGATCTTCAAGAGGAACACAGACGCTGATAGTAGTGTTACTATCTACAAAGCTCAAATTGTCGCAAAAAAGTTTTTGACAAGTTCAAGGTGTTGACTACAATGAGATTTTCTCACTTGTATCGGTGCTTAAAAGTCTGTCCGAATCATGTTAGCAATTGCCACATTTTATGAAATTTGGCAAATGGATGTCAAACCTGCATTCCTTAATGGATTTCTTGAAGAAGAGTTGTATATGATGCAACCAGAAGGTTTTGTCGATCCTAAAGGTGCTAACAGAGTGTGCAAAGCTCCAGCGATCCATCTATGGACTGGTGCAAGCATCTCGGAGTTGGAATATACGCTTTGATGAGTTGATCAAAGCATATAGTTTTATACAGACTTGCGGTGAAGCCTGTATTTACAAAAGTGAGTGGGAGCACTACAGCCTTTCTGATAAGTATATGTGAATGACATATTGTTGATCGGAAATAATGCAGAATTTTCTGTAAAGCATAAAGGAGTTTTTCAAAGAAAGACCTCGGTGAAGCTGTTTACATATTGAGCATCAAGATCTATAGAAATAGATCAAGACGCTTGATAAGTTTTTTCAATGAGTACATACCTTGACAAGATTTTGAAGTAGTTCAAAATGCAAAAGTCAAAGAAGGAGTTCTTGCCTGTGTCGCAAGGTGTGAAGTTGAGTAAGACTCAAAGCCCGACCACGGCAGAAGATAGAGAGAGAATGAAAGTCATTCCCTATGCCTCAGCCATAGGTTCTATAAAGTATGCCATGCTGTGTACCAGACCTATTGTATACCCTGCCCTGAGTTTGGCAAGGGAGTACAATAGTGATATAGGAGTAGATCACTGGACATTGGTCAAAATTATCCTTAGAGGACTAAGGAAATATTTCTCGGTTATGGAGGTGATAAAGAGTTCGTCGTAAAGAGTTACGTCGATGCAAGCTTTGACACCGATCTGGACGACTCTGAGTCTTGATCTGGATACATATTGAAAGTGGGAGCATTTAGCTAGAGTAGGTCCATGCAGAGCATTGTAGACGTAGAAATTTGCAAAATACATACGGATCTGAATGTGGCAGACCCATTGACTAAACCTCTCTCACAAGCAAAACATGATCACACCTTAGTACTCTTTGGGTATTAATCACATGGCGATGTGAACTAGATTATTGACTCTAGTAAACCCTTTGGGTATTGGTCACATGGCAATGTGAACTATAGAGTGTTAAACCACATGACAATGTGAACTATTAGTATTAAATCACATGGCGATGTGAACTAGATTATTGACTCTAGTGCAAGTGGGAGACTGAAGGAAATATGCCCTAGAGGCAATAATAAAGTTGTTATTTATATTTCCTTACATATTGATAAATGTTTACTATTCATGCTAGAATTGTATTAACCGGAAACTTGGTACATGTGTGAATACATAGACTAAACAAAGTGTCCCTAGTATGCCTCTACTTGACTAGCTCGTTAATCAAAGATGGTTAAGTTTCCTGACCATAGACATGTGTTGTCATTTGATGAACGAGATCACGTCATTAGAATGATGTGATGGACAAGACGCATCCGTTAGCTTAGCATAATGATCATTAAATTTTATACTATTGCTTTTTTCATGACTTATACATGTTCCTCTGACTATGAGATTATGCAACTCCCGAATATCGGAGGAACACCTTGTGTGCTATTAAACGTCACAACGTAACTGGATGATTATAAAGATGCTCTACATGTGTCTCCGATGGTGTTTGTTAAGTTGGCATAGATCGAGATTAGGATTTGTCACTCCGAGTATCGGAGAGGTATCTCTGGGCCCTCTCGGTAATGCACATCACAATAAGCCTTGCAAGCAATGTGACTAATGAGTTAGTTGCGGGATGATGCATTACAGAATGAGTAAAGAGACTTGCCGGTAACGAGATTGAACTAGGTATGAGGATACCGACGATCGAATCTCGGGCAAGTAACATACCGATGACAAAGGGAACAAAGTATGTTGTTATGCGGTTTGACCGATAAAGATCTTCGTAGAATATGTAGGAGCCAATATGAGCATCCAGGTTCTGCTATTGGTTATTAACCGAAGATGTGTCTCGGTCATGTCTACATAGTTCTCGAACCCGTAGGGTCCGCACGCTTAACGTTCGATGACGATTTGTATTATGAGTTATGTGATTTGATGACCGAAGTCTGTTCAGAGTCCCAGATGAGATCACGGACATGACGAGGAGTCTGAAATTGTCGAGAGCTAAATATTCATATATTGGAAGGCTATATTCGGACATCGGAATGGTTCCGAGTGATTCGGGTATTTTTCGGAGTACCGGAGAGTTACGGGAATTCGCCGGGGAAAGTATTGGGCCTTAATGGGCCTTAGTGAAAGGAGATGAGGGCCACAAGGGGAGGCAGCGCGCCCCCATGGGCTGGTCCAAATTGGACTAGGAGGGGCGGCGCCCCCCTCTTTCCTTCTGCCCTCTTCCTCCTTCCCTCCTTCTTCTAGTTGGAATAGGAAAGAGGAGGGGAATCCTACTTGGACTAGGGAGTCCTAGTAGGATTCCCCACACCTAGCGCGCCCCCCTTGGGCCGGCCACCTCTTCCCTCCCCTCCTTTATATACGTGGCCAGGGGCACCCCAATAGCACATCAAAGTTTCTCTTAGCCGTGTGCAGTGCCCCCCTCCATAGTTACACACCTCGGTCATATCGTCGTAGTACTTAGGCGAAGCCCTACGCCGGTAACTTCATCATCACCGTCGCCACGCCGTCGTGCTGATGGAACTCTCCCTCGGCCTCAACTGGATCAAGAGTACGAGGGACGTCATCGAGCTGAACATGTGCATAATTCAGAGGTGCCGTACGTTCGGTGCTTGGATCGGTCGGATCGTGAAGACGTTCGACTACATCAACCGTGTTATGCATCACCCTCTCGTTGCTATGCATCACCTAGATAGATCTTGCGTGATCGTAGGAAATTTTTGAAATTACTGCATTCCCCTACATTATGAAGGATATAATCCGAGGATGTTGCATCCCTCCCCTCTGTTTTTGCTTCGTCAAATGCAACAGAACCATGTTTGCCTAAGGAGGAGTCAATCCAAGGGCCTGGAATGCTCGGATGTGCTACTTCTTATACATCAGTGCGACCTATCGAATGGCTAAGGTTCAAACATATCCTTACATTATTTAGTACATCCCCTGTTGCTAAATATAAGATTATTTGAACTGGCAAAACATCTTAAATTAGGAACAAAAATATTAATTATTATAGATATAGAGAGAAACAAAGACTAGTGACTGCCGAAAGAATGCAAGAACTTGGCATAATGGATGAGTAGGTGTCATTGTTGGTGAATATATTACATATGAATTATTTTAATTATTTGATAATGGAATAAGAGAGAATTTCAGGTTTTATGAAAGCATCTATAATACCCGTAAGATAATAGTTGGTAATGTTTGACTTAGGAGTTTAATTTCTTGAAGAAGAAAAAAATACTTAGCAACTTTCTCCACGTGAGATTCGGTAGATCTGAAACGGGCTTGCTAAAACTCAGTCGACTGAGATTGAATCAAGTCTCAGTTGAACTTGCAGCATTTTGTCGCATCGTTTGCAATATTTTTCCTACCAGTTGTAACATCTGTCTTGTTGGTTGTAGCATGTCGTCCGTCATCGATTGTAGCACGTAATCTCACCGGTCGCAACATTCCTTCAATGACGGTTAGCATATTAGTAAGAATGGTTGTAGCATAGGTTGTCGTTGCTTGCAATATCGCCGCAACAATTTTTATCACCGTTTGCAACATCCAGCCATGCTGATCATTGCACTATAACTACGCTGATGTCACTTGACTGAGACTTCGTTAAGTCTCGGGCAACTGAGTTCTAGACGCACCCATCCGAAAACAGTGTACCCTGCCTTTGAGATTTTGCTTTCTAGTACTAGCGTACTGCCATTGCTAAAAAACTTACTTTCCTTGCACCTTCATAAATATCTTCTATTTCCTTGCACTAATGTACAATGTGATCCATCGATCCTCCGGCGTGCGCCTGCTCGAGAACTCGATATGAGAAGGAAAAAGTTCATTTTCAACCCTGAACTTGTAGAGGTTTGACAAATCAAACCCTAAAGTCCAAATGGACTAAATCCCCATCGTTTGCACCCTGAACTATGCAATCACGGTCAAAATCGAACCCTAGCATCATTTGAGGCATAAAAATGCTGACGTGGCAAATGTCAACCAGGATTCGTCTGACTGGTGGGCCAGGGAGCGGTAGTGTTAACCACGGCGCGTACCCGTCCTTCGTGCTGGGCCGGCCGATTTGTTTTTTTTCTGTTACACTACCAAAAAATGTGTGAATCTTTTTACAAAACTTGTGGACCTTTTCTAGTCTGTGATTTTTTTTCCAATCCACGTACTCCTTTCCAACTTTTCATTTTTCGAAAATTCCTTGTTTTTTAAAATCCGTGGATTTTTCATTTGAAAATACGTGAACTTCTTTTCAAAATCATTGAACTTTTTATAAATCCGTGATTTTTTTCAAAAAAATTGTCAACAGTATTTTTCTAAATTGATGACCTCTTTCCAACTCTGTGAACTTTTTTTGAAATTGATGAGGTTTTTTTCAAAATTGATGAAATTTTATCATATTCCTGAACTTTTTAAAAAATGATGAATTGTTTCCAAAACTGAAGAACTTTTTGCAAATCTGTGACATGTTTGTTCAAAATTGATGAAAATTTTTAAACAAATTTGTGTTTTAAAAAAACGTGGGCTTTTTCTTGAAACTTCAGGAAGTTTTTTCCAAATTCGTGAATTTTTTCAAATCCGTGAACTTTCTGCCAAATTCATGAACTTTTATTCATTTACATGAACTTTTTCAAATTTCTACGGATTTTTTTTGAAAAAACGGTGAAATAGTTATGTTGTCCTAATAGTGCACCACTGAATGAAGATGACCTAGTGGTTAATGGCAACAACGATCAACATAAACGTATGGAGTTAGTATCTCGCTACTCGCAAATTTATAAATTTTACTTTGTTTTTATTTTGCGTTTGCTGGGCCATCGTACACGTCTAAATTGTTCATGGTTCAAAAAACTTGTTCAGATTTTCAAAATTTGTTCACAATTTACGAAAATCTTCACGCTACAAAAATGAATATTTGATTTTTTTTTACGATTTCCAAACATTGGTCATATTTTGAAGAATTTTTATTCACATTTTTTCCAAGAAATGTTGAAAACCCCCGGATCTGCCGCTTTCTTAGTTGGTACTTTTAAATATAGTGCTGCTTATAAGCTGTACTCAGTCCGAGCTCAGCTGGCTAGCAGCCTAGTAGAGCTAGCAAGCATCGCGAGGTTGGGAGTTTTTTTTTTGAGGGCTGCGAGGTTGGATGTTTGACTCTGATTGCATGCGTGTTTATTTTCTCGATTCGCTCGGCGCCTCCGAATTGGGCCGGCCCATTTGCGCGCCACCCTTAGCGGGCTGCTCGTTATGACGCTAATGAGTGTCGAGCTACCCGTCCAAAAAGAAAAACGAGCGTCGAGCAGGAGCTCTCGGTCTTTTCCGCAACCAATCCCGGCCCATTGTCTAAAATAACAAAAAATCCCGGCCATGCTTTGCAGTCCCCGTTTGGCGAACGACCCGAGGGTTCGATTTAGACAGGGATTGATTTGGACTTGATGGTTTGATTTGCCAAACCTTCAGGGTTTAAAATGGACTTTTTCGGTATGGAAAGCATGATACACACCATCCATGCTGTTGCTGGCAATCTACTGCTACGGCTTTTGCTGCACGCGGTGGTCGAGGGTTCCGTCCCCTCTAAGTGTACGCATGGCGCGACAAAGCGCAAACTAGGTGCGTAGGTAGGTAGGTTCAGCGCCGGAGCGTGCATGGGCTGCACAGTGCCTCGTCCTACCCAGAAAGATCGTGCGTGCATGCATGGCCGCAGATCCGCTGGAGCGAGAGGGCCGGCCCATGCACGGAGAGGTGAGGTGACAGAGGTCAATGGCTTGTAGGGAGAAAGGGCGCAGTGCAGAGCCATTAATGGGAACAGGAGCTAGGGGCCTAGGGCTAGACGCACAGGTGCCGCCACAAATGCGGAGCAATTGCATGCATGGGCTGCCGTCTCCGCCGCGTCTGTTGCCAGCGGCGGGCAGGAGGAGGAGGCTGCGGCCACGCGACGTCGCCTGGTCTCCGTTGAGCACTGCTGCCATGCAAAGGCGATGGAAGAGCTCGGCCTTTGACCTGGCAGGCCATGCAAAGTGCCTAATTTTCCCGTGTCAGAACCAGGACCAACACGCCTCGTGTACACAGAGCCGAGGAGCTGGCAATTCCATTTTGCTGGAGAAATAGGCTGTTATGTTAATGGGTGGCGGGTGCGTGATCTGCGTCGCACCGGCACGGGTCAGGAAAAGCAGAGCAAGGAGGGGGCAGCCGCAGTGGGCAGCAAGGATGGGACGTCGCTGCGGCCCGTGGCAGGCAGCGCGGACAAGACGTGAGATGCTGGACGTGCCCAGGCTCACAGTCACGGTCGAAGGAACTGCAGCAGCGTCGCCGCGTGCACGCCTTCCATTTAAGTGGCGCGGCGGCCGCCGCGAGACGGGGTGCCGGCACGCGGCGGTGCGGCGGAATTGATGGCCGGGTCGATCGGCGCGCTGTCGCCTAACACGTTCGCTTTGTCCGAATTTCGTCTGTTTGGGGTGCGGCCGCGCGTTGGATGTACCCATAACCCAACGGACAAACGCGGACATGGACGAACCCATCGTCGCCTCAAAGGGACAAAATCCGGCCAAATCGGAGGGCACACCCACGACCCAACGAACATGGGCGAACCCATCGCCGCCCCAAAGGGACAAAATCCGGCAAAACCGCGGACGTCCGGTTCTGCCGGAATTTGTCCCTTTGGGGCGGCGATGGGTTCGCCCATGTCCGCGTTTGTCTATTGGGTCGTGGGTGCGCCCAACGCGTGGCCGCACCCCAAATCATGTCCGGGGTGGACGTGATTAAAAAAACAAAAAACTTAAATAAAATGCCTAAAAAAGTAAATGAACGCACTTAAAAAAACTTAAAACATATATAGAGGTCACGGCCACAAAACGACCCAGTTCCATAGTCCACCAGTTCCCTAATTAACATAAAAACAAAATAAAAAAAGCCGCCCGCGCACTCCTGCCGCGCCCGTCGATGCCGTGGCCGTCGCCGTCTTCACTGGCCGCCGGTGTCGTCGTCGTCGTCGCTGACGAGGTCGACGTAGTCCGGCGGCGTCCACAGGTGGGCCGGCGGTCCGTGGTGCACGAGGGCGGCGGGCTGGAAGGTGGCCGGTGCCTACACCACCTTCTCCCGAGGCGAGGCGTCCCGCTCCGGCGACCGCGGCGGCGTGGGGCACCAGTTCACGCCCCCCACGGCGGTCGCCATTTTCTTAGCGGTGCACGACCAGCTCCACCCCTGGCCCACCAGGCCAGGGTGGAACGCGGCCACCGGCGGCTCCTCCACCACCTCCTCCTTCTGCACCATCTCCAACTCGGGGATGGCGATGTCGCTTGCCGCGGAGAGGGCCGTCATCTCCTCGAGGCCCTCCCATTGGCACTCGTCGTGCGTGTGCATGGAGTCCTCCAGCACACGCGCCATGACACTAGTAGAAAACGGGCCTATTGTCTCAGGTTGGTAAGGGCCTTTTGTCCCGGTTTTTGAACCGGGACTAAAGGGTCGTTACTAATGCCCTAACCCTTTAGTCCCGGTTCTTACACGAACCGGGACAGACGGGCCTCCACGTGGCCGCTGCGGCCAGCCCAGGCCGGGGGGCCTTTGGTCCCGGTTGGTAACACCAACCGGGACCAATAGGCATCCACGCGTCAGCATCTGGCTGGAGCTGAGGTTTTTGTTTTTTTGAAAGGGGCTGATTTAGGGGTTTTGGGGGTTAATTTAGGTTGTTATTAGGTAGCTATTAGAGAGAAGTGTCCTCTCTTATATCTTCGTGCTTGGTTTACCAACGCTACGTACTGCTATGCCTAAACATGGCTTAGATTGAAGTGAAGGCAACATGTGGTGCATGTCGAAAGTAATACTAATCCTAACTTGATCAAGTTTGGATTGTAGTACTTTCGACATGCACCACATGCATGTTGCCTTCACTTCAATCCAATCCATGTTCATTTCACCCGCTGATATATAATAACTCTTCATGCGCGCATCATGCATCATCATATATAATAACAAGTCCTACTAATCATCATCATACAACTTTTACTCGTTATTAATAACCAGTCATACGATCATCATCCTCATAGTCATCGAACCAACCCTACTTAATTGTTCTTAGCACATGATCATTAGTATTAGGTAGGACCGAAATACCCTCTTTAAGGTAAAATAGCATAAAACAATATAGAACCTGACTCTCCATTATGGAGAATGGAGATCATCCTGTCTCCAATTCTTGCGCTTCGCTTCCTTTTGCTTCCAAGAACCTCCTTGCGACTGTCCATACATTTTTTCCATTCTTTGATTTGCATGTCTCCACTTCTTTTAGAAATCCGGTATGGACAGTTGAGATTCGTAGGATGACCTGGTTGTATGTTCAAAACATCAAGCCTACCATTCTGATACATCAAATGAGGCACACAATCCTCTGGGATTATCTGTTGAAAAACATAGTAATAACTTCATAGTTAGCAATGATGTACTAGTTTTAGAAGTATCCAAAAGATGCACAGATGTCGTAATAGTAAGAAATCTTACCAGGGTATCTCCATAGTAGTTACCGTAGTTCAACACGTGCACTAGTGGCACGTATTGACCATAATGTGGAGGAGTTTTACAATAGATATTGTAATTCTCAAGATCAGTACAAAATCCGACCAGATGAGTTTTCTGTCTTATAAGTTAACTCAGGTATAGTAGGTTCTGTCTACCATGTTCCGCACATTGTTTGAACAATCAAAATAAGCTGTCAATGAAAATAAGCTGTCTACTATTTTGAAATGAACAATATAAATTAGCTAATAACTATGTTTGAGAAACTCACATAGCGGTAGAATTGGAGGCGTATCAACAAGGACCCAAATGTCCATATTGTCTTGCTCGATGTCAGGATCACCAAGATCCATGGTGACAAGCATACCCTCATCAAAACCATACATCTTGCAAAATACTTCCCAATTTTTGCAACCAAAATTGGTTACGCTCTCAGAATTATACAGATTTACTTCAAAATCTATATCATGATGGGTCCTTAGGTGAATTTTATTTGTTTCCATACTTTCATGGTCTTCAAAACCCATCCTCGCTACAAGAGATCAGGCCTACTGTGATGAGCCAAAATATGTCATTGAATTGCTAATAACGTCACAATTTACCCGTGGGTGACGTTTTATGGGTGTCACACGCATCGTCACAGAATCCCCGTCACAGATTACTCCTAGTGACGGCGCGCGCAAAATAATGTCACCGAATATGGGACCTTCGGTGACGTTTCCTAGAATGTCAACAACTTGCTATTTCTATGACGGGCAATTAATGTCACGTGTTAGGAGCAAATATGCCATATTATACCATATTCAGCAAATATGCCATATTATAACATATTCAGTGACAGCGCATCAACACCCGCAAATATATTCCCACTACTAGCATCACTACTTTCATTATTGATGAAGACGACATCATTAAATTTCAAATAATTTGCAATGAATTATCGAATCCACTATATTGCAAATGCATATCACAAAGTATTTAATTCACATCACATCACACTATACAAATAAGTTAAGAGCCAAATTGCATTATAAGTTGGAATTAAAGACAAATCATAGTATTATTTATTCCATCTGTCAGCCAAATCATCTTCTAAATACAAAATGACAATAAAAAATATCACAGACTCAAGTTTGACACGAGAATAAATAAGACGAAAAGTAATATTTACATAACTAAAAGACCACTTATGTTGTCCTGATGACTGCAATGTATGATTAAATAACTATCTTTCTTTCACAAAATGATGGCCTTCATGCACCATCAGGTTGGACTGATTTGCTTGCTGAGTTGCTTGAGCCCTTAAAAGAAATCCAATCAGGTTATCCATCTCATGTTGCTTCTTTTGCCAGGCTTATTCTTCTCTTGTTGGCTCTTCTTTGCATCTCTTCAAATTCTCTATCTTGTGCTTCATGTCTCGCGGCTAAATCCTCCTGGTGCCTATAAATTGATGAAACATAACAACATGTTGCACCTTAATGAGATGAAAACATATAGATAACAAGGTATAAGAGTACCACTAAGAAACTTACAATCTATCGAATTATGAATCTAAGAACATTATTAACAAGATTTGCGGGTATGTGGATGGGTCAATAAAACATTAAGTTAGGTTAGCGGAACAAGAAGACACAAACTTGTATAAAACATTGTCAGTCAAAATATTTTACATAGATCACTATTGCACTTTTAACTAGTGTGCCACTTATAGTTTAAGTAGCATCTGAATGACTAGTGAGGGCACTACGGCAGCAGATGGTAATGCACTATAGTGATCTACTGAAGATATTTCATAGTTAGTTGCATAAGTATAGTTGTTTGACGCTTTGGTTACTACAGAAGTTTAGATCAGCACATCACAAAAAAATAGATTAGTAATGTACTACAAAATCACAGAGCAAAACACAAAAATGTTTCTTTAGTAAGGAGTGACATCCATTCGATATATTGAACAATCTCAAAACGATGCAATATCCAAAGGTCATCACCCAACCATAGTAGGCAACCTTATTCTTATTAAGTGTGTGTTTTCTCATCTCTGAATTGATTCAAACATGCTATGAATTTGGTAGATCATCACCATATGTACAACTAAGTGCCATAAGCAACTAGAACTAGTACTGTAAACTACACTATTTGAATCGGTTGTGTGCTTACACATCTTCTTCTGCAGCTACAGCTAATTGTGTACTCGCACTGCTGTTGTACGATGCTTCCTCAATCTAAATATAAGAAATAAAAATTTAAGTTATGGGCAAAGGAAGTACACGATGAGCTTAAATGTTAGGCGTACACAACCAGCTGGTAAGGAATTATCCAGTATTGCATTGTATGCAAATAGAAAGTGGAGAAGCAAGTAGTAAAAAGAACAAGCTTCAGACTGTACCAACATAGCAAGGCCGATAAGATTATCTTAATATTGCAAACCCAATCTTCTACCTACAGTAAGCGTCGACTAATGCACCTACGTTTACGGAATAAAACAGAGAAGACAAAAAATTTACTGACAAGTGTTCACATGGAGAAAAAATATTACAGAATACCAAAATCATCTTCTCTTTCACCGAGCAGTATTAGCCCATGATAGGAGCCCTCAACATATCTTTAGCTTGTTAACTTTTATCACAGAATATTAATTTATTGTCCATAACTACTAATAGAAGGCAATTCCTAGTACAGTTTCATTGTTAAATGTTAATACTCTGAACGTAGAGTCTAGTCACATATTAAATGTTCTGGAGACTGCATGATCTTGCAGCTTAAAGGGGAAACATGAGTTGAAATTATTCATTTTAGAAATTTAGAGACAGGGAGGAACATATACGTATAAACCATACCTTTGAGAAGAGCAAAGGGCATTGATCTTACTCCTTATCTAGATGAACTGCAACTAGGAAAAGGAGATCTTAAATAGGTGGTTAGAACAATCAAATTACAGATCACAAATCTTACATCCAGAAATTATGGAAGAAATATGGAAGCAGCGAAATATACCCTCGAATAGTTGGAAGGGGACCAGATCTAATGGTATTGCAGCGGGGTTCCTTGCAGAGTTTCTCACCCATCCCCTAGCCTCACTGCATCATCGGGTTGCCTCTTCCAAACCTGTTGTCTCCAGCCGCCGCCATCTTGTTGGTCACTGGACGAAACCAAACTTCTAAATCAGCATCTAATCTCAAGTAGTGGCTGATGGAGGGGTGGTGAGGAAACGTCCAGATCTTGGTAAAGCACGAGGTAGGAAAGGAAGCTGGGGAAGGCGCTGGAGTGGGCGATGGTGAGGATGAGGCGAGCGGCTATGATGTTGCCTGTAGAGGCTGGCGACTTCGATGTCGCGGGTTGGCGGATCCGATCTTGGCCGGCGAGGCGTGGCGGCCGCTCCTTGTGGAGAGCGAGCGCGGCGGCCGGGGCTTGATGGGAGGGCGGGCGAGCAGCCGTCATTGGAGAAGGATTACGCGGCTGGTGCCGCAGGGTGCGCCGGGCGGCGTGATCCTCAAATCTCGCCGCTGGATGCAGTCGTGGGGTAGAGGGGGTGGAGATGGGGATAGAAATTGGAGGGAGTTGGTTCCGCGCAGCTGAAAAAATAAGGGCGTAATTAATTGGATGCGGCAAAAATTTAGGAAAGTGGAGCGAAAAGTGTTTTTTAGTGGAAAGGGAATGGTTTATTTTCGAGTTAAATACAGCAGTATGTAAATGAGATGGCAAATGATTTAAACAGCGGTGTAACTCGTACAAAAACATTATGATGTGGTTTGTTCCATGCAATTTTTTTTGGAAGAACTCTACCTAAATATATGTGCAAAGTTGTACATAGCGACCTTATAATTATGAAAATAAAAAAACAAAATAAGTACTTCAAAGTGGCAACAAGGACCGATTGTTTTCAAATAGTAATGTTAGAAGAGTCTGTACTCAAAGATGTGAACTTATAGAGACATTTGTATGACACGTATATAGGCCAATGCTGAAATATATCAGATAAATGGCCTGAAATTCATCAAATTTGAAATTTTGAGATAAAACGAAAAAATGAGCCATATGCATCATCTCAGGAACATCCATACCAAAAAAATTCATCCACTCTTATTTCCATTTTCTTGAGATAGAACGAAACAACTATAGCGCCATGGGCACCAGTTCACGAAAACACAAAATAACTTTCGTCCCCACCACTATTTACTTCCATTAGACAAAATAAAATAAGTTAAGTGTTCAAAAACATATGAAGAAACTCGGGCGAGTCCCATTACAAACACCGTCACGTGGGTCCTACCACTCAATAACTCGTGACGCGGTTGTGGTAGGCCCCACTGCTAGACATTACATGACGAAATAAAGAACGGCACACATTCGTTAATATTCGTGACTCTAGTAGACCCATCATAAAAATTACCGAACCGTCACAGAAATTAGTAGCCAGGTGAGGCTCAACGGCTGTATGATTCAGTGACATTAAACGTCACCGATTTGCTGTAATAAGTGACGCCACTTACAAAATGTCACATATTAGGAATTTCTGTGATGTTCTCAACCATCGTCATCAGGATTTTCGTCACGGTATCTCAATTTTCTTGTAGTCTCTCCAAGACGTAGCGTCTTGCATGGCATGGGATAAGCTAGCCGAATTATAAAAGATGAAAAGTACACGTTGAAATAGTTGAACTCGTGCTTAATTACGAAAAATAACACTTGTCGTCGTTGCGTACCGTTTCAACATCGAAGGTCTCCTCCAGCTTAATACGGAAGCGCCGATCTTCGTCCAGGTGAGGCCTTTCGCACTGACCTCGGTCGTCGTGGCACCAATCGCACTCTCCCGGGAGACTTTCGTCGTCCGAGTACGACATTTCCTATGTTCATAATTCAAATATTAAACGTCTACAATTAAATATATGTACTAAAAAACCTAAGTTAGATCATTATTATTCATCACGGGTTGACTATCGGTTTGTCGAGTCTTTTCTTGAAAACTCTCAGCTCACGTGGTGTATACATTCGACCGTTGGTGATGGTCGCTCCTCCATTTGTCCCCGAATGCATTACACCAAAATGTCTAGCACACGGGAACAAAGGAGAAGCGACCCCACGACAATAGTGGGGATTCTTCGTCCTCTCATATATATATGGTGGAACTCTCCCTCACTGATTCCTCTCTGACATTTGCGACCGTCGGTGATGGTATGGTAGCTCCTCCTTTCGTTCTCGAGTGCATTACACCAAATTGTCTAGCACACGGGAACGAAGGAGAAGCTACCCCCATGAAAACAGTCGGGATTCTTCGTCCTCTCATATATGGTGGAGACTCGACAGACTTATAGTCAACCCGAAATATCGTTTAATTATCTTTCTAAAAGAGGATTTGGCTAGTCTCACCTCGATGTCGGAGGGGGCGGTGACGGGGACGACGGCGGGGATGATGGAGGGGCCGGGGGCTCCTAGATTTCTGCGAAAACAAAAACCCTATAAGCTATCAACTAATCATATGCATACGCCTTGCATAGTGCTCTCCAATTTTAGCATTCAAAGTAGGAGAAGTTTTCCACTTTGAGCATTCAATAAGCAAAATCAAATCACAAAATAAAGTAGTATTCAAATTAGGATGCATTCAATTATAAGCAAAACTACATCATCTCCATGCGTCCATACATCGTCGAATATTATCACTAATACACCTCGAATACTATCGTACATATAGCATCGCTAGTACAACTAGAACAGTAGCGCCCGACGGGTATCGGCGCGGGCGGTGGACACCCAAAGGGACGGAACCATCACAGGATCATAGCTCCAGTGAGATCCCTGAAGAACCTGCCAGGTATTGTCGAACCTGCCCTCCAACGCAACCATGTAGCGACGGACGTGCTGGTCCTCCTCGCTGACACGGTGACGTACCACCTCCGCGGTGTCCGGAAGCCTCGGCACCGTCACTGGCCCACGCGACCGCCACCAAACAAGGATCGGGTCAACGACTGGCTGGCTCCTCATCAACCTACGCCCACCGGAAGGTAGCACCTCCCAAAACCAGTCCGGCGGAGCCCAGTCCCGGACATGGCCCCTCTGATCAAGCCGGCCTCCTCCGCCGAGTCGACGACGAGGATGCGGGATAGGCATCGTCGACGTCGATGCGGGATTAATTGCTTGAACTAAAAAAATAAACTAGTTCTATTAATTTTCTTGCTAAAATAAAGTAGTTCAACTAGTTCAACTACTAAGCACTTACTATAAATAAATAAAATAAAGTAGTTCTTACTAAAAATAAACTACTTCTATATATAGTAAAATAAAGTAGTTTTATTAAATCAACTAGTTCAACTACTAATTAAGCACTTACTATAAATAAAATAAAGTAGTACTTACTAAAATAAACTACTTCTATAGTAAAATAAAGTAGTTTTATTAAATCAACTAGTTCAACTACTAAGCACTTACTAAAATTAAACTTGTTTAACTAGTTCTATTATATTTAACTAGTTCAACACAATTTTTTTCTAAATATGCACATATATATACATAAATTGACAAAAAAAACATCTAATTCAACTAATCTAAAATACATGGAAAAACATCTAATTCAACTAATCTAACTAATTTTATTCAACACTTACTAGTATATATACATGGAAAAAATACATATACAAAAAAATGAAAACAAGGATTCGGGGCGGCGGCGGCTCACAGCGGCGCCGGCCGGCTAGGGCGATGGTGGGGGCGGCGACGGCGTCGACGACGGCGACGGTGGGGGCGGCGGATGGCGTCGGCGTGTAGAGGATCCGCGCGGGCGCGCGGAGCAGGGCACGGGCGACGGCGACGGCGTTGGCGGCGGACGGCGATGGCGTGGCGGCGGACGGCGTCGGCGTGGGCTCCGGGGCGGGGGCGACGGCGACGGCGGGGGCGGCGGACGACGACGGCGATGGCGGGGGCGGCGGACGGCGGCGGCGTCGGCGTGGGCTCCGAGGCGGGGGCGACGGCGACGGCGACGGCGTCCGGCAGCCTGGCGGCGTCCTCTCCGCGCGCATAGTCGGGGGCGAACTGCAAGATGCAAACCAAAATTTTCACAAGTGTGCCTTATATACATGAAGCTTTAGTCCCGGTTCTTGTCACGGACCGGGACAAATGCCCCTCTTTGGTCCCGGTTGATACCACCAACCGGGAACAAAGGCCTCTTTTCAGCAGCCCAAAGGGCGGGAAGCAGAGGGCTTTGGTCCCGGTTGGTGGCACCAACCGGGACTAAAGGTTGGGCATTGGTTCCGGTTGGTGCCACCAACCGGGACCAAAGGGGGGCATTTGTCCCGGTTGGTGCGGTGGGATGTTTAGTCCCACCTCGCTACCCGAGGAGCAGCATGACCTGTTTATAAGCCCTGCCCCGCCAGCTCCATTGAACTTCTCTGAACTGCAGGCCTCTGGGCCTAATCTTGCACTGCTATGCCTGTGGGCCTTCTGCAGGCCTGAATCCTGGCCCATGGATGGGTTTCTAGTCGTATTCACGCTGTGGTGGCCCAGTAGGTGGCATTTTTTTTTATTTTTTCCCAGTTATTTTGTTTTCTTTTTTGCTTTATTTATTTTATTTTGTTTCTACTAACAACAAAATACTTATTTATTTTATTTTGTTTCTAATTACTTATTTATTTTATTTTATGATAATTCTTTTTGCTATTAAAGTTTCTATCAAAAAAGTTCTTTATGAAAATTCTTTTTGCTTTTAATGATTTTGAACAGAAAATACTTCGATAATTTTAGTTGCATCAATTTTATATGATTTTAGTTTCAATAATACTAGAGGTTTCTTATAATGTTTTGAACAGAAAATACTTTGTTAATTTTACTTTCATAAATTTTATTAAAGTTTATTTTATTTTGTTTCTACTTATATATTACAATAAAGTTTATATTATTTTGTTTCTAATTACTTATTTATTTTATTTGTTATTTTTCATGCATTTACTAATTATTTTGAGCTATAAGACCCTAAAATTGAAAAGCATTTCAAATGAACTCTGAAAGGTTGAAAGTTGGCTTGGTATCATCATTTTATCCACATAGCATGTGCAAGAAAGTTGAGAGGGTTACGGCAAAAACTGGATGCACTTTGTGTACAAAACGGTCAACCTCTTTCAAAGTATCAGGATTTCATATGGAAACTCGTCTGTTACAAAGGGATTTCATTTTTTAAAACTTATTTGAACTCCTGACTTTTTGTGTGTTTAAAATGCACCATTCAAAGCCACATCATCATTTTTCAATCTTTTCTGACTTCATTTGTTATTTTTCATGCATTTACTAATTATTTTGAGCTATAAGACCCTAAAATTGAAAAGCATTTCAAATGAACTCTGAAAAGGTTGAAAGTTGGCATGGTATCATCATTTCATCCACATAGCATGTGCAAGAAAGTTGAGAGGGTTACGGCAAAAACTGGATGCACTTCGTGTACAAAACGGACAATCTCTTTCAAAGTATCAGGATTTCATACGGAAACTCGTCTGTTACAAAGGGATTTCATTTTTTAAAACTTATTTGAACTCCTGATTTTTTGTGTGTTTAAAATGCACCATTCAAAGCCACATCATCATTTTTCAATCCTTTCTGACTTCATTTGTTAATTTTCATGCATTTACTAATTGTTTTGAGCTATAAGACCCTAAAATTGAAAAGCATTTCAAATGAACTCTGAAAAGGTTGAAAGTTGGTATGGTATCATCATTTAATCCACATAGCATGTGCAAGAAAGTTGAGAGGGTCCCAGCAAAAACTGGATGCACTTCGTGTACAAAACGGACAATCTCTTTCAAAGTATCAGGATTTCATACGGAAACTCGTGTGTTACAAAGGGATTTCATTTTTTAAAACTTATTTGAACTCTTGACTTTTTGTGTGTTCAAAATGCACCATTCAAAGCCACATCATCATTTTTCAATCCTTTCTGACTTCATTTGTTATTTTTCATGCATTTACTAATTAGTTTGAGCTAGAAGACCCTAAAATTGAAAAACATTTCAAATGAACTCTGAAAAGGTTGAAAGTTGGCATGGTATCATCATTTCATCCACATAGCATGTGCAAGAAAGTTGAGAGGGTTACGGCAAAAACTGGATGCACTTCGTGTACAAAACGGACAATCTCTTTCAAAGTATCAGGATTTCATACGGAAACTCGTCTGTTACAAAGGGATTTCATTTTTTAAAACTTATTTGAACTCCTGACTTTTTGTGTGTTCAAAATGCACCATTCAAAGCCACATCATCATTTTTCAATCCTTTCTGATTTCATTTGTTATTTTTCATGCATTTACTAATTATTTTGAGCTATAAGACCCTAAAATTGAAAAGCATTTCAAATGAACTCTGAAAAGGTTGAAAGTTGGCATGGTATCATCATTTCATCCACATAGCATGTGCAAGAAAGTTGAGAGGGTCCCAGCAAAAACTGGATGCACTTCGTGTACAAAACTGACAATCTCTTTCAAAGTATCAGGATTTCATACGGAAACTCGTCTGTTACAAAGGGATTTCATTTTCTTGAACTTATTTGAACTCCAGACTTTTTGTGTGTTCAAAATGAACCATTCAAAGCAGAGACTGATTTTGAATGGTGCATATTCAACACACAAAAAGTCTGTAAAGATCGCCAACCCCAACATAAAAGAATAAGCATAGGTGCGCCTATAGAGAAAATTCAACCTAAATTCATAATAAATTTCTATGAATTTCAGAGAAACTCACTATGAATTTAGGTCAAATTCCCTGTATAAGGGCATCTATTTTCATTTTGAGAGGAGCTCAACAAGGCAGAGAGGGACGGGCTTATAAACCGGTGTGAGCGCCCTTCGGTTGGCGAGGTGGGACTAAACTCTGGCCGCAACGAGGACCAACCCTTTAGTCCCGGTTTGTGGCACAAACCGGGACTAATGGTCATGGGCCAGGGGCGAGGCGCATTGGTCCCGGTTCGTGCGTTGAACCGGGACCAAAAGGTCCAGACGAACCGGGACCAGTGGCCCACGTGGCCCGGCCGGCCCCCTGGGCTCATGAACCGGGACTAATGCACCCCATGGGTCCCGATTCGTGCGGAACCGGGACTAATGGGCTGGCCAGGCCCGAACGAAAGCCCTGTTTTCTACTAGTGTGAGTCGGGCCTCCTCCTCCGCTGTCATGCGAGGAGGTGGGGGTGGCGATGAAGATGGCGACGGCGACAGCGTGGGCGTTAGGCCGCGCACCCGCGTACGCCCGCGCGCCTGGGGAGCCGCTCGGTGCTCACATGGCCGCCGCGGCCCCGTCAACGTGCCGGCGAAGAAGGACGCCCGCCGCATGTCGTGCTCATCGCGGAACCAAGTGTCCTACAAGAGGTCGTCCGGAAGGAGGCAGCGGCGGCGCTGGATCTCCTGGCGGCGCGCACGGTCGCTCAGTGGGACCGGCGGGATCGGCGCGCGGTCGGCCGACAGGTGCCAGTTGTTGGGGAGGTGGACGTCGCTCCAGGGTAGTGGCGTCCTCGTCTCCCAATAACGGCGGCATACGGCCGCCTCGATGTAATGCCGGTCGCGCTCGCCGGCGGCCGTTGGCGCGATGGAGAACGCGGGCGGCGCGGGGGCCCGACGCGGTGGCGATGGCGATGCGGGCTCCTCCTTCACAGAGCCGCGGCGGCGTCCCGACGAGGAGCCAGCCTCACGGTCGTGCTTGCCTTTGCGGCCGTAGTTCCATAGCCCCATGGCTGCGGGCGGCTGGCCGGCGAGCTCGAGGCTAGGGTTTGGGGGTCTGGGTTGTCGGGTTTCGAGGAGGCCGCGGGGTGGAGTGGGGCAGGTGTGGACGACGACCGGTCCACGGGTCCCATTTAAGAAGGACCGCGACCGTTCGACTGGGCGGATGACAGGCGGGGCCGCCCACGCGTGCGCATTGATATGGGCGGTGGGAGGTAGGTGGCCGCCTGCCACGCGGCCCCGACGCGGACGAGCCGCGCGTCCGTTTGGTGTCCGCCGCGACCCAAACCCGGCACAAGTTCGCGCTCGAAATGGGTCGGCGCGGACACAAAATGGACGAGATGGGTCCGGGCCGTCGCGCACTGGGCCGCCTCGTTTGTCTGTTTTACCCCAAACGGACGGGACCGGACAGGATGGGGTCGCGCGGTGGAGTTGGCCTAATGGGTCCGTGTCCATCCGGATTCGTGGGTGCGGCGAACGAGCACCCAACGCGCGGCCGCATCTCGTCCGTTCGCCCAGCATAGTAGAAAATGATGCATATGAAATGGTTCAAATCAAACATAGCTCTCAATATAGTCTTACAACCCAATCAAAATTTCTTTTGCATGATAAGAAAACAATATCAAATTGTCTTACAACCCAGTCAAAATTTGTTTGCATGACAAGAATTAAACTCGTAGATCTACTGGTTGCCAATATGAGTCCACACGTGCTCAACCAAGTCATCCTGGAGCTGGACATGAGTATACCAATCACGCAACTCGCGATGAAACTCGACAAACTGTTCAAAGGTTGCAGATGGTGCATGCCCAGGCTCAACATTTTCACCCTGAAAATCAAACCTTTGGTCGTAGATGCTATCATTGCGCTCATCCTTCACGATCATGTTGTGCATGATCACATAAGCAGTCATCGCCTCCCAAAGCTTTTTCGTGCTCCATGCCAATGCAGGGTTACGAACAATACCCTATCGAGACTGAAGTACACCGAAAGCACGCTCCACATCCTTCCTAGCACTCTCTTGCATTTGGGCAAACCTCTGTCTCTTCTCTCTTTGCAGATTGGGTATGGTCTTCACAAGAGTGGACCACTGAGGTTAGATGCCATCAGCTAGGTAATATCCCTTGTTGTAATGGTGGCCATTGACCTCAAAGTTCACCTCCGGGGAGTGCCCTTCCGCAAGCCTTGCAAACACCGGAGACCGCTGAAGAACACTAATATCATTCTGAGAACCAGCCATGCCAAAGAAAGAATGTCATATCTAGAGATCTTGTGAAGCAACAGCTTCAAGTATAATAGTGGCACCTTTCACATGCCCCTTGTACCGCCGCTGCCAAGCAAATGGACAGTTCTTCCACTTCCTGTGCATATAATCTATACTACCAAGCATGCCCGGAAAGCCCCTCTCGGCATTGATCGCCAACAACCTCTCTGTATCAGCGGCATTTGGCTCTCTAAGGTACTCTGGGCCGAACACTTCCACCACGGCCGTGCAAAATGAGAGGAGACATGTGGACTCACTCATACGAACATACTCATCCACAAGATCACCAGGAATTCCATATGCAAGCATGCGGATAGCCGTAGTGCATTTCTGGTATGAAGAGAAACCAAGCTTGCCTAGGGCATCCACTTTGCACTTAAAGTATGGGTCATGCGCGACCACTCCCTCGCGAATACGATTGAACACATGCCTTCTCATTCGGAATCGGCGACGAAATTGATGTGGCCTAAAGAGTGGACCATCCTTAAAGTAATCAGCATACAGAAGGGTGTGACCTTTCTCTCTATTGCGGTGCAAGGCCAGAGTATGGCTGGGGATTGATCCCCTGTACCGAGGCCGCTTCCTAGTGATGTGTTCATGTACGACCAACGCAGCTGCCAGCTCTTCATCATCCGATGAGCAAATGAAATTGTGAAAGAAAAACTCATCACCACTGTCCATTGTACCTTGTGAGAAATCCGTCGAACGCCTTGCGGTCGTGGTCGGAAAGCGGCTGGATAGTGCACGGCCTGCTCCCCTCGCAGGCAGCAAAGCAAGGTTTTGGGGTTGGTGGTGCTGGAGGGCGCCCTGCATCACCGAACGGCCGGCTGAAAGAGGTTGGGGACAACGACGGCCGTAGTTTGGCCGAGCAGGAATTAAGCTTGGGGATGCTTGATACATCTCCAATGTATTTATAATTTTTGATTGTTCCATGCTATTATATTATCTGTTTTGGATGTTCAATGGGCTTTATTATACACTTTTATATTATTTTTGGGACTAACCTATTAACCGGAGGCCCATCCCAAATTGCTGTTTTTTGCCTATTTCAGTGTTTCGAAGGAAAGGAATATCAAACGGAGTCCAAACGGAACGAAACCTTCGGGAACGTGATTTTCGGAACAAACGTGATCCAGAGGACTTGGAGTGGTTGTCAAGCAATCAATGAGGAAGCCACGAGGCAGGGAGGCGCGCCTGCCCCCCTGGACGCGCCCCCACCCTCGTGGGCCCCTCGTAGCTCTCCTGACCGACCTCTTTCGCCTATATATACTCATATACCCTGGAAACATCAGAGGAGGAGCCGAAACCCTATTTTCACCGCCGCAACTCTCTGTACCCGTGAGGTCCCATCTTGGGGCCTTTTCCGGCTCTCCGCTGGAGGGGGCATTGATCACGGAGGACTTCTACATCAACACCATAGGCTCTCCGATGACGTGTGAGTAGTCTACCTCAGACCTTCGGGTCCATAGTTATTAGCTAGATGGCTTCTTCTCTCTCTTTGGATCTCAATACAAAGTTCTCCTCGATCTTGTTGGAGATCTATTCAATGTAATCTTCTTTTGCGGTGTGTTTGTCGAGATCCAATGAATTGTGGGTTTATGATCAAGATTATCTATGAACAATATTTGAATCTCCTCTGAATTCTTTTATGTATGATTGGTTATCTTTGCAAGTCTCTTCGAATTATCAGTTTGGTTTGGCCTACTAGATTGATCTTTCTTGCAATGGGAGAAGTGCTTAGCTTTGGGTTCAATCTTGCGGTGCTCGATCCCAGTGACAGAAGGGGAAACGACACGTATTGTATTGTTGCCATCGAGGATAAAAAGATGGGGTTTATATCATATTGCATGAGTTTATCCCTCTACATCATGTCATCTTGCTTAAAGCATTACTCCGTTCTTATGAACTTAATACTCTAGATGCATGCTGGATAGCGGTCGATGTGTGGAGTAATAGTAGTAGATGCAGGCAGGAGTCGGTCTACTTGTCACGGACGTAATGCCTATATACATGATCATACCTAGATATTCTCATAACTATGCTCAATTCTATCAATTGCTCGACAGTAATTTGTTCACCCACCGTAATACTTATGCTCTTGAGAGAAGCCACTAGTGAAATCTAGGCCCCCGGGTCTATTCTCTATCATATTAATCTACCGTTATTTCTATTTCCGTTTATTTTGCTTTCTTTACTTTTTAGTCTTTATCATAAAAATACCAAAAATATTATCTTATCATATCTATCAGATCTCACTATCGTAAGTGACCGTGAAGGGATTGACAACCCCTTTATTGTGTTGGTTGTGAGGTTCTTATTTGTTTGTGTAGGTGCGAGGGACTTGAGTGTGGTCTCCTACTGGATTGATACCTTGGTTATCAAAAACTGAGGGAAATACTTACGCTACTTTACTGCATCACCCTTTCCTCTTCAAGGGAAAAACCTACGCAGTGCTCAAGAGGTAGCACCGCTCGCGTTCGCGCGTGTCTGTTCGGCCGCAAACTCGGCCCAAATTTGAACCGGGAATGGGTCGAAAGTGGACAGAAAACGGACGACGGTCCGCTTGCGGCCGCGCGTTGGGAGGCCCGATCTGTCCGTTTACCTCCAAACGGACGCGGGCGGACAATATGAGGTCGCGCGTTGGAGTTGGCCTGAGGGCCGTCGCCTCGATCGAACGCGAACAATGCCGGTGACACCCGCCGGGTGTCGTGGGGCGATCCAGTCAAACGAACACTCAACACATCCGCCTAACAACTTTCTGGTTTCTTTGGTGGGTGTGAACAACAACTAATGTGTGCATTTGCTATAGTAACCTGCAAATGTTGCAATCATCTAATATGCCACAAGTTGAAAACCTTCAGATAGATCGAGTACAAGGGGCTTAACTCATCCGAAAGGAATCCTTTGTGACATTTCGCTTGAAGTGCTGAGCTGTTAGGACAATATCTCCGATGTCAACTACTCCCTCTGTAAACTAATATAAGAGCGTTTAGATCACTAAATAATGGTGATCTAAACGCTCTTATATTAGTTTACGGAGGGAGTACATGAGTAGAGCCGTAACTCTACCGGATGAAAAGTGCCACCTTCAAGTCTTCATTTGTCAACTTGTAATCGTTGTCAAATTATGTGTCAAACCGAAGAGTTGCTAGTAAATTGTCACAATCTGGATTGACTTGTTCCTACAAGAAAAAGTTTGTCATTGATAAGAGATGTATTCATGTTAGCAAGCTGTTGGGCCATAATTATCACGTGGAAGTATGCAGTCTTTGAAGTTGAAGTTGATAGGTCGGATCGTTCCAACCTGGAATTTGCATGAGCAGAGAAACTACTCCATTCGTTCCAAAATATAAGTGTTTTAAGAGATTTCACTATAGACTACATATAAAACAAGCTTGAGCAAACATATATTCTAAAAGATGTCTATATACATCCGAATGTAGTCTCTATAGTGGAATCTCTAAAAGGACTTATATTTAGGAACGGAGAGAGTAGGTTTTATGTGAGACTGATTGTTTAATGTATTGTTTGACAGGGAAGAATCTTCGATTTCAAGAGCTGATAAACCTCCCGAAGGAACAATTGGGCGCACAACGAGATCACCTATTTTTCACGTAAAGCAGAAGAACCAAATATGGGTTGGAGAGTACGAAGACATACGTGCAGGAGTAGAGGGTGTCATGCAATCGCCGCCATGGATCGCCGTGGTCGGAGATCCTCTAGTGGGTGGTGCCGAGGAGAAGGGGAGTTGGACAAGGCGATCTCGCGTGAGTGCCCGGGAGGTGGGGATTCGAATTGGGATAATTCTCTGGTCGTCCCCTGCCGGCTGCGACGACGATGACGCCCGAGGGTGCCGTTTCTCTTCCTGGAGACGTCGTTCGGGTCCGCCCCCCCTTTCCCACTACACGGTCTCTCAAGTGAAAACCCTAGGGTGGCGACGACGCTCATGGCGTCGTGCCCTTCTTGAAGGCGCTGTCGTGAGAGCTAAGTGGTGGAGGGCAGTTGCAGTTGACGTGCCCCTCTTCCTCCCTGGGGCATCTACTTCGGGGGAAACCCTGGATCCGGGTATCCCAAATCGGATGATGACGGAAACTATGGTGTCGTTCTCCCTCTTGAGGGCATCGTTTTGGAGCAGGTGCTAATTGGAAGGGCCCAGAGGTGGAGCGGGGTTTCATCTTCTACATTGATGACGACGGATCTCGGTGGCGTGGCGCAGTGGAGGGTCAACATTCGATGCGGGTTGACGAACTTACGCAGGAGGGCGACGCTGTCTGGCGTCGTGGTGGCGTTAATGGCAGAGAGGCCTGGCAAGGTCGATGCATCAGTTCTTCTCTGAGGATGGATCGACGGAAGATGGAGGTGATGGCCTTGCAGCTTGCGCATGTGGTGTTCACTGGGAGTGTGCCGGACTGGTGTGTGACCCAGTCCAGGTAGTGGCTTGGATGAGGCATCCGGCTTTAGATGTTAGGCTTTGGTGCGATGTTGGGGATGAGAGATTAGATATGAAGGCAGGGTGGTAGTGCGGTGCTAGTTGGTTCGTGTGGTATTGTGGGTCAAATATTGGGGCACACTTAAGAAAGTTCTTGTTTAATTGTTTTGTAGTAGTGGAGATGCAATAAAGAGGGTGCTTGGTTTCTTTGGTTCCGAGCGGGCGCATCTCAACCATAGGATCAAGTCGTCACATCACACCACGTGGAGGAGGGGTGGCAGTTTTTGTCCTTTCCCGTTTCTTTTTTTTGGGACATGCGCTGCACCACTATCGTCCATTCCCCTCCTCTCACCTTGCGGCGGATTTTCAGCAAGGAGAAATCCCTAGAGAGTTCCACGATACGGGGCCGATGTGTGGCCTGCAATGGGTGACAAGGCGGGGGTGTGGACTGCGGGAACCGGCGATAGCGGGTACAACATCAGGGATGGAGTTGTCGCACACGCGCGCCGAGTGAAGAGGACGAGAAGGGGAGACGCCCGGTGGTGGTGTGCACAAGCACGGGAATGACGAGGTCACGGCGCACTGCACATCTCCGACGAAGATTACGTCACTACAACCCACCTATTTTTCCCACAAGTCTTTACTAAAACCCACATATTTTTCCCACGAGACTCGAAGAATTTTCACAATTGCACCATGGGCATCTGGTACGGGAAGTGGGGGAAAATGAAATCTACACCTTAATTCGTAGTTAGATAGAGTGCATCTTGTGCATGTCGAATCGAGCAATACAGCGCGTTTTGAGGGGTTCCACTGCCGTGCTCATGCTAGGTTCTTTCAAGGCGCGACATGAAATCCCATAAGATTTTGGAGAGAACCGAGTCTTGTGTTAGATCGCCGTCGACGAAGATCAAGAAGGCCCTGGTGGGAGGTGCCGATGAGAAGGTGAGTTGGACATGACGATCTCGCCTTTATATGCCTACTGTATATGTTTTCGCTGGATGGTTCGCTTTCCTGTTGGAACTCCAGCACAACTTTGAGCTCTCATCTTATAACCCTATCAGAGAAACTTTGCCAATTAAAATGCCATCCAAGGTCGTTGTAGTAGTGGTAAGTATTCCCGCCTGTCATGCGGGTGACCCGGGTTCGATCCCCGGCACTAACAGGTCTTTTGCAGATGCAGGAGTTAGTGATGGCAGCAGCAAACCAACGTCGTTTCCGTTACTGCAGAAGTTGGCGATGAGAGCAGCTAGGCACTGGCCGTTGCCAGTATGACACCGACTGCAGGGCTCGAGCACCTCGAATGCAACACTGGAGGGAACTCTTGCCGCGATGCATCTACCCGCGATCTCCACGGCTCTATGAGCTTCTGCGATAGTTGTATTGCTCATCTGCCAGCATTGGCCAATCTTTCCTGAGGAGAGGCATTTGCCATTAGCGCCAGATGCTCTGTCATAGCCGTAGGTCGTGTCCAACGTCAGGCGCTCGAGCGAAGGTGCACTCTCGAGGATGTGAATAGTGAGCTCAACCATTTCCAACATAAATGTGCATATCATTGTGACTATACATACTACTAGAACACATACCTCGGCAAGAGAGTGCATGGTAAGACTCTCAACATTTCCTGCGATGGATGGAAGTCTGGCGTGAGCATCAGAGAGAAGAATAAACGACAAATATACATCCTTAAGTTGTGAAGAATTTCTAACAGAGATTTTCATCAAGGTCACACCACCACAAACACGACGAAAAGTAGAGAGATTTGGAGCATTGATCTCCACCCGCATCTTCTTGGTTCCTACTATATTTAGGAAATTGAGTTTCTGCAATGTACAAGGTATCCGCAAGCAAATTATCTCACTGCAATAGAAGAATTCAAGCCGTTGCAGGGCTGAAGATTTTGAGAGCAACAACCCTAATCCTTCTTCTGTAATGCCGACATGAGACAGTAGTAAACTTGTCAATCTTCTCAAGAGGCCAAGTGTTGACGTGGGGTTAAAAGGGCAACAAGAGAGGCGAAGAGACTCTATCGAACTTGCAGCCGCCTCGTCAGACAAAACCGAACACGGGAAGTTGTAGTTTCCGTCAATTGACGCACCCATGTACAAGTGAAGTTCTCTTATCCCGGACATAACACTGATTTGGAGCCATCTGTTAATGCAAGAGGCTTTGATGTTCCTCCATGGAGCCAGTTCAAGTTCAAGTATTTTCACCTTGACCCCATTGTTGTGATGGTTTTGAAGAATCTGGTCAACTTTTTGGATGAAATACTTTTCCCTTTCCTCGAATTTCCTTTTAGTCAACCCAAGTGTACGTTCATTGAGACTAAGGTTGGAATAGCATTCTCCAGGAACGTAGAAATCCACGAGACGTGCAGGCAGCACGAGCAGCGTCTTGCAGTGGCAAGAGGGAGTGTATGTGGTGTAGGATGTCCTGCAGAACGAACCAAGTGTGACAAGTTTCAACGGTTAGATTATGGGTAGCTAGTAGGCAATGCAACAAAATAAGAGTCAGATTTATATTATATTGTGTGTTAATCAGTGCATGCGTGTACTTTGCCATGTCCAGGAAAACCTGATTTCTTTATAACAAAGGCATGCATGGTTACAATTTACTTCAAGGCATTACATTATTGAGAATTTACTAGCACAATTTCCGATCAACCGCGTGAGCCGATTCATGCATCCCCAAAGTCTTGCCCTAACCTAGACGAATGATGTATTCCTATGCTTGCAGTTGCAGTGATAGATATGCGACATTGTTACTTGCTACTACTAGAAGATATAGACTACTTGAATGCCAGTGAGATTATTAATTCGTTATACCTCTGGGAGTTGCTCAAAATCAAGTTCCTGCCTCGTATTTCGGTGAGCACCTTCAGCAATACGGCCTTGCTGCCGGCAGGTTGCGCCGTTTGTCTCAGCCGATGAAGCCTCTGGTGCACCACCTGCGACGCAGCAAATCGAGCATCAGCATGCATGAATTATCGAGGCACAAGATCGCTGCTTGAGCTGTCTACAAGGTCACTAAAGTGGTGATCTAAACGCTCTTATACTGTATTTGTTTACAGAGGGAGCATCACTTTTTCGCATGTTGCTTAAATTTGCAATAGAGAAGTATGAATTCTCAAGAACTAGATCTGCCTCGAGCTCTCATAACATAACCTGATCAGGTAACCTTTGTTAATCAAATTCGCATCAAAGTCGTTGTAGTATAGTGGTAAGTATTCCCGCCTGTCACGCGGGTGACCCGGGTTCGATCCCCAGCAACGGCGTTTATTTTTATTTTTTATTTTATTCGCTTTTTGAATTCAATTCTTTTTCCTGTACTAGGTAATTGCCCGTGCGTTGCAACGGGTACATAAATATTTTATATGTACCTCGCAAAAAAATATAATATTTTATATGTAATCACTGTGATTTATTTAGCATAGCTTTCGCATTGTGTTATAGAACCGCAATAAGAGATGCCAGATCATAAATTTTCAAATGAGTACACAATCAACTATCATTTTTTCTTTATTCTTTTTTCAACTATGACACAAAGCAACGTCCGATATTTCAATTCCCAACTTTACTATATCGGCAATATAGCTATATTTGTAACCGCGGATTTGGTGAACATGGTGCGCGCGCATCCTTTATGAATAGTAAATTCAAAAAAATGCTAAAAAATCAAAAAAATCTGAATTTACTTTATAAATATACATAGTCAACCGGTATACTCGCATATGATGTTTCACGAAGAAATCACATCCGTGGTAATCTGGGCAAAAATGACAAAATCGAAGCTATATTAAAAAACACTGTTTAATGAATAGTATGATCGCATTTGTATTTTCTTCACTAAGAATACCATGGGTGTTAATACATCATGAAACTTCACACGTGAGTAGAATGATCGACTAAGATTCATACCGCAAAATTTCAGAATTTTTTAAATTTTTCTAGTATTTTTTATGAATTTACTATTCACATGGGTGCGCGCGCACTCATGTTCACCTTTGTATTTTCGTATTTGTGGTAGTTATAATACCAACGGTGCACTGAAGTGCACCATAGAGTGATGCCAAACCATACGCATCAATCCACAAGCCACTAATTTGAAGATGTGAAAGTAAAAAAGGAAAATCTAGTATACCTTTGGCACTCGCAAAAAAATCAGTAGAACTTTGGAAGACAAAAGAACATCCGAAGATCTTGTAAGTTGTAAGAGTAATCCCTACACAAACCAAAATATTTTGGCAGTGTGTGCTTATCTAATAGTTCAAGCAAAAGCAAAAGCAATCGTTCCCAGATACCCTGAATATTTCACAGCAAAGACCTTGCATTGCAAGTTATTGCAGCAGAGAATCACGATGTATGCTGCCGCCTACACGCCCCTGCAGAAGCAAATAGTGCACACCGGCATCACTGGCCTAGGAAGTGCCGCTGGCCTGCTACACATGAGCTGCCGCTCTACTCACATCCAGTGATATGTTCTTTTTAAATAGAAGGGATGAGATTAATTACATTTTTTCAATTATGTATATTCGCACCTTGAATTCCAGTGGTTCTTGTACTTATTTTCGGCCGGGCTGCACTATAATGTTCGTAACGGAACACAAGTGATTCTGTCAATACCTTTACATAAAAATCTGGAGGGGAATATGAGCTGCCAACCATCGTTCATGTACGCTTTGACTTGAGAACCTGTTGTAGGCAAGTGAAAACTGTTTCTGAATTTCAGAAAGGAAATAGAAAAGAGGGTATGCGTTATACACCTTCAGAGTTTGTCTTCATCGAAAACCTTTCCATGTGAACAACTATGCATTAAGAAACCGTATTCATAATGGACGGACGTTCTCTTCGTAAAATCCATGCATTAACCATCAGGGAGCGCTCTTCCATATCCTTGCAAAAATAGTGTGGCAGCCTTATGTTAGCGACAACTGAAGAACACACGAATATTGAACATAGCATCCCAGTGGCAAGGATAAATATTAAGAAACAATATGCACTATAACGCAACTAATTAATCAAAGCAATTCATTTCCTGTAACTGCATATCTGTATTTAGTAGGCATTCAATCACACTACAATCACAACTGCATATGCATCTTGAATGCCACCACTTGAGCATCATGCAAGCCTAGCCAGCAAATTGATTGTAGTTGGATAAAACTGAAGCGGATCCGTTTGAGCAGCACCTCTGCAAGGCATGGTTTTCTGACAAATGACAATTCAGACTACAACCAAAGGAACAGAAGCACCAAACTGAAAGTTTTCACATATCGCATTGTGTGCTATGGGAGCTCATTACAGACCTCTAAGCTTGCCGAGGGTAGGGCTGACCTTCATCCCATGACAAGTGGTTCGAGATTAAGCCCGCCGACAGTTTTGGCTGCGATAAACATTACCTATTGATGCTATGGTAGGCAAGGAACAAAAGAATAAGCAAACACACCCGACATTAGACCTGAATCACCTGATCACATGGGCACAGTCGATCTGCTGCTTTAGGAAACCTCGGGCGCCTAGGAGCCGGAGGGGCTGTCCGCTACACCATCAGGGGTCGCTAGGCCAGTGCTGCGACCCTTCCTGCTGCAAAGGGTGGATTAGGGAGTTGTGGGCGCTGCTAGAAGGTCCACGGTGAAGGACATGGGAGAAGATGGTGGTATGGAGAGGAGAGACTCTTCCAGGCCCGGCCGCCACTGGTCTTGTTCCCGCGAGATTGGAACAAGAGTAGGCCACCACCGATCGTTCGAGGCCACTCTCAATTGACTCTCGCACAGCCGGCCGCCATCGCCCCTTGTTCCGTGGTGACACCATTGCCAATGATCGCAGAAAGGGAGAAGAGATGTCAGGGCGTACGTCTATAGATAGCTGAGAAGAGGTGCAGACCTGCAAGAGCTCGCTGTCACCTGCGTCACGTATTGCCGCCGCCGCCACCGCCCCGAGAGAGAGACGATGAGATGCGTTTCAGGAGGAAAATAGGGTTAGCTGAGAGAAAGCTGAGGGGGTTGAGGGGAACCGGTTGAGTGGACACATGGAGGAAAAAAACCAGCGAACGGTTGACGATAAAAATCGGTGGAGAAGGGACGTGCAGGAGGAGGGCAGGACGAAGGACAACGACGTATGACGGGAGACGGAACGCTCCGTTTCTTTTAGGTAGTATATATATATATATATATATAATAGAGAAAAATGTCTGCTGTATCTATACTCCGCCATCAAGACCTCGAGCCGGAGCTCTTCAAGATGGCTGCCAGAAAGAACCTCTCTGCCAGAGATGGGATGACGAATGAGAGGTGGATGAGAGGACTACAAAGAATTATTACCGAGGCACAGTTTGTCTCTTTCATCAGGATCAGGGAGCTCGTTCTTGCCACTCGACGGATCTGACAAAATTGAAGATCAAGGATTCTAGATTGCAGATGGTATTGTTTTTCCTCACTTTGTATCTTGTTCGCCAAACTGATGTTCTTTAGAAATCAGTCAAAAAATAAATAAAACATGTCAGTCAGAATTCACACAGTTTTCATCATGCATGGCAAGTGCAGCAATCGGGCAAAGGTTCAAACTGACGAGCAAACCGAGCAGTCTCTTCGTACCCTGTCATGGTAATTAGCATCCAAACTCCTATCGAATCTCTATCTATATATACCATACCCTGTCATGACCACTAGCAGCAGGAGAAATATAGGAGGAGGATCCAGTCCCTTTCAAAATATTCAGTTGCATACCACCCTCTTATTTTTCTATGACGGTTTGCGCGATGTAACTAAATTATGTTCCAATGCTACTTGTGTAGGTACTTGCATTTACAGTTCGTCAATAGGTCATGGAAATAAAACCTCTTGGAGCAATAATTTTGTGCGTACACATGTTTCCTGCCTATGCATCAGCATCATGTTATTCACTTGCTGTAACTTTAAATAATCATGCTTTCTTGCTGTAACTGAAGTAATTTTGCTTTCTTGCTATAACCAAATCCGTTTTCCAATGCTTAGAACTGTTCAATATAACATGGTATAAAGCAACATCTTTGCACACTCGCATATGCCGGACTGGTTACTACTTAAATTAAACTTAATTATTACATGTATCTGCAAGTTGATCCCACTTGTCTTTTGAAACTATTGACACATGAGAGCTGGAGCCATAATCCTTCATCCGTAATGTCGGACATGAGAAACTTGTCAGTCTTCTCAAGAGGCCAAGTGTATACGCGGGATGAAGAGGGCAACATGAGAGGCGAAGCGACTAAATTGAAGTTTCAGCTGCCTCGTGAGACAAACTGAGCATATACCTATGTTGATCTCGCTTCCCAAGTTTAGATAATGTTGGTGTTTTCGCCAGAAACATGGGTGGTTCCCATCTTCGTTTCTCGTTTCATGTCTCTAATCTGGACGGATATGACTTTTACCATTAATCCTTTACTTGCCAAGATTAAACTTGATAGTAAATAGCTTTGTCATCCTACTAACAACAAAGTCATTGTAGTACAAGTGGCAAGTATTCCCGCCTAACCCGGGCTCGATCCCTGACAATGTTATTTTTTTTGCCTTCTTTTGTTGCACTTGATAAAAGCTATGCATGCAGCTAATAAAGGCAAAAATATACCAATCCAAGATGAAGATTTGAGGAGTTCAAAGTTTTATTTTGATGGAAATACCATGAACGAATAACATATGTTCCATTCGTGCTATAGAAAAATGTGTTGTTCACTAGTGCCAAAATTAGACATGTGACACAAATGGAATTATTCTAATCTAAAAACGAACTATATTGATAAGTAGTATCTACTGGTGACTAGAATGGCATACGTTACAGGACTTTTTTTTTGCATGATAATACGTGTCTCATTAATAAAATAAAGATTCAGTTACAAGCCACGTAAACATCGACGTTACAGGATTGAAAAGATAGGATAATTAATCCTATGCAAAAAACCAGCCCCTGTCCCTCTCCACTAAGGAAAAGGAGACAGATCACCTCTTCACACGAGCTCGACGCGGCTCCATCGCTGATCAACAGCTTTACGGACCTCCAAAGTAGTTTGCTTGAAGCAAAACCATTGCCGTTGAAAGAATCAGACCGGGGCAACATGTCCCGGGACACGCCGTCGAACTCCAGAACTGACACCCCCACGCGACTATGACGCCGGAGGAGGAAACCAGAACTGTCAGCCTTCAACCACAAACCCAGCACAAGATACACCATCTTCCAGCTGTCACTTGCGTAGACAACCGTCTGCGCGTACTCCTGGACGACAAGACACCTTATAGTCATGCTAGAGTTGTCACCATCCATGACTTACACGGAAATCAAGACACCTTATATTCTTAAGATCTAGCTGTCACCATCCATGAACCCTAGCATACGTTACAGGACTCCAGGACCTCCAATAGAACAGTCGATGGAACTCTCCCCGCAATGTATCTACGTGCAGCTTCCACGGCTTTACGAGCTCCTGCAAGATCCGTATCGCTCAAAGGAGAGCATTGGCTAGTCTTGGTTGAGGAGGGGCATTTGCTGGTGGTACCCGACCTCGTATCGTAGCCATATGTCGTGTCCAGCGTCAGACGCTCGAGTGAAGGTGCACTCTCAATAATGTGGCTCGTGAGCTCCACCAGGCTCTTGGATGCACAAAAGCCCATGATCGTCACCTGCCTGAGTTGGTCATACCAACGCTCCAGCTTCCGCCTCACATACTCATCGTCGCCATCTCCGACGTCGAGATCGGACATAAGGGCACACTACCCTAACTGCATATACATACATATGTAAAATCAATATTCATCATTAGCGTTATTGGTCTGATAAACAAGTGTAACCCACTAATTGGTGGATAGCTCCAAGAGATGTGGACAGTGACTTACGCGCAAGATAAACGAATCCATGACAGGGGAAGCATCAAGAAAAGAAACCAAACAGAAGACATCATAGCTTGTGTGGAAGGCCGACATTGATCGGACGAGTCTGATTTGCAACTTCTTGAGGTGGTGGAGCTTGGATGGTATGATTGGCATGTTGTCATCCTAAGGAATGACAAACCCAAAGATCAATCATGCGTTTCTTTCAACATAAAAATGTTGCATACATTTCACTATTCACTACTCCCTCCGTCCTAGAATATAAGGTGTCTTGATTTCCGTGTAAGTCAACCATTTGAAAGTTTGACCAAGATTATAGAATAAAATATCAGCATCCACAATATCTAGTAGATAAAATATGAAAGTACTTTTCATGATGGAACTAATAATATAAATTTGGTATTGTGGATCTTGATATATTTTTCTAAGAACTTGGTCAAACACGGACATGTTTGACTTTTAAAAAAAAATACACCTTATATAATGGAACGGAGGGAGTATATAATTAATTAAATAGCAAATCCGATATGATTATTGCGATGTTAAAACCAAACAATACCTCAACAGGAGAGCATAGGGTAAGGCTCTCGACATTGCTTGCGATGGATGGAAGCCAAACATGAGCATTAGAGAGAAGAATCCACGAAAAAGCTACATTCTTAAGTTGAGAAGAATTTCGTAGAGAGGTCTCGCTACCACCACCAGCAGCACCAAAATGAAAGGTGCAGAGATTTGGAGCGTCCAGCTCAACCACCTTTAACGTACTGCAAAGAATAATACTGAGGATATTGAGTTGCTTCAATGTTGAAGGTATTTGCAAACAAATAATCCCACTGCACTGGTAGAGGTACAATTGCTCTAGGACAGATGATGTCGACAGCAAATGCCCTAATCCTTCCCCAGTAGTATGGACACACATCAAATTTATACTCGTCAATCTTCTCAAGAGGCCAAGTGTCGACATGGGATAAAAATTGCAACCATAGAGGCGAAGATATTGGATTGAACTTGCAGCTGCCTTGTCGGACAAAACCGAACATGGGAAGCTATAGTTTTCCACCATCGACCCGGGCATAGAAAAGTCAAGTTCTTTAATCCCAGACTTAACTGTGATTTGGAGCCATCTGTCCAGGCAGGAGGCCTTGATGTTCCTGCGGGAAGGGGGAACTTGAAGTTGAAGTGTCTCCACCAGAACCCCATTGTTGTGATGATTTTCGAGAATTTGGCCAACCCTCTCGTTGAAATAGGTTTCCACTTCCTCAAATTTCTTGCCGGTCAACCCAATAGTATGGTGGTTGAGTACGAGCTTCGAATAGCATCTCCAGGCACGTAGAAATCCACGAGACACGCAGGCAACACGAGCAGCGTCTCGCACAGGCAAGAGAGATTGTATATGGTGTAGGATGTCCTGCAAAAGCAGGGAAGATAGAATACCTTTCGACGGTCAGATGATAGCTAGTAGCTTTTATTCCAACCGGGCTCACACCCCTTTCCATTAATCGCTTAACGGAAATATTACAGTCTTAGTTGTTTTCAAACCACAGCACACTGAACTACCCGAGACCGACTAAGCAAAAGGAGACCGAAAGGGGAGAGCGAGTTGGGGCATCAACAGGAAACCCACAACAAATGACTCTAAAACGAGTCATCCACCACGGGGCAAAAACCTGTTGACACCTACCATCCCAACCTCGAAACGAACAGCACGGCGACCACTTCGCGCATCAGGACTAAAGTACGGGACACCACCACCAAAAGGAGCGACAGAACATCTCAGCGGGCATCAAACCCCAGTGAGATCAAAGACATCACAGACTACAGTCCAGAACAGCTTCAAGCCCCCATGCCATTCCCCAGCATGAGCCTTCCCCTGGGAGTAGAACGGTCCGCCAAAGACGCAGGCACGCGCACCATCTTCTGTACTCCAGCCTGGACTCTTTCCTTGTCAATCCCTTTCAGAAGACCTGACCAATACATCAAAAAGGAACACACAGTGAAAACAGCCTCCAACGGAGAGCGAATGATACAGTTATCGAAGGTTGCCTTGTTACGGGTGCACCAAATACCCCGACATATAGCAGCGACCATAGTCATGTAATGCTTTTTGCCCCCAGGAAGATATTTATAGAGCCATGCCTAGCTCTGCCAAATAGTTTTAGGAGTACAGGATGTTCCCAAAGCAGCCCCAATCACCCCCCAAACAGAACGGGCAAACACACACCCAAAGAAAAGGTGATCAGCAGTTTCAATATCATGGCAGAACGAACAAATTGGATTCCCTGGCCATTTTCTTTTACGCAGGTTGTCCCTGGTAGGGATGGCATTTTGAAAAAGTTGCCAAAGGAAGATTTTGATCTTCAGAGGAATCTTAGCTTTCCAGATCCACTTGTAATCAGGTCCTGATAAATCTTTTTCTAACCACTCATAAACAGATTTTGTTGTAAAATCTCCTTTGCTATTAAACTTCCAAACAACTTGATCAGGTGAATCATTGAAAGGTAGCTTTTTAACCCCATCCACCACATTAGCCCACTGATCAGATAACTCAGCAAAGAGATTACGCCGGAATCCCATCACAAAGTTATTAGCAGCAAAATTCGCTAAGGTGCATTCTTGCTCTTGACAAATATCATATAGAGCAGGATAGCATTCTTTCAAAGGATTCTCAGAAATCCAGGGATCGTGCCAGACCCTAGCCAGATCACCCATATTAATGCGGATCCCTCTGCCCTCCATATACACCTTTTTAACTTTCATAATAGCTTTCCAAGAAGGGGAGTCATAAATCTGATCTGTACATTAGCCACCGTTTTGCGCTTAAAGTATTGAGCCCGCACGATCTTTTGCCACAGTCCATCACCTGACTCCAACTTCCACCACCATTTAACTAGGAGACTAATATTCTGTTTATGCAGATCCTTAATACCCAATCCCCCTTTATTCTTGGAGCGACAGACTCTGGACCACTTAACCCAGTGATAGGCCCGCTTATCTTTTTTCCTCCTCCAAAAGAAGCGCCTACGATGTTTATTCATCTTCTCAATAAACGTTTTGTTAAGGAGGAACATAGACATGAAGTAAGAAGGAATCCCATCTAGGCTAGAGTTAACCAAGGTTAATCTAGCACCAGACGAAGCAACATAACTAATCCAGGCAGCCAATCTCTTTAGAAGCTTAGCATCTAGGAAGTCCCAGTCCACAGTTTTAAGCATGGCATACGTCACTAGGACCCCCAAATATCTCATAGGAAACTTGCCAATCTGGCACCCAAACATCCCAGCATAAAATTGATCAATATCATTATCCCCACCGATCGAAAAAACCTCGCTTTTATCAAAATTAATTTTAAGCCCAGACATCAATTCAAACAAATAGAGAAGCAGCTTAACATTTACTGCCTTGTCCACATCATGAGAGAAGCAAATAACTGTATCATCTGCATACTGCAATATCCCCACTCCCCCCTTAATAAGATCAGACGCGAGCCCCTCGAACAATAGACAACAATAATCATATATGTGATGTTCAAAAAATATATAGATTACTTAGGGTACCAGCAACACATACCTCTGGGAGCTGCTCACAGAAAAATTCTCGTTTTAGTTTCTGGGCTCCTCGAAGAAGAATATCGCCTTGTGGTCCACTACCTGCAATGTAGCGCATCTGGTAAGTATCAGGTGTGTCTCAGTTTTGCTCATGCAACTCTTAAGATTTTGTGAGAGAGAAGTATATATATGAATTCTCAAGGCATTAGATCGCTGCAGTTCATCGGGGCTTGTAAGTATGTTAATGTTAGTAGGATCATTTCAACTATGAATTCTCATGAAGCAATAAAAACTTGGTGGGCGAAAACTGAAATTCCCAAACAAACAGTCAGTCCGGTTATGAAGCGCTGGATAATCTGGAGCTCTAGGGCAACTAGGTTTTCTGGGAAACTGTTATTGCCTGACGTGGATGAATTTTGGATTTCGAGATCTGATCGGCTGAACTTCCTAGGCCCACGATTCTTTCGCCTAAAGCGGAAGAACCGAGATGGGTTGGAGAGTGCAGATACATACATGCAGGCGTAGGGGCTGTGGGTCTCGTGAGGACGGCGGGGTCATGGATCGCCGTGGACCGGGACGGACAAGGCCGACGAGAGGGAGAGTTGGACATGCCGATCTCGCCTCAGCGCTTGGAAAGTTCAGATTGTGCCTATGTTTACGCCGGAAACAGCGGTTGTGGTTCGTTTCCGTTTCCACCTTAAACCAGTTCCAATCATGGAAAATATTTAGAGTTCTCAGGGTTTACTCGATTAAAACAATTGCTAATTGAAAATTCAATCAAGGTCCATGTAGTATGGTGGTAAATATTTCCGCCTGTCACGTGGTCGACCCGGGTTCGATACCCTGCCACACTGCGCTACATTCTTTTTGGCCTCTCTTGATTTGCATTTGAAGTTGCAGCAGTTATGACGATAAAGGTTTCTCCCGCTTTATATTATAAAAAAACCATTCGATACATCCAACTCACTGGGGCCGCAACACAAACAAGCTCCAAAGAAAAAACAAGAGAAAGAAAAGAGAAACAAATGCCGACACCGACAGATCAACTAAGCGACGAAGACCGGCAACCGCTGCATCCTTCGAAGAAGTACCACCGCGTTCCTAGCATTCCGGAGCATCGCGTACCAAGCAACACCTTCAAGAAGGAATGCAATGGCGCCGCCGCTGTTGCCCGGAAAAGTCCTAGGGTTTCCCCCGGTACGCGGAGGGCAGTGGGGAAGGGGTATACCCGACACCCTTCAGGAAGGTCCGGCAGCGCCTGCAGGCGTCACCGCGTCGGTGCCGGACGAGCCGCCAGAGATTTCTCCCGATCCCAAACAACCACCACCACCCCGGACCCTCCGTAATGCACCACCCAACCTGCCGCCCACCAGCCTGTGTCACCACGGTCACCGAACCAACATCTCCGTCTCACTAAGGCCGCCAACACGAGACCTGGAGGGAGGGAAAGGAGACAACGGCCACGGGAGCAACCGCAACTCGACCGGTGGGAGGGGACAACCTCCACCGCCCTCGCGAAGCCGACCGGACGCGGCGACAAGGGCTTGCCAAGCCCCGACGGCCCGGCCGGACACAAATGGGTCCGAATAGTCCCTGTCCCCACGCTGCAGCACGCTGGCCAACGAAGCCTGCACCGCTCGTAGACCATCGACACCTCGCCACCACCACCAGGGGCAACGCTGCCGCGCATCAAGCCGCCGGCCCGCCCCAACCCAGATCGGGCCTAAAAGGGCCCAGATCTGGGCCGAGCGGGCGCCGCCAGCGCCAGCGCGCCACTCGCAACCAACGGCCACGTCGCCGCGTCAAGGGCACTCGTGGCCCACGGGATCGCCGTCGCCGAGCAGCGCCGCCGCCGTCAGAGGGCCCCCTGCGCGCGCGGGAGAAGCCATCCCGCCGCCGCCAGCACCGCACGGGCAGGGAGGGGGGGGGGGGGGGGAGCGAGCGGACTAGAGGAAAAGGGGAGGGGAAGGAAGGGTGGAGGGAGGAGAGCCCAGATCCGGTCCCCCAGTTGCAGCAGGTATCGATGGCAGCAGTTTTCGTTCTGTTTTCAGCAAGCCAACCATAAGAAAAGGTCGTCCAAGCTTGCTTCACAGGATGGAAATATTATTGTTCAACATTGCGGTGACAGACTTTAAACAGTAGGCGTGCTATTCGGTAGACAAAACATGTGTTACAGTACGACGGACCTGTGTTTGATATAGAAAATGATGAAGAATCACACCGGCAGCAATCTAACGCCGGCGGTTGCCGGTATGGCATCGGCTGCAGGGCTCGAGAACCGCAAATTCAACATGCGAGGGAACCCTCGGTGCAATGCATCTGCGGCTGAACCCCGCAGCTATACGAGCTTCTGTGATAGCCGTATTGCTCATGTACAAGCATTTGCCAATCTCCGTCGAGGCGGGGCACTTGCCAATGCCATCTAACCTCCTATCGTAGCCATTTGTTGTGTCCAACGTCAAGCGCTCGAGTGATGGTGCGTTCTTGAGGACGTGGATGGTGAGCTCGATCAGGGAGTGTCGGAAGCCCGTGATTGTCACCCGCTTGAGGTGGTCATGTCGACACTCCATCTTCGACCTCGGATATTTGTCGTCATGGTCATCATTATCATCATCACCATCACTATTATTATCACCATCATTGTCGTCATCGTCGTCTTCGTCGTCATCATCATCACCACCACCACCACCACCACCATCGTCGTCGTTGTCACCGTTATCGTCACCGTCATCATCACCACCGTCATCGTCATTGTCATCCTCATCATCATCACCAGTGCGGTCTTCAACAAAAAGATAGTACAATACCGAAAAAGGGTTTCCCCCCGCTTTGTATACAAAGCAACCAACCGAGCCATACAAGGATAGGTGCTGGGGCGGAAGCAGCACAGTCACGCCCAAAAGGAAACGACAGAGAAAGAGCAAAAGAAACAAATGCCGACAACGGCGGATCAACAAAAACGAAGAAGCCTCGCGATCGCTGCGCCCACCGGGATCTCCCACTAGGCTCCAAGACTCCGAAGCGCCGGCACCTATCAACACCTCCAAGAAGGATCGCGACGATGACGACGCTGCTGCCAAGGGTTTCCCCCGGTACACGACGAGGCGAGAGGAAGGGTAGCCCCCGACGCCCTCCCGGAAGATAGTACAATATGGAATGTTGCACCTGCATACGCATATGTAACATAAACATTGATGCCATAATCCCCCTAAGTCATTGCCAAGTGTGATACATCAACATAGAGACATATATAGCTCCGAGAGATATGGATATCAACTTACACGCAGGATAAAAGTATCCAAGGTAGGAGAAGCATTAAGAAAAGAAACGAGAGATAAGATGTAATCTCTTGGGAATATGACCGTTCTTGATACAAGTATGATTTCCAAGTGCCTGAGGCAGGGGAGCTTGGATGGCAACATTGGAATATTGACATTCTGTAGAAGAAAAAAATCCCAAGATTAACGTTGTGTTCGTTTGTTCCAATATAAAAGTGTTATATACATACAGATATTTTATGGTTGACAATATATATAGTACAAGAGGGCATACCTCATCATAAGAGCGCATGGTAAGCCTCTCAACATTTCCTGCAATGGATGGAAGCCTGGCACGAGCATGGCAGAGAAGAATGCAATCCAAATTTACATTCTTAAGCTGAGAAGAATTCCTGGTGGAGATTTCTATCTGGGTCCGATCATAATGGATACTGCCGCAACGGAAGGAGCAGAGATTTGGAGCATCGATCTCTACCACCTGGAGCATCGTTAGGCATTCGATAATACACAAGGAATTGAGTTGTTGAAGCGTACAAGGTATTCGCAAGCGAATTATCCCACTGCAAGAGAAGAGGTCCAGCCGCTCCAGGGCGGAAGTTCTCGAGAGCAAGAGCCCTAATTCTTCATCGGTAATGCGGACAGAAGACAATTGTAAACGTGTCAATCTTCGCAAGTTGCTAAGTGTCGACGTGGGATGAAGATGGCAATCGAAGAGGCGAAGAGTCTGGATTGAAGTTGCAGCTTCCTCGTCTGAGAAAACCGAACACGGGAAGCTATACTTTTCCTTCATGAACATAGGCATACACAAGTCAAGTTCTTTGATCCCAGACTTCAGGATGATTTGGAGCCACCTGTCCACGCAGGAGGCTTTGATGTTTCTGCAAGAGCCAAGGTCAAGTTTAAGCGTCTCCACCTTAACCCCATTACTGTGATGGTTTTCAAGAATCTGGTCAACTTTGTTGATGATATATGGTTCTCTGTTCTCAAATTTCTTGTCAGTCAACTCGAGTGTATCATCGTTGAGTATGAGTTTTGTATAGCATCTCCAGGAACGTAGAAACCCACGGGACACGCAAGCAACACGCGCAGCGTCTCGCACCAGCAAGAGGGAGTGTATATGGTGTAGGATGTCCTGCAGAACCAAGGACAACAAGTTGCAAAAGTTAAATTGTAAGCTAGTAGCTGACGGCAAACACAACAAAATCAGCCCCGGATTAATATAGATTGTTAATTAGTACATGAACTTTGCATCAAGAACTGCAACGGATGTGTACTGAATTGCATTGAGAAATTGCTATTACTGCACCAAATTCCTACCCTAGACGCACGCCATGTATTCATGTGCTAGCGCCGTCGAGAATAATTCTAGGCCATCGAGAATATTATACCTGTGGGAGTTCCTCGCAGACAAGTTCTTGTTCCCAATTTTGTTGGGCATCGCGAGACATATTGCCTTGTTGTTGGCTGTTTGTCTCAGCTGATGAAGCCTCTGGTCCACCATCTGCAACGCAGTGGAGCTGTAAGTCGCAATTATATCCCAGTTTGTTCATGAAATTCAATTAATAGAAACTATGAATTCTCTAGAACCAGTTAATAAAAACTTAGTGCAGCCCAGCTATTAAGGAAGCGGGGATCATCTGATATTTGCTGAAACTGTTTAACATAGTGCTCTACGGGGAGGAATTCTGAGGTTTGGGGGAAGCTAAACCTTCCAAATAAGAACAAACCACGCCTAAAGCAGAAGGACCGATCGAGATTCGTTGGAGAGAGTACGTACGTACTTGCCGGAGGAGTAGGAGGCGTCGTGCATACGTCATCTTGGATCACCGTGGCCGGAGACCGTAAAGGCCCTGGCGGGAGGCGCCGGCGAGGGAACATGGTGAATTAGGGATCTCGACTGAGCATGCACTTGGGAAGTTTCGGTTATGCCTACGTTTCCGCCGGACAAGGCTGTTCCGTTTCAGCTTGCTACAATCTTGGAGACTTTGTTTTTTCTGGAGGGGATCCGACATAATCTTCTGAGTTGTTAAGATTAAGGGAAATGATTGGGATCACCCGACGGAACATGACGTGCGCGTCCGCCATCTCCGTGGCCGTTGGATCACATTTTAATGAGATGGCTAAAAGCAACGTATAACCTAGACTAGTTTTTTGTCTCAAAAAAGAAAAAACTAGACTAATTTTTGCAACTGAGTGATTGTTGCGATTTCTCCCACCGCACCAACTGGTGTGTTGCGGGATTTGAATGTGGATCCCCTCGAGAGCAGCCACCACCCGTACTTCTACAAAGCACCCTCGATGCGCCACCGCTAACGCCGACAAGCACCCCCGTCACGCCACCGCCAAGCACCCTTGATGTGCCACCGTTGACGCCGGCGAGCACACGCTCCGCCGTCACGGTCGTCAGCTGCCTCCACCACCATCCACCCTCTTCTCTCCTTCATCCAGACGGGGCGCTGGCAGCCGTGTTGTCGCGAGCAACCCCCCGCCCGCCCGCTGCGCCGTTGCTGATGTCAGCGAGCAAGCACTCTGCCGTCACGGTCATCGGCTGCCTCCACCACCACCCACCCTCTCTCCTCCTCCCTCTTCTCGGTCGAGGGCGCCCGCTACTGCTGCTACCAGCTGATGAAGAAGACAACCTAGCAAGGTGCCGTCCATTTCTACAACATCACCTATGTTGCAAAAAGCAAATGTGCAACAAGACCTATGTTGCAAAAAAAACTGTAACAAGATCTCTTTTGCAAAATAAATTCCGCAACAACACTTTTGTTGCAAAAAAAATCTGCAACACAACCCGGCCTGGCCGTCGGGCCTATTTTTCAGGCCCAAGCCCGGCCCGTCACAGCAAAAAAAACACCGGGCCTCTTCAGTAAATGGCAGAAACAGCAGGCCCAGGCCCGGCCCGACCTAGTTTTCAGGCTCAAAACCTAGGCCCAGGCCCGGCCCGGGAGCAGCGTCGGGCCGGGCCGGGCTTCCCATGGCCAGGACTAAACACAACCTCTGTTACAAAAACAATTCCACAACAAAACCTCTGTTGCACAAAAATTCTTTTAGAAATGTTTCTGTAACAAGCTCTCTATTGCAAAATAGAGAAAAGACGTTCACCGCGCTAGTTTTTACAAGATCCGTCAGCCGACGCATAGCCCCATTAAGATTAATGTGCTCCAATCCCGTTAGAAAAAATAGATTAATATGCTACAATCCAGCGAGTCCTGGTTTAGAGAAAAGCGAGCCAAACGAGTCACCCCATGGTTATGGTTTCCACTTTTCAGCGAGATTTCGATGAAATTCACTAAATTTTGGTCGACAATGAAATATTTACCTTTCGGCCAAAATATTTCAGCAATTGCAGTTGTACGCGTGAATTCAAATATATATTTAAAAATCAAATATTTACTTGAATTCAAGTGGATATTTTGTCATTTTGCCGAAATGTAAACCCAAATCACTGAATTTCAATGATTATGGTTGGTGCTGAAATTTTTCTGAAACTGAAAGTGAAAGCCACCCATCGTCATTCTCCCGTGGCAACTCACACACTCTCGAGTATCGTCCTTTCCCCTTGTTAGAGGTGTTATCGTGGGTTGGCCTCCTCCACCTTTGGCTCTGGGTGAGAACCATTGGTACGGCATGCCGAACCGGACTGTGGCGACGTTATGGCATTGTTTCATTCTTGGAGGCTCCGCCTCATTTCATGAGCACGACCTCTTTCACCATGCTGTAGGCAGAAGCAGTTTCATCTGGGACTTTTGAGGAGCGCCGCATAACGGTGGCTCAACTAGAAGCGGACACCGCGACCATGGTGGAGCTCCTCACAAACCCGGAAGATGTTGACGAGGATCGGGCGCGCGGTGTTCTCATCCCTACAGAGCGTCTGCACAATTGACCCACGAGCACCGCTAGCTTCACATCAACGTGGAGCCGCGGGAGTGTCTGTTTGAGGGGCTCGAGGCTGAGGACAATGATGCCAAAGAGGCACAACTTGTAAGAAAAACACAACTTCTCTTTTTCGGTAAAAAAACCCTTTTTCGGTAAAAACACCTAGTTTTTTCAGGGGTAAAAACCTAATTTATTCATCAAAGTCCACATGGAGTGGGATACATATTTGGTCGTGAGGAACGCCAAACCAGACATGGCGACCCGGACCTTTCGAAAGGGAAAACTTTGCTAAGCTATGTGCTTTATAATTAACAGCACGACTCTAAAAAAAAATTACAATGAAGGGTAGACACTTTGATGTTTGTTTCACTAATGATTGCACCATATATATGCTCCTCACGCACTCCTATTAATATCTGATACGACTTGCTGACAGTCCGAGGCCATGATGAAATTTTGGACGCCCAAGTCTTGTGCAAGAGAAATAGCCTCATGGCAGGCTACAACTTCCAGGGTGGCCGGGTCAAGAACTCCTTCGACAACTAGTGCCGAACTCCCCATAAAATTACACCCTTCATCTCTGCAGACAGCCGCTGCAGAACCTCCTCTTCCTGCTAACACTCCTGCATCGACATGGATCTTACAATATCCAGAGGGTGGCTTCTTTGGTTTTCGATGTGATTGCTGCGGTAAGGTAGCGCTCCAAGTCGGGTTCTGTTCCTTGCATCTAATGATAGCCAGGTCTCCAATAAACCTATCGATGAAACTATGAGTCGCTTGAGGGCTCTTGAAGATTGCTTCATGGACGGCCTTCCGCCGGGCATGCCATATAGACCATAACGTGACTAGCATGATAACAAATTTTCATGTGATAACATCTCCATCAGTGTAAACAGCCACTGTTTGGCGTTTGGCTCCGTAGTTGCTATGATGTTCCCGACGGTAGACCATGTAAATGATACATTGTGGCCCATTCGCTGGGACTGGAGTGGGTCGTAGCCCAAATCGGTAGTAAAAAAAGAGTCAGTTATAGGCCCGATCGGGTAGGAGAGAGGAGGAGATGCGCTATCGGGAGCGAAATCCGAGGAGTAATTGGTATTAAAACTTGCATTATTCACACATTTCCATAGACCAAAATGAAGCAAAATCCCAGAAGCAATTACCCGACGATTCTTGATATATCCAACTATAAGGAGCAACATTGCAATTGCATTTACAACAACAGTTTTGCTAACAAAAAACTATAAACATTCAAAGTACAACATGTGCTCTTGCCTGATGTGCAGAGTAGACTAGAAAAAAGAAGTTGACTCGATGCATATAGTAGCATCGAAAAACTGATCCACCGCCCATTCAACCCGTACAATATCCCTGTCGAGCACCAAATATTGATCTACAAGCATTCTCATACGTCCCACCGTCAAATTCCCCGTAACACGTACACAAGATCTAATGGGTAAAGCAAGAATGACCCAAGTTAAGGAAAGCTCGAACGCTCTACAATCGTCTCTGCAGGGATTGCAGGTCATGAAATCCACAGCATCATCCTCAACCTTGTTTTGAAAATAGTGTATCAAGTGGGGAAATCTCCTACAATTAATGTAAGCTCTCCCTGCACTTTAGCATACTGAAGAAATTGGATATTTTCTTCCAAGCAATCATGGAGTATAAATTTGATTGAAGATTGGACTGCATTAGTGAAAACTACAGACGTGAAATTTATAAATCCCCCTCTGACCGAAACCAAACTGCTCCTGGGTTTGTCAAGGAAACCATCATCCAAATCTAATGTGGCCTCGAATATTCGCCCAGGTATTTCATCTGTTGCTTCAACTGGCACGTCCATTTCAATGATCCAGCACCCCGCATAAGCGGATATGGCACGGCTCAAATCAATATTTTTATTTTCTTATACCAAATTTTACGTAGTGAATCAATAGGAATGTAACTATTTGAATTCCAAATGTAATTTAATTATGAAGTGATCGTAAGATTACCTCGGGTGAAGAATAGCTTATTCTGCATCCTGGGTGATGAATAGCATTGACTATTTGTCACCCTGGGTGAGGAACAGTTATTCTTCACCCCCTCTATTTTACCACCAGTGCACTGTAAGTTTACGTTCCGTAAGTTTTTTCTTATTTCTGACATAAAAAGAGACCGTAAGAAAATATATAATCGCCGTAAAAAATATTTTATGTTATGTAAAATTACAAACGTAAAAACATAGTGTAAAATATACATAAACTACAAATTTTCTTGTCTTATGACCTATATATATTATAAAAGGCTCAACTGAGAAGTCTCCACAATCACTGAAAGAAAAATATAATCCAATTCATGAATTAACACCATACCACAAAACTAGAAGTTTTTTTCCTATATGCTTTCACAGCCAAAGGTTTCATCTTTTAATAAACTGCTCCTCCTCTCCATTCTTGTACTCGTAGATGAGAACTCCACCATGAACATCATACACTATGATGGACTTGATCATGCATAAATTGCTGTGGATAGAGAAAATTGCAGAAAGTGTGTGCTAGTAAGAGTCGATTTGCACATCTCAACTGGTTCTGGGGGGATAGATTTGCTGATCAAATCAACCCTATCTTGCTCAACGAAACTCCCAATCAAAGTAGTTTGACTCCCACTAATCAGTCCTCGCACCTCACCCAACCAAGGCCCATGTAAAGAAATCAAAGGAGAGTTGACAACACGAACATAAGCAGTTTTAATAGTGATCAGCTGTGGCAGCAACTCACCCAAACCATGTCCATGTACAGAAATCGAAGGATCAGGTAGTATTGGCACCACACCCAAAACAGGTCAAAGTAAAGGTCGGTTGCTCAAAGGTTGCGCCCATCTTTTGCTGATGATTAAAGGTTGCAGACTTCTTGTGCTGATGATCAAAGGTTGCACGATGAATGATATCAACAAAGCATGCCAAAAGTATCATCATTAAGTCATACATAACACATACACACGCGCGCGCACACACACACACACACAACAATAAAGGACAATACTAGGTAGCCACATGGATGTTTTCCCATGAGGTGGCTTCCTCCCCTCTCTCTTGCATGCAAGAATGAACATAAGACTATACAGAAGTATTGTTAGGTATACAGAATCATCATGACAACCGCTACTAAAATGGCAATTACAGCAACATAATCTATCAGCTGGAGGCGACAACAAAAATCATCAAAACATGTCAACATGGGATCGTATTTCGAAGCCTTCGTCGAGACAAACTCAACAGTGAAGACGGATCGCTAATCAGATTAATTAATCGTTCTTTAACAAATTAAATTTCAGAATTAATGTGATGATGTCAACATGAGGTGGAATTTGTTTTTTTTTTTTTGCATACATGCATGTGTTTTCTCTGTGTAGGCAAAAATCCTATTGGAATACTGGTCGCACGGGCACTCATGCAAAGTAGTATATTTTCCCTACAATACCATATAATAATACAAGGGTAAACAAAAAATAAATAGAACACACCAAATTTAGTTTCATTAAATGCACCATGAAATATATTATGTAATGGAAGGAGCGACTATTACTCAAAAGGACACTACTACAAAGTTTGAATTCATGAACGAGGATGATGTGTCCTAGAATTACCTCTCCTCTTTAGCTTTTCCCCTAGTGTCGCCACATTTGAGGACAATGTCTTGAGATATTGGAAGCCTACTTTGCTGCTGCTCCATGCTCCCCAGCCAGTTATATGTGTGCTTTCACGCGTTGGATCTGCATGAGAAAGACAAATAAATTAGTACACGTCCACATACCTAAACATGAACAGCATGCAGCACACGACGATACGAATACGGGGACATGGGATACCGTAAGGATACGGACACGATGCTACATGAGCAGCATACAGTGATAGGGCGAATATATGTCAAGTAATAAAGACCGAAATTTTTAGCATCGAAGCAAATAGGAGCATCAGGCCGTCAGCAGCCCAGCAAGCACGCACGCAGCGGCATGAAGGAGAGAAGGGGTTCGTTAGGAAGGAAGGGACCTTGCCGGCTACCGGTGGCGGCGGCGAGGGCGATTACTCCACGTGGCGGCGAGGCGATTCCAAGCGGCGGCCGCGTGCTCGTGCTGTCGGCCTCGAATCGTTGATCCAATCCGCTGCCCGAGCGAGCGAATAGAGAGAGATGACTCCACTGGTTAGAGTTCCTGAAAATCCTCAACTCCCAACTATCGTGTCCAGTTCCAACTCTGGTTCCGTTCGGCAGCTGTCGTCCATACATCTTCCCAATCCTATTCTTGGGCTGGCAACACATTTAAGTAGGCCGTCGTTGCCCCAGCCCAATTCGCTGTTTTATCAGCTATACGAGCCCAACTTGGCTTACACGGCTCGTCTAATACCACCCCCGGGCCCTTTCCTCTCCCGCGACCGCGTCGCCCCCGCGGGCGGCCGGTCGCGTCCAGCCTCCTCCCCCGCGCAACTCTCCCTCCCCCTTCCTCCCTGCCGCCGTCGCCGGCGCCCGCTGCGGGCCTGGCCCGGGCGACGCTGGTGGCGGCGGCCCCCTGGCCTTTCCCCTCTCGGGTGTCCATCGGCGCGGGACGGGGCGACCCCGGGTGGTGCTTCTAGGCGGCGGCGGTCCAGCGCGGCGGCGGGGGCTCCTGGCGCGAGCAGGGGCGGACTTCTGGTCGGCGGCGTCGCCGTTGGCGGCGGGGCGACGCGGCGGCGCGGTCTGGCGGCGTCCGCTCGGCCAAGATCTGGGCCCTTCGGGCCCCATCTGGGCCTGGGCGGGCTGGCAGAGGGGTGGGTCTGCTTCGTGGCTTCCGGGAGGCGGGGGAGCGGCGATGAGCGGCAGGGTGTTGGCGGCGCCATCGCCGGCTTGCTGCAGCGTGGCGGCGGGGCTTAGTGTGCCCGTTTCGGGCTTGGCCGGGCCAGGGGTGGCCTGGCATGCCCTGCTGCCGCGTCCGGACGGCTACCGCGACGGTGCCGGAGGCTCTGGCCTCCCGCACGACGGCGGTGGAGGTGGTTCCCTCCCGTTCGGCTTCGGTGCTGCTTCTCCCTCCGCGGGGCGCTTCTCTCCGGTCCTCTTGGCCTCGTATGGATGTTCGCAGTGAGGCGGCGTGGGTGGCGGCGCAACCGCGATGGCGCATGGTGGTGGGCGGCGGTTTGGCTGATTGGCTCCGGTCCGTTGGGCGGTGGGGATTGGAGTACGGGAGAAATCTTTGCCGGTCTTCGGCTCCGATGCGGTGACACCTGCGGGTGCCACCATTCCTTCCTGAAGGGTGTCGGTGATATCCATCCCCCACCTCCCTCCGTGTGCCGGGGAAACCCTAGGACATGTCCGGGCAGCAGCGTCGTCGGCGTCGCTTTCCTTCTTGGAGGTGTTGTTTTGTTCGCGGTGGTTCGGAGCCTCGGGTTGTAGTGGTTTGTCTCTGGTGGGCGTAGCGGTGGCGGGTCATCCGCGCTTGTCGAGCTGCCGTTGTTGGCATTTGCTTCTTCTTCTTTTTCTTTTTGGCTTGTTGTGCTGTTCGCCCCAGCTATCCTGTATCGGTGTTGGTTGCTTTGGAATACAAAGCGGGGGGAAACCCTTTTTCGGTAATACCACCCCCGACAGCACATGCCCGAACGAACTATATAAGGCTCAAATTATTCATCATCTTGTGCAATTTACACCATGAGTTGCATAGATTTGAACAAGAGATTTCTTGACCTTTTCATTGTGTATCCATTCCATCAAAGCACAAAATTTATTCATCAGTAAGGAAGGTGATCACCACCATGCAACCCACCCTCTCTGCTAGAGTTTACCTGGCGGCGTTCTAATCTCCGGCTAAAGTTTTTTCTTTATCGTTGGCCCTCCCTCGTTTCGCGGAGCGAGGAAGGTTCCTGGCTACGTTCTGGTGAAGTAGTGACACTGCATCTGTGAAGGCAGAGGTGGAGAGCTTGGAAGAGTTGTTGAAACATCTGGACTTAATGGGGATGAACTCAGCGATGTGGTCATGGGAAAGGAGGAGGTGAAGAAATTTGAGAAGGAAGCCAGATGGCTAGCAATCGGTCGGCTGAACATCGATCACCGTTTTGATATGGAATTCTATGTTACATGTGGTTGCGTAGTGTAGATGACCAAAATAACTAATTTCACAACCGTTTTCTAAACCTCGCATATCTATATATAAACATCAACTCTTTATTGTTTCCCATGAAATTATGCTAACATTGTGTTGTAAGTTATCATGTCATGAATCAGGACCATACTTTCGGACAACTCATGAAAATGGACTTACTAATAGTCACCTAACTTCCCCGTTGCATCTGGTTTTTACGTGGTGGCGCAATAATTCATCTAGTTAAGCCAAACCAGGAGAAAGTTTGAACTGTTCAAAGTTGTATTTGGATGCAAATACTACTCGTATGAATGAACAATATTTGTTTCATTTGTGTAATAGAAAACGAAAATGCATTATTCACTACTACGAAAAATAAACATGTGATACACTATCTTGGTATGTAGTATCTACCACTCGCCGGTATTGCATCGATTACAGAGATCTAGGACCTCGAGCTGAACAGACGATGGAACTCTTCCCACGATATACCTTCCCGCAACCTCCACAGCTCTACGAGCTCCCGCAAGGCCTGCCTTGCTCAAGGGCGAACATTGGATAATCTTTGTCGAGGTTGTGCATTTGTGAAATGTACCCAAACATCTATTGTAGCCATAGATCGTGTCCAAAGTCAGGCGCTCGAGTGATGGTGTGTTCTCGAGGATGTGGATCGTGAGCTCGACTAGGCTCTTGGATGCACAAAAGCCCATGATATCCACCCGCCGGAGGCAGACATGCCGCCGCTCCAGCTTCCGCCCCAAATACTTGTTGTTTTCATCTCCCATGTCAAGATCATCCTTAAGGGCATTCTTCCCTACCTGCATATACATAAATTTATGATCAACATTCATCATTAGTGTTGTTATTCTGATAAACAAGTGTAACAAACAAATTGGTAGAGGGCTCCAAGATATGTGGACCATGACTTACCTTCAGGATGAAGGAATCCAAGACAGGAGAAGCATCAATGAAAGAAAGCAAAGAGAAGACATCGTAGCTCGTACAGAAGGCCGCCATCGTTGGTTGACTGAGTTCGATATCCAGCTTCTTGAGGTGGAGGAGATTGGAGGCCATGCTTGAAATGTTGACATTCTAAGGGATGACGAATCCAAAGATTATTCAAGTGCTTATTTCAACATATAAGTGTTGCATACATATCACTATTCAATATTCAGTATATAATTAAACAACCTATCTTATATGATCATTATATGGTGTTAAAGCCAAAAAACATACCTCAGTAGGACAGCATAGGGTAAGGCTCTCAGCATTTCTTGCGATGGATGGAAGCCAAGCCTGAGCATATGAGAGAAGAACGCACGACAAAATTATTTTCTTCAGCTGAGAAGAATTTCTGGCCGATATTTCTGTCAGGTTATCACCACTAACACAATGAAGGAAGGAAAGATTTGAAGCATTGATCTCTACAACCTTCAACCTTTGGCATTCTATAATTTCGAGGAATTTGAGGTTCTGCATCGTAGAAGGTATTCGCAAGCAATTTATCCCACTGCAAAACCAGAGGTCAAGCCGCTCTAGGGCGAAAGATTTCGAGAGCAAGTTCCCTAATCCTTCCTCAGTAGTATGGACAAGATTCAAATGTAAACTTGTCAATTTTCTCAAGAGGCCAAGTGTCGACTTGGGATGAATACTGCAAGCGGAGAGGCAAAGAGATTGAATTGAACTTGCAGCTGCTTCATCGGACAAAACCGAACACGGGAAGTTGTAGTTTTCATCTCTGCGACCGGTCACACACATAGATAAGTCAAGTTCTTTAATCCCAGGCTTAACAGTGATTTGGAGCCACCTGTCTAGGTAGCAGGGTTGATGCTCCTGGAAGGGGGATATTCAAGTTCAAGTATCTCCACCTGAACCCCATTGTTGTGATGGTTTTCAAGAATTTGGTCAACTTTGTCCATGAAATTTATTTCTCTTCTGACAAATTGCATGTCGGTCAACCCAAGTGTACGGTGGTTGAGTATGAGCTTAGAGTAGCATCTCCAGAATTGTAGAAATCCGCGGGACACGCAGGCAGCACGGGCAGCGTCTTGCAGTGGCAAGAGGGAGTGTATATGGTGTAGAATGTCCTGCGGAACCAAGTGTGACAAGTTTCAACAGTTAGATTGTAGCTGGTAGGCAATACAACAGAATCAGAGTCGGATAACTTTAGTTTGTTAACTAATTAGTGGATGTACTAAGTACTTTGCATCAAAGACCTGCATGCAACTAACGGAACTAAGTATGTGCTCTTATTAATGTGGGAACGAGGCTGTGTATGTAACTTTTGCTGGCCAATTTAACATATGCACGGTTACAGTTAACAAGGCATTGCATTGGGGTTGGTTGCAAGCAGCGACATACTACCTGTGGAAGATCCCGAACGACGCGGCCATGACTCATGTTCCGGGAAACTTGAGAAATATGGCCTTGGTGTTGGCCCTTTTTCTGGAGGGATGAAGCCTCGGCTGGTCCACTATCTGCAATGCCGGAAGAGCTTGTGAGTTGCCAATTCAGATGCTTGAACAAGGAAATTAACCGAGACGGCCAAGCTATTGCCCGGTTGCGAAGGAAGCGGCATGGAAATTATGAGATCAGCTCGCTGAAATTGTTCAGTTTAGCGCTCAACGGCGTCATGGATCCGGGATGCGTAGTTGGAGAGAGTACGTACTTGCAGGCGGATGAGCAGGGAGAGTCGAGCTGGCGGCGCCGTCGTCGATCGACGTGGATCGGCTCCATCGCGACGGAGAGGGACCTGGCGGGTGCTGACGGCGGGGGGAGCCGGACATATGGCGAATTGGCGATCGACCTCGCCGTATGTACTTGGGAAGCTGTGTTTTCGCCGGATACGGCGGCGGCTCTGTTGTGTTTCTGGTTTCACCTCCAACACGGGCGTGCACGTACGTGACTTTAATTGTGGAAGCAGGATCGAGTTGTACTAATCATATCCGGTCTTAGAACGCTTGTTAATCCAAGCTGGCATCCAATTTGTTTAGTAGTACTTTTTTAGTGTTACTATATTAAGTATGGTCTGTGATATTTGGCACGTGTTTGCCATATAAGCAAAACTGTCACACCTCTATTTTCTTTACTTTAAATACATTCATACATTAGCATTCTTTCTTCTTTCACGTGCATTTCTTCTTCTAATTATATGCATATATTAGAGGACAAAAAAGCTGATGTCATTCTAGATTCTCTTTATTCCAAAAATTTAAAATGTTTTGTAGCTCAAAAACCATCGGTCCGATGTAAAAACCGTTTTGACATAAAAGATTCGTCGCGATGAGATCTTCGAAACTAGTGTTGGCATGTTCCGATGACTTTTTTCAGCCAAAATTTATCACGCCTAGGCTACATAAGTTACCATGCCCATTATATGCAAGTTACCATGGTATTTCCACATAAGTTATCGAAGGCATAAAAAAGGTTCACCGACCCTGCAGTTCATATATTACCATGCTTTATTCATATAAGTTATCGGGCCTGCAGTTCTTATATTACCATGTTGTTTTTATGTCTGTGGTTCGTATATTACCATGATGTTTTCATATAAGTTACCGCGGGGAGGGGGGTATGTTTCTAATATTTTTTCCGCTTGATCAAGGTTACCATGGTGTTTGTACGTAGGTATGTGATGCGTATGTAACCATGCTATTTACACAAAATTTACGGGGGTATATTTTTAACAATTTCCCAACCGAGTCAAATATTACCATGGTATTTGTACGTAAATTATCAGGTATGCGATGGGTATATTACTATGCTATTTACACAGAAGTTGCCGGGGTATCTTTTCAACAAATTTTTTCTCCGGATCAAATTTACCACGGTGTTTGGACCTAAATTATCAAGGTTGTGGTGTGTAATTTATATGCTATTTACATACAAAAAGTTACCATGTCTATTTTTCGACCACTTTTTACTACTCTTCCCCAAATCAAGACTATTATTGTGCTATTTACACATGAGTTCCCGAGGTATATTTTCAACAACTTCATCCACTCGAATCAAACTTATCATGGTATTTGTATGTAAGTTATCGGGTTTTGCAGTTCATATATAACCGTGCTATTTTCACTTAAGTTATGGCGGGTATGTTTTTCGACAACTTTTTTGCCCTTTAGTCAAAGTTATCGTGGTGTTTGTACGTAAGTTATCGGGTATACCATTCGTATATTACCGTTCTATTTTCTCGTAAGTTATCAAGGTATATTTTTCTACAATTTTTCCTTCTTTGGACAAAGTTACCATGGTGTTTGCACCCAACTTATCAAGTCGGTGTTTCCTGTTTTACCAAGCTATTCACACAGAAGTTACCAGGAGTATATTTGTCAATAACATTTTTCCCTTGGTCAATGTTACTGCGATGTTTGTACGTAAATTATCATGTACACGGTTCATATATTATCATGTTCTTTTCACGTAAAGTTATTGGGGTATACTTTTTAACAACTCCCCTCCTTGTTTAATTTTATCGCGGTGTTTCTACTTAAGTTATCATGTCTACGGAATGTATATTACCATAGTATTTACAAAAAAAGTTACCGGGGTTTTGTTTTTAACAACTTTTTTGGTGTTTGTATGTAAACTATCAGTTATGTGGTACTTATATTACCGTGTTATTTATACAAAAATTACCGGGGTATGTTTTCAATAACTCCCTCCACCCTCCTTGTTAAATTATCATGATGTTTGTATGTAAGTTATAAAGTCTGTGGAGCGTAAATTATTATGTTATTTACACATAAGTTAGTGACGTTATCTTTTTCAATAAAAAAATTCCGGGCCAAAATTACCGTGGAATTTGTGTTTAAGTTATCAGATTTGCGGTACATATATTACCATGCTATTTACACATAAAAAAGTTCTCAATTGAGAAACATACACAAAATGTTATCACAGTGTTTCTACGTAAGTTATCAAATCTGTAATGCATAAATTACCATGTGCAAAGTGAACACCCCTTAATCACCTAATTGTTTTTTTGAATTTTTCTTGCCGTTATTACGGTGTCAACCTCAAAAATTAAAATAAGAGTAGTCAATCTTCCAAAAAAAGGAAACAAAAATTACGGTGTGATTGGAAAAAAAAATCTTCGCACTAGGAAATAGCATCAATTTTCATCCACGCGATGAAAATTGATCTCAACTCCAAACTGGTACCAATATTGCGGTGTATCTAGCCAAGAAACAACTAAGTTCCCCCACCACACAACACAGATGCAATAATCCCTAAATATTATCTGTCCTATCTAGACTAAGATCCAGTGACTTGCCTCTAGCAAGTTGTGTTGTAACATGCCCTCTTTTATCTGCCATCCAATATAGATCCAATGCATGAGATTGTTTGAAAACAAATTAGCGCACACCTATGGACTTAGCAGAAGCAAGAAAACAACCGCAACATGGGACTTGAACGTCTCCTGATTTCTGACTTTTACAAGTGCTAGTACAGGAATAACAAACAAACAGCAAAGCACTAGAATATCTCAAATTGCAGATTTTCACAACACACTTGCACCCTTAATAGCAAGAAGCGGCACCATCCAAGCATTGGACCCTCTTTAAAGTGCAGATTGTGTACAACATAACAGCAACAACAAAGCACTGGAACTTATCCAAACTGCATTTTTAGAGCCTCACTTACAGGCTTAACAACAACACAAGAAACAATTTATAACACTGGAATTCTAGCACATAACAACAGTAACAAAGCACCGGAACCTCTCCAAAATTGAACATTTTTGTAGTACTTAACACTGAAATTCTAGCACATAACACTGGAAATGTGTAGAACTAACATAGTTTTTTTGTACCAACAAGTGGTACAACTGAACAATAAATTGAAGTACTGAATATACCAGGCTAGTCTAATTGTACACTTTATAAGTTTGTAGCAGCACCAGATATGAATAGGCTACAATTTCTTGTAAGAAATGAACAAAAAAGTTGCAAAGAAGCAACAACAGTGTTGGCATCTCTTGACAATACATTTCCCTTCAGATTTTCTTAAGAGACAACCAGGCAACACAACTGAACTAGATGGGCAAGGGACAACTGAACTGAACGGGCAAGGGATGCACAACACACTCCTGCGATGCGGTGGCGTCGGGTCTCGTCCATCCTGTACAGTGACGCAGCAGGCTCCTCACTTTGTTAGGATCCAGCAACCTTCAGAACTCCATTTTTTGGTCAATTCAGCCTTTTTACACCTCCCAACTACATAATTTCTTGGAGCCTCACACCCCCTGGTCCGCCCCTGGAGGAGGTGTTGCAATCACGGGCTTCGAGGATGACGACTAGGCAGCGACGGACGCCAGGGAGGCGCCAGAGGTCGCGGCCGTTGGGGCGGAGGGGGTCCAGTGGATGGGTTGTGTTTCCGGCGGCAGCTTGCTCGGATCCATGGGCGGCGCCATGGGAGCTCCCGTGAGCAGAGAGAAAGAGATGATAGAGAGGGAGGAAGGAAGGAAGATGAAGGGAAAAGGAGGGAGCAAGGACGGTGTTGCGGTTTGGCTTGCCGGCGGCGGCTCGCCGGAGGTGGATGCGGCGAGGCGGGCTCGGACTTGGCGGCAGGGAGGAGGAATCAGAGGAAGACACCGTTGGTTGGGGACTTGGTGCGGGGCAGGAATACGGGAGGAAGACTTATGCGTGTGATGCCGATCGAAGGGACACCGAGTGGTGTGGCAGTTTTGTAGAAACGATTATGGTTGCCATATACATATTTCGATTAAGTATTCCGCCTTTTCATCACCTAATAAGTGAGGCAGAGGCTCCATCATCGGCAACGTCGTCGTTTTTGCCTTCTTATTGCCAGCTTATGAGATCTCGCCTGACCACTTGGCAAGTTTTGATTACGTGTATGTTTCCGTTTTCGCCGGTGTGGTTTCAGTTTCGTTTCATGCCCGTCTCATCTCTGCATGTCTCCAATATATACATGAGTTCAAGTTCAACCACGGAATTTGGAGCTGTCAATTATATATTTCAGCTTCTCACCCGGTTGACAGGGGTTCGATCCGCCAACGGTGCTTTTTTGCATCCTTTTTAATTTTTGTTGCACTTAATCAACGAAATGCAGGCAACTAGCAGAGCTACAGACGGAACAGTAAGCCAAACCGGGAGGAAGGTTCGAACAGTTCAAAGTTTTATTTGGATCAGAATACTAGTATGAATTAGGTAGGAAAAAATGTTGTTGTTCACTCCTGCAGAAATTAAACATGCAAAACAGGTGGAGTTCTCTTCTCAAACATGAAAACCAACCACATTGGTACGTGATATCTCTCGGTCGACGATATGGCATCAATTGCCGGGATCTAGGACCTTGAACTGAACATACGATGGAACTCTCCCCGTGATGTACCTACTCGCAACCTCCACGGCTCGACGGGCTCCTGCCAGGATTGTCTTTCTCGCTGACGAGAATTGGCTAATCCTTGTTGAGGTGGGGCATTTGCTAGTGGTGCCCAAACTCCCATCATAGTTATAGATCGGGTCCAAAGTCAGGCGCTCGAGTGAAGGCACGTTCTCGAGGATGAAGGTCGTGAGCTTGACCAGGCTCTTGGATGCACAGAATCCCGCGATGTCCACCTGCCGGAGGCGGTCATGTTGGTGCTCCAACTTCCGCCTCAAATACTTGTCGTTGTCATCTACTGCATCGAGATCAAGCTTAAGGGCACCATACTCTATCTGCATATACATAGATATGTATGATCAACATTCATCATTATTGTCATTGTTCTGATAAAAAAGTTTATCATAGTAACCTGTAGGTAGCTCCAAGAGATGTTACAGTGACTTACACGTAGGATGAAGGAATCCAAGACAGGAGAAGCATCAAGAAAATAAACAAAAGAGAAGACATCATAGCTTGTGCAAAAGGCTGGCAATGCTGGTCGTCGGAGTCCGATGTCCAACCTCCTGAGGTGGAGGAACTTGGAAGGCATGATTGAAATGTTGACATTCTAAGGAACGACAAATAAAAAGGTTAGTCATGTGTTTCATTCAACATGAAGGGTGTTGCATACATATCACTCTTCACACTAGTAGAAAACAGGGCTTTGGTCACAGGGTAATATTCACATTAGTCCTGGTCTCGGTTTGTGCGGCTAAGGCATTAGTCCCGGTTCACCTGAGCCCTTTAGTCCCGGTTTGAGACACGAACCGGGACTAAAGGGTGCGATGCCCAGTAGTACCGGTTCGTGGCACCAACCGGGACTAAAGGACCTTTAGTCCCGGTTCGAGCCACCAACCGGTACTAATGGGGTTTAAGGCATTAGTACCGGTTCATGGCACGAACCGGTACTAAAGGTCCCATTTTCAAACTCTACCCCCCCTGGACCGCCTTTTCAGTTTTGTAAAAAGCAAAAGAAAATGATAAAAACTTCAAAAATTAAAATCCTTCCAGATGTAGTTATGTTACTACATGTACTAGTTAGGAAAATTTAAAAACTTAAATTTGGACATGTTTTTTTGAATTTTGGTCAAATCTGGTCAAACTGTGGTCAAACAATGGTCAAACTAATTATTCAAGAAATATTAGTGTTACTAAATAATTATTTCAGTTTTTTTGAATTTTCGTCAAATCTGGTCAAACTGTGGTCAAACTACTTATTCAAGAAATATTAGTGTTACTAAATAATTATTTCAGTTTTTTTGAATTTTGGTCAAATCTGGTCAAACTGTGGTCAAACTATGGTCAAACTACTTATTCAAGAAATATTAGTGTTACTAAATAATTATTGTTTTTTAAAATAATAGTTTCAAACTCAAACAGTGAAATGTGTGACTTCATGCTCAAGCTAAATTCCTGAGGTTAATAGGATTGACATCTTACTATTGTGAGGAAAACAACAAGTGCAGACTTGGAAACGAGGGAGAATAGAACCCGGAAGTTAAGCGTGCTCGGGCTGGAGTAGTGAGAGGATGGGTGACCGTCCGAAAAGTTAGATGATTTGGAATGATGAGGGGTGATTAGAGATTAGAGGTTAAAATAATTCAGAAATTTGAAAATAAAAAAAAAATCAAAAAAAAATTTGAAAAAAAAAATCATAAAATTTCCTTTAGTCCCGGTTGGTAACACCAACCGGGAGCACCAACCGGGAGTGTTACCAATCAGGACTAAAGGTGGAGCTCCAGGCTGCGGCCACGTGGACGGCCTTTAGTCCCGGTTCGTGTAAGAACCGGGACTAAAGGGGGAGGCTTTAGTAACGACCCTTTAGTCCCGGTTCCAGAACCGGGACTAAAGGCCCTTATAAACCGGGACAAAATGCCCTTTTTCTACTAGTGTCAGTATTCACTATAAAATTAAATAGCACATCTAACATGACCATTACGGTGTTAAAACACACAAAAATAGCTCAGTAGGAGAGCATAGGGCAAGGCTCTCAACATTTCTTGCATTGGATGGAAGCCAAGCATGAGCGTAAGAGAGAAGAATCCATGAATAATTTACATCCTTAAGCTGAGAAGAATCTTTGACCAAGATTTCTGAAAGGGTCTCAATACCATGATTACGACCACAAAGAAGGAATGGGAGATTTGGAGCATTGATCTCTACCATCTTCAACCTCCCGCAACCTATAATACTGAGGGAACTGAGTTTTTGCATTGTAGAAGGTATTCGCAAGCAAACTATCCCACTACAATGGTAGAGGTCAATATGCTCTAGGGCAACTGATTGCGAGAGCAAGTGCCCTAATCCTTCCTTGGTAGTATGGACAAGAGTCAAATTTAAACTTGTCAATCTTCTCAGGAAGCCAAGTGTCGACATTGGATGAAAATTGCTACGGAAGAGCCGAAGAGATTGGATTGAACTTGCAGCTGCCTCATCCAACAAAACCGAACAAGGGAAACTATAGTTTTCGAGTGACGGGGGTGCAGCCAAGTCAAGTTCTTTAATCCCTGACTTAACTGTGATTTGAAGCCACCTGTCTACGCAGGAGGCCTTGATATTGTTCATGCAAGAGGCGTAGTCAAGTTCAAGTGTCTCCACCTGAACCCCATTGCTGTGATGGTTTTCAAGAATTTGGTCAACTTTGTCCATGAAATATTTTTCTCTTTCCTCAAATTTCATGTCAGACAAGCCAAGTGTATGGCAGTTGAGTATGAGCTTGGAGTAGCATCTCCATGAATGAAGAAATACACGGGACACACAGGCAGCACGAGCAGCGTCTTTCACTAGCAAGAGGGAGTGTATATGGCCTAAAATGTCCTGCGGAACCAAGCGTGATAGGTTTCAACAGTTAGATAGGCAATACAACAGAATCAGAATCGGATTAGTATAGTTTGTTAATAAACTAGTGCATGTAGAATTGTACTTTGTATCAAGACCTGCAACTAATGGATGAAGATAGTGCAACAATACAATGAAAAAATGTACTCTAATGTGGGAACGAGGCTGTGTGTGTAACTTCTGTTGGGAAATTTAATTACCATGCGCAGGAGCACTGATTTATCATGCCAACATAACATACACATGCTGACATGCCTACATGGTTACAGTTTCCCAGGCATTACATTAAGAAATTACTAGCAGACAGCAAGCGGGTGGATCTGCTCGATCCTGTTTATATTGGCTGCCAGGAGCAACATACTCACCTGTGGGAGATCCTCAAAGACAAGGCAATGACTCATATTCTGGGCAACTTGAGAAATATGGCCTCCCGCTGTTGGCAGGTTGCGCCGTTTTCTTGGTTCAGTATCTGCAACAGGGAGGAGCTTGTGAGTATGTCTTGAGAGTTTTGCTGATGCAACTCTAAGATTCCACGAGAGAGAACTGTGAATGAATTCGCTGCTTGAACAAGAAAGATCAAGAAACTTGGTGCGCAAGAACTGAAACAGGCAGGCTATAGCCCGGTCACGAAGGAATCGGCACGGATATCATGAAAATTATCAGTTTAACGGCGTCATGGATCAAAGATGCGTTGGCGAGAGTACTTACTTGCAGGCGGGTGAGCAGGGAGCGTCGAGCGAGCGGCGGCGTCGTGGATCGCCGTGGATCGGGACGGAGAACGACCTGGCGGGTGCTGACGGCCAGAGGAGCCGGACATGGTGAATTGGCGATCTCGCCGTACTTGGGAAGCTGTGTTTTCGCCTGATATAGCGGCGGTTCTATTTGCATTTCTCGTTTCAGCTCCAACACAGATGTGCACACGTGAGTTCAACCTTTTTTTATGCATAACCCTTTTTTCAGATGGGTGTGACCGTGTGAGTTTAACTGTGGAAGCAGTCAAGCAGGAGTTCTCCTGATGAAATACGGTTTTAGAGCAACTTTAACCCATCCTCCAAATTTTAGAGTTGCTCCTCTAAAATATGTCTATTTCCAAATTTGAACGGATTCACAATATTTAGCGGTAAAAAATTTGAGTGGCACGAGCACAAATTTGACGCACACAAACACAAATTTGGTTCAAACAAGTACATAACACATACTTATACGAAGTTGGTGCTGATTCGGAATATTTTATATAGACATTTAAATGAACTTAACTGAAATTTAGACTAAACTTAACCGAAACTTACTACTCTCTATCCGTCTCTTCCTCTAGCCTCTTCCAATCAGCTCTGAGCCCACCGATCATAGTGGCGGGGCGTTGACCGTCGTTGCCGCCATCGCCGTCGGAGTCGATGCAGAGATGGATGACCTCCGCCGCCCCAGCCGTGTACTGCTCGTACAACTGGCGCTCCATGTGGACTTGCTCCGGGTAGCGGCAGCAGCGGAGCTCCGCCATGCCCTCGTCAGCTTGCTCTGTCGCGATGCGCTCTCGGGCCTCCTTGTCTTCCCTCCTCTCCCGTGTGAAGACCACCCACGGGTCCATGGGCTCCAACCGCAGTACGCAGTAGCCCCCCTCCCCCCCACCCGAAGGAAAGCTGCGGCGGATGGTGGCGCCGTGCAGGTGGACCGACATGATGTCGTACTCATGCGCCGCCTGCTCGGCTGAATGGAATGATCTGATCCATATTTTCTTGTTGGTGTGTCGATCGGTTATCTCAGCCACCCACGTTCCCCAATTCCGCTACCGCACGCCCATTACTGTCTCGGTGGCAGGGGCGGGAGGTCAGGGAAGAAGGGTTGGCGCCACGGGAGGAAGAAGAGCCGATGTGGACACGGGCTCGGGGCCGCTCGTGGCGGCGCGGATCCGCGTTGCGGATAGGCGGCGGGAAGCGGCAATGGTGGGATCCAGCCATTATCGGCAGCGAACCGGCACCTTAGTGGGTGTGTGTGAGGTGGGGACTCACCAGCGTAGATTGGGCATTGGGGATTTGGCAAAGGAGAGGCGAAGAGAAGTTGGTTTTTACTACGTGTCTGTGAGGTCGATTAAATATAGGGATCACGCGCCACTCGTAGTATTTTTTTTACTCCTCTAAGTGTGAGGATCGGATTGGAGGCAGTGGAAATATAAAGGATGGATGTTTGACCCATGCAGGTAATTACAAATAAAAAAACCGCGTTGAATACTTATGAACCAGAGGCCAGATGTGGTTACAAGCGGTTGCATTTATTTTTTGAACCGCCTTTGAAACATAATAACGCATGTGAGTCATTACATGTGGTTTCATTTATTAGGGCACAACCATTTTCGCTTCTAATGCCTTTTTATGTACTATAGTGTACTCACATGTGTTCATCTGGATGTTTATATGCACTGGGTAAGCATTGTAAAACATAGGTAGTCTTCTAACAATAATGTCATTAAAACCAAACCCTCATTAGGGGCAAGATGTCCTTCACCCGGCAACGGCGTTCAATTCTTTTTACATTCAATCATAGCAATTTTAGTAGTAATAATCGTATTGTGCACTCCAGAGAGGAAATGTTGTCCAAAGCTAATATTATCATATTCCTATAAAAGAAATACTATGATTATACATTATGATGGTACACACTAAAAATAGATGAGTTATCTCTACTACTTACGAAATGTAAGGTTCCAATTTCACTCTTTAATTGGTCCAACCTCACTTTTTTTTTCTCTTCCATCTTTGGTTTTTCTTCCACCGATTTTTCCTAAAATTGACTCAACTCTCCCACGTCTTATTAACTTACCAAAATAAAATAATATTTCTTTGGTAATCCATTAAGTTCTTACCAAACAAGTGAATGACAATAAGATGGTAGGTAATCATGGTGATTATGCACAAAAACTTGCTAAATAAGTTCTTAACAGTAAGATGATAGGTAAATTATTGTGATTTATTTATTTATCTCTACTACTTAAAAAGAACATAAGGTTCCCATTCACCTTTCTTCCCACCACCCCTTCGTCCCATGTATATGATAATCAAGCACCTTGATTTACTTACCTTCTAAACCAATTCCACTTTAATTTACTGACCAAACTTATAATCAAAATATAAGGTAATTCATGGTCAGAATTTGATGAACATTTATTTACACAATCACATTATTATTGACAGGTAAATCACAAGCTAACGTGCTAGAATATTTATATCCTGTTGCAACGCACGGGCATTGTTCTAGTACTACTTAAAAAGAACATAAGTTTCCATTTCACTCGTTCTCCTACGTCCAACCGCTCTATATATGCGCCCTTCCACCTTCATTTTTCTTTTCCCCTTCCATCTTTTGTTTTTCTTCCACCGTTTTTCCCTAAAATCGACTCAAATGTCCCATGTCTTGTTAACTTACCAAAATAAAATAATAATTCTTTGGTAAGCCATTAAGTTCTTAACCAAACAAGTGATTAACAACAAGATGGCAGGTAAATCATGGTGATGACGCGCAAAAACTTGCTAAATAAATCCTTAACAATAATATGACAGGTAAATCATGGTGATTACGTGAAAAAACTTGCTAAGATTTTAGCGCACCAACATAATAATAAACGTGCAGTCACGGGCTAATATACTATAATGTTTATCCACCCGTTACAACGCATGGACAATTATCTACTTTATTAAAAGAAACATGATATATTGACGGATTTCTCTTAATATAGAGAATGATAAACAACGCCAGCAGTGATCTACCATTTGTTGTCAGTACAAAAGGGCTCAACAACCGACTGTATTTCATAGCTGTATCTAAGTATTGTTTCATAGTAGTGCATCTTGATGAAAATGGGTTTGCGTCGAAATAAATGTTTCAAAGGCAATGCTACCAATGGTTTGATCTTTCGCGGAAAAAAGAATAGTATGATATGAATATTAAGATCCATACAAGTAAAAAAAAGATAGTTGTGAAGACCCTAATGTATGGTAATAAAAAAATTGTAGGTGAACGAAAAGTTGTAGTCAGTCATCTATAGAAGAGTTTCGAACGATGTGAAATGTTTTTTTCTCTATTTACTATTTGAAGCCTCACAAAATTGCACATTAATGAAGTAAAAATACAATCAGTTTACTTCCATCACGGGTCATCGACTTGCATATAAGATCCAGGTTATGCTCCACTTTGGTTGGAGGCTATTCAGAAGCTGGTTAAGTTAGCTTGTGGGGGGAAGCCTCGTTGTATTTCAGTTAGGTTTTTTTAGGGATTCTTTTTTGGTTAGTTATGTTATATTTTCTTTCTACAAGAAGGGTATGCAATAGGTGGAAATATAGATGAACCATGTCTCACTGGCACACATCTTCTATCTAAAAGGTTCCCCTTGGTTCCAAAATATAATGCATTGTTTCATTGTCCATATTCATACATTGACCAATAATTAGTTCAATAGTATTTATTTGAAATTACAGGAAATAGGCATCATTAGATTCATCTTCAAAAACACTTTCATATAATTATGATATGTAACCATTGTCTAAATATTGTATGAGGGATTTACGGTCAAAAGTCAATTACAAGTAGTCAAATTACGCCTTGTAATTTTGAATGGGGAAAGTAGTAAAGAACTAAAGATATTGTAGCGCAATAACAAAACTTGATGGTCTACGGATTCGAAATTTAAATTCCCGATCTCGCCCGTTCGAAAAAGTATGACCGAAAAAAATCATCAATTGGTATTGGATACCAATCCTTTTGTTGTTGAATTCCTTGTAAAACACATTTACAAGAATGGGTAATCAGAATATCACACATGCATGCAGATTTCATTAGCAAACACAAATTTGCCAAACAAAAATAGCAGGCATGAAACGTGATTTGATGATTTTTCCTAAAAAAATCTAGTAATGCATGCGTAATTTTGGAAATATAGTATAACTAATTCAGTGTAAAATTTTGTTAAAGCTTTTACTTTTCTCTTAAGAATCTAAGTTATGCACACCATATGATGTTTTCCTGCTTTATAATATTTTCCATGGCATGTTCAGTTTTTTTTCAAATCAAGAAAGAATTCCCACCATGGTTCATTCATCTCCCCCACCACTCTCCTCCCCTTTATGATGGCAATTAGTTCAAAGCTTTACTTGGTAACCAATACTATGAATGAACATTGCATGTTCCATCCTTGCTATATATGGAGGCATGTATCATGGCATCGACTACACATCTCCAGGACCTCAAATTCAACATTTGGGGGCACTCTTCCGGCGATGCACCTACATGCAGCTTCCACGGCTCTACGAGCTCCTGGGAGATACGTCGTGCACATTGGCGAGCATTGGCCAATCTTTCTTGAGGACGACCATCTGCTAGTGGTACCCGAAGTCCTGTCGTAGCGGTAGGTTGTGTCCAACGTCAGGCGCTCGAGCGAGGGAGCACTCTCAAGGATGTAGATTAGGAGTTGGACCAGGCTCTTGGATGGACAGAACCCCGTGATTGTCACCTGCCTGAGGCAGTTATGTCGGCCCTCTAGCCTCTGCCTCAGATACTCATGGTCGTCTCCAAAACCGAAGTCGGATCTAAGGGCACCCTGCTCTACCTGCATATACATTACACATGTAGAATCAACATTAATGTTGTTGTTCCGATAAACAAGTTTAACATAGTAATTGGCACATATAGCTCTAGGAGACGTGGATAGTGACTTACGCGCAGGATGAAGGAATCCAAGGTAGGAGAAGCATCAAGAAATGAAACCAAAGAGAAGACATCATAGCTCTTGGGGAAGTCCGTTATATTTCTAAAAGGTGGGAAGGCCATTGTTGGTCCGAGGAGTTCAATATCCAAGTGCTTGAGGCAGGGGAGCTTGGAGGCCAGGGTTGGAACTTTGGCATTCTAAGGAATGATAAATCCAAGGATTAATCATATGTTTCTTCCAACATAGAGGTGTGGCATGCATATCTCTATCCATTATATACTTAAACAGTCCATCTATGATCTTTAAGGTGTTAAAATCAACAAATACCTCAGTGCGAGAGCGCAGGGTAAGGCTCTCGACAGTTCCTAGGACGGATGGTAGCTTGGCGCGAGCATCAGAGAGAAGAATGCATGACAAATTTACATTCTTAAGCTGAAAAGAATTTCTAATGGAGATTTCTATCAGGGTCCCAACACAATAAAAGGAGCAGAGATTTGGAGCATCGATCTCTACCATCTTCAAACTCTTGCATTCTGTAATACTAAGGAAATTGAGTTGTTGCATTGTACAAGGTATTTGCAGGCAAGTTATCCCACTACAAAAGAAGAGGACCAGCTGCTCAAGGGAAGAAGATTTTGAGAGCAATATGCCTAATCCTTCCTCGGTAATGTCCACAAGAGTCAGCTGTAAACATTTCAATCTTCTCAAGAGGCCAAGTGTGGGCGTGGGATGAAAAGAGCAACCCCAAAGGCCAAGAGATTGAATCGAACTTGCAGCTGCGTCGTCAGACAAAACGGAACAAGGGAAGTTGTACTTTTCCTTCATAAGTAAAGGCATTGCCAAGTAAAGTTCTTCGATCCCAGCCTTAACGGTGACTTGGAGCCACCCATCGAGGCATGCGGCTTTGATATTGTTGCAAGGGGCAAGATGAAGTTTAAGTGTCTTCACCTTCACCCCATTGCCATAATGGTTTCTAAGAATTCTGTCAACCTTGTCAATGATGTAGGTCTCTCTTTCCTCAAACTTCTTGTGAGTCAACCCAAGCGTTTCGCAGTTGAGTGTGAGGTTGGAATAGCATCTCCAGGAATGTAGAAGCCCACGAGACGCGCAGGCAGCACGCGCGGCTTCTTGCACCGGCAAGAGGGAATGTATACGGTGTACGATGTCCTGCAGAACCAGGTTTGACAAGTTTCAACAGTTAGATTGTAGCTAGTAGTTGGCTGATTAGCCAGCAACGGATGAAGACAGTGTATAAACAGAGACAAGTATATGCAAGTGTTTTTTGGCGAATTTACAGTGCGCGTGATACATGAAGCACTTAATTTCTTATGGAAATATAGCGGTTTGAGCAGTTTGTCACTGGATGGCATTCATGTACAATTGTTCGGTAAAGTTACAAAACAGCAGGCACTACTTATTTTCTACTCCCTCCGTTTCTAAATATAAGTCTTCGAAAACAAGATTATACCTGTGGGAGTTCCTCGAAAACAAGATTTTGACTCATATTTCGGCGAGCGCCTCGGGAAATATGGCCGGTTGCACCGCGTCTGCCTCAGCCGGGGGATGAAGCCTCTGGTCGGTCCACTATCTCCAATAATGCAGCGGATATAAGGTAAGTATTGTCCCACCTTAGCTGATGCAACTGTGAGATTCTGCGAAAGGGGGCCGTGAATTCTGAATAACCAGAAGGATTTTCTCCTAGAACACGAGAACCGTGACGTCTTGGGATATACATACATGATGCTGCGGCAGGAGTAGGGGTCGCCGTGCGTGGACGGCCACCAAGAGGGCGTCGGTTGGAGGCGCCGGCGAGGGGACATCCGGATTGCCGTCGCCTGAGAAAGCACTTTGAAGGTTTCGGCCGTGCCTATATTTTCGCCGGAAACAGCGGCCTTCGTTTCCCGTTTTAGCTAGCCCCATTCTGGCTCACATCCAGGAATCCCTGTTTATCACGTTTTCAATGAAGTCATTGTAGTATAGTGGTAAGTATTCCCGCCTGTCACGGGGGTGACCCGGGTTCGATCCCCGGCAACGGCGCTTACCTTTTTTTTCCTACGTTTTGACTTCAATTTTTTTTCTCTGTATAAAATTCTGCTGTGTCTATACTCTATACTCCGTCATCAAGACCTCGAGCGGTCGAGCCGGAGTTCTACAAAGATGGCCGCTAGAAAGAAACTCTCTGTCAGAGATGGGATGATGAATCAGAGGTGGATGATAGAATCAATACCGAGGCACAGTTTGGCTCTTTCATCAGGATTAGGGAGCTCGTTCTTGCCACTCACCTGGTCGATGTATCTGACAAAAGAATTCACACATATTCCATCATTTAGGTACTGGCACTTACAATTTGTCAATAGGTCATGGAAATGCAGCCACTTGGCACAAGAATTTTGTTCACACTCATGTTCCCTGTATAACCATCATGCTATTCAGTTACGACATGTATCATTTGTGCTTTCTGTAACTGAATTCATGTTCCGGAACCTAGATGCTCTGAATCTTTGTGATTTCGTGCTGTAATCAAATCCATGTTCCAATGCTTACAACTGTTCAGTATATTACCATTTTTTTTCAAGAATTTCAATATATTACCATGGTAATGCAAAATCTTTGCACACTCGCATATGACTGGTTACTACTGTAGGACTTAATTATTTCATGTGTCCTCGAGTTGATCCAACTTGTCTTTTCAAACTGTTGACACAAGGAATCAGGGAAGAGTGAACAGCTAACGTAGCAATCCACATGGAATAGAAGATAAATCATACTCCTATAGCAATTAGTTTCAGAATTTTATGGTACACGTCAATACCAGCTTGATTTTGTGGTCACACGCACAGAAGTCTCAAGGTTTCAAAAGGTAAACTATATCAGCATGCTGAAATTGTATGACAAGTTATCACTGAATATTTCTCTCTCAGGAAAGAATTGAATCACAGTAACAAATGATCTCCTAGTTAAAAATTTGCACCACCTTTTAGAATTTTGATCACTTCACACCACATTATAAATTCACCATGTTTCATTTTAAGATCTCTGCTTTCCCATTACATCCTGCTCGTATGCACCTCCAGTCCGAATTGAAAGGTCGGAAAGATGCGGTGATAAATGCTCCCTGCCAGCCCTAAGCTAATGTAGTGTGAACTGTGAAGTGGTCTAATTTCTCAAAAAAGGTTGCAAACTGTCAACTTGTGACAAATAGGTGGTCTACGACTCTTTTTTTTTTCATTTAGCTTTACAGATTTCATATAAAACATAGCCCGGAAGTCCAGAACCGCTAAATAGCAGTTACAAAGTATAAAATCAATTTGCATATTAAGAACTGGAAGATTACATTGCACAACTGTGAAAGCTAGCTAGTAGATAAGTAAAATCTGCAAGTTGCTATGTAGACAACAAAGATTCAAAGCAACAATGGCAAAACACAATAGGGTCAGGGTGCATGAATCATAATGGTTAGTGGTGAACTTGAATAGTACTTCATATTACAGGGACCCTGGGGGGGGCATAGACGAAAGGAGCAAACTCATTGGAAGAGGAGTGGGATTACCTCGACGTTGAACACCCCCCCCCCAGGCGATCTAAGATTTCTGACGCCGCAACCCATGTCCCCGCCGTAGTCGGAGCACCGCTCGGCAAAGCCTGGGTGGCGGATGATGGCGAGGGGAGGGAGGCTTCCTCTGTCGTGGTTCTAGGGCACGGGATGATGACGGAGGCGGGGCCTTCCTCTGTCGTGGTTCTGGGGCATGACCGCGGTGGATCTCCACGCGGGTGTCCCAGTCTGGCATGTATGAGGCCAGCGTAGGCCACGCAGCGATGTGGCTTCTTCTGCGGTCGACGTCTCACACCGACGGTGTGGTGGTTCCAGCCGTGTGCGGCTGTTTACCGGTGGCGGGGAAGTACCCTTGGGGTGTGGCGGAACACAGTGGAGATGGATCCGGTGGTCATGTTGGATGTGAGTATGCCAGCGAAAACTTAATTCGGCCTCAGTCGGAACCATAGACGGCGTGCTACCTCTTGAGCATGCGTTGGTTTTCCCTTGAAGAGGAAAGGGTGATGCAGCAAAGTAGCGTAAGCATTTCCCTCAGTTTTTGAGAACCAAGGTATCAATCCAGTAGGAGACTACACGCAAATCGCCTAGTACCTGCACAAACAATCAAGAACCTTGCAACCAATGCGATAAAGGGGTTGTCAATCCCTTCACGACCACTTGCAAAAGTGAGATCTGATAAAGATAATAAGATAAATATTTTTGGTATTTTTGGTGTATAGATTGGAAAGTAAAGATTGCAAAATAAACGGCGACAGAAATTGGCAAGTTGACGGGAAACTAATATGATGTAAAATAGACCCGGGGGCCATAGGTTTCACTAGAGGCTTCTCTCAAGATAGCATATATTACGGTAGGTGAACAAATTACTGTCGAGCAATTGATAGAAAAGCGCATAGTTATGAGAATATCTAGGCATGATCATGAACATAGGCATCACGTCCGTGTCAAGTAGACCGAAATGATTCTGCATCTACTACTATTACTCCACACATCGACCGCTATCCAGCATGCATCTAGAGTATTAAGTTCATAAGAACAGACTAACGCATTAGACAAGATGACATGATGTAGAGGGATAAACTCAAGCAATATGATATAAACCCCATCTTTTTATCATCGATGGCAACAATACAATACGTGTCAGTTCCCTTTCTGTCACTGGGATCGAGCACCGCAAGATTGAACCCAAAGCTAAGCACTTCTCCCATTGTAAGAAAGATCAATGTAGTAGGCCAAACTAAACCGATAATTCGAAGAGACTTGCAAAGATATCAAATCATGCATATAAGAATTCAGAGAAGAATCAAATATTGTTCATAGATAATCTTGATCATAAACCCACAATTCATCGGATCTCAATAAACACACCGCAAAAAGAATTACATCGAATAGATCTCCAAGAGAATCGAGAAGAAATTTGTATTAAGATCCAAAGAGAGAGAAGAAGCCATATAGCTAATAACTATGGACCCGAAGGTCTGTGGTAAACTACTCACACATCATCGGAGAGGCTATGGTGTTGATGTAGAAGCCCTCCGTGATCGATTCCCCCTCCGGCGGAGCACCAGAAAAGGCCCCAAGATGGGATCTCACGGGTACAGAAGGTTACGGCAGTGGAAAAAGTGTTTCGTGGCTCCCCTAGATGTTTTCAGGGTATAAGAGTATATATAGGCGAAAGAAGTAGGTCGGTGGAGCTGCGAGGGGCCCACGAGGGTGGGGCGCGCCTACCCCCCCCGGGCACGCCCTCTTGCCTCGTGGCTTCCTTGGTGCTTCCCTGACTTCCACTCCAAGTCTCCTGGGTTGCATTTGTTCCAAGAAAGATCCTCGTGAAGGTTTCGTTCCGTTTGGATTCCGTTTGATATTCCTTTTCTGCGAAACTCTGAAATTGGCAAAAAACAGCAATTTGCACTGGGCCTTCGGTTAATAGGTTAGTCCCAAAAATAATATAAAAGAGTATATTAAAGCTCATTAAACATCCGAAACAGATAATATAATAGCATGGAACAACAAAAAATTATAGATACGGTGGAGACGTATCAAGCATCCCCAAGCTTAATTCCTGATCGTCCTCAAGTAGGTAAATGATAAAAACAGAATTTTTGATGTGGAATGCTACCTAGCATAATTTTCAATGTAATTTTCTTTATTGTGGCATGAATGTTCAGATCCGAAAGATTCAAGAAAAAAGTTTAATATTGACATAAAAATAATAATACTTCAAGCATACTAACTAAGCAATTATGTCTTCTCAAAATAACATGGCCAGAGAAAGCTCATCCCTACAAAATCATATAGTGAATCCATGTTTCATTTTCGTCACACAAAATGCTCTCATCATGCACAACCCTGATGACAAGCCAAGCAATTGTTTCATACTATAGTATTCTCAAACTTTTTCAACTTTCACGCAATACATGAGCGTGAGCCATGGACATAGCACTATGGGTGGAATAGAATATGATGATGGGGGTTGTGTGGAGAAGACAAAAAAAGGAGAAAGTCTCACATCGACGTGGCTAATCAACGGGCTAGGGAGATGCCCATCAATTGATGTCAATGCGAGGAGTAGGGATTGCCATGCAACGGATGCACTAGAGCTATAAATGTATGAAAGCCCAACAAAAGAAACTAAGTGGGTGTGCATCCAACTTGCTTGCTCACAAAGACCTAGGGCATTTGAGGAAGCCCATTGTTGGAATATACAAGCCAAGTTCTATAATGAAAAATTCCCACTAGTATATGAAAGCGACAAAATAAGACTCTCTATCATGAAGATCATGGTGCTACTTTGAAGCACAAGTGCGGAAAAAAAGGATAGTAACATTGTCCCTTCTCCTTTTTTTGGGGCCTTCCATTTTTTTGGCCTTTATCTCTTTTTTTCTTTTTTTTGGGAAATGCTCTAATAATGATGATCATCACACTTCTATTTATTTACAACTCAATGATTACAACTCGATACTATAACACAATATGACTCTATATGAGTGCCTCCGGCGGTGTATCGGGATGGGCAATGAATCAAGAGTGACATGTATGAAAAATTATGCATGGTGGCCTTGCCACAAATATGGTGTCAACTACATGATCATGCAAGGAAATATGACAATGATGAAGCGTGTCATAATAAACGGAACGGTGGAAAGTTGCATGGCAATATATCTCGGAATGGCTATGGAAATGCCATAATAGGTAGGTATGGTGGCTGTTTTGAGGAAGATATCAGGAGGTTTATGTGTGATAGAGCGTATCATATCACGGGGTTTGGATGTACTGGCGAAGTTTGCACCAACTCTTAAGGTGAGAAAGGGCAATGCACGGTACCGAAGAGGCTAGCAATGATGGAAAGATGAGAGTGCGTATAATCCATGGACTCAACATTAGTCATAAAGAACTCACATACTTATTGCAAAAATCTACAAGTCATCAAAAACCAAGCACTACGTGCATGCTCCTAGGGGGGATAGATTGGAAGGAAAAGACCATCGCTCGTCCCCGACCGCCACTCATAAGGAGGACAATCAAAGAAACACCTCATGCTTCAAATTTGTCACACAACATTTACCATACGTGCATGCTACGGGACTTGCAAACTTCAACACAAGTATTTCTCAAATTCACAATTACTCAACTAGCACGGCTCTAATATTACCATCTTCATATCTCAAAACAATCATCAAGTATCAAACTTCTCATAGTATTCAATGCACTCTATATGAAAGTTTTTATTATACCCATCCTGGATGCCTATCATATTAGGACTAATTTTATAGCCAAGGCAAATTACCATGCTGTTCTAAAAGACTCTTAAAATAATATAAGTGAAGCATGAGAGATCAATAATTTATATAAAATAAAATCACCACCGTGCTGTAAAAGATATAAGTGAAGCACTAGAGCAAAATTATCTAGCTCAAAAGATATAAGTGAAGCACATAGAGTATTCTAGTAAATTCCGATTCATGTGTGTCTCTCCAAAAGGTGTGTACAGCAAGGATGATTGTGGTAAACTAAAAAGCAAAGACTCAAATCATACAAGACGCTCTAAGCAAAACACATATCATGTGGTGAATAAAAATATAGCTTCAAGTAAAGTTACCGATAGACGAAGACGAAAGAGGGGATGCCTTCCGGGGCATCCCCAAGCTTAGGCTTTTGTTTGTCCTTAAATTTTACCTTGGGGTGCCTTGGGCATCCCCAAGCTTAGGCTCTTGCCACTCCTTATTCCAAAATCCATCAAATCTTTACCCAAAACTTGAAAACTTCACAACACAAAACTCAACAGAAAATCTCATGAGCTCCGTTAGTATAAGAAAACAAATCACCACTTTAAGGTACTGTAATGAACTCATTATTTATTTATATTGGTGTTAAACCTACTTTATTCCAACTTCTCTATGGTTCATACCCCCCGATACTAGCCATAGATTCATCAAAATAAGAAAACAACACACGAAAAACAGAATCTGTCAAAAACAGAACAGTCTGTAGTAATTTGTATCAAACGCATACTTCTGTAGCTCCAAAAATTCTGCAAAAATAGCAAGACCTAGATAATTTGTTTATTGATCTACTGAAATTGGAATCAGTATTTTATCACTTTCTGGTGATTTTTAACAATTGTTTTCGTGAGCAGAAAGTTTCTGTTTTTTTCAGCAAGATCAAATAATTATCATCCAAGAAGATCCTATAGGTTTTACTTGGCACAAACACTAATTAAAACATAAAACCACATCTAACCATAGGCTATATGAATTATTTATTACTAAACAGGAACAAAAAGCAAAGAATAAAAATAAAATTGGGTTGCCTCCCAACAAGCGCTATCGTTTAATGCCCCTAGCTAGGTATAAAAACAAGAATAGATCTAGGTATTGTCATCTTTGGTATGCAATCCATAAGTGGCTCTCATAATAGATTCATAAGGTAATTTAATTTTCTTCCTAGGAAAGATTTCCATGTCTTTCCTTAATGGAAATTGGAATCTAATATTTCCTTCTTTCATATCAATAATTGCACCAATCGTTGTAAGGAAAGGTTTACCAAGAATAATAGGACATGTAGGATTGCAATCTATATCAAGAACAATAAAATCTACGGGCACATAATTCCTATTTGCAACAATAAGAACATCATTAATTCTTCCCATAGGTTTTTTAATGGTGGAATCCGCAAGGTGCAAATTTAAAGAAAAATCATCAAATTCACGGAAACCTAATACGTCACACAAAGTTTTTGGAATCGTGGAAACACTAGCACCAAAATCACATAAAGCATAGCATTCATGATCTTTAATCTTAATTTTAATAGTATGTTCCCACTCATCATAAAGTTTTCTATGGATAGAAACTTCTAATTCAAGCTTTTCTTCATAAGATTGCATTAAAGCATCAACGATATGTTTAGTGAAAGCTTTATTTTGACTATAAGCATGAGGAGAATTTAACACGGATTGCAACAAGGAAATACAATCTATCAAAGAATAATTATCATAATTAAATTCCTTGAAATCCAAAATAGTGGGTTCATTGCTATGTAAAGTTTTGACCTCTTCAATCCCACTTTTATTAATTTTTGCATCAAGATCTAAAAACTCCGAATCATTGGGACGCCTTTTAACTAAAGTTGACTCATCTCCAGTCCCATCTTTATCAAGATTCATATTGGAAAACAAAGATTTAATAGGAGACACATCAATCACTTTTAGGTCTTCATCATTATTACCCTCTAGCCCTTCCGGTTTGGCAGCCATCTTATTAACTAAGGTGGCTTGCTTATACGAAATTTGACCTACTAAATTTTCAAGATGAGCAAACTGAGATTTCAAACTGTAAAATTCCTTAGACATATTGCTACCTCTTGAGCACTGCGTTGGTTTTTCCTTGAAGAGGAAAGGGTGATGCAGTAAAGTAGCGTAAGTATTTCTCTCAGTTTTTGAGAACCAAGGTATCAATCCAGTAGGAGGCCACGCACGAGTCCCTCGCACCTACACAAACAAATAAATCCTCGCAACCAACGCACTAAGGGGTTGTCAATCCCTTCGCGGTCACTTACGAGAGTGAGATCTGATAAATATGATAAGATAATATTTTTGGTATTTTTATGATAAAGATGCAAAGTAAAGAAAGCAAAATAAAAATGGCGTCAGAAATAGCTTGTTGTTGGGAGATTAAATATGATGGAAAATAGACCCCGGGGCCATAGGTTTCACTAGTGGCTTCTCTCGAGAGCATAAGTATTACGGTGGGTAAACAAATTACTGTTGAGCAATTGACAGAATTGAGCATAGTTATGAGAATATCTAGGTATGATCATGTATATAGGCATCACGTCCGCGACAAGTAGACCGACTCCTGCCTGCATCTACTACTATTACTCCACACATCGACCGCTATCCAGCATGTATCTAGAGTATTAAGTTCAAAAGAACAGAGTAACGCTTTAAGTAAAATGACATGATGTAGAGGAATAAATTCATGCAATATGATATAAACCCCATCTTGTTATCCTCGATGGCAACAATACAATACGTGCCTTGCTGCCCCTACTGTCACTGGGAAAGGACACCGCAAGATTGAACCCAAAGCTAAGCACTTCTCCCATTGCAAGAAAGATCAATCTAGTAGGCCAAACCAAACTGATAATTCGAAGAGACTTGCAAAGATAACCAATCATACATAAAAGAATTCAGAGAAGATTCAAATATTATTCATAGATAAACTTGATCATAAACCCACAATTCATCGGTCTCAACAAACACACCGCAAAAGAAGATTACATCGAATAAATCTCCACAAGAGAGGGGGAGAACATTGTATTGAGATCCAAAAAGAGAGAAGAAACAATCTAGCTAATAACTATGGACCCGAAGGTCTGAGGTAAACTACCAACACATCATCGGAGAGGCTATGGTGTTGATGTAGAAGCCCTCCGTGATCGATGCCCCCTCCGTCGGAGCTCCGGAAAAGGCCCCAAGATGGGATCTCACGGGTACAGAACGTTGCGGCGGTGGAATTAGGTTTTTGGCTCCGTATCTGGTAGTTTGGGGGTATGTAGGTATATATAGGAGGAAGAAGTACGTCAGTGGAGCAACGTAGGCCCCACGAGGGTGGAGGGCGCGCCCAGGGGGTAGGCGCGCCCCAATACCTCGTGCCTTCCTGGTTGATTTCTTGACATAGGGTCCAAGTCCTCTGGATCACGTTCGTTCCAAAAATCACGTTCCCGAAGGTTTCATTCCGTTTGGACTCCGTTTGATATTCTTTCTCTGCGAAACTCTGAAATAGACAAAAAACAGCAATTCTGGGCTGGGCCTCCGGTTAATAGGTTAGTCCCAAAAATAATATAAAAGTATATAATAAAGCCCAATAATGTCCAAAACAGAATATAATATAGCATGGAACAATAAAAAATTATAGATACGTTGGAGACGTATCACATATCATCAAGCTCTTTGTTCATGTACTCCATAAAACTTTTCTATTCTTTAAGCTCGCTTCTGAAGAAATTATTATGCTCAAATTGTAAAGACATAAAGCTTCTAACGTTGTTTTCAATTTCTTCCAACCTTCTAAGGTGAGGATCAACGCTTTTTGGCAGAGCCATCGAAGCAAACATGCACACTAACACCCAAGAACACAGGAAGCAAGCAAAAAGAAGCGGACGAAAAAGGGCAAATAAAACGGCAAAGGTGAAGTGGGGGAGAGGAAAACGAGAGGCAAATGGCATATAATGTAATGCGAGGGAGAAGAGTTTGTGAAGGGTACTTGGTATGTCTTGACTTGTGCGTAGATCTCCTCGGCAACGGCGCCAGAAATCCTTCTTGCTACCTCTTGAGCATGAGTTGATTTTCCCTTGAAGAGGAAAGGGTGATGCAGCAAAGTAGCGTAAGTATTTCCCTCACTTTTGACAACCAAGGTATCAAACCAGTAGGAGACTACACGCAAATCGCCTAGTACCTGCACAAACAATCAAGAACATTGCAACCAACACGATAAAGGGGTTGTCAATTCCTTCACGTCCACTTGCAAAATTGAGATATGATAAAGATAATAAGATAAATATTTTTGGTATTTTTGGTGTATAGATTGGAAAGTAAAGATTGCAAAATAAATGGTGACAGAAATTGGCAAGTTGACGGGAAACTAATATGATGTAAAATAGACCCGGGGGCCATAGGTCTCACTAGAGCCTTCTCTCAAGATAGCATATATTACGGTGGGTGAACAAATTACTGTCGAGCAATTGATAGAAAAGCGCATAGTTATGAGAATATCTAGGCATGATCATGAATCTAGGCATCACGTTCGTGTCAAGTAGACCGAAACGATTCTGCATCTACTACTATTACTCCACACATCGACCGCTATCCATCATGCATCTAGAGTATTAAGTTCATAAGAACAGAGTAACGCATTAGGCAAGACGACATGATGTAGAGGGATAAACTCAAGCAATATGATATAAAGTACATCTTTTTATCCTCGATGGCAACAATACAATACGTGTTGGTTCCCTTTCTGTCACTGGGATCGAGCACCGCAAGATTGAACCCAAAGCTAAGCACTTCTCCCATTGCAAGAAAGATCAATCTAGTAGGCCAAACTAAACCGATAATTCGAAGAGACTTGCAAAGATATCAAATCATGCATATAAGAATTCAGAGAAGAATCAAATATTGTTCATAGATAATCTTGATCATAAACCCACAATTCATCGGATCTCGATAAACACACCACAAAAAGAATTACATCGAATAGATCTCTAAGAGTATCGAGGAGAACTTTGTATTGAGATCCAAAGAGAGAGAAGAAGCCATCTAGCTAATAACAATGGACCCGAAGGTCTGTGGTAAAACGCACACATCATCGGAGAGGCTATGGTGTTGATGTAGAAGCCCTCCGTGATCGATTCCCCCTCCAACGGAGCGCCGGAAAAGGCCCCAAGATGGGATCTCATGGGTACAGAAGATTGCGGCGGTGGAAAAAGTGTTTCGTGGCTCCCCTGGATGTTTTCAGGGTATAAGAGTATATATAGGCGAAAGAAGTAGGTCAGTGGAGCTGCGAGGGGTCCACCAGGGTGGGGGCGCGCCTACCCCCTGGGCGCGCCTCCTGCCTCGTGGCTTCCTCGTTGCTTCCCTGACTTCCACTCCAAGTCTCCTGGGTTGCGTTTGTTCCAAGAAAGATCCTCGCGAAGGTTTCGTTCCGTTTGGATTCCGTTTGATATTTCTTTTATGCGAAACACTGAAATAGGCAAAAAAACAGCAATTTGCACTGGGCCTTCGGTTAATAGGTTAGTCCCAAAAATAATATAAAAGAGTATATTAAAGCCCATTAAACATTCAAAACAGATAATATAATAGCATGGAACAATAAAAAATTATAGATATGTTAGAGACGTATCAGGGCGGCGCCCCTAGGCGTCGTTACCTCGCTAGAGGTGTTGTGCGGGCAATTCTTGTTCCTTCTGTGCTCTGGGGAAAACTCTAGATTTGGGCTTTCCAGATCAGATGATGGCGATGTTCTTGCGTCATCACCCAACTACTGTAGGAACGCCAAGCAGTGGAGGGTGTAAAAAACCTAGCAGTGGCGGGCAAGGCTCGCAAGGGCGCTCGCCATTGACCTCCCGCCACTGTTAAAGTGGCATCAGTGGCAGGCATGCACCCGCTAGTAAGTGCCTCTGCAGTGGCGGGCAACACACATGTGCCCGTCACTAGTGATAGTTGTGGCAGTGGCGGGCAGATTGAAGCGCCCGCCACTGAAAGCTTAGGCATGAAAATTAAAACTTTTGCAGCCACGACAACATTTCTGCTGCCATGGCTGTGTTTTGCATAAAACCAATCTAAGAATTTCAATACACTGCGACCTTGGAGATTAGAAGCAAATAGAGCACATATGTAAGCTTCGGCATGCAAGTTCACTAGGTAATTAGTACTCTTCTAACAACTACTAACACTTAAAATTTGTTCCAATTGATAAACCAACATTAAAGTATCACAGGTATCTTAAGTAACTAACTAAGTATTCATCAGATTGAAGATATTTGACTTGGACCTTATTTCTAAATAAGGTATACAACAACCACCATTTGAAAGTTTTTATCATTGTTGTTGTTGTTTAACGTGATGACCACAGTTGTGTCAACCCTTAGTCGTCTCTTTTCCTTTAGGAATTGCCGACAGCTGACCTCATAGAACGATATGCGGCCATCTGTGTCAAACCCTTAGTCGTCTCTTTTCCATGTCAGCATGGCGCAAGTGTTGGAATTCGACATGATCCTCTTCTACATCGGGGTCGTCACAGCAGTGCAACCACTGTTTCAGCCTCCAAACCAGCCTAGTCAACTCACGAACCACCATGGGACCAAGACAAAAGAAATGGGAGAGGTTGCAGTTTGTACTGATGCAAAGGCCGTGACTGGAGGACCAGGGTCAGACACGACCACGCTTGACTAGGGCGCCGGTGAGCTGGCGACCAGGGAGTTGTTCTGAGGGCGACGAATAGGGGTAACCAATCGTGTGGTATGATGGCGAACAAGAACTGTTGTTACGTTAATAATAGGAAATGAGTAAATGACTATACTAACCTCAGGAAAACAACGGTGGGAAATTAGTGTACTGCTCCCTCCACTCTATGGCAGTATAAGGTTCTAGAAAACAACTCAACTAATTAGGTTTCAAGCATCATGCTACTACAATATCCGGCACCCTTCCTCCATATCCAATCTCTTGTCCCCTCCTCTACATCATTGCTCTGGTACTGCAGGATAGATGGGAGAGGATCGTCGTCCATCGTTTGGTGCAAAGAATTATCTTTTTATTAGGTTCGACTCTCTTGGTGATTTTCTTTTGACCATGCAGTATTACCTCGAATAAAATTTGCACGGATCCAATCCCATCGAAAGCGCTTGGTACGGTCCTACCAAGGAGCTTGAAAGTGTATGTGTAGAGAAAGTAAAAGAGAGGTCATTGACGACATATCTTGAGAAGAGGGAATAATATGCATCAATGTTTTCATTTTGCACCAAAAGATTGCACACAATTCAAAATTAAGGCAGTTTTGTAATATAAATAAGCAAGCACAAATTTAATTTAAGCTAGTATTCAAACTTTGCAATACACTGCCAAATGTAAAAATCAGAAATTACCTTTTACAAATATACACAAACGATGTTAGTGAAGATAAAGTAAAAGTTGAGCCAAACCAAAACCAAGTAGTGAAATTCATACATCAAGTGTTGTAAGAATTTCCATACATTATTTTGTAGTAAAAGACTGAACAAATTTTATAAAAATTCTTTAATTCAATTTAACCACCTACCCGAAAACTTATTATATATTCTCTGCTAATAATACATAAACCATCATCGTAGATGGCTCAAAAGGCAGTGGAAAATGTTTCCTTTCATCTACAGAGTAGAGTCTTTGGTGGATAACTCATACAACTTCATAAAGATCTAAGGAAAGGCATCACAATTCTGGATGACAAGATAGGGTGGGGGATATGGGATATCTCAGATGAAGGCATAAAATGCGGCTCTGGTTTTGACCGAGTCATCTGTGATACTATTCCAAGAGTACAATTCACGTAACTAAATAATCTTGTTGTTCTGGCTTCCACATCACCTTCACGATGCTCATTTCAAGGATGCATCCACCCAAAACCTGAAACATGAGAAAGAAGGCATCCATTGATTGCTACACATCTATAAACCAACCAAAGATGGTCATGCATAATTTGATAATTGAAAACACCCTTAATCTTCTATATCTAAATAACTAGCCCACTAAAATATTTATGTGAACATGCCCCCATGCCAGATCATCATGTAAACATGCATGCACAAGACCTACCCTCACCATGCAAACATGCATGGGAAAAGGCCCATCACCTCATCAAGATACACATGCATGCAAGAAGACCCACATGGTCATACAAACATGCATGGGAAAAGGCCCACCTCGTCAATAATTAAATACAGTAAATCATATATGTTTTTGGTTTTAGTTCTCATATTATTCAAAATAATCAAATATCATGAAAGTATACTGCAACTGAGTCCAACAGCAACACACGAGGTATCATCTAGTTAAGCCATAATACGTATGCACTCAACAGTCCATCAAGTGTAGCAAGAGCATTAGCATGTTCCTCGACCATCCCCATGGTCACATGCCCGAATCGCTTCGAGATATTGGTCTTCTTCTTACATCTCACCTTAGGATGGGACACCTTAACGTGTTGGCCGAAGAACCGACGCAGCTGAGAGTTATTCACCCTGCGAGGTAGGTTGTTTACGATCACCGTGAAATAAGACTTGTATTGTTGTTGCCGAGGTCTCTCCATGTGAATAGTGCTTTTTGGAGTTGTAGTCGTCTGTTGGTTTTTCCTCTTCCCCCATTTTGAACTCTCACACCTTCCATTGATTTCCTGATCCAGCAAAATCAAATTTATAGCGGAACAGAGGGTTAGTACATTTATCTAACCAATACTATAATGATGCAATACACAGTTCAACCATCGGCTTATCCTATGATATTTGTTAAATTAAAACAAATCAAATAAGGCACTACTAACCGCTACATTGAATGAATAATGCTCATGATGCATGCGTGTTGTCAGTATAAATGTGGTTTTTACAAAGTATAGCGCTGGTCACTGAACTAGCAAAAAAGGGTTTGTCTATTTCCAAGAAAATAACTCTTCCTCACTTCTAAGTTGATGCCAAGGTCTAAGGTTGTTGGTCGAATCACAAATGGAAGAGAAGATTTGATCGCACAACTGTGAAATAACAATACCTAAGTAGAATGTGAAATAGTCATGTTCGGTACGAGATATAACTTTTGTGTAGTTAGGTCTAAATATAATTGCATTTCGCAAAAAAAAGCTCCAAATACAATCGCATATACCTGGTTTGGAGCAACGGCGGGCTGGAGGAAGAGCCACATGCACATATCTTTTTATTAGGTTCTGATGTCTTGGTGAAATTTTTTTGACCGGCAGTATTACCTCGAACAAAATTCGCACGGATCCAATCCCATCAAAAGCACTTGGTACGGTCCTAGCAAGGAGCTTGAGAGTGTTTGTGCAGAGAGAGTGAGAGAGAGGTCATCGACAAAATATCTTGAGAAGAGGGAAGAATATGCATCAATGTTTTCATTTTGTACCAAAAGATTGCACACAATTCAAAATTAAGCCAGTTTTGTAATATAAATAAGCATAAATTTAATTTAAGCTAGTATTCAAACTTTGCAATACACTGCCAAATGTAAAAAATCTGGAATTACCTTTTACAAATACACAAAGGATATTCCTGAACACAAAGTAAAAGTTGAGCCAAACCAAAACCAAGTAGTGGAATTCATCCACCCAGTGTTGTAAGAATTTCCATACATTATTTTGTAGTAAAAGACTGAACAAATTTAAAAAAAATGCTTCAATTCAACCACCTACCCGAAAACTTGTTACATATTCTTCGCTAATCACTTCTCTACTACTATAGTACACAATTTTTTGAATATTTGAATCAACCTTCTTCTGGCCTGTCTTACCCGCAACTTACAGAACAGATTCATCTGTAGCCATCCACTCTATTATATCGAACGGCTCATATCTCTTGGATTCGCCACCCACGTGATCCCGCCAAACCTGAAAAAATGAGTCGCCCTTCTGGAGAACTCCACAACACACAGCCGCCTTCCAGCAAATCGATTGCCGCCACCAACCTCTGTCGGTTCATCTCACGTTGATCTACTAAGCCTCCCCTGATGCTTTTTGTACGCAATTTCTCTAGCCCGTGCGTCACACACCACCACCTCCACCGGTTCATCCCCTCACTCGCCACCCCCAGAACATGCGAATCACCTCCACCTCCAGATTGCAGATACACCCCTATGTCCTTGCAGGCTCTGACTTGGTTTGAAATTCCTGGTGAGTCCAGGCTCACGGAAGCTGAACAAGTTAACTTCCTTCTACGGCCAGCTGACCACAAGTAAGCTAGCCCATCCTTTTAAGTTACTTTGGGAGTTTTGTGACGATTCTTTTCATCAGAATGCTGCGCAAGTGATTCTTCTTGCCAACACTGACGTGAAATACAGTTATACGTATCCACTGGTCTGGCTGTAGCTTGCTGTTTTTTTTCTACTTTTCTTGCACGCAAGGTGTTTGTGTTTTTGTCCAAACTTTTATCTATTGGTGGACCATAAAAGGCAATGCTATCTGAACATAAAGCACGTGTTCTCATTGTGTTCATACTCATAGCTATTTGTCAATTTGTATATGCTTTAGTTAATTTTCTCAGATTTAGCAACCTAAATAATCATGTAATGCTTATATTGTAAGTTGTGGTTGAAAAGACCTGGCTTATAACAATCAAGAATCAAAGTCATAACCACGAGCCATCCAGTAAAATCCACAATATGGAAGGCCACGTTCCTGCCAAAGATATTACAAATGTTCACTCGACGAACCAATGTGCGTGTTTTTCTTACTGGTGCCGAATTATTATCCTTATCGATCTTTGCCTTGATATACCATGTGTTTTTGTGTTGTTTTGTTTGGTGGGCAAATAGTATATGTCGCTGGAAAGCGGAATGATCCTTTAGATGAAACCAGAAGTGCTATGAAAATGAATTCTTATCATCGTAAGCATTTCCGCGACCAGGATAGATCTGCAAATGAATTCATATCAGAGGGAAGCCTGTTTGAAAAGGAATAGTGAGTATAAAAGAATGAGGCGTGAGTACAGAGCAAGCTGTAACAATGCACCACCAGCAGCACAGTAGGAAAATTCAAGAGCTCATAAGAACATATACATGGCAGGTTTCAGTCATTAGCTTCTCCTTGTGAATGTTCTAGACCAAAAGATATATTTGCGTGGTACTAGGTTCTAGCACATACAGTACTTAAACCTATAGATTTACCACTCCTTTATGAGTTATAGCATATAACAGAAATCCAGCAACAGAAGTGAGCACATGTGACTTTTATGATATAGAGCCATTGGACTTCACATGTATGTGCAAGATACAAATATTTTTCAGCTTTAACATACAACAGAAATATCCTATCAACAGAAGTGAACACATAACATTTTCCTTTTCTGAATGAAGAGGGCTCCTTACTCATTCGGAATCAGAGTTACAGAGTCATTGCAAGCCAACTCAACAATGGTGGGACATGCCCCATCCATAGATCAGTAATCCTAATCTGATGCGCCTGGGAAGAAAAACCATGAGCCAGCGTATTGCAAGACCTGGAGCGTGCCGCCTGTCGGCCTATGCTGTGTGCAACCGTGGCTGCCAGGTGCGGGCACCGCTGTACCTGCCGATGACAACTGAGCGAGGCGAGCACGAGTGCTCCATGGCCAGTTCGTGCGCTGCGCCTGCGCCGTGGTGGTCCTCGGGTTGGCGTTCGACGGGTTGGGGGATGGGGGCAGGGACGGGACAAGGGACGGTGGTGTGCTGGTGCTCTGACATTTTTTTTCTGTTTTCCTGAGGGCACACCAATCGACAGCCAGAGGCAGGGAGCTGACCTGGTGTTGATGTCCAAGTGATGGAGAATGCTAGGAGATGATTACATTGGAACAAAAATTTGATCCCATGAGTGACTTACCAGTTTGAGAATATTAACTTTGAGTTTGTAAAGTAAGTGTTATTACTTTTGACATGTTTTGGAAATTTTTAAATAATTAAATTTGTTCAGAAACACTGTAACTCGGCAAGAGGTTGTGAAGCTAAAACTCCACAGACAAAGAGCTTGGCTTGTACTTCAAATTTTCTTGTTCGCATGAAAATTGTAATAAACATTGCACACGTGCAAAGCACGTGCCTTCGACTAGTAATACATAAACCATCGTCGTAGATGGCTCAAAAAGCAGTGGAAAATGTTTCCTTTCATCTACAAAGCAGAGTCTTTGGATATAACTCTTAAAACTTCCTAAAGATCCAAGGAAAGGCATCACAATTCTGGACGACAAGATGGGGTGGGGGATATGGGATATCTTAGATGAAGGCATAAAATGTGGCTCTAGTTTTGACCGAGTCATCTGTGATACTTTTCCAGGAGTACAATTCACGTAATTAAATAATCTTCCACAACATTACAAAAGCAAAAAGTAATAGTCCCAAACCAATATATATATAATGGTCAAGACTATACTCTCCCGATCCGACAAAATTCACATGTTGTTCCGGCTTCCACATCACCTTCACGATGCTCACTTCAAGGATGCATCCACCCAAAACCTGAAACAAGATAAAGAAGGCATACATTGATTGTTACACATCTACAAACCAACCAAAGATGATCATGCATAATTTGATAATTGAAAACACCTCTAATCTCCTATATCTAAATAGCTAGCCCACTAACATATTTCTCTGAACATGCACACATGCCACCTCATCATGTAAACATGCATGCACAAGACCTACCCTCATCATACAAACATGCATGGGGAAAGGCCCATCACCTCATCAAGTTACACATGCATGCAAAAGACCCACATCGTCATGCAAACATGCATGGGAAAAAGGCCCACCTCATCAATAATTAAATACAGTAAATCATATATGTTTTTAGTTTTAGTTCTCATATTATTCATACAAATATTCATATTTAAAATAATCAAATATCATGAAAGTATACTGCAACTGAGTCCCACGGTAATACGTGGGGTATCATCTAGTTAAGCCATAATATGTATGTACTTACCAGTCCGTCAAGTGTAGCAAGAGCATTAGCATGTTCCTCGACCATCTCCATTGTCACATGCCCAAATCCCTTTGAGATATTGGTCTTCTTCTTACATCTCACCTTAGCTTGGGACACCTTACCGTGCTGGCTGAAGAACCAACGCAGCTGAAAGTTATTCACCCTACGAGGCAGGTTGTTTACGATCACCGTGAAATAAGACTTGTAATGTTGTTGCCGAGGTCTCTCCATGTGAATAGTGCTTTTTGGAGTTGTAGTCCTCTGTTGGTTTTTCCTCTTCCACCATATTGAACTATCACACCTTTCACTGATTTCCTGATCCAGCAAAATCGAATTTATAGCAGAACAGAGGGTTAGTACATTATCTAACCAATATTATAATGATGTACTAATACACAGTTTAATCATCAGCTTATCCTATGACATTTGTTAAATTAAAACAAATAAAATATAGCACTACTAACCGCTATATTGAATGAATAATGCTCATGATGCACGCGTGTTGTCAGTAGTATAAATGTGGTTTTTACAAGTAGTATAGCGCTAGTCACTGAACTAGCAAAAAAGGGTTTGTCTATTTCCAAGAAAATAACTCTTCCTCACTTCTAAGTTGATGCCAAGATCTAAGGTTGTTGGTCGAATCACAAACGGACGAGAAGATTTGACCGCATAGCTGTGAATGTCATCAGAGAAATAACAATATCTAAGTTGAATGTGAAATAGTCGTGTTCGGTATGAGATATAACTTTCGTGGAGTTATTAGGTCTAAATATAGTTGCATTTCACCGAAAAAGAAAGAAAGAGGTGTAAATATGATTGCGTATACCTGGTTTGGAGCAACAGCGGGCTGGGGGAAGAGCCACATGCACATATCATCGTCCCATCCATCAGGCAACTGCTCCACGAATTTGGTCTTGCCATTGAGGAGATTGTACCTAAGCACATAACACGACCGACCAGGCATGTCGTTCTCTATGTTGTAGAGAAAATATGCGCATCCGGCGGACACGGCATCACCGCCTAGCCGTGAGGCATCCACGGCAAAGCTGTTGGGCCACCCCAGGAATAGGACGCGGTTAGCTAGGCTCTTGCCATCCTTCCTCACCCACCGCATTTTCTCCGGCGCCTCGTCCTCTAGTGCGTGAACGGACACCGAGAGAGCGCCGACCAGGCAAGAGACAAAGGCCTCACCGCGGCGCCGCCAATAATCCATGTAATCTTTGCGGACGTGAACCGACGCCCAGAGAAGCTCGCCGTGGGACTCGAGAAGGTAGTTGTACATGTCTAAGTAGTCCCGGTGCTCCTCTGGCATCCAGGGGCTCGGCAGCACCACATCTCGAACGCCTTGGTGATCGTCCGGTGTCACGGCGTGCCACAGGTCAGGCCCGCCGGTGACCAATATGTTTCCACGGTGATACGTGACGTAGAAGTTGGTAATGTCCGGGCATTCAAGCGTCCTCTCCACGACCGTCCACGTGGCTTCTCCGGGAGGCAGGAGGGCTGCCCAGAAGTTGGCAATAAGCTCGTCGTCCTCCTGGTCGGTTTCGTACAGGCCGTAGAGAAGTGCGGTGCCGTCACCGTAGACGATGCTGTGGAGGCCATGCCCAAGTGTATAATTACTGGCAGTCCCCTTGCTGATGCATTCTTTGATTTCCTTGGGGAAAGGGGGGAGATGCTTGACGACGGCTCCGGTGAGGATGTCACGGAGAGTAGGGCACGGGCCATCGTCGACCAAATACCAGACGGCGGCGCCGTCGACGCTGGCCACCAAGTCCCGTTGGCTGGATGGCGGCGCGGCGCGGTAGGTTCTCCTGGAGAAAACGCATCTGAACTTGATGTCCTTGATGTTGGGCGCGAGGAGCCATGGTAGAAAGGAGGGCTGCTTCGCCGTCAGGGTCGCATCGGGCGCTGTGTCGCGCCATGCCTTGCAGACGGCGTGGAAGCGGACGTAGTCGGCGACGTCACGCAGGCGGCCGGAGATGTCGCGGAGCAGGTCTGCCGGCAGGTCAGTCCAGGGTGCCGGCGCGTGCACTGGAGACTGATGATTTTGGCCACGGCAGACGCACGCATCAAGAGAGGCGCAAGTAGACGACGAGGACTCGATGGTTTGATTGCTACTGACGCCGCGACGGTGCCTGGAGCGTCGACGACCTCTCGCCATCGATCGATATATTGAGGATCACGTGCGCGTCCAAATCGTCGAGCTGTGCTTTTGTTTTCTCTTCCCACGCTATGGATACATCACGTGGCTATATATACTATTATTGCTAACACGAGTAAGCTAGTATTCTGCACGAATACGGTCAAGGACACGAATACGGAATCGTATTGCCGCCGCAGGAAACTAGCTAGCTAGCGTGCTCATCAGTTCACACGTAGAACAAGTAGTAGTTCTCTGCATGAACTTGTACGGCCAAGAGCCGTTCCTTGTGTACCTAGCTAGCTAGGGCATTTCTAGCATATCCCCTTATCTCAATTTCAAATTAGGTGTCGTATCTTTCAAAAAATGTACTGCCTCCGTCCCAAATTATAATTTAGGGCAGAGGAAGTACCTCTTAGAATTGATTTTTTATATCATTTTTAATCCCCCAAACACACTCGACCCCACATGCTGGGAAGCCTGTTTTCAACAACACCTTCTCTCCACTAGATGATGTTGATGATCTAGTTAGGGCATCTTCAACACTTCCTCGGACTTGAATTTATAAACTTTGCCAATATAAATAGCATCAAAGTCGTTGTAGTATAGTGGTAAGTATTCCCGCCTGTCACGCGGGTGACCCGGGTTCGATCCCCGGCAACGGCGATTCTCTTTTTTTTTCTCATTTCTTTGCACTTCGTATATTTTTCCGTTCGCCTAAGTATTCAGGAATCCGTCAGAACTCACACAGATGCATAGCAAATACAGCTGGCTCCTACTTAAACTACAACTCAACTGCTTCATGTTCTGACGGTTGATCCAACTTATCTTGTGGTGCTGGTCTTCTCATCTAGTCGTATATATTACCTCAAGCAGGATAATATTGTAAGTTACCAAGATAATTTGACCAAGGGAATTAGTTCGTATCGGTTCTTGCTGTCAGTTATAACATCCCAAGGTAATGTTCTTACTGTCCTGCATCTTGGGAGGAAGGACCAGGGCATAGTTAGTATGGAGACATTCATCTGCTCAATTTACACCACCAAAATTCATCTAAAACTGTTGACGGAGGGGTGAGTAATCCGCATGGAATAGATGATAAATCATACTCCTATAGTAACTAGTGTTAGCAAACTCTGGTACGCATTGATACCAGCTTGGGTTTCGTGGCCAGACTCACAGAACTCTGAAAGTTTCAAGAGGCAAACTGGATCAGCATGCTGAAATTGTGGGGAAAGTCATCACTGGAGATTTTCAGGAAAGGACTAAATCACAGTAACGAATGACCTCCTAGTATCAGCGAGTATTGACATGTGCAGCAATAAATCAGAGCCAACGCTAAACAATGGTTAACGGTACAGCTGATCACAAGTGAAATCAAGGAACAAGATGGGCAAGACCCATTGGCAGAAACCGAGATGCATGCATTGTGGTCAACTACAGCAATAAGATCAGAATCTTATTCATAGCAAGGACTTGCATGATCTACAGATCATTCTCAGTGTCGGAACTGTAGGCCCAAAACCTAGTGTACAGCGGTAAAATTTCGACAAATAATTGCAAATTTGTTAATTGCCACAAATAGGTGGTCTAAATTGGAATTAACCACTATTCTCGTCTAGCTTTACAGGTTCCATAGAAAAAATCGGCTGGAAGTCTAGAACCATTGAATATGAATTACACTATAAAAACTAATTTGCATATTCAAGAACTAGAAGATTGCAGCACACAATTCAGAACGCTAGGTAGTCGACTAACACAAGGTGACTCCATAACTTCCGTTGCTTAAGTATATATTACTGCAGAAAAGATAACCATTTTGACAGGCAAATGGGGGAGCAATGCGCCCAGTTTACAAATACATATGAACAGGGTTGTGGAGAACATGCATATAGTTGCAGGAAATAAATACTCCCTTTGTTCCTAAATATAAGTCTTTTTAGAGATTCTAATACGGACTACATACAGAGCAAAATGAGTGAATCTACACTCTAAAATACGTCTATATACATTCATATGTAGTCCATATAGAAATCTCTAAAAAGACTTATATTTAGGAAGGGAGGGAGTAGAAGGGAAAAGTGAAAAGGCAGATAGTTCCAAGCATAGATAACTTGTTCTCATATTCACAGATTCGGTCCAGGAAAGACTAACAAGTGACCACAGCATAACTATTACATGAAAGCAAATAGATCGAAGTGACTACTGACTAGGTATAACCAGAATAGTAATAAGCATTTTAAAATAACATTGCTCAAAGCCACAATGGCATGGACCAGAACATCAAAATACAAAATACCAAACTCCATAGAAGATCTGACCCATATTTAGCATGTGAACTCTGTAATCATGGAGCTGCTTTGGGTAACCATTCCTTGTAAGTGGGAATGTAAGGATCGCACCGGAGAGTAAAGTAACTCTCAAAACTGAAGATAACATGAAATTTCCTCTTTTCCATATCGTACGACACAAGCTGTTCATCCCGTCCATTAATTTGGAAAATCAGATTGCCTTCTGAATCAACAGCGACAAAAGTACACACCTCATCATCGCCTACCGTCTCCGACATGTCAGCTGTATGCTTCAGTGTCCACTGCCCAGTAGCATAATCCTCAAGTACCCAGACCGTGAGCTGACAATCGTCATCAGAATAATTCATATGCAAAGCGTACAAGCGCTCCTGAGAGTGCCCGATGTAGCCAATATCCAACATTTCCTCAACACTGAGCGGCATACGAATCTTGTGCCATGTCTTCCCCTCTGTGTCCACTGTGATCACTGAATTATCGCGGGTAGTCAAATGCAGGGTGCCGCCGAAGAAGGTGGAAGGTGAACCATTGTAATAATCCACGGTAACGCTGCCCTCGCCCCAATCGCTCTGCCGAAACGTCCATGTTCCGGTCTCTGATGAGAAGATCTGCACTCCGGCGTCGTGATCCTCCACAACATCCTGCAAGAGCACAAACACGGCGAAGCGGGACGGAGCAGCCGGGTCGAAACCCAGACGGATGACGTTCCTCGGGTGCAGCTCCTCGATGGCAGGCAACACGGTCCACTCCTCGGTAGCCGGATTGCACACAACATACTTCGCCACATCTTCGACAGCGTCGGCCTCGGCCTCGGAATCGGAGGCGATGTCGGGGTCGGCGTAGGGGTCGTAGATGGCGTCGTGTATGGATGATCTCGTCCAGCACTGGCAGAGGAGGAGGCCGCCGCAGCAGTCCACGGCTCGGACGCCTCCGTCCCACACGGCGCGCAGGAAGGGGAGGCCGGGGTCGACGAGGGGCCGGCCTCTCCCGGAGATGTTGAGGAAGCGCAGCTCGTGGCTGTCGTCGTCGCGGGTGTAGCAGAAGAAGCCGGACAGGGCCTGCGGCGACCTCTTGCGGAGGCCGGGGTCGGAGCAGAGGGCGCGCCACGGCCGCGACACGCACCTGAAGCGGCAGAGGGATCTGTAGGGCACCCGCGCCAGGACCTCCACGAGGAGGTCCTCGGGGAGGCTCGCTGCCTCGGCCGCCGGCTGCTCCTTCTTCCTGGACCTCTTTGCCATCCCGGACGGCGGCGGCGGTGGCGGCGGCGGCGGACGGGGACGGAGGCGATCTGAAACCTTGTGCGGAAGTTGGGGGGCGTAGGGTGGTTCGTAGCGGGCTTTCCCACCTGAGTCCGCTTATTGTTTGTGCTCCACCCCTTTGGGCCTCTGGGCTTTTAGGCTCTGGAGCCTGGGACTCCTGTACTTAGGCTCTGTACGGTGGGACTCCTGTGCCCAACTTCTGAAAAAAAAAACTATTTTTTTATTTTCTTCAACAACCCCGCCCTTGAGATATTTTTTCAAAAAACAAATCCATTTTTAATTAAATGTATTTCTTGCAAATTCTCGAAACTGATTTTTTTAAATATCATTTTTGTTATAGTTTTTTGAAACTAAATTAAACAATATTGCACCGAAGAACTAACACTTAACGAAGACCGCTCTTCATGGCCCTTGGCAACGATAAGTTTCAAGAGAACGTTCCAGCCCATCTTATTCCTCTGGCCGGCTTGTCCTCTCTCTCTCTATCTCTCTCTCTCTCTGTGTGTGTGTGTTTCTTCCTCATTCTCGCTCGATCCAGGTCGTATTCCACCCAAAGAGGTGGCTTGGAGAAAGTTTGTTTGAATCGAACACTTTAGGATTCGTGTGTGGGATCCGACATGAATGAGGGCATTCGCTCGGAATCCGTGAAAATTTGATGTAAGATTTTTTGACAATTAGGTTTAAAATATTCTTCTTGTTTTACAAGGTGATGCATTGATCTTGTGAAAATTGTCATTAATAAAAAACTGTCAACGATCTACCAAAAACATCGGATGGCTAAAATATTGATCGGATGAGAGGTGGTATGGCACCTTGACCACTTTAAGATCGTCTTGCATAAAACCCATTCTGCTTCACAATCAGATCCAAGGTTCATCATACCCTCAGTTGTTTCTCTGCCCTCCCCCTCCCCCACCCTTGGTAGCTGGTCGGATTCCTCCATATTGAATAAACAGAGTTTGACGTCCCCACGCAGCTCCATCCATCTAGTCACATAATCAAATACATAACTATTAATGTACTAAAACCCTTAATTATTGCAAATATATGTTATTAGATTTAGGGCTCTAGTCTATTTTTTGGGCTAATTTGTTTTTTAGACAGTTCTCCTTACACTCCTAAGTAATACTATAAATGAGCTCAAAACGAATAGTGATATAGTTCTGCTTGCCCTGCCCTCTTCTCATCAACCAAAGATGGTGTATCTATCTCTTAAGTATTGACTATGCACTTCTGTAAAAACTACTTTATCTGCACGAGCTACTTCTAAGTCACGTGAATTTTAGAATGGTGCAAAGTCAATACTTTGAGAGAAGGAAGGAGGCAGAGGTGGAGCTGCGAGGCCGAGTTGGAGACATTATGGCTCTCCCGTCATCTCAGGCAAAGGCGAGTCGGAAGCTTAACAAGTGCGGATAAGGGCTTTTAGTATTTGATTCCCTCTTGGATTAGACACTGCCTGAGGATAGCCCAGCTAAAGGCAGCGAGGCTTGCCGTTGTAGCTAAAGGAGGGGAAGGGAGGCAAACCCCTACAAGAGGAACGACTGGCGATCAGAGGAAGCAGAGAAGAATAGTGAACTAGTGGTCCAGAAAATTAACTTAAACATAGAAAAATCCAATGGGTTGCAACCGCAAAATTTTAAATGAAGTCACAACCGCAAGTTTTTGAATGAGGTCATGACTGCAAGATTTCAAGGGGGATCACAACTACAAGTTCTCAAACGGGTACATTGCTGCAAGTTTTCGGGAGGAGGGGTCAACTCCAATTTTTTTAATTGGGTCACAAATGCAAGTTTTCAAATGGGGTCACAACTGCAAGCTTTAAGAAGGCTTGCATCTGCAAAGCAACTTGTTTGTCCTTTTTTATTTATCTCTCTATATTGTTTCGTAGACACCAACGCGCACGCACAACCATATTTTGGTTGGATTTTGAAAAGAAAAAAATCAAACAGATGTGCATTAATCCCTTCGCATGCAATTGCACCGCGCGCAGACAATTGCATGTACAACAACCGGTGTGCAGTTGCACATGACGCACCCCACGCACAACAGTAAGCATGCTAATAAGTGTGTGCAATTAGAGGTTACCTTTTTATTTAATAATTTTTTCACCATGTGTTTGAAGACTTCAAGTTTTATTGTTTTCACTTGCAAATGAATAAAATTGGAAAAGCTTTAAAAACCTAAATGAAAAAGCTACATCGCTTTTAAAGACACGAGCATGCAAACAATTCATATTTTTCAGAGATATTCATGTGTTTATGGATCCAGCTATCATTAGACTCGGCCGGTGGTGGTAGTATAAGAAAGTTTATGCTATCAAGCATGGACGAATTTGGTCCCAAGCTCAAATGAGCTTGGGATGAACAGTAAATCTGGAAAAAGAAATCAAACAAATTCAAGAAGACTGAATTTTTTTTTGTGACAAACATTGACAATGTTTTGAGTGCTTGTAAGAGATCAACGTGAAATGATATTTGTTGAAGTCATGGCAACACAATCTTCACTCCAAAATGCTTTTGGAAGTGATATTTTGCAGCATCATTTTTTTGCCATGGCTTCTACAAATGTTATTTCACGGTGAAACTTTACATGCATTGACAACAACTGTCAATGTTTGTCACAAAAAAATTCAGGTTTTCTTGAGTTTATTTCCAAATTTTTATAATTTTACTATTCACCCCAGCTTATATACGCTCGAGCTAAGAAACTCCATGTCTGTGTGGATCCAGTTTTACAAGGAAGCATTTTTTTTCTTTCCAACCATATGAGCCTGCAAGCTATATATGCTCTGTTTTTTCCCTTTCATTTCTATGCACAAGCCCAAAATTTTAGACAAAAGGCACAAAGAACCAGCCCACTTGCCCGGGGGAAGAAACAAACAAGGATGGGTGTGGCGGGAGCTCCTATACAGCGCTTCAGGCACCGGTTGAGCGTCTTGGCGCCCACGCGCCCTGCTCGTGGGCCGGCCCAAGAAGAAGGCCAGTACTCGCCTTGTTTGCTCGTCGCTTGATCGCATTCACAAGTCGTGGTTGACCGGTTGACCAGTTGGTCAACCGTTGAATTTTCGAAAAAAAGGAAAAGGGAAAAAAATTAAAAAAAACTTGAATTCAAAAATGTCCATTGATTTGAAAAAAAGTTCACAAACTTTGAAAATCTTCACAAATTTGAGAAAAGATTCATTGAATTTGAAAAAAAGTTTGTCGATTTAAAAAAAAATCATCGAAGTGTTTAAAAAGTTCATTGATTTTTTTAAAGAAGTTCATAGATTTAGAAAAAAGATCATTGAATTGAAAAAGGTTCACCGAATTTGAAAAAAACTTCATCACATCTGAAAAAGATCATCAAATTTGAGAAGAATGTTCATCGAATTTGCAAAATAGCTCATCAATTTTTTTTAAAAAATTACCATTTAAAAAAAATCATTGATTGTGAAAAAGGATCATCAAATCTGAAAAATTCGTCAATTTTTAAAACAAACCATCGATTTGAAAAAGTTCACGCATTGAAGAAAAGAAAAAAGAAACGTGAATATAGAAAAAGAAAACATTGAAAACATAGGGGGCATTTCCTGTACGTATAAATATAAGAAAGGAAGATGATATTCATCAGCGATCTTAGCGACATGTTGGCTTAGTGTTAGTGTAGTTCCCTCGCTATAAAGAGATATTGAGTTCGAACCCCATCTCTCGCACGCATGGCCTGCCAACGAAAAGAGGTTGCAACAACAAAAGATGATTCCCCAAGAAAGAACAACAAAAGGCCACGTCACGTGAAAGAGATCAAACTATATCTCTATTTTTTGCGAGGGGAAAGGGGTTATCAAAATGATCCATCTCACGCAGTTTTACAAACCCATTTTGACCAGATGCAACCGGACTACGGTTTTAACATCAACTCTCCCAATCCTACAAGCTCATGACATGACTAATTCTATCAGAATCAAGTAGCTCTTATCTCTATTTTTTTGCGAGGGGAAAGGGGTTATCAGAATGATCCATCTCACGCAGTTTTACAAACCCATTTGGACCAGATGCAACCGGACTACGGTTTTAACATCAAATCTCCCAATCCTACAAGCTCATGACATGACTAATTCTATCATAATCAAGTAGCTCTTATCTCATGCACTAGGGAAGCATTCGGGGACCTATTAATATCTTTTTGGGTAAGTATCATTGCTGCTTCGGTGCTGTCTGTTTCCAGAATAAACGGTAAAGATCTCCATTCCAGCGCGAGTGCAACTCCCTCGCGACAAGTTTGTAGTCCCACCTCTAGCGTGTTATTGTATGTGAACAAGTGATGACATGAGGAGAAAATAATTTGACCGGCCGTGTCATGAAGCACCCACCGAAGCAACATTGCTATGCAGGCGAGATGGCCATGGTTGCAACGCACGGACACGTCTAGACCATGGGCAGAGTTTGAGATCGTGGTGCCTGAGGAGTCCTTGCAACTATACAGGGTTGTGGCCCGATCGTTAGTTCGAGATAAACAAGCACCTTGTTCTAGGAAGACCGGTGGTTGCGTGGGCTCCAAGTACAAGAGGTAGCGCCTAGCATCTATGCGCGTGTTGGGCAGCGTTCGAGAGCAGCAAGAACGGTTGCCCAAGGAGTAAATAATGACACTTGGGTGATTGATATTGGCTCGGAGATGACGACTCAGGACCTTCAGGGGTACTTTTGGTCTGTGGACCCAGATAGCAATGGTTCAACTGCATGCGACACTCCTAATTCCATCACATGGACATGGGAGATGAACGGATGTTTCTCGACTCAATCGGCCCATGCATCAAAATTGTGGGGAAGAGAGGTAATTCCTACAGCCGAGTTCACATTGAAATAAAGAGCACCATTGAGGCACCGCTTCTTTGCATGGCTAGCTGAAAGTGCAATCATGCCCTTAATCATATTTTGATGTTGATGACAACATGCACATATGGGACTAATCATGTTTTTCAAGTATATCTCGGGATTATGTCTCAAAGGCCGTGTGTGGATCATGACTAGGGTCAAATGCATATTGCTCAAGATCGGAGATACAAGACATTAGCCTTGGCTTTGTTTACCGTTTGTTCTTGAGTATAGGGATCCCGCACTATTAAGAGGGGGTCGTTGGATCTAGTGAAAGATTTGCTCAAACCACCACCTCCAGCTTTTCTCCGGACGTCCGGTACTCCACGGACGTCCGATCTCTCTCAGCTGTCCGGACGTCCGTCTCTCTACGGTCGTCCGGTGATTCTCTTACAGAAAAATATTTACGGATTTCCGAGCCCCTCCGGACGTCCGGTCTCCGGACGTCCGGCATGTCTCGGACGTCCGGTATTCCTTCCACAGAACAATATTTACGGATTTTCGGGCCACTCCAGACGTCCGGTCTCCGGACGACCGGCACGCCTCAGACGTCCGGTTGTTGTCTGCTGGTTCATGGCTTATGTATTCCCAGCGGCCGGACGACCGATGGCTGTCGGACGTCTAGACTCATTTGTGCCACCGGTCGTCCGATCCAGTCCGGACGTCCGATCTCTTCAGTGCACTTAAGTGGCTCAAACGGTTACTTTTTCCACACCCACTATATATAGCCTTCTCCTTCCCACGGGAGAAGGTTGACCATTCACTTTGAGCTTGCCAAGAACACTTTTCACACTCTCTCTCAATCCTCTACACCAAATCCTAGATCCCCAAGTGATTTGGGAACATTTGAGAGAAGTTCTCCAATCAAGTGATAGATCCACCCCTTCCCCTTCTTTGCACCCAAGGAATTCGTGATTTGAGCAAGTCTTGAGCTTTTCCCCATCGATCTTGTTACTCTTGGAGGTTGGAGACTCCTAGGCGGTAGGAGTCTTTCGGAGAGGAATCGACCTTTGTGATTACCCCCCGGAAAAAGTTAGTGAGGGTTTGGAGACCACCCCAAGGTCTAACACTAGTGGTTGAGAAACGCCTCCGTGGTGTTGTCTCAAAGGGAGAATAGGGTGAGCCTTCGTGGCATTGGTGTGCCTTCGTGGTAACATCCACCTCTCTAACAGTGACATAGCTTCCCTCCAAGGAAGTGAACATCGGCATACATCCTCGTCTCCCGAAGTTGCGGTTATTCCTAACCCTAACTCCCTACTTATGGTTACTTGTCTCTTAGCACTTACTTTTATCATATTGTGCTTGCCTACTTACATACTTGATTTACTTGCTTAGCACTTAGTACTACACTTGCAATTGTTAGGCTCACCTTCACATTCCACATTATTGCCTAAAATTGCTAAGTCATAATTAAAATTTGTAATTCTACCTATTCACCCCCCTCTAGGTCCATCTCGATCCTTTCAATTGGTATCAGAGCCTCGAGCTCTATTCTTGTGGCTTAACCGCCCTAGAGCGAGATGAACCCCGATGGGAATCCCCTTGTTTTAGATCCAAAGGATAAAGGCGAGACTTCTTCTGAAGTCAAGACCTCTACTTCTGAGGATCTGGAACGGGCCCTTGCTAAGCAAAAGGAGGAGCATGATGCTTCTCTTGAGGCCTTGGTCCAAATGAGGATAGCCACGTTGTCCACGGTGCTTGCACCACTTTCGGGTGGTGCGGCTTCGAGGCCAACTGTGCCTACTCCGTCACTTGGTCAACAACCTCCTAGCAATGAACACTCTAGTGTTCCTTGGCTTTATGCAAGACCCCAAGTTGAGAAACCTAAATATAACCCTCAAGGAAAACCTCCTTTACTTGATGCCACTTCCGATTTTGCCTTGTGGAGAGTTGCTATGCAGGATCATCTTCGATATGGAAACGATGAGATGCTAGAGATCTTGGAGTATGGTTACCATGTGGTTGATCCAAAGAATCCTACACCAAGAGAAATTTATGACAAGAATCTCAATGACACTGCAACCATGTGTATAAGGAGAGGTATGGTTGAAAAGCAAAGGAGACCTTTCATACACATCACAAGTGCCAAGGAATTGTGGGAAAGTATTATAAGATCGAAGACCGATACCTCCACCCTCCGGAGTGCTCAATATGAAATTGCCAAGGGGCAATTGCAAAACTTTTGTATGGAGAAGGGTGAAACTCCAAATCAACTCCTTGAGCGTCTCATGACTCTCACCGCTGACATTGAGTCGTGTGAGTGTGACAAGACACAAGATGGATTCAACATGACTAAGCGGTTCCTTGTGGACAAGTTGCTTCATGCTCTTGCCCCATATCACCATCAAATGGTGTGGGACATAAGACAACACCATGCCTTCAAGGAAATGACTACATATGACATCATATCCACTTTCCAACTATTTGGAGAGTCAAAGGCGAATGCTACAAAACATCTTGCCATGCATGGTACTCCAACATCAAAGATCAATCTTGCATTGAAGGCCAAGCATGTATGTGAAGATGAGCAAAGTGAAGAAGAAGAAGATGATGATGATGAAGATGGTGATGAGGTTGAATCCGATGAGGGCCCGTCATATGAAGACATGGCTCTCTTTGTCAAGAAGTTTAGTGCTGGAAAATTCAAGGAAGATTTCAAAAGAAGAAAGAAAGAAAGTGCTACAACTGTGAAGAAACCAACCACTTCTCCAACGAGTGCCCTTATGAGAAGAGAGAGAGAGGATAAACCAAGATTTCCTAAGACCTTTCCCAAGAAGAAGTTGCCAAATACTTTGAACTCCAAGCTCAAGAAGAGAGATGGGAAAGCAATGGTTGCTCAAGAAGAATCCGATCCGGATGATGTTAGTGGTGTTGCCGGAGTTGCTCAAGATTCTCAAAACACATTGAGGCTAGTCAACAAGAGTGGTGATGTTGTCACCTACAACTACATGAAGGACTACAAGGGAAATGCTCACAAGTGCCTCATGGCGAAGGCCGTGGTAGAAGATGGAGAGGACCAATACTCTCCTCACAAGGTCAAGGTAACCCCACGATCAAATCCTCCTCTTTTCACTCCTCCTACTACTAGTGATGAGTATCTTGATGCGGAGGATAGTTATGAGGATGAGGATATAAATGATCCTATGCTTGCTAAACTAAATAAGTTCATGTGCTCCCTTAAAGGAAAGAAGCTCACTATGTTTCGTATGCTTATGGAGATGGTGAGTAAGCACACCATTTCCATTAAGGAACTCGAAACCCTCGTAACCGAGGAAAAGGAAAAAGTATGAAATCCTTGAGCGGAAAGTCCAATATGAGGAAGCACGAAATGATGAACTATGCTTAAAAATTGGTGCAAACATTGATGTTCATACTAAAGATCTTGCCTCCTCGAAAAAGGCTATTGACTCTTGCGAAGAGTTGATGAATGATAAAAGTAAGCTTGAGAAGTCAAATGCTTCTCTCTCTAAGGATTATGAGCTCCTATCCGTGTCCCTCAAGACTAAGGAAGAAGAGCTCACCCTTCTTACAAAGAGTTTTGAGACACTCAAACTTACTTATCTTAAAACTCTAGCCAAGGCTTACTCTTCTCCTATTATCAATGTTGATGCTTGTTCTACTAACTCTAGTAGTGATCTAGCATCTATTCTTGAGGAGAATCGTTTTCTCAAGGCTCAAATCGAGAAAGGGCTCATGACATGTGCCCAAGGGCAAAAGAACCTTAATGAGGTGTTGAGCCAACACAATGAAGTGTTTGCCAAAGAGAGACTCGGGTTTGACCCAAGCACAAGCAAGAAGAAGATGTCCTCTCAAAAGTGCACCACCCCGCTAAAAGAAACTTTTGTACGTGAAGGACACAAGGAGAAAGGTAAGGTTGTTAGTGGGAAGGCCACAAGGGGCGTGCCCACTCTCAACAAGCCAAAAGAGTTCATGCCTCCATCCTATGTACATCGTAAGACTAAGGATGGAGAAGTTTATGCAAAGTTTGTTGGTCCTCGAAATGCATTTCGGTTCTATGCTATTTGGGTCCCTAAGACCCTTGTGACTAACTTGAGAGGTCCCATTGCAAAATGGGTGCCTCTAACCAAGTAATAATTGTGTGTAGGTTGCTTTATCCGGTGGAGTAAAATGGGTGATTGATAGTGGATGTACAAATCATATGACTGGAGATAGAAAATTGCTCTACGATTTCATGGAAGCTATTCAACCATTTATGAGCATTATGTTTGGTGGAGGATCAAAAGGACAGGTACTCGGGTTGGGTAAGGTGGCTATCACAAATGACATGTGCCTTGCAAATGTCATGCTTGCACTACAAAAAAAAGACACATCCGTGACATTTTGGGCCGAACAATTTTTTTCAGTCATACATATGACACTTCTATGACGATAATTGTGACAAAACCCGGTATCATCATAGATGTGGTGGGCTCCTACTTCTATGACAAAAAATCATGATAGAAAATGGGCTTTTCATCCTGGGCGGGCCGGAGACGCAGCTGCATGACATTCTTTGGGCCGTCCATGACGGAAAAAACCGTGGCAGAAGCGAGGGGGAGGAAAATTTCGGGGAGTTCCCGGTTACGGTGGGAGGTCGGGGGCCGGACGATGCGCGTTTCTCTCGTACACGTACGCGCGTGTGTGCGAGGCATTGGCTCTAACTGAACCCGAGCGAGGCGTTGGGCTCTAACTGAACCCGAGCGATTGCACTGCAGGCTACGCGTTACTGAACCCGAGCGATCGATCGATGGCTGTTAACTGAACCCGATCGAGCGATTCCTTTGCTACTGCTGCTAACTGAAGCCGATCGATTGGATGAACAGTGAGCGTTGCGGGGGAGGGGGGTTTGGATGAACAGTGAGTGTTGCGGGGGGGGGGGGGGGGGGTTGGATGAACAGTGAGCGGTGGCGTTGCCTCTGGATGAACAGGACCCCGTGGTGTGGAGGGCTGGATGAACAGTAGACGGTGGAGGGGTGCCCGTGGAGGGGTGGTTGAACAGGACCCCGTGGTGTGGAGGGCTGGATGAACAGTAGATGGTGGAGGGGTGCCCGTGGAGGGGTGGTTGAACAGTAGCTGGTGGAGTAGCGCGCGGTGGAGGCTGGATGAACAGGAGCCCGTGTAGGCTGGAGGAGGTCGACGGTGGAGATGAACAGTATCCCGTGGAGTCCCGTTTTGCGGTACGCCACACCCCTCCCGATCAACAGGACCCCCGTTTCGACCGTAGCGCTCCAACACAAGTCCGTTTCCTCCGTTTTGCGGTACGCCATACCCCTCCCGATCAACAGGACCCCCGTTTCAACTGTAGGAGGTCCGTTTCCTCCGTTTTGCGGTACACCAGACCCCTCCCGATGAACAGGATCCCGTTTCAAACGTGGCCGGTCGAACACAAGGCCGTTTCCTCCGTTTTGCGGTACACCAGGCCTCGTTTCCATCTCCTGTTCCGTCCAAGCCCTCCCGATGAACACGACCACACATTCCGTTCTGACCCAGCCGGTTGGCTCCCACGCGTTCCGTTGCCTCCCGATGAACATGACGCATTCCGTTGCCTCCCCATGAACACGATGCATTCCGTTGCCTCCCCATGAACACGACGACGACGCTGTTTCTCCGTTCCGACCCAGCCATGTACACGAGCCCTGGCCGTACGTATGCGTGAGTAGGCGTTCGAGACCTTACCTGTATGTACGTACGTGGCCGTATTTTCTTTCTTGTACCCTGGCTGCTGGACGTACGTGTACATGCTACGTGCGCACCTCTACTACGACACGTACGCGCCTCTACTACGACACGTGCGCGCCTCTACATCGACCAGTATATATGTACGTACACGTTCGCGACCAGAATGACAACGCTACGTACGCTTCGACCAGGTGGGTCCCGACTGTCAGGCACTTCCTTGCCTGTGAAGATGTAGCTGGTGGGTCCCAGCAGTCAGGGGGGCGAATCGTTTGGTTTTTTTGCCCGGACGCACTTCCTTGCGTGCGAAGGTGTAGCTGCTGGGTCCCAGCAGTCAGGGGGGGAATCGTTTTGTTTTTTTGCCCGGACGCACTTCCTTGCGTGCGAAGATGTAGCTGGTGGGTCTCAGCAGTCAGGGGGAAACGTTTTTTTCACGAAATATGGTGGCCCGTCCGGTGGGTTCCCGCTGTCAGGTGGAGGAATAATTATTTTGCGCGTAATAAGGAGGCACTTCCTTGCTGCGGCCGTGGACCCAGCTGTCAGCCTCTCCACGTACAGTCCACGTCCGATGGAAGTCATTCCTTGACCACGTTGACCACGCCGCGCCGAGAGCACCAGGACGGTGGACGACGGCGAGGCCTAGGAAGGGGACGAGGCGGAGCCGGGGAAGACGCGGCAGTGGATGCCCACGCGTAGAGGACTATGAGGGTTCACTCGTTCGGCTGTGGTGTGAGGCTGCCGTCGCCGCAGAATAACAGGGGGTGTGGGTGCGTAGAGGGATGGCCTGGCCAGCGGTGGGAGTAGTAGGGGGCGGTGAGGCCTCCGCGGCATCAGAGCCGGCCACGGGCGGCAGGAGCAGGCGGCACGACTGGCGCTGCTTTGGGCGGCTGGAGCAAGAAGGCCAGAGGTTGAAGAAGCACTACGGCCGTTGGATGGACATCGTACGGTCACAGGAGCTAGAATTGTTCATATATTGACTAAAGTTGACAAAGGCCTCCGTCCCAGTCAACTTAGTAGGCCCACAAGTCAGCCTCCCACCAAGGTGGGTCCCAGCTAGCAGGGGGTATTCATTTTTTGTGCGTAATAAGGAGGCACTTCCGGTGGGTCCAAGCTGACAGCGGGGGGAACGTTTTTTTCACGAAATACGGTGGCCCGTCCTGTGGGTCCCAGCAATCAGGGGGAAACATTTTTTTTCGCGAAATACTGGTGGCCCGTCCAGTGGGTCCCTGCTGTCAGGTGGAGGAATAATTATTTTCCGCGTAATAAGGAGGCACTTCCTTGCGGCTGCCGTGGACCCAGCTGTCAGCCTCTCCACGTACAGTACTCTTCCGATGGAAGTCGGTCGTTGACCACATTGACCACGCCGCTCCAAGAGCACCACGGCGGTGGACGACGGCGAGGCCTAGCAAGGGGACGACGCAGAGCCGGGGAAGACGCGACAGTGGAAGCCCGCGCGGAGAGGAGTACGAGGGTTCACCGGTTCGGCTGCGGTGTGAGGCTGCCGTCGCCGTAGAATAACAGGGGGTGTGGGTGAGTAGAGGGATGCCCTGGCCAGCGGTGGGAGTAGTAGGAGCGCTGAGGCCTGCGCGGCAGCACAACCGGCCACGGGAGGCGGGAGCAGGCGGTCCCGCCGGCGCTGCTTTGGCGGCTGGAGCAAGAAGATCAGAGATTGAAGAAACACGACGGCCGTTGGATTGACATCCAACGGTTACGTCTGGTAGAATCGTTTGTTGACGTATATAATAACTAAAAAATCTTGCATACGCATCAACTAAACAGGCCCACAAGTCAGACCACTCCCTCTTTTTTTAATAATTTATATATAGCTCATGGCAACTTCTTATGCAATTTATTGCAGTCTTTTTTTGGTTGGCCAGGGCCAATTTTGCATGTTTCTATGGGTTCCAAACTATTTTTAATACCGAAATGTCGAGCCAGATTTAAAGTACTTTGAAGATATATTTAAATTAGGTTAATGCCTAGTGAAATGGGAATCTGAAAATGTGAAAAAAAATCAGAAATTATAAAGTAATTGCCAATTTGTCATCTGTTTTTATATTTACAACCCATTTCATATTACTTTCAAGATTTGCAGGCGTCTTGAAAGACTTGCAGCCCATCAGGGCGTAGAAAAATAAGTAGGCCTGGATCGGGTATTCTTCAGAAAAAATAAACTGGGCTCATTTTCACAAAGAAAAAATAGCTGGGCTAGTCACATGGTGAACATAAAATATGCCTGGGCTAGACGGGCCATAGCCCAGTTCAAACCCTGCTCCGTCTCAACAATACCAAACAAAAAAAATACTGCTCGAGTAGCTACGTCCCAGGTGTCAGCCGATCTTGTGTTGTTGTCTTGTCTATTGACTATATACGCTCACAATGTCGTGGGTCCCAGATGTCAGGAAAACACTAGGAGGAAGCATTTTATTTTTCCATACGCTGACGTGGTGGGCCCCTACTGTCATCCTCTCCACTTACTTCTGCCGATTCCTGTTGTTTGTTGACCATGTTGACAACGCGAGAGGGCGGCGCCACGGCGAGCGCACCAAAGCGCGCGGAGGACGTCGGCGTTAATGATTTAGGAGACGGTGGGGTGGCGATGCGTGCGCTGAGGCGCAGCCAGCCGTGGGAGGCGGAAGCAGGCGGCCCCGCCGGCGCGGGTTTGGTTTTGGCGGCTGGAGGAAGACAGGACTGAAGAAACACGACAGATTGTAAAAGCAGCAGGAGTACTTAACAACCTTAACTGAAACCAGTAGGGGCACTTAACAACCAAAGCTCAAAAGCAGTATGAGTACTTATACAGGTTCAACCGTACAAAGCACGCCTCGAACAGTGCTACTTTGCCTACAGTTAACCAAGGGTGAGGCTGCCAAGCCCTAGGACAAGGCCCAGGCGCCACCCCGCGCATCCACAACCTTCTGAAAGCGGCTTCATCTCGCAACGTGGTCAATAAACAGGATATTTGCTTTAGAGCCTTCATTATTCTCCAAGATGGACGGGCCTATTCTCCAAGATGGACGGGCCTTCATTATTTGAGACCACCCATGAATAAGTATCTTTTCACCTCCAAGGGGAATTGAGTAGGTCGACATAAACATCATGTTGTGACCAAGCGCAAGTCTGACCAGACCATGGTCAGGCATTTGTATAGGAACAATAGAACTCGGCAGTTCATGTTTCAAGAAGATCACAACCGTAAAACTGTGTATAAGCAATAGTTTATGAACAACATATATAACAGAAAACAGCTCGTACCATAAGTTTCTCGACACAGTTGGACCAGTTCAACGAGTGCAGCAGTGGCACACATATCCCACGTGGCCTTCCACCATTGAAACGCCCAACAAGGACCTCAAGACGATCAATAAAGTGTAGGAACTTGTGGATGTCGATCCAGTCAACTTCAGTGCCATTAGTAACAACCGAGTTATTACAGAGTAACAAACGAGCAGACTGCTTAACTCTGAAAAAACCTACATGTGCCACCAATTATAAGAAAATATTAGTTAGAAGTAGCATCTTCGTGAGAGATTCGTTGCTACTTCTAAAGTTAAATTGTGATTACTTAGACAGAATAGGTGGATTAAGAAGTAATCGAGGCAACAAGCAAGAACCAGATACAAAACTAACATGGATGAACAATTGGAACGACGTCGGGGTGGAAGATCGCAGTGAAGATGAGACCAGGTTCTGCTATTTCCATCAACATTCGTGCGCCAACTTTCAGTCCGTAGCACTTGAGAAAGTTTATCCAAGTTCGGCCATAAAAAAGCAGCGATCTTCTTGGTTCATGAACCCAACTCGGAACTTATATCCATGGCTTGTCTTCACTGTGACCAATTAACTAGTGTATTCAGTTATGGCAAGGCCGAGCATCTTGAGTACATGTGTTCTGGCAGAGCAAATAATACACTGCAGGAAAAATAATATGAGAACATAGCATGTTCAAAAAACCCCCACCCTCCCGGATAGAAAAGAGGATTCTAGGAACATACTGTGCGCGTTTCAAAATGCTGTGTTAGGATGAGAAGGAACAAGTGTGGCATCTCGCCGAGGGTGCAGAAACCTGTAGGGTACTCGCACTTTGGGCACTGCAAATGAAACACACTAGATTCAGTAGGAAGAAAAATGCATCAACGGCGGCGGCTGCCATCCTAGGATTACCTGCGACCAAGGGACTTGGATTTATCGGGGATGGATGAAGAATTCGTACCTGGTTCTCCATGAGAAAACCCTATGCAATCGCCGAGAGGGGGTTTTCTCTGAACAAGCAGACGAGGGAGAAGGGGATTCAGGCCCAGTGAAATATTGCCGCTTCGTCCATCCAGCTTACTTCTAAAGCTGGAAAGGGGGGTTGTGATTTGACGGCTCATTGGGCATTACTGCGGCGCTACGACCGGGGTGTGTCTACCGTGAAGTTGTGCACTCTAATTTGTGCATATGGCACGTGGACCCCGTTGCCGGTTGCCCCACATATCAGCGAAAGGAAGTAGAAAGACAAGAGTAACTAGTTACACATAAATATATTTTTTGACAGAGAGATACTCCCTCTGTAAAGAAATATACAAATCTTTTATATCACAGGCTCACCTTGCCGAGAAATATACTCCCTCTGCAACGCACGGGCATTATGGGGGTTCAACTTTTTTATGGGGGTTCAGCTGAGAATATAATACTCAGATAGGCTCACGGTTCTGGACTTTGGGCCGCAGGCCGACCCTGCATGTTTGGGGGCTCATGTGTTCTACCTCAGCGCTTTTCATATTGAAAGCGATCGGTACGGCGCTGGTTTTAGATGCTGTCGCGAGGTGAATACACAAAATTGAATAAAGCACGGCAGCTGTTGGAATGAAATCGAACGACAGTTCCTAACCAGCAATCAGAGTTGCAATTCTATCAATGATATACCATGTGATAAATAATACTGCCGTACTACTTATGCACACATTGTTGGAGAACGTAGCAATAATTCAAAATTTTCTACGCATCACCAAGATCAATCTATGGAGTCATCTAGCAACGAGAGAGAGGAGTGCATCTACATACCCTTGTAGATCGCGAGCGGAAGCGTTCAAGAGAACGGGGTTGATGGAGTCGTACTCGTCGTGATCCAAATCACCGATGATCCTAGCGCCGAACGGACGGCACCTCCGCGTTCAACACACGTACGGAACAGCGACGTCTCCTCCTTCTTGATCCAGCAAGGGGGAAGGAGAGGTTGATGGAGATCCAGCAGCACGACGGCATGGTGGTGGAAGTAGCGGGATTCCAACAGGGCTTCGCCAAGCGCTGCGGGAGGAGGGAGATGTGTCACGGGAGGGAGAGGGAGGCGCCAGGGCTTAGGTGTTGCTGCCCTCCCTTCCCCCCACTATATATAGGGCCAAGGGAGAGGGGGGGGGGGCGCAGCCTTGGCCCTTCCTCCAAGGAAGGGTGCGGCCAGGGAGGAGTCCATCCTCCCCAAGGCACCTAGGAGGTGCCTTCCCCCTTTAGGACTCTCCCTTTCCCTTATCTCTTGGCGCATGGGCCTCTTGGGGCTGGTGCCCTTGGCCCATATAGGCCAAGGCGCACACCCCTACAGCCCATGTGGCCCCCCGGGGCAGGTGGACCCCCTTGGTGGACCCCCGGACCCCTTTCGGCACTCCCGGTACAATACCGATCATGCGTGAAACTTTTCCGGCGACCAAAACAAGACTTCCCATATATAAATCTTTACCTCCGGACCATTCCGGAACTCCTCGTGACGTCCGGGATCTCATCCGGGACTCCGAACAACTTTCGGGTTACCGCATACTAATATCTCTATAACCCTAGCGTCACCGAACCTTAAGTGTATAGACCCTACGGGTTCGGGAGACATGTAGACATGACCGAGACGACTCTCCGGTCAATAACCAACAGCGGGATCTGGATACCCATGTTGGCTCCCACATGCTCCTCGATGATCTCATCGGATGAACCACGATGTCGAGGATTCAATCAATCCCGTATTCAATTCCCTTTGTCTATCGGTATGTTACTTGCCCGAGATTCAATCGTCGGTATCCCAATACCTTGTTCAATCTCGTTACCGGCAAGTCTCTTTACTCGTTCCGTAACACATCATCCCGTGATCAAATCCTTGGTCACATTGTGCACATAATGATGATGTCCTACTGAGTGGGCCCAGAGATACCTCTCCGTTTACACGGAGTGACAAATCCCAGCCTCGATTCGTGCCAACCCAACAGACACTTTCGGAGATACCTGTAGTGCACCTTTATAGCCACCCAGTTACGTTGTGACGTTTGGTACAGCCAAAGCATTCCTACGGTATCCGGGAGTTGCACAATCTCATGGTATAAGGAAATGATACTTGACATTAGAAAAGCTCTTAGCAAACGAACAACACGATCTTGTGCTAGGCTTAGGATTGGGTCTTGTCCATCACATCATTCTCCTAATGATGTGATCCCGTTATCAACGACATCCAATGTCCATGGTCAGGAAACCGTAACCATCTATTGATCAACGAGCTAGTCAACTAGAGGCTTACTAGGGACATGGTGTTGTCTATGTATCCACACATGTATCTGAGTTTCCTATCAATACAATTTTAGCATGGATAATAAACGATTATCATGAACAAGGAAATATAATAATAACCAATTTATTATTGCCTCTAGGGCATATTTCCAACAGTCTCCCACTTGCACTAGAGTCAATAATCTAGTTCATATCACCATGTGATTAACACTCACAGGTCACATCACCATGTGACCCTCCTTGGTTTGATCATGTTATGCTTGTGAGAGAGGTTATTAGTCAACGGGTCTGAACCTTTCAGATCCGTGTGTGCTTTACGAATATCTATGTCATCTTGTGGATGCTACCACGCGCTACTTGGAGCCATTTCAAATAACTGCTCTACTATACGAATCAGGTTTACTACTCAGAGTCATCCGGATTAGTGTCAAAGTTCGCATCGACGTAACCCTTTACGACGAACTCCTTTTCACCTCCATAATCGAGAAAATTCCTTAGTCCACTAGATACTAAGGATAGGTTCGACCGCTGTCATGTGATCCATTCCCGGATCACTATTGTACCCCTTGACCAACTCATGGCAAGGCACACTTCATGTGCGGTACACAGCATAGCATACTGTAGAGCCTACGTCTAAAGCATAGGGGACGACCTTCGTCCTTTCTCTCTCTTCTGCTGTGGTCAGGTCTTGAGTCTTACTCAATACTCACACCTTGTAACACAGCCAAGAACTCCTTCTTTGCTGGTCTATTTTGAACTCCTTCAAAATCTTGTCACGGTATGTATTCATTTGAAAGTACTATTAAGCGTTTTTGATCTATCCTTATAGATCTTGATGCTCAATGTTCAAGTAGCTTAATCAGGTTTTCCATTGAAAAACACTTTTCAAATAACCCTCTATGCTTTCCAGAAATTCTACATCATCTCTGATCAACAATATATACTCATCAGAAATTCTATAGTGCTCCCACTCACTTCTTTGGAAATACAAGTTTCTCATAAACTTTGTATAAACCCAAAATCTTTGATCATCTCATCAAAGCGTACATTCCAACTCCGAGATGCTTACTCCAGTCCTTAGAAGGATTGCTGGAGCTTTGCACACTTGTTAGCATCTTTCAGGATTGACAAAAACCTTCTGGTTGTATCACATACAACCTTTCCTCAAGAAAATCGTCGAGGAAACAATGTTTTGACATCCTATCTGCAAGACTGCTAATACAATTCCAACAGACTCTTAGCATCGCTACGAGTGAGAAAGTCTCATCGTAGTCAACTCCTTGAACTTGTCGGAAAACATCTTAACGATAAGCCGAGCTTACTTAATGGTGACACTTACCATCATTGTCCGTCTTCCTTTTAAAATCCATCTGCACCCAACAGCCTTACGACCATCAAGTATTTCTTCCAAAGTCTATACTTTGCTTTTATACATGGATCCTCTCTCGGATTTCATGGCCTCGAGCCATTCTTCGGAATCCGGGCCCACCATCGCTTCTCCATAGCTCGTAGGTTCATTGTTGTCTAGCAACATGACTTCCAAGACAGGATCACGCATTACTCTGAAGTAGTACGCATCCTCGTCGTCCTATGAGGTTTGGTAGTGACTTGATCCGAAGTTTCATGATCACTATCATAAGCTTCCACTTCAATTGGTGTAGGTGCCACAGGAACAACTTCCTGTGCCCTGGTACACACTAGTTGAAGTTATGGTTCAATAACCTCATCAAGTCTCCACCATCCTCCCACTCAATTCTTTCGAGAGAAACTTTTCCTCGAGAAAGGACTCGTTTCTAGAAGCAATTACTTTTGCTTCCGGATCTGAAATAGGAGGTATACCCAACTGTTTTGGGTATTCTATGAAGATGCATTTATCCGCTTTGGGTTCGAGCTCATTAGCCTGAAACTTTTTCACATAAGCATCGCAGCCCCAAACTTCTAAGAAACGACAACTTAGGTTTCTCTAAATGGTGTCGTCTCAACGGAATTGCGTGGTGCCCTATTTAAAGTGAATGCGGTTGTCTCTAATGCCTAACCCATAAACGATAGTGGTAATTCGATAAGAGACATCATGGTATGCACCATATCCAATAGGGTGCAGTTATGATGTTCGGACACACCATCACACTATGGTGCTCCAAGCGGTATTAGTCGTGAAACAATTTCCACAATTTCTTAATTGTGTGCCAAACTTGTAACTCAGATATCTCTATGATCATATCATAGACATTTTATCCTCTTGTCACGATGATCTTCAACTTTACTCTGAAATTACTTGAACCTTTCAATAATTCAGACTTGTGTTTCATCAAGTAAATACACTCAGCATCTACTCAAATCATCTGTGAAGTAAGAACATATCGATATCCACTGCGTGCCTCAGCACTCATTGGACTGCACACATCAAATGTATTACTTCCAACAAGTTGCTCTCTTGTTCCATCTTACGTAAAACAAGGCCTTTCAGTCATCTTGCCCATGTGGTATGATTTGCATGTCTCAAGTGATTCAAAATCAAGTGAGTCCAAACGACCCATCTGCATGGAGTTTCTTCATGCATATATACCAATAGACATGGTTCGCATGTCTCAATCTTTTCAAAAACGAGTGAGTCCAAAGATCCATCTACATGGAGCTTCTTCATGCGTTCTATACCAATATGACTCAAATGGCAGTGCCACAAGTATGTGGTACTATCATCACTATTTTATATCTTTTGGCACCAACATGTGTATCACTGCGATCGAGATTCATTTTAGGTGCAAGACCATTGAAGGTATTATTCAAATAAACAGAGTAACCATTATTCTCCTTATGAATAACCGTATTGCGATAAACATAATCCAATCATGTTTATGCTCAACGCAAACACCAAATAACAATTATTTAGGTTTAACACCAATCTCGATGGTAGAGGGAGCATGCGATGCTTGATCACATCAACCTTGGAAACATTTCCAACACATATCGTCATCTCACCTTTAGCTAGTCTCCGTTTATTCCACAGCTTTTATTTCGAGTTACTAACACTTAGCAACCAAACCGGTATCTAATACCCTGGTGCTGCTAGGAGTACTAGTAAAGTACACATTCATATAATGTATATCCAATATACTTCTGTCGACCTTGCCTGCCTTCTCATCTACCAAGTATCTAGGGTAGTTCTGCTTCAGTGACCGTTCCCCTCATTACTGAAGCACTTAGTCTCGGGTTTGGGTTCAACCTTGGGATTCTTCACTAGAGCAGCAAATGATTTGCTGTTTCATGAAGTATCCCTTTTGCCCTTGCCCTTCTAGAAACTAGTGGTTTTACTAACCATCAACAATTGATGCTCCTTCTTGATTTCTACTTTTGCGGTGTCAAACATCGCGAGTTGCTCAAGGATTATCATATCTATCCCTGATATGTTATAGTTCATCACGAAGCTCTAATAGCTTGGTGGCAGTGACTATGGAGAACCATCACTATCTCATCTGGAAGATTAACTCCCACTCGATTCAAGCGATTGTGGTACTCAGACAACCTGAGCACATGCTCAACGATTGAGCTTTTCTCCCTTAGTTTGCAGGCTTAAGAAACTTGTCAGAGGTCTCATACCTCTTGACGTGGGCACTAGTCTGAAATCCCAATTTCAGTCTTCGGAACATCTCATATGTTCTGCGATGTTTCAAAACCGTCTTTGGTGCCACAATTCTAAACCGTTAGCAATACGCACTGAACTATCACGTAGTCATCAAAACGTGTATGTCAGGTGTTTCGCAACATCTACAGACGACGCTGAGGTTCAGCACACCGAGCGGTGCATTAAGGACATAAGCCTTCTGTGCAGCAATGAGGACAATCCTTAGTTCACGGACCCAGTCCACATAATTGCTACTATCAACTTTCAACTAAATTTTTCTCTAGGAACATATCTTAAACAGTAGAACTAAAGCGTAAGATATGACATAATTTGCAAAGACCTTTTGACTATGTTCATGATAATTAAGTTCATCTGATTATTTAATGAACTCCCACTCAGATAGACATCCCTCTAGTCATCTAAGTGATACATGATCCGAGTCAAACTAGGCCGTGTCCGATCATCACGTGAGACGGACAAGTCATCATCGGTGAACATCTCCATGTTGATCGCATCTACTATACGACTCATGTTCGACCTATCGATCTCTTGTGTTCCGAGGCCATGTCTGTACATGCTAGGCTGGTCAAGTCAACCTAAGTGTTTCGCATGTGTTCCGAGGCCATGTCTGTACATGCTAGGCTCGTCAACACCCGTTGTATTCGAACGTTAGAATCTATCACACCCGATCATCACGTGGTGCTTCGAAACAACGAACCTTCGCAACGGTGCACAGTTAGGGGGAACACGTCTCTTGAAATTTTAGTGAGGGATCATCTTATTTATGCTACCGTCGTTCTAAGCAAATAAGATGTAAACATGACAAACATCACATGCAAATCATAAAGTGACGTGATATGGCCAATATCATCTTGCGCCTTTGATCTCCATCTTTGAGGCGCGGCATGATCACCTTCGTCACCGGCATGACACCATGATCTCCATCATCATGATTTCCATCATCGTGTCTTCATGAAGTTGTCTCGCCAACTATTACTTCTACTACTATGGCTAACGGTTAGCAATAAAGTAAAGTAATTACATGGCATTTTCTTTGACACGCAGGTCATACAATAAATTAAGACAACTCCTATGGCTCCTGCCGGTTGTCATACTCATCGACATGCAAGTCGTGATTCCTATTACAAGAACATGATCAATCTCATACATCACATATATCATTCATCACATCCTTTTGGCCATATCACATCACATAGCATACCCTGCAAAAACAAGTTAGACGTCCTCTAATTGTTGTTGCATGTTTTACGTGGCTGCTATGGGATTCTAGCAAGAACGTTTCTTACCTACGCAAAAGCCACAACGTGATATGACAATTTCTATTTACCCTTCATAAGGACCCTTTTCATCGAATCCGATCCGACTAAAGTGGGAGAGACAGACACCCGCTAGCCACATTATGCAACTAGTGCATGTCAGTCGGTGGAACCTGTCTCACGTAAGTCTACGTGTAAGGTCGGTCCGGGCCGCTTCATCCCACGATGCCGCCGAATCAAGATAAGACTAGTAACGGCAAGTAAATTGACAAAATCGACGCCCACAACTACTTTGTGTTCTACTCGTGCATAGAAAATACGCATAGACCTAGCTCATGATGCCACTGTTGGAGAACGTAGCAATAATTCAAAATTTTCTACGCATCACCAAGATCAATCTATGGAGTCATCTAGCAACGAGAGAGAGGAGTGCATCTACATACCCTTGTAGATCGCGAGCGGAAGCGTTCAAGAGAACGGGGTTGATGGAGTCGTACTCGTCGTGATCCAAATCACCGATGATCCTAGCGCCGAACGGACGGCACCTCCGCGTTCAACACACGTACGGAACAGCGACGTCTCCTCCTTCTTGATCCAGCAAGGGGGAAGGAGAGGTTGATGGAGATCCAGCAGCACGACGGCGTGGTGGTGGAAGTAGCGGGATTCCAACAGGGCTTCGCCAAACGCTGCGGGAGGAGGGAGATGTGTCACGGGAGGGAGAGGGAGGCGCCAGGGCTTAGGTGTTGCTGCCCTCCCTTCCCCCCACTATATATAGGGCCAAGGGAGAGGGGGGGGGGGCGCAGCCTTGGCCCTTCCTCCAAGGAAGGGTGCGGCCAGGGAGGAGTCCATCCTCCCTAAGGCACCTAGGAGGTGCCTTCCCCCTTTAGGACTCTCCCTTTCCCTTATCTCTTGGCGCATGGGCCTCTTGGGGCTGGTGCCCTTAGCCCATATAGGCCAAGGCGCACACCCCTACAGCCCATGTGGCCCCCCGGGGCAGGTGGACCCCCTTGGTGGACCCCCGGACCCCTTTCGGCACTCCCGGTACAATACTGATAATGCGCGAAACTTTTCCGGCGACCAAAACAAGACTTCCCATATATAAATCTTTACCTCCGGACCATTCCGGAACTCCTCGTGACGTCCAGGATCTCATCCGGGACTCCGAACAACTTTCGGGTTACCGCATACTAATATCTCTATAACCCTAGCGTCACCGAACCTTAAGTGTGTAGACCCTACGGGTTCGGGAGACATGTAGACATGACCGAGACGACTCTCCGGTCAATAACCAACAGCGGGATCTGGATACCCATGTTGGCTCCCACATGCTCCTCGATAATCTCATCGGATGAACCACGATGTCGAGGATTCAATCAATCCCGTATTCAATTCCCTTTGTCTATCGGTATGTTACTTGCCCGAGATTCGATCGTCGGTATCCCAATACCTTGTTCAATCTCATTACCGGCAAGTCTCTTTACTCGTTCCGTAACACATCATCCCGTGATCAACTCCTTGGTCACATTGTGCACATAATGATGATGTCCTACCGAGTGGGCCCAGAGATACCTCTCCGTTTACACGGAGTGACAAATCCCAGTCTCGATTCGTGCCAACCCAACAGACCGTTGGGGATCGTAGCAGAATTTTAAAGTTTCCTACGCATCACCAAGATCCATCTATGGAGTATACTAGCAACGAGGGGAAAGGAATGCATCTACATACCCTTGTAGATCGCAAGCGGAAGCGTTCAAGTGAACGGGGTTGATGGAGTCGTACTCGCCGTGATCCAAATCACCGATGACCGAGTGCCGAAAGGACGGCACCTCCGCGTTCAACACACGTACGGAGCAGCAACGTCTCCTCCTTCTTGATCCAGAAAGGGGGAAGGAGAGGTTGATGGAGATCCAGCAGCACGACGGCGTGGTGGTGGAAGTAGCGGGGATCCCGGTAGGGCTTTGCCAAGCACAAGCGGGAGGGAGAGGTGTTGCAGGGGGAGAGGGAGGTGCCAGGGGCTGTGTTCTTGCTGCCCTCCGTCCCCCCACTATTTATAGGGGTCCTGGGGGGGGGGGGGGCGCCGGCCACCCTGGAGATCCCATCTGAGGGGGGGGGCGGCGGCCAAGGGGGTGGCTTGCCCCCCACCCCTAGGGTTTCCAACCCTAGGCGCAGGGGGAGGCCCAAGGGGGGGCGCCCCAGCCCACGAAGGGCTGGTTCCCTTCCCACTTCAGCCCATGGGGCCCTCCGGGATAGGTGGCCCCACCCGATGGACCCCCGAGACACTTCCGGTGGTCCCGGTACAATACCGATAACCCCCGAAACTTTCCCGGTGGCCGAAACTGGACTTCCTATATATAATTCTTCACCTACGGACCATTCCGGAACTCCTCGTGACGTCCGGGATCTCATCCAGGACTCCGAACAACTTTCGGGTTTCCGCATACTAATATCTCTACAACCCTAGCGTCACCGAACCTTAAGTGTGTAGACCCTACGGGTTCGGGAGACATGCAGACATGACCGAGACGCCTCTCCGATCAATAACCAACAGTGGGATCTGGATACCCATGTTGGCTCCCACATGTTCCACGATGATCTCATCGTATGAACCACGATGTCGAGGATTCAATCAATCCCGTATACAATTCCCTATGTCAATCGGTACGTTACTTGCCCGAGATTCGATCGTCGGTATCCCAATACCTTGTTCAATCTCGTCACCGGCAAGTCTCTTTACTCATACCGCAATGCATGATCCCGTGACTAACGCCTTAGTCACATTGAGCTCATTATGATGATGCATTACCGAGTGGGTCCAGAGATACCTCTCTGTCATACGGAGTGACAAATCCCAGCCTCGATCCGTGTCAACCCAACAGACACTTTCAGAGATACCCGTAGTGTACCTTTATAGTCACCCAGTTACGTTGTGATGTTTGGTACACCCAAAGTACTCCTACGGCATCCGGGAGTTGCACGATGTCATGGTCTAAGGAAAAGATACTTGACATTGGAAAAGCTCTAGCAAACGAACTACACGATCTTTTGTGCTATGCTTAGGATTGGGTCTTGTCCATCACATCATTGTCCTAATGATGTGATCCCGTTATCAATGACATCCAATGTCCATAGTCAGGAAACCATGACTATCTGTTGATCAATGAGCTAGTCAACTAGAGGCTCACTAGGGACATGTTGTGGCCTATGTATTCACACATGTATTACGATTTCCGGATAACACAATTATAGCATGAACAATAGCTAATTATCATGAACAAGGAAATATAATAATAACCATTTATTATTGCCTCTAGGGCATATCTCCAACAGTCTCCCACTTGCACTAGAGTCAATAATCTAGTTACATTGTGATGAATCGAACACCCATAGCGTTCTGGTGTTGATCATGTTTTGCTCTAGGGAGAGATTTAGTCAACGGGTCTGCTACATTCAGGTCCGTATGTACTTTACAAATATCTATGTCTCCATTTTGAACACTTTCACGAATGGAGTTGAAGCGATGCTTGATATGCCTGGTCTTCCTGTGAAACCTGGGCTCCTTGGCAAGGGTAATAGCTCCAGTGTTGTCACAGAAGAGAGTCATCGGGCCCGACGCATTGGGAATCACCCCTAGGTCGGTAATGAACTCCTTCATCCAGATTGCTTCTTGCGCTGCCTCTGAGGCTGCCATGTACTCTGCTTCACATGTAGATCCCGCCACGATGCTTTGCTTGCAACTGCACCAGCTTACTGCCCCTCCATTCAAAATATACATGTATCCGGTTTGTGACTTCGAGTCATCCAGATCTGTGTCGAAGCTAGCGTCGACGTAACCCTTTACGACGAGCTCTTCGTCACCTCCATAAACGAGAAACATATCCTTAGTCCTCTTCAGGTACTTCAGGATATTCTTGACCGCTGTCCAGTGTTCCATGCCGGGATTACTTTGGTACCTTCCTACCAAACTTACGGCAAGGTTTACATCAGGTCTGGTACACAGCATGGCATATATAATAGACCCTATGGCCGAGGCATAGGGGATGACACTCATCTTTTCTCTATCTTCTGCCGTGGTCGGGCATTGAGCCGTGCTCAATTGCACACCTTGCAATACAGGCAAGAACCCCTTCTTGGACTGATCCATATTAAACTTCTTTAATATCTTGTCAAGGTACGTACTCTGTGAAAGACCAATGAGGCGTCTTGATCTATCTCTATAGATCTTGATGCCTAATATATAAGCAGCTTCTCCAAGGTCCTTCATTGAAAAACACTTATTCAAGTAGGCCTTTATACTTTCCAAGAATTCTATATCATTTCCCATCAATAGTATATCATCCACATATAATAAGAGAAATGCTACAGAGCTCCCACTCACTTTCTTGTAAACACGGGCTTCTCCATAAGTCTGTGTAAACCCAAACGCTTTGATCATCTCATCAAAACGAATGTTCCAACTCCGAGATGCTTGCACCAGTCCATAGATGGAGCGCTGGAGCTTGCATACCTTGTTAGCATTCTTAGGATCGACAAAACCTTCCGGCTGCATCATATACAATTCTTCCTTAAGAAAGCCGTTAAGGAATGCCGTTTTGACGTCCATTTGCCATATCTCATAATCATAGTATGCGGCAATTGCTAACATGATTCGGACGGACTTCAGCTTTGCTACGGGTGAGAAAGTCTCATCATAGTCAACCCCTTGAACTTGTCGATAACCCTTAGCGACAAGTCGAGCCTTATAGATGGTCACATTACCATCCGCGTCTGTCTTCTTCTGAAAGATCCATTTATTTTCTATGGCTCGCCGATCATCGGGCAAGTCAGTCAAAGTCCATACTTCGTTTTCATACATGGATCCTATCTCGGATTTCATGGCTTCTAGCCATTTGTCAGAATCCGGGCCCGCCATTGCTTCTTCATAGTTCAAAGGTTCACCGCTGTCTAACAACATGATTTCCAGGACAGGGTTGCCGTACCACTCTGGTGCGGAACCTGTCCTTGTGGACCTACGAAGTTCAGCAGTAACTTGATCTGAAGCTTCATGATCATCATCATTAACTTCCTCCCCAGTCGGTGTAGGCACCACAGGAACATCTTCCCGCGCTGCGCTACTTTCCGGTTCGGAAGGGGTGACTATCACCTCATCAAGTTCCACTTTCCTCCCACTTAATTCTTTCGAGAGAAACTCTTTCTCCAGAAAGGACCCATTCTTGGCAACAAAGATCTTGCCTTCGGATCTGAGGTAGAAGGTATACCCAATGGTTTCCTTAGGGTATCCTATGAAGACGCATTTTTCCGACTTGGGTTCGAGCTTTTCAGGTTGAAGTTTCTTGACAAAAGCATCGCATCCCCAAACTTTTAGAAACGACAGCTTAGGTTTCTTCCCAAACCATAATTCATACGGTGTCGTCTCAACGGATTTCGACGGAGCCCTATTTAAAGTGAATGCGGCAGTCTCTAAAGCATAGCCCCAAAATGAGAGCGGTAGATCGGTAAAAGACATCATAGATCGCACCATATCCAATAGAGTGCGATTACGACGTTCGGACACACCATTTCGCTGAGGTGTTCCAGGCGGCGTGAGTTGTGAAACGATTCCACATTTGTTTAAGTGCGTACCAAATTTGTGACTTAAATATTCTCCACCACGATCTGATCGTAAGAAATTTATTTTCCTGTCACGTTGATTCTCAACCTCACTCTGAAATTCCTTGAACTTTTCAAAGGTTTCAGACTTGTGTTTCATTAGGTAGACATACCCATATCTACTTAAGTCATCAATGAGAGTGAGAACAGAACGATATCCTCCGCGAGCCTCAACACTCATTGGACCGCACACATCGGTATGTATGATTTCTAATAAATTGGTTGCTCGCTCCATTGTTCCGGAGAACGGAGTCTTGGTCATCTTACCCATGAGGCATGGTTCGCACGTGTCAAATGATTCGTAATCAAGAGACTCCAAAAGTCCATCTGCATGGAGCTTCTTCATGTGCTTGACACCAATGTGACCAAGGCGGCAGTGCCACAAGTATGTGGGACTATCGTTATCAACTTTACATCTTTTGGTATTCACACTATGAATATGTGTAACATCACGTTCGAGATTCATCAAGAATAAACCATTGACCAGCGGGGCATGACCACAAAACATATCACTCATATAAATATAACAACCATTATTCTCGGATTTAAATGAGTAGCCATCTCGAATTAAACGAGATCCAGATACAATGTTCATGCTCAAAGCTGGCACTAAATAACAATTATTGAGGTTTAAAACTAATCCCGTAGGTAAATGCAGAGGTAGCGTGCCGACGGCGATCACATCGACCTTGGAACCATTCCTGACGCGCATCGTCACCTCGTCCTTTGCCAGTCTCTGCTTATTCCGCAGTTCCTGTTTTGAGTTACAAATATGAGCAACCGCACCGGTATCAAATACCCAGGAGCTACTACGCGTACTGGTAAGGTACACATCAATTACATGTATATCATATATACCTTTGGTGTTGCCGGCCTTCTTGTCCGCTAAGTATTTGGGGCAGTTCCGCTTCCAGTGACCACTTCCCTTGCAATAAAAGCAATCAGTCTCAGGCTTGGGTCCATTCTTCGATTTCTTCCCAGCAACTGGCTTACCGGGCGCGGCAACTCCCTTGCCGTCCTTCTTGAAGTTCTTCTTACCCTTGCCTTTCTTGAACTTAGTGGTTTTATTCACCATCAACACTTGATGTTACTTTCTGATCTCCACCTCCGCTGATTTCAGCATTGAATATACCTTAGGAATGGTCTTTTCCATCCCCTGCATATTGAAGTTCATCACAAAGCTCTTGTAGCTCGGTGGAAGCGACTGAAGGATTCTGTCAATGACCGCGTCATCCGGGAGATTAACTCCCAGCTGAGACAAGCGGTTGTGTAACCCAGACATTCTGAGTATGTGCTCACTAACAGAACTATTTTCCTCCATTTTACAGCTGAAGAACTTGTCGGAGACTTCATATCTCTCGACCCGGGCATGAGGTTGGAAAACCATTTTTAGCTCTTCGAACATCTCATATGCTCCATGCTTCTCAAAACGCTTTTGGAGCCCCGGTTCTAAGCTGTAAAGCATGCCGCACTGAACGAGGGAGTAATCATCAGCACGTGATTGCCAAGCATTCAAAACGTCTTGGTTCTCTGGGATGGGTGCTTCACCTAGCGGTGATTCTAAGACATAATCTTTCTTGGCAGCTATGAGGATGATCCTCAGGGTCCGGACCCAGTCCGTATAGTTGCTGCCATCATCTTTCAGCTTGGTTTTCTCTAGGAACCCGTTGAAGTTGAGGACAATGTGGGCCATTTGATCGACAAGACATATTGTAAAGATTTTAGACTAAGTTCATGATAATTAAGTTCATCTAATCAAATTATTCAATGAACTCCCACTCAGATAGACATCCCTCTAGTCATCTAAGTGAAACATGATCCGAGTTGACTAGGCCGTGTCCGATCATCATGTGAGACGGACTAGTCAAGATCGGTGAACATCTCCATGTTGATCGTATCTTCTATACGACTCATGCTCGACCTTTCGGTCTTCCGTGTTCCGAGGCCATGTATGTACATGCTAGGCTCGTCAAGTCAACCTAAGTGTATTGCGTGTGTTCCGAGGCCATGTCTGTACATGCTAGGCTCGTCAACACCCGTTGTATGCGAACGTTAGAATCTATCACACCCGATCATCACATGGTGCTTCGAAACAACGAACCTTCGCAACGGTGCACAGTTAGGGGGAACACTTTCTTGAAATTATTATAAGGGATCATCTTACTTACTACCGTCGTTCTAAGCAAATAAGATGCAACACATGATAAACATCACATGCAATCAAATAGTGACATGATATGGCCATTATCATTTTGCTCCTTTGATCTCCATCTTCGGGGCGCCATGATCATCTTCGTCACCGGCATAAACACCATGATCTCCATCATCGTGTCTTCATGAAGTTGTCACGCCAATGATTACTTCTACTTCTATGGCTAACGCGTTTAGCAATAAAGTAAAGTAATTTACATGGCGTTATTCAATGACACGCAGGTCATACAAAAATAAAGACAACTCCTATGGCTCCTACCGGTTGTCATACTCATCGACATGCAAGTCGTGATTCCTATTACAAGAATATGATCAATCTCATACATCACATATATCATTCATCACATCTTCTGGCCAAATCACATCACAAGGCACATGCTGCAAAAACAAGTTAGACGTCCTCTAATTGTTGTTGCAAGTTTTTACGTGGCTTCTATAGGTTTCTAGCAAGAACGTTTCTTACCTACGTAAAACCACAACGTGATATGCCAATTTCTATTTACCCTTCATAAGGACCCTTTTCATCGAACCCGTTCCGACTAAAGTGGGAGAGACAGGCACCCGCTAGCCACCTTATGCAACTAGTGCTTGTCAGTCGGTGGAAGCTGTCTCACGTAAGCGTACGTGTAAGGTCGGTCCGGGCCGCTTCATCCCACAATACCGCCGAAACAAGATAAGACTAGTAGTGGCAAGAAAAATTGACAACATCTACGCCCACAACTGCTTTGTGTTCTACTCGTGCATAGTAACTACGCATAGGCCTGGCTCATGATGCCACTGTTGGGATCGTAGCAGAATTTTAAAATTTCCTACGCATCACCAAGATCCATCTATGGAGTATACTAGCAACGAGCGGAAAGGAGTGCATCTACATACCCTTGTAGATCGCAAGCGGAAGCGTTCAAGTCAACGCGGTTGATGGAGTCGTACTCGCCGTGATCCAAATCACCGATGACTGAGTGCCGAACGGACGGCACCTCCGCGTTCAACACACGTACGGAGCAGCAACGTCTCCTCCTTATTGATCCAGCAAGGGGGAAGGAGAGGTTGATGGAGATCCAGCAGCACGACGGCGTGGTGGTGGAAGTAGCGGGGATCCCGGCAGGGCTTCGCCAAGCACAAGCAGGAGGGAGAGGTGTTGCAGGGGGAGAGGGAGGCGCCAGGGGCTGTGTTCTTGCTGCCCTCCCTCCCCCCACTATTTATAGGGGTCCTGGGGGGGGGGGCGCTGGCCACCCTGGAGATCCCATCTGAGGGGGGCGGCGGCCAAGGGGGTGGCTTGCCCCCCAAGGCAAGTCGGGCGCCCCCCACCCCTAGGGTTTCCAACCCTAGGCGCAGGGCGAGGCCCAAGGGGGGGCGCCCCAGCCCACTAAGGGCTGGTTCCCTTCCCACTTCAGCCCATGGGGCCCTCCGGGATAGGTGGCCCCACCCGGTGGACCCCCGGGACCCTTCCGGTGGTCCCGGTACAATACCGATAACCCCTGAAACTTTCCCGTTGGCCGAAACTGGACTTCCTATATATAATTCTTCACCCTCGTACCATTCCGGAACTCCTCGTGACGTCCGGGATCTCATCCGGGACTCCGAACAACTTTCAGGTTTCCGCATACTAATATCTCTACAACCCTAGCGTCACCGAACCTTAAGTGTGTAGACCCTACGGGTTCGGGAGACATGCAGACATGACCGAGACGCCTCTCCGATCAATAACCAACAGCGGGATCTGGATACCCATGTTGGCTCCCACATGTTCCACGATGATCTCATCGGATGAACCACGATGTCGAGGATTCAATCAATCCCGTATACAATTCCCTTTGTCAATCGGTACGTTACTTGCCCGAGATTCGATCGTCGGTATCCCAATACCTTGTTCAATCTCATTACCGGCAGGTCACTTTACTCGTACCGTAATGCATGATCCCATGGCTAACTCCTTAGTCACATGGAGCTCATTATGATGATGCATTACCGAGTGGGTCCAGAGATACCTCTCCGTCATACGGAGTGACAAATCCCAGTCTCGATCCGTGTCAACCCAACAGACACTTTCAGAGATACCCGTAGTGTACCTTTATAGTCACCCAGTTACGTTGTGATGTTTGGTACACCCAAAGCACTCCTACGGCATCCGGGAGTTACACGATGTCATGGTCTAAGGAAAAGATACTTGACATTGGAAAAGCTCTAGCAAACGAACTACACGATCCTTTGTGCTATGCTTAGGATTGGGTCTTGTCCATCACATCATTCTCCTAATGATGTGATCCCGTTATCAATGCCATCCAATGTCCATAGTCAAGAAACCATGACTATCTGTTGATCAACGAGCTAGTCAACTAGAGGCTCACTAGGGACATGTTGTGGCCTATGTATTCACACATGTATTACGATTTCCGGATAACACAATTATAGCATGAACAATAGACAATTATCATGAACAAGGAAATATAATAATAACCATTTATTATTGCCTCTAGGGCATATCTCCAACACAAACACTTTCGGAGATACCTGTAGTGCACCTTTATAGCCACCCAGTTACGTTGTGACGTTTGGTACACCCAAAGCATTCCTACGGTATCCGGGAGTTGCACAATCTCATGGTCTAAGGAAATGATACTTGACATTAGAAAAGCTCTTAGCAAACGAACAACACGATCTTGTGCTAGGCATAGGATTGGGTCTTGTCCATCACATCATTCTCCTAATGATGTGATCCCGTTATCAATGACATCCAATGTCCATGGTCAGGAAACCGTAACCATCTATTGATCAACGAGCTAGTCAACTAGAGGCTTACTAGGGACATGGTGTTGTCTATGTATCCACACATGTATCTGAGTTTCCTATCAATACAATTTTAGCATGGATAATAAACGATTATCATGAACAAGGAAATATAATAATAACCAATTTACTATTGCCTCTAGGGCATATTTCCAACACACATGACACTTGTTTCACCATGCCAGATTATTAGATCAAAATCTCTCGGAGGATAGATCAGTTCGGCAGTTGCGTGATGCTACTGAAGAATTTCAAAGTTGATTTGGACCAGCTCTCCTTGCCGAGAAAGTTCGATTTTGACATCATCCCCTACCGCAAGATATGATTTAGATTTGAACCTTGACCATCCTTTAGCATCAATCATCATGCGACCATCCTTTGTACTTACACTATATTGAGCAGATTCATTCACACCAAGGCTGCGCATGGTAAGAGAAACTTGGCCGCGGTCGCCCGGATTGTTGAACGACTCCCTCGTTGCTCTAGGAATTCTCTGTTTGCAAACAAGAAGACATACCCAAACAGTTAGATCAACACAGTGAATCATGTGAAACAACATGGAAAGAAAAAAGAACGAAGCACTTGGGCGGCCAATGCTTACCAAGAAGGTGGACATGTCGGTTTTTGTAAGGACTTTGGTATATGAAGTGCGAACTGCAGCCCAGCCTGTTGCCGGTGCAACTGCACGGGCCGGAGCAGATGCAAGTGCAAGTGTTGGTGCAGGTGCCGAAGCCGCCGCTGCTGCCGGAGATGGTGCCCCTTGTAGAGCTGGTGCCGGTGTCGATGCCCGATCCTCCGGTAGATCAGACTGATCCGCTGACGCGGTCGGTGCCCAATCCTCAGCTGGATCAGACTGAGCTGTTGCCGCTGTCAGTGCTAGAGCAACTGCCGGTGCTCGATCTGTGCGAGACAGCGGCGGTCGTGTCTGGTCTGCTATGATCAGCTTTCTAACTTGACTAGGATCCGTGATCGTGATCCCGTTTTTTTCTTCATTTCTTTTAAACGCGAGAAGGACTAATTGTGGCGTTTTTGTTAAACCAAACTGCAGTTCATCATAGGGATTCAGCTTGTACTCAGACAATAGACTGATCCAATTTTTTCTAGTAATATAAGTGATGGACAGTGCCTTCGTTACTGACACGACATAAGAAGTGAAACCTGCAAAAATAGCCATCGTAGAGCAAACCAAACGGTTTATTCTGTGACGAATGTCACATGGCAAAACCTGCATCGTAAAATTGCAGGAAAAGAAAGAAAACATGACATTAAATCAATAAGATTTAGACAGTAAATCAATAAGATTTACTTGATGTGACACGAGTGAATCCTTACCAGGAAATCACTATGTTGAAGTACTAAACCGAAGATTGATCGTCCAACTGTGCGTGGCATGCAGGGGCCCCGCCTACTCCCACAAGCAGGACAGTTCAAAGGTCATGACAAATCGTATGGACCGAACATTCATGGGACTGGAAATCCTGGTGGGTGCGATAAACCTTGCAATGCATACAGATATTGGAGTGTAACCATAATTGATAAACCGTCCTCACAAAAAAATGATCTGGATACTTCAAAATATACAGACTGAATTGAGTGGACAGACATTAACATAGACCGTTCACACGCCAAAAGCGGCAGTACTAATAAACAATACAGGGTTCACAAACACAAATCAAGTACTAAACAATAGTACTTACTACAGACAAGCAGAGTTTCACTAACTAAACTCTGCAGACTATTTCTTGCCACCGACCTACGGGATGAACCCCGCATTACTGACTAGGCCATGGACTTCGTGTGAGATGTCTACATGCACCATCACCATCTTGTCAACCTTGGAGAACCTAACAGAGTGGGCTTTCCACTCATAAACATGATGATGAAGACAGGCCGCATCAGATTTGTTGGGAAGCTTTACAAGAACCACACCCTTCCTAATCGAAGGCACAGCCAGGAAATTGTTGTGGTCAAGTACAACCTCGAGAACACGCCTGACAACAATGCTACAGGAAAACACTAGTTCAGGACACGTGGCGACAAGGACACAACAGCTAGATAGTTCAGCAGTAGAACTCATCATCAGGTCTTCCAGTTCACACGGCATGACTTTGAGAACTTCATCTCCACCGCGGACCTGGTTCTAATTCAAACAGAAACCATATTTTATTACTACCTCTGTTCAGAAATATAAGATGATTTTCGATATTATACTCCATATATGACTACATATACGCATAGAAATGAGTGAACAAAGACACTAGAACATGTCTTCAAAGGCATGAGAGCAGAGGGATTACATGCAATATCCATAACACAAGTTACTGAGGCAAATATACCCTCTTAAAAGGTAGCATTGATGTTCATAAAGTACTCCCTCCGTCCCAAAATTCTTGTCTTAGATTTGTCTAGATACGGATGTATCAAGTCACATTTTAGTATTAGATACATCCGTATCTAGACAAATCTAAGACAAGAAATTTCGGACAGAGGGAGTAGTTGAAAGTAATCTATAAGAAATCAGTGTCAACCTCTCGCATGTTTTGGTCAAAAGAGGAATTTAGAACCGTCATTTGGCACACTAAAATCACAAGCAAGATCACCCAGAAAGTTGTACTACCAGTACTAGTACTGCGTGTTAGATGAAAAAACACGATCAAGATCGAGAAAAAGATCGTCAACAAGAGACATTACCTGGATTTGCTTAATGAGGGATCCCGGAGAGGGAGTCTTGGACAGGGCGATGGCTTTGAGCTTGTCTGCGGTAGTCTCGGCGGGGTGCTTGCACTTCTTCGTACCATGAGCCTCGACAGTTTTGGCCAGAGCCATAGACATCACGTCGGCCGGTGCTCCGGCGTCCATCCAAGAGAGGAAGCTGAGAGAGAAGAGTGAAAGGAGGAACGAGATGAGGGAGAAGCGAAGCGAGTGGGGGTTTTCTTCAAGAGAGGAAGCTGAGAGAGAAGAGTGAAATGATGGTTGCTTCGTCCGTCCAACTTACTGCTGGAAAGGAGGGGGTTTTGTGATTTGACGACTCATTGGGCATTACTGCGGCGGTTCGATCGGGGTAGTCTACCGTCACTCTACTACGGAGTAATTTAGTGCATGGCTGGTGGACCCAGGTGCTGGCTGTCCCACACGTCAGCGAAAGTGAGTAATTTAGTGCATGGCTGGAGGAGGATCCGCGCGGTAGAGCGTGTCCACTATTTTTCTGAAGAAAAAAATGATTACAGCAAGCTTTTCCACTCTTACGACGGAGGAGTGTGAAACACGGCAGCCACTTGAACATACACAATGCTCCTACTACTAGGCATGTGCAATGGTTCGTACGTCAGTACTACACAATCTTGTTGCTAGTGTAGTAAGATATGACGATACCAAATGATGTTGTACGCATGTCAACTACTCCTATATGTAACATAGTGCCGCTTTTTCGACTGTTCGGTCGAGAATGAACGGTGAGATCAATGTTAACAGAACTAGGTCCACAACGCACCGAGAGTACGATGCTACAGTACTCCACGAAACATGAACCATATGAAGCACGAATAGTGTTAGGCAGGGTGTATGAAGGGTGCACGGGATGGGAGCAAAAGTTCCCTTCTCGACCCACTTTTGGGTGTTTGGCAGAGTGCATGAAGGGTGCATGAGTCCACACTAGTAGGTTGAAAAAAAATACACGAAGAGGAAACAACTATATTGAGATGAGAATGCAACCAAACACACCCACACGCTTTGTGCTACAGTGACTGATCTGCACCGTTTGAGTTTGATCCAACGGTCATGTTGCGCCGAGACATGGACATGCCCATGCAGAGGGCGCCTAAACACCACCGAAGTCCCTCTGCTTCTCGAGGAGCACGACGTTGGTGATGCAGGGTGCAACCGCCCGCAGAGCCCGCTCCCGGTCGACGGGAGCCAGCTCGTCAAAGACGGCGTCCAATGGCACGAATGGATTCCGGTGACGGAGCCCTAAAAGGATTCGCCCGGAACGGCGACGGCAGCCCGCAACCCCTCCTTGTCCAGCTCATCCCCCACCATCGCGCGGAGACGGCTCAGCTCCTCGGAGATATAGGTGAAGAAGGAGACCAGGTCAGGAAGCCGCAGCTCATTGAAGTCAACCGGGTGGTCGAACGGGTTTAGCCCGACGGCCGACATCGTCGCGCTGGCACGACGGTAGGCATCGCGCAGCCACAACACGTGCGTGGCAACTTGGTTCACCAAGTGGCTGAGGCGATCCTGGACCTCGTCACGATCGACCCGCTCGCGCTCCAGCCGGCTCCCCTAATGGCCTATCGTATCTCCCGCTTTCTGTAGCAACGCCGCCGACGCCTCGAGCATCTTTGTGGTGGACGCCTGCCGCTTTTGAAGCTCCATGCACTCCCGCACATAACGGAGGAGCATGGCACTCCTCTCGTCCTTGAGCTCACGGAGCTCCACGTCCTTGGCCCTGAGCTCCGCATCCTTGGCATGGAGCTCCTGTGTCAGGCGCCTCACCTCGGACTCCGTGACCTACTGCGCCGCCATGGCACCAGGTAGAAGCAATGGGGAGAGGAAGCAAAGGGGGCGAAACGGCTGAAAGGCAATGCAATCTACGGGAAGGCGGAGGGAGCGGGGAATCTTTTGGTTTTCACCACGGTAAAACACCAGTCGACGACTTCTCACATCAGGGAGCAGTGGGTTTTTACAGGCAGAGTCATCGTGACTAATTGCTTCCGCGCCTGCTCCCGTCAATCAAAAAATTAAAAATCCTGCCGCGCCTGCTCCCGTCAATCAAAAAATTAAAAATCCTGCCGCACCCAAACACCAGAGCAACGCCGCGGTGGATATTTAAATTTACCTACCGGCAAGTAGATAAAAAAGGGGTGAAAAAACAAATGTGCCGGCGGCCTAGCTAATCGGTCGAACTAGCCCAACTAGGTAGCTACCGTGCTTCACTGATGTACTCGGCGGGAAAGGTGGTCTTTCGTGATTTGACGACTCATTTACTTGCTTCGGCGCTACGACCGAGGAGGACCCAGAAAATGCGCGGTAGGGCGTCCCACGTCAGGAAGAATATATGCGTGCACCACCCGGGAGGACCCCGAAACCGCGCGGTAGGGTGTGCCACGTCTCGGCACGAAGGAAAAATGTGCGTGTAAAAATATACTGTATCAGACATAGTACCTATGGTTCGACCTCGGGACCTAGCCAGTCGGTCGAAAACTCCCCACTAGCCACATAGCTTCATCATGCAAACGTGGCACGGAGGATAGATGTGGTTAGCTCCGTCTCGACCAGCCACAACGTCTCTTGTTCTAGGCGATTCTTCTATTTTCCAAGCTTTTTTTAGGTTTAATAACACCACGGCAAGCTAGCGCCGCTCTTCGTGTGTGCCCGTGCAAAGGTTAGACGATGGAGAGAAGAGAGATTGAGATCGCAGACCTGGGACCCACCAGTAAGTGAGACAACGGTCATGCACGTGTTGACGAGGCACTCCCTCTACTCTACTCAACGCAAGTACTGTATAAAATCAAGTTATGGGACAGAGCCAACAACCGTTCGTTTTTTTAGGCTATCGACTTACGCTTTGTACTCCAGGTTGCCAGTTCGAATCTCGTCTTTCAGATTTGTTAGTTTTAGGTCCAAATTTGATTAATGACAAGTGGGACCCCCGTGTGTTGTTCCGATATTTCAGTGTAGGATGTTTTTTTGAACAAACACTTTGCGCGGTTAGACAAGTAACGACACGAGTTACACGTATTTTGCAAGTTTACGAACAAAAATGACAGCGGCATAGAATATCACATCCACCCCGCAGCTTAGATACTATGGTGATACGAGTTTTTACACCGTTGGAAGTGAGATCCAATGGCTTGGGAGTAGTCTTTGTAATTATGCGCAATTTCCAAACTCTCCAAAGGTTTTTTTGCAAATAAAACATTCAGGCCTCGTGTGTGCCGCTGCATCTTCGATCCAACGGCTCCCCGGTGCTCATATTAGGTGCTCCCCGTAGCTTAATTACCCGCTACGGTCATATGAGCATCTAGGTCGTATGATCAGTGATCAGATGGCACATGCGTAGTACTTGTACTTTCTGCGCATTTCCCAAACTCTATGAGCCGTATATTGCAAAAACATTCAAACCTCCTACTGTGGGCCGTTAGATCTCAGTGAACTCGTATCACCATAGAATCTACGGTGCGGGAGCACCTCATACTCTCCCGTGCGAGAAAACATAAGGTGCTATCGCAGCTTGGATGCTACGGTGATACGAGCTTGGAGGTCGTTTGATCTGAGATCCAATGGCATCTGAGCAGTCTTTGTGCTTGTAAGCAGTGGCCGAACTCTTTTGGGGCTTTTCTGCAAAAAACCATTCGAACCACCGAGGAGGTGTTGGGTCACAAATCCAACGCCTCCGAAGAGCTTGTATCACCAAAGCATCTAAGGTGTGGCAGCACATGATATTCTTACATACAGGAGAATATGATGTCCTCCTTCATCTTAGATGCTACGGTGATACGAGCTTCGAGGTCGTTGGATATGGGATCAAAGGGCATCTAAGTAGTTTTTGTACAAATTGGGTGCAATTCTCAAACTCATCAAGGTTTCCTGCAAAAATATTAAGACACATCATGGGAGCTGCTATATGTCAGATCTACAAGGTCCAAGCAACTCGTATCGGCATATAGCATCTAAGGTATGGGGGCACATGATATTCTCCCGGGGAGGAGGGGTGGGGGGTGCACAACCAATTGGTGGTTGGGAGGGTGGGGACAAATATAATCTAAACAACCCTAAACAGAGCTCCACAATTTTATCTAAGGTCGAGGGGTTGACCCCCGACAATCATAGCTCCGCCTAAACACAACATTTGCATGTACTGTAGTACTAGACTTAATATTCATGTTTCAGTTTCATGTTCATTTTAAATATTGAACTGAGGACCATGGATGTCTTACATTTTACTCCCTTCGTTCCTAAATATTAGTCTTTTTAGAGGCTTCAAATGGACTGGCACATACGGATGTATATAGACATATTTTAGAGTCTAGATTCACTCATTTTGCTCCGTATGTAGTCACTTGTTGAACTCTCTAAAAGACTAATATTTAGGAATAGAAGGAGTATTTTTGAATTCGTGTCATACATGCATGGTTTGGAAAAATAGATGCAATATACTTATTGGATTGTTGTTGTGTTCGTGCGTGTGTGTCTCTCTGTGTGTGTGTGTGTGTGGTCATATGCTTGATACATACAAAGTTTTCTCACCTCCATATTGTTCATCTTTTAAATTTGTATTTGCATTGGAAAACTTACTAGGGATACCATGAAATGTGAAACTCACGTTGAGATCACTATATCACAAACTCACTCTAATTCAACAACTCGTCATAAATCAATTACCACGTTGAGATTAGTATTTGCAAGGAAAATACGGGTATTGTAATACACATAGATTCGTTCGGCAATTTAAAAGGTTCCTTTAGTATTCTCGAATGGTAGGACCCAACGGCGTACCAGCCAGACCTTGGCTCGTGTTGATCCTAAAAAACCCGGGCTCGTGTCCTTCGGTGGCGTGCGTGGTACGCACATTAGGCAACCCCAACCAGTCGAGCCTCAGCGTTTCAAGTCGAAATATCTGGCGGCCAGAATTCCAGCCCTACGAAATTCCCCTCATGTCCCCGGTCCATAATGACTACCGATGAACAACGGAGGGATGCTTTAGTAACTAGACAATGTTACCTACCGTGCCGAGCACGGTTCAATTCCCTCGGTCGCCGCTCGTCAAGGTCACCCGTCAACTGCATTGCCTAGTACTACTACTACTACACCAGGATGAGCACAGAATTGAGCCCGTTTGTTCGTGCCTAGTACTTGAGTTAATATATCAGGCAATGCACTGGTACGGAGGGATTATCCTTTTACTCTGCATATATAACTTGTCTGAAGTCTAACTAAGCAAAATGTTTGAACAAATCCTTTCTTAAGAAATACAACAGGACAGATGTACGGCTTGAAAATTTATTCCATGATGCAGGTTATGATATTGTTTCGAATCCTGGATCTTCAATTTCAGAAAATCCAAAAGTGAGCATAAATTCTTGAAACTAAGCATGGTCACGTGATATGGCACAAATATTACTTCGTAAGTTTTTTCTTCAATTTGAGACAAGCTGCTTATGACAAGTTGCACAAATGAAGAGCCAAGGTATTTTGGAACAAAGACCTGTCACGTTAAGGCGAACGCTTTCACTATTGAAACCATGGGCGTTTACGTGCCGCCACGAGTCCCCGCTTCTCATCGGTAGGTGCCGTCCGAGCAAGCGTGTGAGTCGATGGGAGGCGTGTGAGCAGACCGCTGCGCCGGCTGTCAGGGAGGCGTGCGAGCAGACCACTGTGCAGGCTCACCGGGAGGCGAGCCCTTTGACCAGGCTCCGCCGCCCACCGTTGTCCCAACTGCTCCCACTTTTAATGTCGCCGGCGCCGCAATTTAAAATCAACCCCGCACTACCCGGTATCGCTACAATCCTCTCTCTTCCTCTCCGATTCTCCTGTCGTCTACCTCCAACTAGCCTGACCTAAACGTACGCCAGGCTGCATCACGATGGTCTGCCCTTAGTGTTCCAGTTTCCTGAGGAAGACACCCAGCCGGTGTCTCAAGAACATAAGGCGCTTTGGGACGAGCTTGAACTGGCCTTGCGGGAAGACGCCGCGCCTGTCCCCGCTCCCGTTCCGGCTCCCGTCGCCCCGACTGCGCCAGCGCCCATCCCCGTGGCATTGATGGGTCGGGAGCCGCACATTGTCGCCGAGCTTGATCCCACGGGGTTCCATGAGGTCCTCGCCGACTTTCACGCACCCGTGCACCTGCCAGCGCATGCGCCTGCGCGTGCACTGACGCGCACGCCCGTGCCGGTGCCCGTGCACCTGCCAGCGCATGCACCTGCGCGTGCACTGACGTACGCGCCTGTGCCGGTGCCCGTGCACACGAATGTCTCTGCCACGCCGTTGACAGCGCCTGTCCCCGTGCGGGTGCCAGTGCCCCCCTCAGCGGCATGGATGGCCGCCGTCGACCGCTTCCTTGCACCAACGCCAGTCGCCTCCTCCCGCCAGTTGACTCGCTTCGAAGTCCAGAACATTTTGGCCTTCCTTGAAGCTAGGCCAGCGTCCAGGAGTACGCGAACAACGGCGGAAGACGCCGCCTTCGCCGTCGGTCAGTGGCCCGACGACACACAGAGCACGGCAGAGGAGCCGCTTCCCACCGCGAGACGCCCCCACCGCGGCCGCGTAATCTAAATTTGCCATGAAAAACGTTCGGATTGCCATGCTTAAAATCCGAACGTTTATCATTTCCGTTTATTTTATATCGATCGTCGTATAATTTAAAGTCGGAGTCAGACTGAACGAAATATATGGTTTGATTGATTGAATGTTCTGGTAGAGCCGTATCAAATTAAATATAAAACGTCATCAAGCCACATGTATTCCTTGTCATCCAACGACCTAGACTGCTTCAATGTCGAGCGCTCAACACGTTTAGCGTGCAGTTAATTTTATGCCAAAAATAGTGCTAATCACATGACAACACGCAAATAATATCCTAGTACTTAATATCCGCATGCACTTAATATACTTCCAAATTAACGTGCATTGCACGTACACACTGACTAGTGCTGCTAGTACGTGAAACTGGTGCCGCGACTTGTGAACGCGTCCAGATATGGTCAACGGCAACATCGCCTGCGAGTTCTTCCTGTTTGCCCGTGCGTCTAAACGCAGAAGGGGAGGAGAGAGAGAGAGAGAGAGAGAGAGAGAGAGAGAGAGAGAGAGCGCACATGGAACCCACCAGTAAGTGAAGGCGAATAGTACTAAAAATAATATTACATGTTATCCATTAATTATGCTGTGGTAATATAAAAACATTATGTGAACAAAGGGGGTACAACAAACATTGCTATTCTACGTATGTTGCCTATTGACGTGCGGCTTGAAGGCCCGGTCGCATGTTCGATCCTCGTCCTTTATTTTTTAATTTGTATATGGGTCCAAATTTGTTTCATGACATGTGGGCCCCTCGGTGTGTAGTTTGTAGCACTTTAATTTGTGGGTCGAAATTTTTTCCATTCCAAGTGGACTATCGGTGTGTAGTTTTGTAGCTTATTTTTAATAATTAAAGAGAACAACATAGTTTTTTCAATAATACCATGGTGCGACGTTGAAGGCGAGAAAGGACGTGCGAGAGAGCGATGACCGAGCCAGAGGGAAATCAACTAGGGGAGTTGCGTGGGTTGCAACGGTGTTTGGAGTAGTTGTGGGCCGAATGCTACGAAAATATAATCTAAACCGACCGGAATAAATGCCTACACAAATTAATCCAAGGTTGGAGTGCCCCTCGCAATGTAAATAGCTCCGGCTTTGCGAGGGATGGAGAGGTAGTAGCTTCAACGCGTGGAAGATACGGTGTGAGAAAGCGAGGTCAATCGAGACATATAGATAGAGAGACAAAGTGAGTGTGGTCCGACATTCGTTGAACAAATATATATGCTCTAGAGAGATATTGTCCGATTGAGCTTTTTGGCAAGGGTGAGGGCTGTAAGATAGAGCTTGAGAGATGATCCAGTCACAGACGTGTAGATATATTTTGTGCGTGGGAGGAAGCAAGGTCAACCGATCACATAGGGTCACAGTGCGATCGAAAGAGTGAGACGGGTTGGAGAGAGTGACCTAGATAGACGATGTGCGTGAGAGAGTATACAATGTGAATAGGTCGAATTGGGCTCAAATATGGTGATATATCGTTTTTGTCCGAGAAAGAGCGAGGTCAATCGAGACATACGGAGAGAGAGAGAGAGAGAGATTGAGTGAGCGTGGCCCACCATGAGGTCGAAAGAGTGGCGGCGGCTTGGATGGACTGACCTAGATAGACAATCTGCGTGAGAGAGTATAGAGTGTGTCGATCGAGGCCCGAACAGGGAGATATATCATTTGTGTGTGAAAGAAAACGAGGTTAAACGTGACTCAGATAAAGAGAGCGAGATTGAGCGAGTGTGGCCCGCCGTGCGGAAGAAAGAGTGAGACAGTCTCGAGCGAGTGACCTAGATATACAACGTGCGTGCGTGCGCACGAGAGGTTGGGGGGGCTAGATAGGCAATGCATGTATTTAGCGCGAGAGGGTGAGAGGGAGAGGGGGGAGAGAGAGAGAGCTCGGCATGGGGTGCAATGGCGGGTGTGTGAGGTAAATACATTTGGTAACAGAGTGGAAAAAGGGGTTGTGTAGTTGAGAGACTTAGAGATCGAAACATGGAGAGAAAGAATGAACGTGTGTTGGAAACCGATAGCTTCCTAAGGTGGTTAGGAGAGGAAGATTGACCGATACAGGAAGTATGTAGCATTTGTGCGGGGGGGGGGGGGGGGGGTAAAAACTACATTTGAATGTACATAGTACGAGACTTAATATCGATGTTTCAATTCGGTGTACATTGTAAGATTTGAACCGAGGACCAGGCATACGGGTAATTATTTCGAATTCGTGGCGTACTAAGTTTCGAAAAGTTGACATTGACTCAGTTTGTCTTGCTATTTTGTAGGTCATATGTTTGAATCCATCCAAAAGTTTTCTCACTACCATGGTGTTCATTGTATACATATGAATTTGTATTAAAAAAGTAGCGTGGATACAGTGAAATGCGAAATCCACATTAGAATTGGAGATCGCTACGTGACACACACTCTAATTCAAATAACTAACTACGTGACACACACTCTAATTCAAATAACTAATTATGTGACACACACTCTAATCCACGTTAGCATGGGTACCGTTTCGATTTTTTTTCAAATAACTCCTCATTAATTAATTTATAGTACTCCCTCTGTTCACTTTTATAAGACCTTGAAGACATTTCAGACAATGTGCAAAACAATTCATTTTAAGTTGTCTGAAACAACTTACAAAAGTGAACGGATGGAGTATCTCGTTTCGAATGACTAATTATTGCAAGGAAAACACGGGCATGGTAATACATACAGATCCATTTGCAAATGAAATAAGATTCCTTTGCATTCTCAAATGTAGGCGCACCAGGCAGACCAGGGTTGTGTCGGGGTGGACGCTGCTTCGGTGCCTTAAAGGCAACTGCCTTTGGGTCACTGACATGTGGGCCAGCCACCTGTTGGGCCCACATGTCATGGACACAAAGGCAGGTGCCTTAAGGCACCGAAGCATAGTCTTGTCGGGGTGGTCGCGTGTGTCGGGCGGACGCGTAGCACCCAGCCACCCACCCCCTTCCCCCCCAAAAAAGGACGACGACAATATAAGTTCGCGCTTCCACGTTTCGGATTGAAATATCTGGCGGCCCCAATTCCAGCCCTGCAAAATCTCTCTTCTCCACCGTCCCCTTCCGCGCCCAGATTGCTCAAATCCCTAATTCGCCGCCAACCCTCGAATCGCCCCTCGTGTCGTCTCTTTCCCCACTGTTCCCCACCTCTGTGCCGGACGACGACGACGAAGACGACGGTCGCGCTTCACCACCGCACCGGAGCTACCTCACCTACGCCCTCGTCCACCGCACCGGGTGGTCCACCGACAACGTCGGCCGCCGCAACCGACGTGCCTCACAGACACCGAGTTCCACCGCATCAGGTGCGCTTCACCGACGCCGTCTCCCAGCTCATCGGGGCTACTTCACCGAGCACATCGTCACACCTCCGCCCCCCAGGCCGTTGGGGCTTCACCAACGGTCTCGTCCACCGCATCGTAGCGCTCCGCTGCCACTCAAGATCTGCATTCGTGCGCGGCCAGCCAACGCCAGCGCATCACACTCAACGGCTCTAGAGTGACCCGCACTCTAGCTAGGCGAGCATGCCCAAACGCCGGCCCGAACTAGGTATCCACACATCACTCCCTTGTGCACTCTTCCGACGATGTTTAGATATCCTTTCACTGCTCTCTTAGCTTACACGCCTATGCAACTCTGACTTTAACTCTTATTTCTTCTGGAGATATCATCTGAAACAGGAAAATCCATTTTTAGCGAAGCATGACGGCGCTACGGGATCTGGTACACATCCTGCACACCCGTATAACCTTGTAAGTATCTGTCCTCCGGTACAACATCAAGGTCGATTCCTCTTATTTGATCAACCATTCGCCGTGTCAAAAATGCAGAGGGGGATGCAAGGAGCACAAGGCCTGCACATCCAAGCAAGTGGTAACATGGACTTGTACATGGAAGATCCCAAGCGCAAGCAGAGCTGCAGTGAGCCTGTACAACGAGCTAGCGCAAGTCCCTGCATTTCATTAAATTCGTACTGGCATTCGTGTATGATTTGTGTGCAGTGGCTGATCCACGAATTCAAGTTACCAGGGGCGAACATTTAACTTAAAAAATACGAAGGCACTTGCACTCCGGAAATCAACATAACTTGAGAAATGTGAAGCTACATGCACTTTGAAAACCAGCTAATGATCCAAAGTAGTTCAGATTATAAACACTAAATGATGCAAGCACCAAAAAACACAAAATGCAACATGGTGTACAAGGACTACAAACACTACAGGAATCAGCTATTTTGCCGTCTGCCACGGCGGACGGCAAAGGCATGAACGGCGGACGGCAAAAGGCTCCGGCAAAGTAGGCTACGGTAAACAGCTACTTTGCCGTCTGCTTCCTGGCGGCTGACGGCAAAGGCCCTTTGCCGTCTGCCGCGGACGGCAAAGAGAGCGGACGGCAATAATTGCGCTGTCAGTCCGTTAAGTGGCTAACGGCAGGCCTTTGCCGTCCGCCGCTGACGGCGCTCGTGCTGACAGTTTGTTTGTGTTTTTTTTGCATGCACGCGGTCTACGTACGCCATTCACAATTGTATAATACGAGGTGGGCATACCCTTCTTTCGTATGACCATTCTGCCCTTCTACGTTTTGTTGGGGTGGGGGGTCTACCGAAGCCAAATTACCTAAAAACACACTAAAAAAACTACTCGGCGTCGCTATCGAGGTCAATCACGGCCGGGCCGTTGCCGCAGTCATCGTCGCTGCTGGACATGTTCGCGACGTCGTCCCAGTCCACCGGGACGTCGTCCGAATCCTCTTCCTCCTCTGCCATCGCCGCCTGCGGCGCCGCCATCGCCTTGGCCGCCTGGATTGCGGTCGCAATCTCGGAGGCTTCCTCAGCCTCCCGTGCCACCGCCGCGGCGGCTTCTTCCGATGACCGCGCTAGGGCTGCGAGCAGTCCGGACGTGTCCTCCGGGTCGCCGTCCTGTCAGAGCGCCGCCACCTCCGGCGGGATCACGGCCTCGGCCGGGGCTGGTGGGGCGGGGCCAGGAGGCGGGGCGCGCCCGCGCAGGCCGGAGGGCCCGGCTTCGCCTGTGATGTCGCCGACGGGGAGCCCACGGGCGGCACGCTTGAAGGCGCCGATAACGTTGTTGAACCGCTTGCCCTTCCAAAATCGGCGGCGGTTCTTACGGTTGAACCGCCCACCGGGGTGCGTGCTCAGCTCGGCGTTCATCGCCGGCGGGCCCTGCGTGGGGTAGCCGTCGGCGGAGATCCTCCACGGCCGCGGCACCTTCGCCGCCGGTGGCACGAACAGCCCGAATCGGAAGAGATCTTCCGTCTGCCCTTGTGTCAGGCTCGAAGGCCAGACGCCGCCCGGTGCCGCGCCGTCGGAGTCCGAGTCGCTGGACGCCATCCCGCGCAGATCGGTGAAGAGAACGCGTGTGTGAAGAGGGAGAGGAGGGATGGACGGGCGGTGTGACCAAACTCGCCGCGCAGGGCGGGTTTTATAGCGCCGGGAATTAATGCGCGGCAGGTGAGGCGCCGTGGCGGGGCGGAGCGGGGCATTAAACTGCGGCAGGGAGGCGCCGGGCCGCGGCAGCGGTGGCGTAAGGCAGGCGCGGGCGCGGCAGTGCGGGCGTGCGGCAGGCGCGGGCGCTGCAGTGCTGCCGTGCGATAGCGGCGCGGTCTAGTGGCAGGCGAGGTGCTATCGGCCGGCAGCGGCGCGAGATGGGACGGGGCGGCGCGCGGAAGACGAGATCCCATGTAGCCGCGTTGACCGCGAGCTGCCGCATTGATCGCGGGCGAGTGGATAGACCATGATGGTAGGCGTGTGCGCAGTGGCCGGCCGGGTCGGTTGGACTAATAAATATCTACGCGTGGGCAGGCGGGATGACTAGACGAAAAAACTAAACTAAAAGTAATCTAAACTAAAAAACAGAAAAAATAGAAAAAAAAGGAGAAGAGGGGTGGGGCTCACCTGCGGCAGGGGTGGGGCGCTCGCCGACGGAGGTGCGGCGGGGTGGCGCTGGCCGGGCGAAGGGGTGGGGGGCGATGGGGCGGCGGGTGGGGGGGCGACGGGTGGCGGGGCGACGGCGGCGGCGGTGGGGTGGGATGTGGTGGCGGGGCGCGTCGGGGAGGAGAGAGAGGGAGAGAACAGAGAGTAACGGGCAGGGGGGTACGGGCCGTTAGGTACTCTCCTCTTTGCCGTCCGCCAGTCTTTGACGTCCGCCTTTTTGCCTCTTTGCCGTCTACTAGCAGACGGCAAAGAGGTGGGGCGTTAAGTTTTTTCCAAACGGGCGGGGGGTGGGGGCCACCTCTCTCTTTGCCGTCTGCCAGCGGACGGCAAAGATTCTTTGCCGTCTGCCAGCGGACGGCAAAGAGCTCGCAGATGGCAAAGAGCTTCTTTGCCGTCTGCCATTTCTTTGCCGTCTGCTTTTAGGCAGCTGATGGCAAAGAGCTTCTTTGCCGTCAGCTAGCAGACGACAAAGAGCTGGCAGATGGCAAATTAGCTGATTCCAGTAGTGAAACATGGTCTGTACCTGCTTGAATTATTCGTTCTCTGGCTCAAAATATCGAAGTGTAATTGCACGTATAACCAGTGCGCAAACTGCATATCAATATATCTATCCTGCACAAGTATGCCAATAGTTTCAAACAACAGATTAGAAAAGTATTTATGCTATGTTGTCATGATACAGGGACTTTCTGGTAGATGGCCTCGACGTTTCCTCAAGCTATGAAAATGCACTATAATTTGCTTGTCATCAATGCCTGCAAATCTCTGTCTCTCTCAACATAGTAGATCATCATTAGACACTAAATCCTTCAATGAGCCTGCAAAATGCTTGCATTAGATCCCTCATTAGACACTATATGTTCATCACCAGGAGCATGTAAAATGTTTGCATCAAATCCTTCATTAGCAGTCTGTTCATTAGCCACTTCAGGCTCAAGAACAACATGAGCTTGTATGTTTGCACCGGAAACTTGATTAGATACATCAGATTCAGTCAGTTCAGTATTGATTGGGGGAGTTATAAAATAAGTAGAAATTGGTTTTATTTTCTCATAGATTCCCTACATACAAGCAGTTTTACAACACCGTCAGGTTTAACTATTGGCCAGAAATTGAAGAGTTGAATTAGATATAATCAGGGATGTGATGTACCGGCTCGTTGCGCATGCTACTCTTGCAAGCTGCGACTGTCCGTTTGCGCAAGCTCGATGCCATGCCCGTGCTGCCACCGCCGCCTCCCACGCAGGCTACACCCAGGGTTGGATCTTCATCTTCTTGTCCTTCCGTTCGCTTGAAGCCCAGCGACCACCCTCCAACGAGGGCGCGAGGAAGTGCTGTGTCAGTCTGTCCAGCGGCGGCTAGGTTAGGAGCAAACCAGGCTGGAGGCTGGAGCGAATGAATTGGGATTTCCCTGCTGTCGATTGATATGGGAGGCGCTCGTTTGGGCCGCGAGCCTGCTATAGGGCCTGCCTTGCACTTATGTTATTGGCCCATCCAAATTGAAACATTTTTCTTCATTTTTTACATTGCCTGCTCGTGTGTTGGGACGAACAAAACTAGCGTGGGCCAACCTGCACGACTCAAACTAGGTGCACACTTTCCAGCCTCCTGAGGTGGCCGCCCATACCAGCCCCTATGGTGGCGTCGCCCCCTTTTTGTGTGTATGATTGGATGGTGAAAAATATTCCAGTGGCACTTTTGATTTACCCACAGAATGGTTGAATTGCTTGTTTCTATGAACTGAGTTCGCCAATAATGTGAAGGATGCCAGTCTTTTCATCCTATTGTAGATTTCTTAGATCTCGATATGCCAAAAGTAATCGCATGAAATATACAGTAAAAGCGAATGTGATGTGTTTGGCTACAACTAGTTTGACTACATGTCCTCATATAACATATCAAGGACGCACCATCTTACCAGATTAACCATTCGACTTACCCATGCAGTGTGGGAAGAAAGAAGTATTGGGACCGCGTATCCAAGCAATTGATGCCATGGACTCCTTCGTACAACCTTGTAAGCGAAAAAGAAGTTGCAGTGTGCCTGTACAAAGAATTAGCATAAGTTCAGTTACCTGCTTCTCGAAATTTTAGTTAGCCACTTATTGCAAAATTGTTCAATTACGTTGCTTGGCTTAATTTAGCTTGCTACTGATTACATAATGGCACAACCTGTTAATCATATTTTAGACTGCGCCTATCTATGTGTTTGATACTTACTGTTAAGAATTACCTGTTTGCCTTAACTTAAATATCTACTTGTTTGTTTAACTACTTTGCTGCTGCAACAGCGGGCTACAATTATGTTAATAACTACTTTTCAGCATCCAATTGAAACTCTTTAATTCCTTGTTTGTTTAACTGGTTTGCTGTTATAAATCCCAATTGAGATGTTTTGCTAACTTCAACTTTTCTGAATCCAATCGAAACTTTAATGACAAAACAGGTTAGCCCAAGATCAAAGAGCGAGGTCCCCATGGACGTTGCATCATCCCACAGCAGTGGCACCGGCCCAATCATGCATTATGAATTGCCAACTGCTGATCCTCTAGAGGCTAAACTAGTGGTAGAAAGAGATTCTGCTTCTGCACTTAGAGATGAAGTTGACATGTTGAGGAAGCAAACATCACAATCACAAGCAGTACTCAAGACAACCATTAAATATTTGGTGGATTTCAAAACGAAGCAAGCTGAGACTGACCAGATTGTTAAGGTCCTGAAGGAAAAAAGGAAATTAAATTCCTACTTGGTAAATCATAGGTGAAATGTTCTTTCCATAGTTGAATAACCTTTGTGTTGTCTGTTCATGTAATCAATCAAACCATTTGTTTTAGAGATCATGTAATAATTGTTTTTTTGGTTTGTAATTTTATTTGAGCACAAGTCTGTATTAATTGATAAGACTCAAAGACATTTCATTTGGATTGCTGTGCCAGACCTACAAATATGCCAATCGGGCTGAATGTGCATTCAGCAATAGTAGTAGTATAGATGGACCATAAGTGGCACGCATCGGAAAGGGCCAAGATGCTGGCTAAAAAAGGATGCTGTTGTAGCCAAAAAAAAGTACAGCGGCCTGGCTTATGTATGTTAGTTGATATTATTGATCCATATACTCTATAAGTGTTTATATGTCTGTTAGTTCTGTACATTCTTGGTTGATTGACTCGGTATTTGAATCTTGATACATCGCTTGTGTACATATCTAAATGGGAGTACACATTATGCTGCGTGTGACATTTGAGTTGGACATGAAGTGTTCCAAATATTTGAATTCACCTTAAACTGGATTCTAGTTTCTGAATTTGAGTATCGGCATTTGTAAACCATATTCATATATGACAGTGGAATACATCTTTGTCGTCCTTTTGAAGATATATAAAAACACATAGAATGGTTTATAAAGATTCATATAGGAATACAAAATGGATTCGAATTTAGTTACCAGGGTAAATGTGGATGCTTATTGTCCCAAAATTCGAAAGAAGCAGCAAAATGTCCACTCCCACGTCGGTTGCCCGAAGCCAAGTGTTTGGGAGATGGAAATTACTGTCTACCCATTACACGAACAATCCATCGGCCCGATTTCCACTGCTCTAAATAGGGGTAGGTTAGTAACTTCAATTAGACGTGACACGACCGCCTCTGAGCCCATTCCGACACGGTGGGCGTCAAACATGGGCGGCAAAACTCATTTGATTCAAGCTCGTCCGAAAGACCTCTGTTTCCCCCTCCATTCCCCATTCATACACGGTGGGCGGCAAAACAAACTCGACTCGGCCGAAATCGATGTAGGCAAATATTTTCAATAGGGGCAGGTTTGTAACTTCACTCAGACGTGACACAACCGCCCTACCTGTCAGCCCCGTTCATACACCGTGGGCGCCAACCATGGGCGCCAACCACCCTCTCCTCGCCCGAAATCGCTCTGGGCAAATATTGGCAAGATGCGAGATTACCGTCCTATCCCCAACCGACGAGACGTCCAAATTTTAAACGGGGGCTAAGTTCGTAACTTTCCCATATTTCAGATAGGCGCGTCCCAAAAACATGGTTTCCCGTACATCTCCCTCCATTTCCCATTCATACACCGTCCGCGCTAGAACACCCCATCCCCACACCAGCCTCCGTCCGCCACCCCATCCATCGCCGCCGTCCTCCACCACATCCATCGCCACCGTCCTCCACCATGCCGGAGCGCCTACCAAGACCGCGTCGTCCACTGCTAGAGATGGACGTTTCTCATCCACGGCGACGGACCAATAGCCTTGCATCGCGTCCTCTCGCTTCATCGGCGCCGTCGTCCTCTTTGCCGGGGCCGCTCACACGACCTACTCTTCCACCGCAACGGGACTTATCCCCCAATGCACCCATCTACCGTCGCAGATCTACTTCAACGCCACTGACAGCCATCGCAGCCCCGATGCCTACACGGCGCCGCAAGAGAGGTGGTACTTCATATCTCCTCAACTTTTTGATCTCAACTAGAAAATAGATCTTAACTTGGTTACTCTACTTTCTTTTCAGCTCTTAGAATTTAGTTCTTAGTTCGAAGCAAACAATGGATGCTAAATATCATTTCTATGGTTTGCAGCTTCAAATCTGCCATGGCACAGCCATAATACGGTTTAATTGATCATGCTTAGGGTTTAATTTATCATGTTGGTTCCATGGTGGTTTCTTTAATATAAATCGGAGGGGAAATCCTCTTTTGCTAAAAAAATATGCTTAGAGTTTCCCCCTTTTATGATCACTATACGATCAGAATACGTGCTTCGTGTCATAATAACACTGCTCCACCCATCAAGCTAAACAAAGTTGTTTAATTGGTCAGCTAAATGTTCCTAAATTAGTTTCGAAAATGCATGTTCGCCGCTCGGGTGTGTATCTCTACAGGGTCCCACGGTGGGCCGGCCCACCCTGGGATTTTGGGTCGTCCCAGGCCCCGATTCCCCTCTATTCTGCTATGCGCTTCCGATCTCTACTCGCCCCCAGACGCCTACCTCGCCGGCGACTTGCCGTCCCCGGACGGCATGACTCTAGGAAGAGACGCCGGACTAACAGGAGGCCAGGAGCCGCTCGCCCAACAGCGTCACCGCTGCCCGGGCGCGCCGCCGTGCCTACCTTCCCAGTCCGTTCAGGGCTCAGGCGTGCAGCACCCACCAAGCCAACCCGATTTATCCTGAGATACGTCCTCAACACTCAGCAGCCACTCCTCATCACCCATTTTCTAATTGATTCATTACTCATTAGGCAGGATTGTCATCAGGGTTTGTTGTGTGCTCAGTGCTACCTACACTTAATGGTTCAGATGTATTTCGGTAATCTTTAGTACCTCTAAAGTTCACAGGGTTTTCAAAATTCCGGCCCTCGGAATAGAAACTAGTCATTTTGGATTGTTGGTCGTAGTGACATTGACCCAGATTACTACTGCAAGTCAGGTTTGTTAACAATTTTACTTGTCTTTCTTACTCATTCGGTATATTATCCAATTATTCACGTCGATTAGTTGCAAACAATAAGTGCTAGACAAACTTCTTCATTCAGATTTTGGACGGTCTCTTACTGCAGTTACAATTCTGCATACTTGTCCTAGTAAGCTCACAAGTAAATGATTGATTCACTACATCTATGCTTGCCTTGTCATATTTGTTGTCAATATTCTTTTAGGGTGGACCACCCTGTTTCTAAATACTGGAACCGTAGACATGAGTGAATAGCATTTCTCTATGTGATCTCTTCCATCATGTGTGGGTAACGAACACTGCATTGTATAGAAAGAAAGTGCCATTTCCAGCTTTTACATAGGTTTCGATCTTTTACATGGAATACAATCTGCCTACTTGCTTTGTATCGCACTACCAACACTCCACCCTTGAGGCTAAACATTACGCCACTCATAATTTCTTAGTTTATTTGTTCAAATACGAATCTCATATGATTCTAATGTTCCTACTTCAGTTTTGAAATGTGTGCCTGCCTGTTATAGAGACATAAGGGGTTTGTATTTCTGTGTGTGGTCTGGTCAGCACGGTTGGGGAGGTGAACTTTGCATATGCACGGGTTTATAGGGAGGCACTCTCCGAGTTGAATCCGCAATGCATTCCATAGATAATCTGACTACTTTTTATGTTTTCATGAATCTCAGATTCTGAACAACGTCATAATGATTATGAGCTTGCGCGCATGAAAAGAATAAAGCAGAACAATGCCATGGCTGTCAAACTTGGCATTAAGGGACTGAAATCAAGTCTGGATGCAATGCAATGCAAACGCTCTCCACCTACAGATTCATGCTCAGAATATGATCCTAACAGTGATTCTGAGCTAGAGGGAGACCTAAGTCAATCCCTAGTGGAGGAGTCATAGGAAGATGCCCTATCTTATTCACCCATCAAGGTACTTTCTCTAACTTTCCAAGGTTACATTGCTCGCACATATCTTGCAACTGATGCTTTGCATTGCTTCTACTTTGTTGAACTGCCATTAGCTTAGTTTACACATCGTGTATGTGAATACGCCCTGCCTATCCATTTTCAGTACATATTCCATCTGTCATCATACCATGTTTATCCATTCAAATGATGTTCTTGTGTATCAGACGTTCAAAAGGAAGAGGGCGATTGCTGATCGTGGAGGAGCACAAGCAAAGTATTTGGAAAAGGTAGTGGCACCTGATAAATCAAATAGCCCATTAGGTGTAGTTGCAATATCACCTGACCCACAAAATACCTCAACTCTAGCAGACTCTAGCCCTACTACACTGGTCATTTCTGATGCCCCAACTCAGCAGACCCCAACTGCAGCAAACAGTATGATTATGCCAGTTGACATAGCACCAGCTGTACGACGCAAAACCCCCATTCCAGCAAAGAGTACACCAAATCCAGTTGCCAAATCCCTTTTCGAACCAGAGAGAGCCCCAATTGCAGCAAATAGGACCCCTGTTCCATTTCTTCCCAGTTTAGAAGACGAAGCTTATGTTGTTGTCAGGAACTTTGTGCGCATCTTTCCTTCATGGAAAGATTATACCGCAGACACAGAACAATTTCCAGTCTTCCTCCGCAACTTACGCGTAAGTAATGTACTAATGTTATTCATGGTCATTACTGCATATGTTTCTGCTGACAGAAGACACAAGATTTCATTCTTTTAAATAGGCGAGGAGCAAACTGGATTGTGATGACGAGCAAGGGTTGGTTGCGCTTTTCAAGCACTCGTTGATGAAGTATCGTTTCTACCTGAGGCAAGCTCACTTCGATGGCAAGCCTCTGAACGAAATTTCTGTAAAGTCTCCGGTGCTACATTTATCCGATGGTGACTGGAATAATCTTGTTACACATTGGTCTTGGCTGCAGCGTAAGGTACTGTCTATGATATCACATCACAATTTGAACTACATTTCTGCATTTGCCTTAATGTCTCACTTGTACGAAAACTGTTAGCAGAAGAACATTCATTCTCAAGGGACCACAGAATCTCGCAACTATACTGCACACTGCATTGCTCTTGTGAGTACCTCTTGCCCTGTATGACCATACTTACTTTCATAGCTGTTTGATTATGTAGCATCACTGCACATGTTAGCCTCATAATCGTCCATTTGGTGGACATTATAAGATCCGTATGGACTCTTACATAAATTTAGAATCAACCCAATGCTTTTGAAGAGGTTTAGCTCTGCAGTCCTCTTGTAAGGACTGAACGTGGTCTATCACTGTACTTACATTAACAACTACTCCCTCCGTCCCATAATATAAAAACGTTTTGTACAGTACACCAGTGTTCAAAAGACTCTTGTATTATGGGAAGAGGGATTGGTTCATTTTGTAGCATTCTGCATCTTATCTCCCTCGCCCACCATTTACTAAAAAAGATCAGATCTATATTTAATCTTACCAACAAGTAGAATACACAGACAATGCCAGTGCAGAAGTGTAGCCCATTGCTCTTGTCAGTACATTTTGTCCTGTAACGCTTGTACTTCCAGGGATTGGTAGTTGATTATGTAGCATCAATCTGCATCTTATCTTCATTATCCTCTATCCCTTCCAGTATTATCATATCTATAATTACTCTCTACAAAATGTAGAGTACAGGCAATGCTTATGAAGAAGATTCTGTGCTGAAATTCTTGAGTTATCCTTCCCTTGACATGGGGAAGGGCATTATAAAGCCGGTGTTAACTGTTAATGTAAGTCAGTCCTTCTAAAACCTTTATCCTCAACTGCTGTTTAATTTGCTCATACTCCCTATCGTTTACTACTGTTTAGTTTGCTGTTTCTATCAAAATGCATGTTCGTAAGAACCGTAAGTTCTAAGTTTTACTTGTAAAACCAAATTCCTTATTCATACCATGCACATTACTTAATACTCCCAATATGTATGCTTGTTTTTGTGGATCTATAATCCAGTGTGTGGTGAAGCAGCCCACGTTTGCACCTTGTCATCTCCTGTTTTATCTCACTGATGTGGCTGATGTGAACAACATGCCATGCACATTATCCAGAATAGATACAATGATTTTCTTTGCCCTTCATCTATGCTTGTTATGTTGACATGGTAATCCAGTAGTGTGGTGAAGCTCCCCGCATTATGAACAATGCCAAATTATGCTATTGATATTTTGAACTTACTCTTTATTTTCTAATTTGAAATTGGATAGAATTGACAGAACAGTTATCATCTTTGTTTATACACGTGCAAAACCTGTCATCTCTCTGCTTTGTTTCAGGGTGATATGCCTGATGGCATGCACAAGTCTGCTGAAGGCTGTGAGACAAACCCAACATATATTGCAGCAAACAAGGCAAAACATCTTGAAGATAGCGAGACAACCCCAAAGTCTTGTCTTGATGCAGTGTTGAAGTTACTTGAGACTAACAGTCAGACAAGCTCATAGAATTCGTTGTCTGAATCAGTTCGACTTCTTCAGTCCCAAGTTCTAGCAGAAAGGCATTCTGCAACTCAACTTCGACTTGAAGTCCTATCTCTAAGAAAGATTGTGGAGAACACCAATGAGAACCTCATCGCTAAACAGCTACACCTGGAAGCTATGAAAGACATGCTAGGCCGGTCTCACAGCCTTGCTCAGCAGCTTGCGCAGCAGTTCCCCCGCAAGGCTAACCTTTCTTGAACTGTCTTGGAAGTGGTCTCGGTTCAGTATTATTTTGTTACGCTGCAATGGTGCCCAGTTTTTGTAATCTGCTTCTTCGTTGCGCTTTATGATCACTGGTGGCGAACTTCGATGCCTAGTGGATGTAATATACCTTAAATCCTTTATTGTATAGTGTAGGTTTATTCTTAGTTACTATGCCGTAATTTCTTTATTGTATAGAGTAGGTTTGTTCTTAATTCCTACTAGTTACTGCCATCATTCGCTATCTGAAAAAAATCAGATGTAGTCGACCGGACCGAAAAATTCGACTCTAACGGGCCAGGTTTTTAGCGGGCCACAATTGGGCCGGCCTACGTCTTTCTTGGGCCCGAATGATTGGGGCCTTCACACATTGCGCCAGGCCCAAACTTACACCGGCCTATATTTTAGTTGGGCCTTTTGTGGACCCAGCGCTTAGTTTGGCCCAGGTAGCATTGGGCCATTAACAGGCTGAATATTGTACTGGCCTGTTATAGCCGAGATGAAACCACGGGCCTTTAGCAGGCCAAAATGCATGTTGGGCCTCTATTTTCACTAGTCGTCGATGGGCCTTGAGCAGGCCGAAATGTAGACCGGGCCGTTTTGGGCCCAGTTAGCTCACGGGCCGTTACCAGGCCGACACATATCTCGAGCCTTAGTTGGCCCACTGATATCATGGGCCTTTAAGAGGCCGAAAGCTTAGCACAGGCATCAACGGCCCGAATTACGCGACAGGCCTTTAACAGGCCCAAAGTCACGTTGGGCTTAACTGTTGCCACCTTTAGCACGGGCCATTAGTGGACCCGATGTCCCGTCGGACCATATATGGCCCATGGGCAGCACGGGCCATTCCCAGGCCGAAAGTCACACCGGGCTGAAATGGGCCCATGTCTACATGAGGCCTCTAACAGGCCGAAAGTCACTGGGCTGTAGTTGGGCCCAAATATTCGGCGAACAATTAATGGGCCAGATCTGGCTTCGGGCCGCAAATGGGCCCAAATATTGGGCGAACAATTAACGGGCCAGATCTGGCTTCGGGCCGTAAATGGGCCCAAATATTGGGCGAACAATTAACGGGCCAGATCTGGCTTCGGGCCGTAAATGGGCCTTTATTAAGCAGGCCGTTATTGGGCTGGCCCACTAGTACCTGATTAAGTTCTACGGGCCTTTGACTGGGCCAGCCTTTTTAACCTATATGGGCCTCTCTTGGGCCCAGCCACGTGTCGACGTATCATAGGCATGTCTCCTCCAATGGACGGGCGACATCTGGCCCACTAACGAGCTGACAGGTGTTCCCTTCGGCCAATCAGAATTTTACACGTGGAAATTTCCCATTGGTCAGGGCTGTTAACGGGTTATCGGATCCAAAATCCGACCCGATAGCTTAACGGCGTTCCGTTACGGTGGATGCCACGTGTCGGTCACCCTTGAAGAAAGCACTTCTGTGATGCGCGATTTATCGTCATGGAAGTGGACACTTCCGTGATGATAATTTTGGCAATGTCATGGAACACTTCTACGACAGCACATGTATGACTATCTTGATTCTGTCATAAATTTGTCATGGATGTACATGCATGACAGAAAACGCGACCTACTGTGACAAACACGTATCATCACGGAAGTGTATTTTTTTGTAGTGTTGTCCAATCCCTTAAATATCATTTGCTTTATGTTCGCCAATTGGCTTCTGTTGGTTATGATACACTATTTGGACTAACGGATGTGAAAGTCTTTAAGAGAGATACTCTCGAAGTGGCCTTTGTTGGAGAGTTGGATGGCAACCTTTACACGGTTGATTTCTCGAAAGAGAGCACATTCCATGCAACTTGTCTAATGGCCAAGGCCGACAAGGGGTGGCTATGGCATCGCCGGCTAGCCCATGTCGGCATGAGAAATCTTCAAGATCTCTTAAAGGGTAATCACATCCTTGGACTAACAAATGTCTCTTTTGAGAAAGATCGTGTGTGTAGTGCATGCATAGCCGGGAAGCAACATCAATCAAAGCACCCACCCAAGAATATTGTGTCTACTTCAAGACCCTTGGAGCTCCTTCATGTGGATCTCTTTGGGCCTCCGTCATGGGATAGTCTTGGTGGGAAAAAGTATGGGCTTGTCATTGTTGATGATTACTCAAGATATACATGGGTCTTCTTCCTCAAGTACAAGGACGAGACGAAGATCACCTTCATTGATTTTGCCAAGCAAGCTCAACGCAAGTTTGACAAAGAAATCTTAGCAATAAGAAGTGATAATGGCTCTGAGTTCAAGAACTACACCTTGGAAGAATTTCTTAGTGATGAAGGGATTGAGCATCAATATTCAGCTCCATACACTCCCCAACAAAATGGTGTAGCAGAAAGGAAGAACCGAACACTTGTGGAGATGGCAAGGTCCATGTTGGATGAATACAAGTCGCCACAGAGTTTTTGGGCTGAGGCTGTCAACACCACATGCCATACATGAAACTGACTCTTCCTCCGCAAAATATTGGAAAAGACTCCATATGAACTCCTAACCGGGAACAACCCAAATGTCAAGTACTTTCGCGTATTTGGGTGTAAATGCTTCATCGTCAACAAAAGAGAACAGTTAGGGAAATTTCAATCCAAAACAACTGAGGGCATATTTGTTGGGTATGGATCAAACTCTCACGCCTATACAGTCTACAACAAATCCAATGGATGTGTTGTAGAAACTTGTGACGTGGTTTTTGATGAATTTAATGGCTCCCATGGGGAGCAAGTTGATCTAAGTGATGTAGGTGAAGAAGATTCCTCTCGAGATATCTTGGCCATGGGTGTCGGTGCACTTCTTCCAATGGAACAAGAACCTCATGATGATGAAGAAGAAGATGGAAGCTTCACACATCATCAAGGTACTTCAACATCTGCACCAACACAAGTTCCTATTACTCAACCAATGCCCGTAGTCCAAGTACAAAATGATGATCAAGTTCCTCTTCATGATAATCATCAAGAACAAGATCATCCTCAAGGGCAAGAACAAGAAAGTGCAATCATTGACAATGAACCTCAACAAATGCAAGCTGAAGAAGAAGATTTTCCACCACACATTAATGATCCATATGTTGAGGACGTGGATGATGGACATGAATTTGAACCTCGTGAAACCTTAACCTCCATCATGCCTCGAGTGGCCGGTCGTGTTGATGTTGATAAAATCCTCACCGGCATATCGGAAGGTAGAGCCACTCGTAAACAATTGACAAACTTTTGTGCTCACTTCTCTTTTGTGTCTAGTGTTGAGCCTCTCAAGGTACAAGAAGCATTGATAGACAACAACTGGATCATTGCTATGCAAGAAGATTTGAATAGTTTTGAGTGCAATCAAGTGTGGTCATTAGTCAAGAGGCCAACTACGGAACACAACGTCACTGGAACAAAGTGGATTTTCAAGAACAAGCAAGATGAGAATTGTGTAATCATCCGAAAAAGGCAAGGTTAGTGGCACAAGGGTAATCACAAGTTGAAGGTTTGGACTTTGGTGAGACCTTTGCCCCCATTGCCCATCTTGAATCCATTCGCATCTTACTTGCTTATGCTGCTTTCAATGGTTTTACATTACATCAAATGGATGTGAAAAGTGCTTTCCTTAACGGTCCTCTACAAGAAGAAGTATATGTATCACAACCACCTGGGTTCGTTGATCCCGATCACAAAGACTATGTGTATAAACTTCATAAGGCTTTGTACGGCCTCAAACAAGCACCCCGTGCTTGGGATGATCATCTTAAGAAGTTTTTACTCGATGATGGTTTTGTGAGAGGCACTACTGGAATTTGCTTATTTGCCGTCTGCCATTTCTTTGCCGTCCGCTGGCGGACGGCAAAGAAGGTCTTTGCCGTCAGCTTGCAGAAAACGGACGGCAAAGAACTGGCTGATGGCAAAGAATGTCTTTGCCATCAGCCAGTTCTTTGCCATCTGCTGGCGGACGACAAAGAGTCTTTGCCGTCAGCGGGCGGACGGCAAAGAGGGAGGTGGGCCCCACTAACGAGCTGTTCAAAAAAAAACTTAACGGCCCCCTCTTTGCCGTCCACCAGCGGACGGCAAAGAGCAAAAAAGCGGACAACAAAGGGGGCGGACGGCAAAGAGATAACCTAACTAACGGCTCCCCACCCTGCCCCCTCCCTCTCTCTCTCTTTCTGTCCTCTCTCCCCGACGAGACCACCGCCAACCGCCGCCGCCCCCGCCACCAGCCACCCGCCGCCGCCCCGAGCACCCGCCGCCCCCTTGCCCCGTCGCCCCACCACCCGCCGCCGCCCCCTCGCACCTCGCCCCGCCCCACACCCCTCCCCTGCGGCGCACCGACGTCCACCCCGCCCCCGCCGCCCCTTCCACGCCGGCCAGCCGCCCCGCCCCTCCCCTGCGTGGCTGTCCCCGTCCAGTCCCGCCGCGGCCTCCCCCTCCACCGGGCCGCCGTCGCCCCCACCCGCCGCGGCCTCCCCTCCACCGGCCCCCCCGAGGAGCGCCGCCCGTCGCCGGCCCTCCCAGCCCCGTCGCCACCCGGCCTCGCCGCCGCCCCGTCGTCGCCTCCCCACGACCCGTTGCCGCCCCCACAGTGAGCCCCTGCCCCAGCCCCACAGTGAGCCTCGCCGCCGCCCCGTCGTCGCCTCCCCACGACCCGCCGCCCCCTTGCCCCGTCGCCCCACCACCCGCCGCCGCCCCCTCGCACCTCGCCCCGTCGCCCCACCCCCTCCCCTGTGGCGCACCGACGTCCGCCCCGCCCCCGCCGCCCCTTCCACGCCGGCCAGCCGCGCCGCGGCCGTCCAGCCGCCCCGCCCCTCCCCTGCGTGGTTGTCCCCGTCCCGTCCCGCCGCGGCCTCCCCCTCCACCGGGCCGCCGTCGCCCCCACCCGCCGCGGCCTCCCCCTCCACCGCCCCCCCCCCCGAGGAGCGCCGCCCGTCGCCGGCCCTCCCTGCCCCGTCGCCACCCTGCCTCACCGCCGCCCCGTCGTCGCCTCCCCACGACCCGTTGCCGCCCCCCACAGCCCCTGTTTTATTTTCTGTTTTATTTTCTGTTTTTCTTTTATGTTTAGTTTAGGTTATTTAGTTTATGTTTTTCAGTTTAGTTAGTTTAGGTTATTTAGTTTAGGTTATTTAGTTCAAATAGTTTAGGTTTAATTAGTTTAAGTTATTTAGTTTAGTTTTTTTTGTTTAGGTTTAGTTTTAGGTTTAATAAAAAAGAAGAAGAAAAGTAGAATAAGTAGAAAGGGGGAGGAAGAAGAAGAAGAAGAAGAAGAAGAAGAAGAAGAAGAAGAAGAAGAAGAAGAAGAAGAAGAAGAAGAAGAAGAAGAAGAAGAAGAAGAAGAAGAAGAAGAAGGAGAAGAAGAAGAAGAACAAGAAGAGGAGGAGGAGGAGAAGAAAGAAGAAGAAGAAGAAGAAGAAGAAGAAGAAGAAGAAGAAGAAGAAGAAGAAGAAGAAGAAGAAGAAGAAGAAGAAGAAGAAGAAGAAGAAGAAGAAGAAGAAGAAAGAGGAGAGGAGGAGGAGGAGGAGAAGAAGAAGAAGAAGAAGAAGAAGAAGAAGAAGAAGAAGAAGAAGAAGAAGAAAGAGGAGAGGAGGAGAAGAAGAAGAAGAGAAGAAGAAAAGGAAAAAAGAGACCCCGACCCGACCTCCGACACCCGATCGACACCCCGACATCGACCCCCGACCCCCGACACCACACCTCGACCCCCGACCAACCGACACCCTGACAACACACCCCGACCCCGACCCCGAGCCCGACAGCCTGACACCCCGGCCCGACCCCGACACGACACCCCGACACGACACCCCGACCCCGACACCCCAACACCCTGACACCACACACCGACCCCGACCCCGACCACCAACACCCCGACACCTGACACCCCGACCACCGACACCCCGGCACGACACCCCGACCCCGACACCCCGACACCCTGACACCACACCACACCCCGACCCAGACCCTGACACCCTAACACCCCGACCCCGACACGACACCCCGACACGACACCCCGACCCCGACACCCCGACACCCTGACACCACACCCCGACCCAGACCCTGACACCCCGACCCCGACACGACACCCCGGCACGACACCCAGACCCGAACACACCGACACCCCAACACCACACCCCGACCCCATATATATTTGTGTTGATCGGGTGTATTTTTATTATGGTCATGATTATGATACACTTAAATTATATACATATTATTATGTTCATGTCAGGTATCCAAATTTTTTATGTTGTACTAATTTTGTTTACTTTTTGTCATTGCAGGTGTTGACAGGATGGTGGGCAAGGGTCCAGAGCGCCCCGATCCTCCTGCGAGCACTACTGGGAGGGGTGGTTCCATTATTGCACCCCTGCCCCTCCGGAGAGCGTTGGTAGACAGTATGCAGACAACTGCTGCGGGCACTTCTTCTAGGCTGGGAGAGGTCGGGGGAGGACGAAGAAGCCTGCTAGAGGTGGACGTGGCAGCGGGAGAGGTAGGAAGGCTGTTACGCCTTCCTCGCCGCCACCCTCAGCTGATTCACCCGACCACAGGAGTGCTCCGTCTGACGTGGACCCGTCTCGGACTCCGGTCCATGAGCCTCCGGTCGCTGATCCTCCCCCCCCACCAGACTCGGGTCGCCGATCCTTCGCCCCACGCGAGTCCGGTCCCAGAGTCTTTGTCTTAGAAGACTCCGGTCACGGGGTCTTCGTCCCAGAAGACTCCGGTCACGGGGTCTTCGGCCCAGAAGACTCCGGTCACGGAGTCTTCGACCCACGAGACTCCGGAGGCTAGTGGCCCGGAGGATGGTAGCGAGGACACCTTTTCAGATGATAGCTACAGCGACGACGAGCTGGTTGAGAAGGGCAAGAAGGTCTACAAGCGTGGCTGTACAAAGCTCCCGCCCATGTCGACGACCCCCGACCAGAGGTGGTTGATTGCGCCTAAAGGGGTTGAAGTAAGTGCATTTACTATTTTTTTAACCTTTTGCCTTCATGTTCCTTCAAATTAATATCTAATGCGTTGGCCTTCTCATACTGCAGGGGCTGGGTACGCCCCCTGGTGCCCATAGACCCAACCAGGTCCTTGGTGTGCTTTGCCGGCAGCACTTCCCTGGATGGGTCACGTTGCCCGGTGAGGGTCAGGTTCCACAGCTAGCACTGACCTGGGAGCTGTACTCGGTTGCCCAGGCCCCACTAGAGGAGAGGGTCGACGGTGTCTTGTGCGAGAAGGTGGCCGACATTGTGTTCCGTCGGTTTTGGGTAATTTCTCCTTTACGGAATTAAAAATCAGCACTACCTAGTGATTGTACTAATCAGTGTTGCCTTGTTTGATTGCAGACCTTCTACAGGGTTTCAGAGGGAGAGCAAGAGGCTGCGTCTATGGTTGTCGAAAACGAGTGCAAGCGCCTACTTCAGAACTTAAGGCACGAGGCTCGGGTGCAGGCCGTTCGAGACTGCTACGCCTCGAAGGGTATTAGGAGGGGCAAGCAGAAGTGTCGCGGCAAGTTTCTGAGTAAGGAGAACTACATGGAGGTAATTACCTATTCTTAAGGCCTTGAACTTTGTTTTCTTGATTTGATTCATAGGCGTAGCGCTGAAATTTCTCTTGACTCACTTCCCTGGGTGGGTCACGTTGCCCCCGAGATGGTGTGTGGATAAGATGGACTGTTGGGAGGCGTTGGTGGATGCGTGGTGCTCTGACCAATGGAAAGTCGAACACCAAAAGGCCAAGGATAAGCGCGACCAAATGAAAGGTGTGCCACACCATCAAGGGAGCTCCAACTTGTTTGAGTACGGGGATAACTGGGTATGTGGTTTGCTACATGATTCATGCAATTCATTCTTCATGCTAGTATTTATCCCTTCCAAAATGACTTAATTAATATGCTTAGTTAGTTAAAAAATGGCATAACTACCTTGGATAGTTCATTTATGCCATATTTAGCTCTAAAATGACATAATAACCTTAGATAGCTCTATAAAATGACTTAATATGCTATAGTTATCTCTAAAATGACATAATAACCTTGGATAGCTCAATAATGACATAATTAGCATACTTTGGTCAAAAATGCCATAATAATCTTGGTTACCTCGAAAATGACCTAAACTTAGCTTATTTTCCTTGAAAATGACATAACTAATACTTTGGTCAAAAATGGCATAATAACCTTTCTTAGCTCCAAAATGACCTATTTACATAGCAATATCATTCTCCAAAATGACCTTAACTAATAGTTTGTTCCTCTCTCTCAGGCGCACCACCACAAGAAGCCTGTGCCAGGTCTGTTCGACCTCTATGGCATGGCCCATATGGCCCCGTACAAGAAGGCCAAGCCATTCACGGAGTCTGACCTAGATGATCCAGAGGACTTCACCAACAAGACCTCCCACCACAAGCTTGTGTGTTACAGAGACAAGGGGAAGGCGATGAAAGGGGAGGACTTTAACCCGAGCCAAGATCCTTTTGATACAGAGTTGGTGATGATATCTGGTGGCGGGAGGTCCCATGGCTCTCAAGCCATTGGTGATGGACTGATACGTTGTCCTAAGACTCTCCCGCAGATCAAGAAGCGTCTGAGTAGCTCTGATCCTGAGATTACGCCTCGTGCACGACCCGTGGAGATCGCCATGGCGGTTAGTTATACGGACTCTCTCACTTTTCCTCCATTACATTGTGTGTGCGTCCGTCGATGATTACATGATGCTAACGAGGAGTGCTGTGTTGCAGACTATTGTTGAGAAAGAGAGATTGAAGACAAAGGCGCTTGTGGAGGAGGCACAAAGGGAGGCGGAGGAGAAGCAGAGGGAGATGGAGGAGAAGACGGTTAAGCTGTTGGAGGAGGAGAGGAACCGGAACGACAGCACTAACCGGGCCCTATACGAGCTCATCGTGGTACGTTTCTCATGCATATTAATAAGCCCAATCATGCACATAATGTTCGCATTACTATCTAATATGACTGACTCGTGAGAACCAAATGTGCAGACCATGTACGAGAAAAACGGTCAGGCCCCTCGGCCGATGCCCCAGATTGCTCCGGCAACCACGGTGAGTTTGATTTGAATGGTCGTTTCTTACAACTATTCACATTTCAGTTTGCGAACTTGCTAACGAGACATTATTGGAAATGATCTTTGGTGCAGCATGGCTCCCAACAAGCATCGACCACTCCTTCTGCCAATGCCGGAACCCCGACCGGTCCTTCACCTCCGTCTGGCACTTGCGCAGCCCCGAACATTCCTACACCTCCGTGATAACGGTATTTTCCTTCTTATTTAGCGTGTTTAGTCCATTTATGACATAATTTAGCCTATTTAGTCCACAAATGACATAATAAGATGAAGAAAATCAAGGAAGAGGAAGGAAAGAAGGAATAGGAAGAAAAGAAGAAGAAGAAGAAGGAGAAGAAGAAGACTAGAAGAAGAATAAGAAGATCTTCTTCTTCTAGTCTTCTTCTTCTCCTCCTCCTCCTTCTTCTTCTTCTAGTCTTCTTCTTCTTCTCCTTCTCCTTCTTCTTCTTCTTCTTCTTCTTCTTCTTCTTCTAGTTTTCTTCTTCTTCTTCTTCTTCTCCAAAATGAAGTTAGCTCTAAGTTAGGTCAAAAATGTCATAATTAGCATAGTAAGCTCAGAAATGGCATTTTACTTCTTATTTAGCCTATTTAGTCCATTTATGACATAATTTAGCCTATTTAGTCCACAAATGTCATAATAAGATGAAGAAAATCAAGGAAGAGGAAGAAAAGAAGGAATAGGAAGAAAAGAAGAAGAAGAAGACTTCTTCTTCTTCTTCTTCTAGTTTTCTTCTTCTTCTTCTCCAAAATGTAGTTAGCTCTAAGTTATATCTCATAATATGCTTAGTTAGGTAAAAAATGGCATAATTAGCTAGGTAAGCTCAAAAATGGCATTTTACTTCTTATGTAGCCTATTTAGTCCATTTATGACATAATTTAGCCTATTTAGGCCACAAATGACATAATAAGATGAAGAAAATCCTGGAAGAGGAAGAAAAGAAGGAATAGGAAGAAAAGAAGAAGAACAAAAAGAAGAGAAGAAGAAGAAGAAGAATATGCTTCTCCTTCTTTTTCTTCTTCTTCTTCTTCTTCTTCTTCTAGTTTTCTTCTTCTTCTCCAAAATGAAGTTAGCTCTAAGTTATATCAAAAATGGCATAATATGCTTAGTTCATTCAAAATGGCACAGTTAGCTAGGTTAGCTCCATTTTACCTAAGTATACTTACTTCTTCTTCTTCTTCATTTTCTTCTTCTTCTTCTGATTCTAGCTAGTCTTCTTCGTTTCTAACTTTCTTGGTTCCAATTTGCAGATTTAATTCACTATATGGAAGCTTGCATGGATGGAGTGCTTGTTTCCCTTATCTTTTTTTCGTTTGTATCGATGAAAAACATGGAACTTGTTATATGGATGCATGGAACAATGTGTTGGATGAACATTGTGATATGTAATATATATATATGGATGGAACTATGTTTATTATGTATATATATATGTTGTGATGGAGATAGATATGTATATGTATATATGTGTGTTGGATACATCATATATGTGTATCTATGTGTGCCTGTGAACAATATCTGTGTGTGAATTCCTGTGAAATTAAATGGATTCAAACAACAACAGGCACTAGTAGAAAAGAGGGCTTTGGTTCAGGCCGAGTCAGCCCATTAGTCCCAGTTCAGTCCAGAACCGGGACCCATGGGGGCACTGGTACCGGTTCGTGAAGCCAGGGGCCTGCCGGGCCTCGTGGGGGAATTGGTCCCGGTTCGTCTGGCCCCTTTAGTCCCGGTTGGTGGGACGAACCGGGACCAATGGGCCTCGGTCCTGGCCCACCACCATTGGTCCCGGTTGGTGGCTTGAACCGGGACCACAGGCTGCCCTTTAGTCCCGGTTCATACCACAAACCGGGACCAATGAGGTGCCTATATATACCCCTCGCCCGCGAGCAGAGCACTCCAGTGCTCTATTTTTCTCTGGCCGGCGAGGGGAGGGCTTTGTGGTGCTCTACCTCACCTCCTATGCACATGAGGTGTTCGATGAAATGCCCGAGCCACACTAGTTAAGCTTTCTCATCTCGAAGCTCGACCTCAAAGCTCCATTTTCCTTGAGATTTGTCTAGGTTTAGCGGCCCGTCACGTCCCATTCCCGTCTTCACCGCCGTCGATCGCCCGCGCCGATCTTGTCGCCGGCACCACCGTGGTGAGCCTCTTGTTCTTATCTTCTTTCTGAAAGAAAAAAATTCTTACTTTAGATAGATACTTGTCTAATTTTCTTACTATTTTATTGCTTGTTATTATATAGTGCGATGGTTTTGGTATCCGCCCCCATCGGCCCTCGTCCTGTCTATGATTCGGATGTGGTATATATTATCTTTATAACTATTGGTTCATTTATTGTTTATGAAAATTATGCCGACCAACGTGACATAGATTTTATTTATCTAGGAGGTATGTGAACCGGAAATTCCAACCGACCCTATTATCGAGAGGTTAAATTTAGTTGAAGAAGAAAACAATTTCTTGAAGGAACAAATAAAAAATATTGAGGAGGAGAAGATGATATTGGAGTTGCATGTTGCGGATGTCGTCGATGATCACAAGATCAAGATGGATGCAATGCGCTTGAAGATTAGAAAATATGCCATTCATACCGAGGCTTGGTATCATTATGCCGTTGGATCAATTGTTACCTTGGTTGCGATTATGATCGCATTTGTTCTCGCATTGAAATGTTTTACATAGTTTCAATGTATGGTTTAATTAATTAGATGCTCTGGAGAGCTATATGTTGTTAGATGACAACTATGTATGTACTTTGGTTTTAATGTGATGATGAACTTCTATTAATTTGGTCACTTAATTATCTATTCATGATATTCTGTAATGGTTTTTGACACACTTAATTATATATAATGCAGGCAGATGAACCGGCAATGGATGTATGGTGACAGACACACCTCCGAGTACATTAAGGGCGTGCATGATTTTCTCGAAGTGGCTGAGGCAAACAAGCAGAATGGTTTTATGTGTTGTCCATGCCCTAAATGTGGGAATACGAGGTCTTACTCTGACCAGAAAATCGTTCACACCCACCTGCTTTACAAGGGTTTCATGCCACACTATAATGTTTGGACGAGGCACGGTGAAATAGGGGTTATGATGGAAGACGGCGAAGAAGAAGAGGACGATGACAACTATGTGCCCCCTGAATACGGTGATGCTGCAACGGGGGAAACTGCTGAAGATCAAGAGGAACCAGACGATGTGCCCAATGATGCTGCAACAGGGGAAGCTGCTGAAGATCAAGAGGAACCAGTGCCCGATGATGATGATCTCCGCCGGGTCATTGTCGATGCAAGGACGCAATGCGAAAGTCAAAAGGAGAAGCTGAAGTTCGATCGCATGTTAGAGGATCACAAAAAAGGGTTGTACCCCAATTGCGAAGATGGCAACACAAAGCTCGGCATCGTACTAGAATTGTTGCAGTGGAAGGCAGAGAATGCTGTGCCTAACAAAGGATTCGAGAAGCTATTGAAAATATTGAAGAAGAAGCTTCCAAAGGATAACGAATTGCCCGACAGTACATGCGCAGCAAAGAAGGTCATATGCCCTCTAGGATTGGAGGTGCAGAAGATACATGCATGCCCTAATGACTGCATCCTCTACCGCGGTGCGTACAAGGATCTGAACGCATGCCCGGTATGCGGTGCATTGCGGTATAAGATCAGACAAGATGACCCTGGTGATGTTGACGGCGAGCCACCCAGGAAGAGGGTTCCTGCGAAGGTGATGTGGTATGCTCCTATAATACCACGGTTGAAACGTCTATTCAGAAATGAAGAGCATGCCAAGTTGATGCGATGGCACATGGAGGACCGTAAGAAAGACGGGAAGTTGAGAGCACCCGCTAATGGGTCGCAGTGGAGGAAAATTGAGAGAAAGTACCGGGCTGAGTTTGCAGGTGACCCAAGGAACGTATGGTTTGGTTTAAGCGCGGATGGCATTAATCCTTTCGGGGAGCAGAGCAGCAATCACAACACCTGGCCAGTGACTCTATGTATGTATAACCTTCCTCCTTGGATGTGCATGAAGCGGAAATTCATTATGATGCCATTTCTCATCCAAGGCCCTAAGCAACCCGACAATGACATTTAACCTGCACGCGTTGCTGTTTGTAACCATCAACGATTGGCCCGCTCTCAGTAACTTTTCAGGACAGACAAACAAGGGATACCACACATGCACGCACTGTTTAGCTGACACCGAAAGTATATACCTGGACAAATGCAGGAAGAATGTGTACCTGGGCCATCTTCGATTTCTTCCGACCAACCATCAATGTCGAAAGAAAGGCAAGCATTTCAAAGGCGAGGCAGATCACCAGAAGAAGCCCGCCATGCGTACCCGTGATCACGTACTTGCTATGGTCAATGATTTACACGTAATCTTTGGAAAGGGTCCTGGCGGACTATCTGTTCCGGATGACACTGAGGGACGCGCACCCATGTGGAAGAAGAAACCTATATTTTGGGACCTACCCTACTGGAAAGACCTAGAGGTCCGCTCTTCAATCGACGTGATGCACGTGACGAAGAACCATTGCGTGAACCTGCTAGGCTTCTTGGGCATGGGGAAGACAAAAGATACACCGGAGGCATGGGAGGACCTGCAACGTTTGCACGAAAAGGACGGCATGCCTCCAAAGCAGTATGAAGGTCCTGCCAGCTACACTCTTACCAAAGAAGAGAAGGAAATCTTCTTTGAATGCCTGCTCAGTATGAAGGTCCTGTCTGGCTTCTCGTCGAATATAAAGGGAATAATAAATATGCCAGCGAAAAAGTTCCAGAACCTAAAGTCTCATGACTGCCACGTGATTATGACACAACTGCTTCTGGTTGCATTGAGGGGGCTTCTACCGAAAAATGTCCGATTAGCCATTGTGAAGCTATGTGCAATCTCTCAGAAGGTGATCGATCAAGAAATCATACCAAGGCTAAGGAGTGATGTGGCGCAATGTCTTGTCAGTTTCGAGTTGGTGTTCCCGCCATCCTTCTTCAATATCATGACGCACGTCCTAGTTCATCTAGTCAACGAGATTGTCATTCTGGGCCCCGTATTTCTACACAATATGTTCCCCTTTGAGAGGTTCATGGGAGTCCTAAAGAAATATGTACGTAATCGCGCTAGGTCAGAAGGAAGCATCTCCATGGGCCATCAAACAGAGGATGTCATTGGGTTTTGTGTTGACTTCATTCCTGGCCTTAAGAAGATTGGTCTCCCTAAATCGCGGTATGAGGGGAGACTGACTGGAAAAGGCACGCTTGGAGGGGACTCAATAATATGCAGGGACGGGCATTCTTGGTCTCAAGCACACTACACAGTGTTGGAAATATGCCCTAGAGGCAATAATAAATGGTTATTATTATATTTCTTTGTTCATGGTAATTGTCTATTGTTCATGCTATAATTGTGTTATCCGGAAATGGTAATACATGTGTGAATACATAGACCACAACGTGTCCCTAGTAAGCCTCTAGTTGACTAGCTCGTTGATCAACAGATAGTCATGGTTTCCTGACTATGGGCATTGGATGTCATTGATAATGGGATCACATCATTAGGAGAATGATGTGATGGACAAGACCCAATCCTAAGCATAGCTTAAAAGATCGTGTAGTTTCGTTTGCTAGAGCTTTTCCAATGTCAAGTATCTTTTCCTTAGACCATGAGATCGTGCAACTCCAGGATACCGTAGGAGTGCTTTGGGTGCACCAAACGTCACAACGTAACTGGGTGACTATAAAGGTGCACCACGGGTATCTCCGAAAATGTCTGTTGGGTTGGCACGGATCGAGACTGGGATTTGTCACTCCGTGTGACGGAGAGGTATCTCTGGGCCCACTCGGTAATGCATCATCATAATGAGCTCAATGTGGCTAAGGCGTTAGTCACGGGATCATGCATTGCGGTACGAGTAAAGAGACTTGCCGGTAACGAGATTGAACAAGGTATTGGGATACCGACGATCGAATCTCGGGCAAGTAACATACCGATTAACAAAGGGATTGATTGAATCCTCGACATCGTGGTTCATCCGATGAGATCATCGTGGAACATGTGGGAACCAACATGGGTATCCAGATCCCACTATTGGTTATTGATCGGAGAGGCGTCTCGGTCATGTCTGCATGTCTCCCGAACCCGTAGGGTCTACACACTTAAGGTTCGGTGACGCTAGGGTTGTAGAGATATGTGTATGCGGAAACCCGAAAGTTGTTCGGAGTCCCGGATGAGATCCCGGACGTCACGAGGAGTTCCGGAATGGTCCGGAGGTGAAGAATTATATATAGGAAGTCAAGTTTCGGCCACCGGGAAAGTTTCGGGGGTTACCGGTATTGTACCGGGACCACCGGAAGGGTCCCGGGGGTCCACCGGGTGGGGCCACCTATCCCGGAGCGCCCCGTGGGCTGAAGTGGGAAGGGAACCAGCCCCTAGTGGGCTGGGCGCCCCCCCATGGGCCTCCCCCCATGCGCCTAGGGTTGGAAACCCTAGGGTGGGGGGGCTTCCCACTTGCCTTGGGGGGCAAGGCACCCCCTTGGCCGCCGCCCCCCACCCTAGATGGGGTTTGGCCGGCGCCCCCCCTCCCAGGGGGCCTATATAAAGGGGGGGAGGGAGGGGGGCCTATATAAAGGGGGGGGAGGGAGGGCAGCAACATCTCAGCCTTGGGCGCCTCCCTCCTCCCCTGCTACACCTCTCTCTCTCTCGTAGAAGCTCGGCGAAGCCCTGCCGGCATCCCGCTACATCCACCACCACGCCGTCGTGCTGCTGAATCTCCATCAACCTCTCCTTCCCCCTTGCTGGATCAAGAAGGAGGAGACGTCGCTGCACCGTACGTGTGTTGAACGCGGAGGTGTCGTCCGTTCGGCACTCGGTCATCGGTGATTTGGATCACGGCGAGTACGACTCCGTCATCCACGTTCATTGGAACGCTTCCGCTCGCGATCTACAAGGGTATGTAGATGCACTCCTTTCCCCTCGTTGCTAGTATACTCCATAGATGCATCTTGGTGAGCGTAGGAAAATTGTAAAATTATGCTACGATACCCAACAGTGGCATCGTGAGCCAGGCCTATGCGTAGTTACTATGCACGAGTAGAACACAAAGCAGTTGTGGGCGTTGATGTTGCCAATTATTCTTGCCGCTACTAGTCTTTTCTTGTTTCGGCGGTATTGTAGGATGAAGCGGCCCGGACCGACCTTACACGTACGCTTACGTGAGACAGGTTCCACCGATTGACATGCACTAGTTGCATAAGGTGGCTAGCGGGTGTCTGTCTCTCCTACTTTAGTCGGAACGGATTCGATGAAAAGGGTCCTTATGAAGGGTAAATAGAAATTGGCAAATCACGTTGTGGTCATACGTAGGTAAGAAACGTTCTTGCTAGAAACCTACAAGCCACGTAAAAACTTGCAACAACAATTAGAGGACGTCTAACTTGTTTTTGCAGCAAGTGCTATGTGATGTGATATGGCCAGAAGATGTGATGAATGATATATGTGATGTATGAGTTTGATCATATTCTTGTAATAGGAATCACGACTTGCATGTCGATGAGTATGACAACCGGCAGGAGCCATAGGAGTTGCCTTTATTATTTTGTATGACCTGCGTGTCATTGAATAACGCCATGTAAATTACTTTACTTTGTCGCTAAACGCGTTAGCCATAGAAGTAGAAGTAATCGTTGGCGTGACGACTTCATGAAGACACAATGATGGAGATCATGATGATGGAGATCATGGTGTCATGCCGGTGACGAAGATGATCATGGTGCCCCGAAGATGGAGATCAAAGGAGCATAATGATATTGGCCATATCATGTCACTATTTGATTGCATGTGATGTTTATCATGTTTTTGCATCTTATTTGCTTAGAACGACGGTAGTAAGTAAGATGATCCCTTATAATAATTTCAAGAAAGTGTTCACCCTAACTGTGCACCGTTGCGAAGGTTCGTTGTTTCGAAGCACCACGTGATGATCGGGTGTGATAGATTCTAACGTTCGAATACAACGGGTGTTGACGAGCCTAGCATGTACAGACATGGCCTCGGAACACACGCAATACACTTAGGTTGACTTGACGAGCCTAGCATGTACAGACATGGCCTCGGAACACGGAGGACCGAAAGGTCGAGCATGAGTCGTATAGAAGATACGATCAACATGGAGATGTTCACCGATCTTGACTAGTCCGTCTCACGTGATGATCGGACACGTCCTAGTTAACTCGGATCATGTTTCACTTAGATGACGAGAGGATGTCTATCTGAGTGGGAGTTCATTAAATAATTTGATTAGATGAACTTAATTATCATGAACTTAGTCTAAAATCTTTACACTATGTCTTGTAGATCAAATGGCCAACGTTGTCCTCAATTTCAACGCGTTCCTAGAGAAAACCAAGCTGAAAGACGATGGCAGCAACTATACGGACTGGGTCCGGAACCTGAGGATCATCCTCATAGTAGCCAAGAAAGATTATGTCTTAGAAGCACCGCTAGGTGATGCACCAATCCCACAGAACCAAGACGTTATGAACGCTTGGCAGCAGCGTGCTGATGATTACTCCCTCGTTCAGTGCGGCATGCTTTACAGCCTAGAACCGGGTCTTCAAAAGCGTTTTGAGAAACATGGAGCATATGAGATGTTCCAGGAGATGAAATTAGTTTTCCAAGCTCATGCCCGGGTCGAGAGATATGAAGTCTCCGACAAGTTCTTCAGCTGTAAAATGGAGGAAAATAGTTCTGTAAGTGAGCACATACTCAGAATGTCTGGGTTGCACAACCGCTTGACTCAGCTGGGAGTTAATCTCCCGGATAACGCGGTCATTGACAAAATCCTTCAGTCGCTTCCACCAAGCTTCAAGAGCTTTGTGATGAACTACAATATGGAGGGGATGGAAAAGACCATTCCTGAGGTATATTCAATGCTGAAATCAGCGGAGGTGGAGATCAGAAAAGAACATCAAGTGTTGATGCTTAATAAAACAACTAAGTTCGAGAAGGGCAAGGGTAAGAAGAACTTCAAGAAGGACGGCAAGGGAGTTGCCGCGCCCGGTAAACCAGTTACTGGGAAGAAGTCAAAGAATGGACCCAAGCCTGAAACTGAGTGCTTTTATTACAAGGGAAGTGGTCACTGGAAGCGGAACTGCCCCAAATACTTAGCGGAAAGAAGGCCGGCAACACCAAAGGTACATGTGATATACATGTAATTGATGTGTACCTTACCAGTACTCGTAGTAGCTCCTGGGTATTTGATACCGGTGCGGTTTCTCATATTTGTAACTCAAAACAGGAACTACGGAATAAACGGAGACTGGCGAAGGACGAGGTGACGATGCGCGTCGGGAATGGTTCCAAGGTCGATGTGATCGCCGTCGGCACGCTACCTCTGCATCTACCCACGGGATTAGTTTTAAACCTCAATAATTGTTATTTAGTGCCGGCTTTGAGCATGAACATTGTATCTGGATCTCGTTTAATTCGAGATGGCTACTCATTTAAATCCGAGAATAATGGTTGTTCTATTTATTTGAGAGATCTGTTTTATGGTCATGCCCCGCTGGTCAATGGTTTATTCTTGATGAATCTCGAACGTGATGTTACACATGTTCATAGTGTGAATACCAAAAGATGTAAAGTTAATAACGATAGTCCCACATATCTGTGGCACTGCTGCCTTGGTCACATTGGTGTCAAGCGCATGAAGAAGCTCCATGCAGATGGACTTTTGATGTCTCTTGATTACGAATCATTTGACACGTGCGAACCATGCCTCATGGGTAAGATGACCAAGACTCCGTTCTCTGGAACCATGGAGCGAGCGACCAACTTATTGGAAATCATACATACCGATGTGTGCGGTCCAATGAGTGTTGAGGCTCGCGGAGGATATCGATATGTTCTCAGTCTCACTGATGACTTAAGTAGATATGGGTATGTCTACCTAATGAAACACAAGTCTGAAACCTTTGAAAAGTTCAAGGAATTTCAGAGTGAAGTTGAGAATCAACGTGACCGGAAAATAAAATTCTTACGATCAGATCGTGGTGGAGAATATTTAAGTCACGAATTTGGTACACACTTAAGGAAATGTGGAATAGTTTCACAACTCACGCCGCCTGGAACACCTCAGAGAAATGGTGTGTCTGAACGTCGTAATCGCACTCTATTTGATATGGTGCAACCTATGATGTCTCTTACCGATTTACCGCTCTCATTTTGGGGCTATGCTTTAGAGACTGCCGCATTCACTTTAAATAGGGCTCCGTCGAAATCCGTTGAGACGACACCGTATGAATTATGGTTTGGGAAGAAACCTAAGCTGTCGTTTCTAAAAGTTTGGGGATGCGATGCTTATGTCAAGAAACTTCAACCTGAAAAGCTCGAACCCGAGTCGGAGAAATGCGTCTTCATAGGATACCCTAAGGAAACTATTGGGTATACCTTCTACCTCAGATCCGAAGGCAAGATCTTCGTTGCCAAGAATGGGTCCTTTCTGGAGAAGGAGTTTCTCTCGAAAGAATTGAGTGGGAGGAAAGTGGAACTTGATGAGGTGATAGTCACCCCTTCCGTACCGGAAAGTAGCGCAGCGCGGGAAGATGTTCCTGTGGTGCCTACACCGACTGGGGAGGAAGTTAATGATGATGATCATGAAGCTTCGGATCAAGTTACTACTGAACTTCGTAGGTCCACAAGGACACGTTCCGCACCAGAGTGGTACGGCAACCCTGTCATGGAAATCATGTTGTTAGACAACGGTGAACCTTCGAACTATGAAAAAGCGATGGCGGGCCCGGATTCCGACAAATGGCTGGAAGCCATGAAATCCGAGATAGAATCCATGTATGAAAACAAAGTATGGACTTTGAATGACTTGCCCGATGAGCGGCAAGCCATAGAAAACAAATGGATCTTTAAGAAGAAGACGGACGCGGATGGTAATGTGACCATCTACAAAGCTCGACTTGTCGCTAAGGGTTATCGACAAGTTCAAGGGCTTGACTACGATGAGACTTTCTCACCCGTAGCGAAGCTGAAGTCCGTCCGAATCATGTTAGCAATTGCCGCATACTATGATTATGAGATATGGCAGATGGACGTCAAAACGGCATTCCTTAATGGCTTCCTTAAGGAAGAGTTGTATATGATGCAGCCGGAAGGTTTTGTCGATCCTAAGAATGCTAAAAAAGTATGCAAGCTCCAGCGCTCAATCTATGGGCTGGTGCAAGCATCTCGGAGTTGGAACATTCGTTTTGATGAGATGATCAAAGCGTTTGGGTTTACACAGACTTATGGAGAAGCCTGTGTTTACAAGAAAGTGAGTGGGAGCTCTGTAGCATTTCTCATATTATATGTGGATGACATACTTTTTATGGGAAATGATATAGAATTCTTGGAAAGTTTAAAGGCCTATTTGAATAAGTGTTTTTCAATGAAGGACCTTGGAGAAGCTGCTTATATATTAGGCATCAAGATCTATAGAGATAGATCAAGACGCCTCATTGGTCTTTCACAGAGTACATACCTTGACAAGATATTGAAGAAGTTCAATATGGATCAGTCCAAGAAGGGGTTCTTGCCTGTATTGCAAGGTGTGCAATTGAGCACGGCTCAATGCCCGACCACGGCAGAAGATATAGAAAACATGAGTGTCATCCCCTATGCCTCGGCCATAGGGTCTATTATGTATGCCATGCTGTGTACCAGACTTGATGTTAACCTTGCCGTAAGTTTGGTAGGAAGGTACCAAAGTAATCCCGGCATGGAACACTGGACATCGGTCAAGAATATCCAAAAGTACCTGAAAAGGACTAAGGATATGTTTCTCGTTTATGGAGGTGACGAAGAGCTCGTCGTAAAGGGTTACGTCGACGCTAGCTTCGACACAGATCTGGATCACTCAAAGTCACAAACCGGATACGTGTATATTTTGAATGGAGGAACAATAAGCTGGTGCAGTTGCAAGCAAAGCGTCGTGGCGGGATCTACATGTGAAGCGGAGTACATGGCAGCCTCGGAGGCAGCACAGGAAGCAGTCTGGATGAAGGAGTTCATTACCAACCTAGGGGTGATTCCCAATGCGTCGGGCCCGATGACTCTCTTCTGTGACAACACTGGAGCTATTGCCCTTGCGAAGGAGCCCAGATTTCACAGGAAGACCAGGCATATCAAGCGTCGCTTCAACTCCATTCGTGAAAGTGTTCAAAATGGAGACATAGATATTTGTAAAGTACATACGGACCTGAATGTAGCAGATCCGTTGACTAAACCTCTCCCTAGGGCAAAACATGATCAACACCAGGACGCAATGGGTGTACGATTCATCACAATGTAACTAGATTATTGACTCTAGTGCAAGTGGGAGACTGTTGGAAATATGCCCTAGAGCAATAATAAATGGTTATTATTATATTTCTTTGTTCATGGTAATTGTCTATTGTTCATGCTATAATTGTGTTATCCGTAAATCGTAATACATGTGTGAATACATAGACCACAACGTGTCCCTAGTAAGCCTCTAGTTGACTAGCTCGTTGATCAACAGATAGTCATGGTTTCCTGACTATGGGCATTGGATGTCATTGATAACGGGATCACATCATTAGGAGAATGATGTGATGGACAAGACCCAATCCTAAGCATAGCTTAAAAGATCGTGTAGTTTCGTTTGCTAGAGCTTTTCCAATGTCAAGTATCTTTTCCTTAGACCATGAGATCATGCAACTCCCGGATACCGTAGGAGTGCTTTGGGTGCACCAAACGTCACAACGTAACTGGGTGACTATAAAGGTGCACCACGGGTATCTCCGAAAGTGTTTGTTGGGTTGGCACGGATCGAGACTGGGATTTGTCACTCCGTGTGACGGAGAGGTATCTCTAGGCCCACTCGGTAATGCATCATCATAATGAGCTCAATGTGGCTAAGGTGTTAGTCACGGGATCATGCATTGCGGTACGAGTAAAGAGACTTGCCGGTAACGAGATTGAACAAGGTATTGGGATACCGACGATCGAATCTCGGGCAAGTAACATACCGATTAACAAAGGGAAATTGTATACGGGATTGATTGAATCCTCGACATCGTGGTTCATCCGATGAGATCATCGTGGAACATGTGGGAATCAACATGGGTATCCAGATCCCGTTGTTGGTTATTGACCGGAGAGGCGTCTCGGTCATGTCTGCATGTCTCCCGAACCCGTAGGGTCTACACACTTAAGGTTCGGTGACGCTAGGGTTGTAGAGATATGTGTACGCCGAAACCCTAAAGTTGTTCGGAGTCCCGGATGAGATCCCGGACGTCACGAGGAGTTCTGTAATGGTCCGGAGGTGAAGAATTATATACAGGAAGTCAAGTTTCGGCCACCGGGAAAGTTTCGGGGGTTACCGGTATTGTACCGGGACCACCGGAAGGGTCCCGGGGGTCCACCGGGTGGGGCCACCTATCCCGGAGGGCCCCGTGGGCTGAAGTGGGAAGGGAACCAGCCCCTAGTGGGCTGGGCGGCCCCCCATGGGCCTCCGCCCATGCGCCTAGGGTTGGAAACCCTAGGGTGGGGGGGCTTCCCACTTGCCTTGGGGGGCAAGGCACCCCCTTGGCCGCCGCCCCCCACCCTAGATGGGGTTTGGCCGGCGCCCCCCTCCCAGGGGGCCTATATAAAGGGGGGAGGGAGGGCAGCAACATTCTCAGCCTTGGGCGCCTCCCTCCTCCGCTGCTACACCTCTCTCTCTCTCTCGTAGAAGCTCGGCGAAGCCCTGCCGGCATCCCGCTACATCCACCACCACGCCGTCGTGCTGCTGGATCTCCATCAACCTCTCCTTCCCCCTTGCTGGATCAAGAAGGCGGAGACGTCGCTGCACCGTACGTGTGTTGAACGCGGAGGTGCCGTCCGTTCGGTACTCGGTCATCGGTGATTTGGATCACGGCGAGTACGACTCCGTCATCCACGTTCATTGGAACGCTTCCGCTCGTGATCTACAAGGGTATGTAGATGCACTCCTTTCCCCTCGTTGCTAGTATACTCCATAGATGCATCTTGGTGAGCGTAGGAAAATTGTAAAATTATGCTACGATACCCAACACATAGTTCTATAGAACTCTACCTTGGTGACCCCGTATGTCGATGAGCACAAGAACAGTCTGCGCTCCAAACACCCGGAGCAGTGTGACGACTGGATTACATGTGAACACATCAGGACTTTCGGCAGTTGGTTGGAAACACGTCTCAGAGGTGACAGCATTGTTTGTGATGAGCTGTACTCGTTGTCCAGGGGACCATCTTCGACTGTATTGACTTACAAAGGATACGAGATAAATGGGAATGCATTTTACACGATCGCCCAAGATCAAAAGAGCACCAACCAAAACAGCGGTGTCCACTTTGATGTAGCAACCAAGAGGGGAAAGGACACATATTATGGTTACATAGTGGACATATCGGAACTTGACTACGGACATGATTTTAAGGTCCCTTTGTTTAAGTGCAAATGGGTCAATCTGTCAGGAGGCGGGGTACAGGTAGACCCACAGTACGGAATGACAACAGTGGATCTGAACAATTTTGAGTACACAAACGAACCGTTCATCCTAGCCAATGATATGGCGCAGGTTTTCTATGTGAAGGACATGTCTACCAAACCGAGAAAAGGAAAAGATAAGGAAGCGAACACATCATACAATGAGGCAAAGCGCCACATAGTTCTTTCAGAAAAAGAGACACCATGGGAGTGGAGGGCAAGACAGACATGCCCGAAGATTATGAAAAGTTTCATGAAATTCCTCCCTTCAAAGTCAAGGCTGACCCAAGCACCCTAATAAACGATGAAGATTATCCATGGTTACGACGCAATAAGCAAAGGACACAAGCGAAGAAAAAGTGAAGTCTTTCTCTCCACAACTATTATGATGATGCCTTTGATCTAGAATATCACTGCAGTTACATGTGAAGAAATGAAATGCCTGTTGTAACAGACGAGTTTCCGTATGAAACCCTGATACCTCGAAACAGATTGTCTGTTTTGTACACGAAGTGCATCCAGTTTTTGCCGTAACACTCTCAACTTTTTTGCACATGCTATGTGGGTGAAATGATGATGCCATGCCAACTTTCAACCTTTTCAGAGTTCATTTGAAATGCTTTTCAATTTCAGGGTCATATAGCTCAAAAAAAATCAGTAAAAGCATGAAAAATAACAAACGAAGTCAGAAAGGGTTGAAAATTGATGATGTGGCTTTGAATGGTGCATTTTGAACACACAAAAATTCTGGAGTTCAAATAAGTTAAAAAAAATGAAATCCCTTTGTAACAGATGAGTTTTCGTCCGAAACCCTGATAGCTCGAAACAGATAGTCCGTTTTGTACACGAAGTGCATCCAGTTTTTGCCGTAACCCTCTCAACTTTTTAGCACATGCTATGCGGGTGAAATGATGATGCCATTCCAACTTTCAACCTTTTCAGAGTTCATTTGAAATGCTTTTCAATTTCAGAGTCATTTAGCTCAAAGAATGAACTAATATAAAAAAGAATGAACTGGAATTTTTTTTATGAAACTCTAATAGCAAAAATAATAAACTGAAAGAATGAACGAGAAAACTTTAATGAAACTCTAATAGAAAAAAGAATGAACTAGAAAACTTTAATGAAACTCTAATAGCTAAAGGAATCAACCAAAAAGCTTTTATAAACCTCTAGTATTATTGAAACTAAAATTATATAAAATTTATGCAACTAAAATTATCAAAGTATTTTCTGTTCAAAACATTAAAAGCAAAAAGAATTTTCATAAAATAAAAAAAAGCAAAAAATAAATAAAATAAATAAGTGGAAACAAAATAAAATAAATAAGTAGAAACAAAATAAAATAAATAAGTAGAAACAAAATAAAATAAATAAATAGAAACAAAATAAACTTTAATAAATAAGTAGAAACAAAATAAAATTTAATAAAGTAAAATAAATAGACTTTAATAAAATAATTAAAAATAGCAACAATAAGTATTTTGTTGTAAGTAGAAAAAAATAAAATAAATAAAGCAACAAAAAACAAAAACAAAGTGACACCTACTGGCCACCACGCCTGAATACGACTAGAAACCCAACCATGGGCCAGGATTCAAGCCCGCAGCAGGCCCAGTAGGCCCACAGGCACATAGTCACAAATTAGGCCCGAAAGCCTGAAGTTGAGAGGAGCTCGAGAGGGTGGGCGCAGCAGTGCTTATAAACCACTCTTGAGCTCTCTCAACTAGCGAGGTGGGATTAAACTTTTGGTCGCAACGCGGGCAGCACAAGGCCTTTGGTCCCGGTTGGTGGCACCAACCGGGACTAAAGGGGTGCATTGGTCCCGGTTCGTGGCACCAACCAGGACCAATGCCCCACTTTTAGTCCCGGTTGGTGCCACCAACCGGGACCAAAGGCCTCTGCTTCCCGCCCTTTGGGCCGCTGAAAAGAGACCTTTGGTCCCGGTTGGTGGCACCAACCGGGACTAAAGGAGGGCATTGGTCCCGGTTGCTACGACGAACCGGGACCAATGCTTCGCGTGTATATAAGCAGGACTTGTGAAAATTTTCAGTTTCATCGACCATTTGCCCCGCCGACGATGCCGAACTCATCGAGACCGCCAGGCTGCCCGACGCCGTCACCGTCACCGCCCCGCGCCGCCCCGACGCCGTCGCCGCGCGCCACCCCACGCCGTCGCCGCGCGCCACCCTGCGCCGTCTCACCGTCCCGACGCCGTCGCCGTCATCGCGCCGCCCCAACGTCGTCGCCGCCCCGCACCGTCGCCCGCGCCGCCCCGACGCCGTCACCGCCCCGACGCCGTCGCCGCCGTTGCCGCGCCTCCCTGCGCTACGGTCCGGCGGCCTTTTCTGATGTTTTTTGTTCATATGATGTTTTTGTTCATATGATCATATGATGTTTTTTGTGCATATGATGTTTTTTTCATATTATGTTTTTTCATATATGTATTAATTTTTTTATTTAGGTTGTTAGTAGATATCGATTTTAGGTTAGTGTAGAGGAAAAGGTAAATAAGCAAAAGGAAGAAAAGAGGAAGAAGGAAGAAGGAAGAAGAAGAAGAAGAAAAAGGAGAGGAAAAAGGAAAATAAGAAGAGGAAGAAGGAGAAGAAGAAGAAGGAGAAGAAGAGGAGAGGAAGAAGAGGAGAAATAAATAAGAAGAGGAAAAAAGAAGAAAAAAAAAGAGGAGAAGAAGAAAGGAATAGAGGAGAATCTATTTTTTCTTCTTCTCCTCTATTCCTTTCTTCTTCTCCTCTTTTTTTCTTCTTCTTTTTTTCTTCGATCTTCTCCTCTATTCCTTTCTTCTTCTCCTCTTTCTTTTTCTTCTTCTTCCTCTTCTTATTTTTTATCGGGTATGTTGTTGTCGATATACCCCATCCACGATAACTTCAACATGAGGGGGGGGTCGATATACCCCCTCCCCGGTAACTTCGACATGACTGGGGGGAGGGGGTCGCCGAGGGTTCGAGGGGCGAGGGTCGGGAACTAGCTAGGGTAGAGGGTCGAGGGCCGCCAAGGGTTCGAGGGTCGAGGGGTCAAGGGTCGAGGGTTCGAGGGTCGTCGAGGGGCCGAGGGTCGAGGGTCGTCAAGGGGCCGAGGGTCGAGGATCGCCGAGGGGTCGAGAGGTTGCCAAGTGTCAAAGTATTTAAGAAATATATGGCTTCATCATTAGCCGGAAGTAACCGGGGCATGATGGTACGAAGTTCTCCAAAGTTATTTTGGAAAGGAGTCCCGGATAGGATAATCCGCCTTTTGGTACAAATTTCAGCAAAGGCCTTCCAAATAGCGATATTCGGAAGGCTCTTGCTGCACTTTGTACCAAAAAGCGAATTATCCTATCTGGGATTCCGTTCGAAAATAACTTTGGAGAGCTTCGTACCATCATGCGCCTGTTACTTTCGCCTAATGATGAAGACATGGTTTTGTTGAATCCTTTGACACTAGACAAACATGACATGAGGGGGTCGAGGGTCGGGAACTAGGGTAGAGGGTCGTGGATCACCGAGCAGTCGAGGGTCGTGAACTAGGGTAGAGGGTCGAGGGTCGCCAAGGGGTCGAGGGTCGTCGAGGGGTCGAGGGTCGAGGATCGCCGAGGGGTCGAGAGGTTGCCTTGTTTCAAAGTATTGAAGAAATCCATGGCTTCATCATTTGTCGGAAGTAACCGGGGCATGATGGTACGAAGTTCTGCAAAGTTGTTCTGGAACGGAGTCCCGGATAGGATAATCCGCCTTTTGGTATGAATTTCAGCAAAGGCCTTCCAAATAGCGATATTCGGAAGGCTCTCCGTTTGGTCTACGTTTGCCACCAATATATCCATCTGTCATGTTTGTATATTAATTGCCATGTTGTAATATTTGCAGAAACTATGGAGCACCGAGACTTGGAAGCAGAACAGGTGTTGGGGGACACAATCCTCGCCGGAGGTGATGTCATGTCGTATCTCAACAACATCGATGGTCTAGAAGGAGAGGGTGGAGCAGGCTACGGTGATCGAACAATGGAGGAGGAAGGACATGATTATGATGGCTCCGGTGACCGAATGCCGGTGGAAGAAGGACACCGTGATGATGGCTCCGGTGACCGAACGGAGTCCGGCCAGGTATATATATTAATTAAGCATGTGCTGACTATAGCTAATTGATGCATTAATTTTTTTGGTATGTACACATATTAACTCTCTTCTTTCTTCTTTTCTAGCCCTCCGGATCGAGCAAAACTTCGATAACGAGACGAGGCCCGAAGAAAAAGTTGCGCCAGGATGAAAGGTTCACGATCACAGCAATCGCGCGAGATGGCCAACCGATTGAACCCATCCGGACCAAGGATGCATTCTCTGCTCAGTGCGGGGTTCTTGTTAGGGACATGATCCCGATCAGCATCCACCAATGGTATAAGCCTAAGAACGAAGACCCTGCGGTGTCTTATGTCAGCGATAGGCAGAAATATGATCTTTGGGCCGTGCTGAAGGCAAATTTCACCCTACCGCCAGAGGAGGATCCGGAGAAGCAAGCTATTATAGAGCCATTGGTCAAGGCTGATACTCTTAAGAAGATGGCAGATCTATTCAGGAGGTGGAAGAATGAGCTGAAAACAAAGTTTGTTGACAAAGAAAAGACTCCAGAATTCACCGGCTGGTTTGAGAAGATCAGAGATCACTGGACGCATTTGTGGCCCACAAGACATCGGACAAGAGTAAGAAGATTTCAGCGACAAACAAGAAAAATGCTGCGAAGAAGGAGCATCACCATCGCACGGGGTCAGGTGGCTACCTCAAAGCCCGGCCGTTGTGGGAGAAGGCTGAGAATGACCTGCTTCATAAAGGGGTCGAACCAGAGACATTGAACTGGCAAGACCATTCAAGGACTTGGTTCTTCGGGGTTGGGGGAACCTTGGACCCTGAAACAGGGAAGTGCGTTTGGACCTATGAGCAACTGCGAATACCCGTCACGAAGCTTCAGGAGTATTTCGCCGCAGCGCAGGAAGGGACGTTCGTTCCCGACAGAGAGAACGATGAGCTCACAATGGCCCTCGGGAATCCTGAGCACCCTGGACGGACACGAGGCACGCCAGGCTCCGTTTCGTCGAAGGCTGGGTTTCCCGATGCAGGTGGTTACAAACGCCGGGAGAGGAAGAAGAAAGTGGAGCAGACCCAACTGCAGGCGCTGCACGCAAGGGTACAAGCGCTAGAGGAACGAGAAGCAGTTCACAGCAAGCGACCTGCCGAAGCTACTCCCGAAGCTACCCCGCCATCTCAGCGGAGAAGCAGCGTGGCTTCCACCGAGCTGCTTCAGGAGCCTGTCTTCACGGCTCCTGATAGCTACCCCGTGGATGCTATCACGAAGTCTCAACATTGCCACCTTATGACGCAATGGCAGAACTTCAAAGTCAAGGCAGTTGTCGGCTCTGTTGCACCTCCTGAACCCGGCGCAACTTTTCACTGCCGTTCGATTCCAGAAGGATATGCTGCTGTGATGATGGACGAAATAATGGAGGGATTTGAGGAGCTCGTGCTTGACCACCCTACCGGTGAAGGGGAGACTCGGCTGGGTTCTGCTCTGAAGACTCCATGTCTATGGCGGAAGGAGCTCGTCAACCTTCCGAACTGGACGCCTCCGCCTCCTCCTCCTCCTCCGGCGAGTTTGGGCACTCCGCCTCCTCCTCCGCCTCCTCCTCCGGCGGGTGATCAGGGCACTCCGCCTCCTTCTCCGGCGCGTGGCGACACTCCGCCTCCTTCTCCGCCTGCGCCGGCGCGTCCGAGCAGCCAGCCTTCTCCTTCTCCGCCTCGTCAGCAACGGCGGAAGAGACCCGCCGCTGCTCCGGCTGCTCCGGCGCGTCGTAGTCCTTCTTCTCCGCCTCGTAAGCAAGGAAAGAAGACAGCCGCAGCCGCTCCGTCTGCTCCGGCGTCTAGCAGTACAGCCAGAGGCGGGAGGCAATACAAATTCGGTCCATCTCTCAAGCCTCTAGAGAAGTTACCATACGAGAGGACCGTGGAGGAAAACGCGAAGATCGTGGAAGCCGAAGTGAGGGACTTCTTTGAAACGGTGAAAGCAAAGAAACATCCACCTCCGAAGGAGAAGATAGATCCGGTGAAAGCAAAGCGCACTATCGACGCCCTGAAGAAACAACCACCGTCTCCGCCGAAAACCAACTATGAGCGCATTATTGAAAGGTCATAGATGGAAGCGGAGCAGTCGGGAAGTACTTGCAGTCATCGAAGGTTAGAAGAACGAAGAAGTGGGAAAAAATCCCCAGCTCGGCGAACAAGCGAACCGATCGTGCCCCCTGCTCAAGGTGTCTAGCGATATCGTCGCTAATCATCCGGGCATCTTGCCCAGTACCAATCCTACAGATTACATGCACGACGACGATGCACATTTTGATATAATGGAGGTGGACGAATTCAGATACCAGTACGGGAAGCCTCTCGTCAAAGATGGAAGTCCTGCTCTAACAACGATGATGCAAAGATTCCATGATTGGTACATGAAAACCTGCAGAGAGTCTTGGGTGAAGGATACTTTGACGCTGAGAGTTAAAGAGGAGCACGACCTCGTTGGAATTGATCTGTTGTCTGTTCCATTTGAGGAGTTCTTCCAGTTTTTCAATCAGAAGGCCCTCGATAAATTAACGGTCACTTGCTACTGTTTGTAAGTACTACTTTTGTCATTAAGTCTCTATATATAGCTCAGCTCTTTCATTGCATGTATATATAATTATCCTCACTATATTATGCAGATTAAAGATCGTCGAATGCAGAAAAGCAGAAATCTATGATATTGGGTTCATTAACACAAATCTCATAGATGAATTTACGGTTAAATTTCAACCCAAAGAAACCGAGGCCAACTTGCTACAATCGTTGCTCATAAATCAAAACAAAGATAAAATACTCTTTCCTTACAACTTCAAGTGAGTGTTACTGTCTTGTGCATATTCAGTTTCCCTTATTACTCGAGGTTATAGTAATGTAATTGATGAGTTATGCATGCGTGCGCAGGTTCCACTATATTCTCCTAGAGATTAAGCTTGAGCAGGGACAAGTAACCGTCTTAGACTCGAGACGAAAAGATCCCGAGGACTATGCCGACATGACTAAAATTCTCGAGAAGTAAGTTCAATCGATAATTATCGCACCATATCGGCAACTTTGTTCATTTTCTGATATCAAGTAATTGTTTTCTTTGTCTCGCAGGGTTTGGAAAGACTTCACCGCACAAGTTCCGGGACTGCTGGGGGAGCTGTGATTTACATACCCGAAAGTAAGCACTACTAGCTACTTTCATCAATACCATTTATAATGCTTCATTATCAGTTTGATTAACCTCTATTTCTCGTAAAGTGCTTGTGGCAGGAAGCCGGGAATGATTTCTGTGGATACTACGTCTGCGAGTTCATCTACAACGCGACGGCCAAGAATAAGCGGGGCTACTCTAAAGGACAATATGAAGTGCGTAAGCAATAATATTCACAATTTTATTTTATTACCATCATTTGTGTTGAGTTTCATTCATATATATGTATTGACCGCCTTCTTCAAATTAGATGCGGCAGATGCGGAATGAACTCCTACCACAAGATCGCATGCGAGCAATTCAAGAGGAATTGGCGGGATTCTTTCTTGACCACATCATCAATAAAGCCGGAGAATACCATGTGGAACTTGAGCTCAGATGTTAGGGTATTGTAAGAGATCTTACATTTTGATATATATGTAGCCAGTAGCGTCGGATAGATATACGAAAACTTGTTGTTCGACCAATCTCTGGGAGAAGGAGAGGTCGATCACTTCTCTATGTATATATATGTTCATGACGATCTTGTGTACTTAATGATTTCCTTTATTGCTTACTAGCTAGCGTGTCGAGTGCTCTTTATACGTATAGTACGTAGCGTCGACCAAGCACGGAGATAAGAGAGGACACTTCTCTCTATTAGCTAGCTAACACAATATATGAAACCCCTAAATTAACCCTACAAAACCCCCCAACCCCCCCCCCCCCTTAAAAAAAACCCCAGCCTCTGAACTGCTGACGCGTGGACGCTTATTGGTCCCGGTTGGTGCTACCAACCGAGACCAAAGGCCCCCTTGCCTGGGCAAGCCAACGCGGCCACGTGGAGCCCCATCTGTCCCGGTTCGTATAAGAACCGGGACTAAAGGTACTGGGCTTTAGTACCGACCGTTTAGTCCCGATTCAGGAACCGGGACAAATGTGCCTTATGAACCGGGGCAAATGGGCCTTTTTCTACTAGTGATAGACCATATTATACTATAGTGTGTTCTGGCGACAGAGGCATGGACACGGGTTTGCAATGCACTGAACAAGCCAACGTGGATCCAATGCACTGAACAATGCATAGACCATATTATACTACAATGTTGCGGTGCTCCCAATGCACCAAACAAGCCGAATGGTGCACCAACAAGTCGGAGCCGACAATGGGCAGGAAAGACGTTCTAGCACTCCTACTTCTTGTGATGTGGGAATTTTGGAAGCACCGCAACGCCATTGTTTTTGATGGACCTATGCCATATGTAGATCATGTACTATATAGAGTAGACGCAGAAGGTAGAGCGTGGAAGCAAGCAGGAATTCTCCAAGGCAAGGTGGACACCTTCCTTGGGGCGATGTCGGGTGGGCTAGTGCAAGAAGTTAGCTTATGTGAGGGTGTTTTTAGGAGAAAGTTTGGCGTTATGTAATATGTAACTGCCACTGTGAAGGGGCTCTTTACCCCATCCTCTTTTTTAATATATAATACACACACTCGTGAGTATTCGAGAAAAACCCAGCGCCTCCATTCATTTCGACGAGTTCTAGGCACTCTTTATTTTTATAGAAGAAATCTGTAAGCACAACACGGACAGACAAAAGCTTGAACACGAGTGGACTAGCTGCGCTCCTTGCAGGCTTAGCCAACACGGTGACACTCTGTTCTTGTTGTTGCTATTTAGAAATAGAGGATAAGCGGTAAGAGTGAGAGTGATGGCAATATATGCAACATGTTACGAATGTATACCATTAGATGGAAGAAAACATTAACAATTTATTCAAGAGTTGCCTTCATTTTTTTCTTGGGCAACGTATACATCTCAGCACCACCATACGACACTGAATCAAATTTCCCTTTTTCCTTTCGGTAAACTCAACCTCAAATCAAATAATAAATAATACTACCCAACTCCATATATAAATAAATAAATAAAATAATGTTTAAGTGTGGAGGATGGGCGGGCTGCAGTAGGGCCCGTTGAGCCAGCCGTCGGTGATCTGCTTGTAGGCAGCCTCGGTGAGGTGAATGCCGTCCCAGCTGAGGTGGTCGGCCGGGTTGGCGCACGCCGCCGCGCCCTGCATCCCGCACCTCGCGCTGTTGGCGTAGTTGTACTTGCCTCCCCCGGAGCCGCAGCACGCCTCGAAAGCCGCGTTGAATCCTGCACAACCCAGACCGTTGTTAGATGGATCGATCACTTGCTAGAACGTGCATGAACAGTGCCCCGGTCGGCGCCGGTGCTCCATGCATGCATGCATGTGGAGGCATGTGTTAGTTGGGCGTGTCAGTCAGTGTCCATCCACCATTACTTGGCCATTATGCCAGCTCTAGATCTTCTTTTCGAATGATATTTTTTGAATGATTTGAAGATCTCCTTCTACTCGCCGCCGCGCAGGATATACAGGAATCCCACATGACGGACATGTGCCCAGAGTGGGCAGTAGCTAGCACCACACTGATGCCGATGCTGACAGTGACACTAGTGCCGTGTCCACTGCTGCTAGCTCGTGCACGAACGCGGAATCTATCTATCCATCCACACGTTATGCGTTGCGTTGCTTGTCTCTCCCTGGCGTGTTAGTTAGACTTATTGCCGAAAGAAGATGCCCAACGGCTAGCTAAGAGTACTGGTCGGTCGGAAGGAAATACTATGTGGGAACTAGCGTGCCGCGTGTGCACGTACCGTATTTCTTGGGGTTCTGGACCATGTCGTAGACGGCGGAGTAGAAGTCGGCGTACATGATGCGCGCCGCCCGGCCGTAGCGCTTCCGGAGGCGGGCGATCTTGGCCTGGAGCAGGTTGTTGTGGAAGGTGGAGAGGTCGTTGAACTTGCGGAGGCAGCCGAGGGCGTCGTAGTCGGCGCTGCTGTTGGTGCCGTAGACGGTGAGGTAGATGGGGAAGCAGCCGATGGGGAGCACCCCGGGCACCACCACGTCCCTGGCCCCCATTGCCACCACCTTCTCCACGCCCCTGATGATGGTGTTGACGATCTTGGTCGTGTACCTTCCAAAGTTTTGAATAGCAGGCTATGATAAGTAGCGGTAGTACTCATCCAAATCAGCTATATATCGGTGAAAAATCAGGCTGTAGCGGACAGGATTTCATTTAGCGGCACTCCGTTCAAACCGTTAAAACATTGGTACCTGCTCGCTTGGTCCGGGTTGTAGTTGCCGAACAGCATCGCGTTGTAGTCGTTGCCGCCGAACTCGCCGAACACCACCAGTGACTCGCGCAGGTACCGCTTGCAGTCGTTCCCGCACACAGTGGCGGCGATCTGCTGGAACCACTGGATCTGGAAGCTGATGGGCCCGTTGTTCCAGATCTTGTCCGAGAGGCCGAGGCCGCGGAAGAAGGGCGCGTCCATGGCCGTCGCCCCCGTGATGGCCATGTTCGCGCCCTGCTTGAAGTCCGTGCCGTTCGCCTTGGACGGTGGCAGGAAAGGCACCCCAAACTTGGTGCCTGCAATGCGTCATCGTACGTCAAGCAAGAACAATATCAACGAGATGGAGTGTGTGTGTGTGTGTGGAGCACATCACTTACTGAGGAAGTCGACGATGACGCGGCCGTCGGAGCACCGGCAGGTGGGGGTGCCGAAGTAGGTCTCGCCGTAGGGGGGCTGCGTGAAGGTGATCGCCGTCGGCTTCCCGCTCGTGCACAGGTTGCCCGTGTCAGTGATGGAGTCGCCGAAGTTGAACACCGCGTTGTACTTCTGGGCCTGGGCGGACGCCGCCCCCGCAAGAAGCAGCAGGGCCAAGCATGGTAGCAGCTGCTGCTTCCGCGCCGCTACCGCCACCGCCGACGACCTCATCGTCCCCATCGTCCCAGCTGCTGCGGACGAGAGAGCGAGAGAGGGAGGCACGCAAAGCGGCAAAGAAGAAAGCTACGGAAAGGAAAAGGAATGGGGATGCTTCATGCTTGGCCAGTGGCCGGGCTTTCTATAGCCCCCGTGACCGGCGCTTTAATTCGCTTTCCAATCTCTCGCGCGCCCGGCCGACCAGAGCTAGCCCAATGGGTGAGAGACTGAGGACGAGCGTCAAGCATGTTACTACCCAGCTAGCTAGATTGTCCTACCCTTTACAGTAGTATTTTATGAGTGGCTGCCAGGGAGAAATTTGTCTATCCCTTTGACCTTTGCTACACTTTCAGCTCGGTTTGTCTTCCCCGGAGAGGAAACTTCACGTGAGAGATCACCACCACCGCCTCCCTTATTATTCTCCGATTCTCTGTAAAGGTCAGCATACTGTGCTACGATCCTGCCATGATACCAAAGGACGCACAAAGCAGCTCCACACATGCATGCGTGCGTGGCTAGCTCTGCTCCATGGAGAGCTTCACCTGCCCATATGGCACCGTGTGTGATCTGAATGTTAAGATTCATACAAGTACAAAAGATAGTTGGGAAGAAAGAACCCAATCGGACGTACGGTAACAAATTTCTCTATGCAACCTCTCCTCTCGGACAAGTAACTCCCGGATAGATCGGATCTCGTACACAGGCGGAAAGGAGGCGACCATGGATTCCCTCTGCGTGCCGCCGGTGTCGCCGCTGTTTCCCTCTCCCTCTGCCGGCCGCTCTGGCACTGGGAGGGAGGGTGAACTTGGATTTGTGCATCGGGTGGGTTCTTAGTAGGGTTAGGGTTGAGAGAGATGTTGCTGAGGCCGTTGCAGCGGGCTTCACAACTGAATAAGTTTCCCCGGGTTCTGTTCACGGCCGGGGCTCTGGCCTTCGTCTAGGAGCCAGCAGGGTGGGGAATACCCGGATCTCCTCGAGGTTGTGGGCTATGGTGTCTGGAGGGTGATCGGCACTGGCCGGTTTTGGTCCTCGGATGGGTGGTGGTTGTGCGGAGACGGAGATTCTTCTTCCACCTCGTCGATATGATTTTCTGTTGCAGTTTTTCATCTTTCTTTGTACTGCTGATGGAGGGATGTCCTGCTTTGCCCCGGCAGTTGGCTCGGCCGCGGCGCAGAAACCGGATCCTAGTTCTCTTCCACCTGAAAGGGGCACATATAGCAACTCATAGGCACATATGGTGAAGGCTGGTGTAGACATGTTGGATGCACATGTGTCTCCTCTTTTCGGTGCTGGAGCGAAGAAAATGGGGACATTGTGGAGGCGATCATGCCGTGGTTGAAGATGATAAGCTGCTTGTGTCTGGTTGCAAATTCTTGTATTACAGGGGTCTTCTCACAAGATTCAAGGATGATGACACAAAGCTCCGGAGATCTTCGTGTTTTATGGTTGTTTTTGGGTGCTTTTTTGTTATTATTGTTCTCTCTCTCTCTCTCTGTGTGTGTGTGTGTGTATCTGTGTGTGTGTGTGTGTGTTAGGATGTGCTTGTACGAATCAAGGACTTTGTATTAATTTGTGATTTGAATACAAGCATATTTTCTAAAAAAAGCAACTTTCTCTATGCCAACGGAAAGTTGTAGTCATGGCATCTCCAACGCCGACCCTCAAAACGCCCACAACCGTTCGGACCGCATGGTCCGGATGTGTTTTCCATCCAACACTGATTTGTATCGGTTCCCGACCGGTCCGGACGTACTTTTTCCTGCAAACCGGAAACAAACCGGGCGGGGGGGGGGGGGGGGGGGGGGGGGGTTCTTTACGGGTGTCCGGACCGCTGCCACACCCACTTCTGACTGCCCTGGCCCACCAAAAACTCCTCTCCCACGCTGGCGCCCCTTCCCGCCGAAGCCAGCTTACAAGAGGTAATAGATGGAGGGCCCCATCTTCCATGTACAATATTAGACCTGGGACATCCCCCTTCATGGTTCCATATGATTCTGCCAAAAGGGATCACACAAGGTGAAGGTTGGAGGAGGCATCATGTCAAAAAGGTTGAGCCATGCCTTCGACTTCACCACTATCATGGTGGACCTCTCCTGAGTTGTTAAGTTGCGGGTCCCTGTGATGCCCCTGCTGGCGTTCAAACACACCACCTCCATGAGCTCCGGTGGCACTATCCCCATGGTTCCCTTGCATCAACACGATAGTGCACATAGGAGGGAAATGCTCCACACGATCGCTGCCCCTGCGCATGGAGATCGAACACAAGAGAAGATGAAATTAGATGGTACTAGTGAGGTGGACACGTGAGCACAATGGTGAGGAGGACATTGAGACGACCCGATATATAGGTGATTGGGATGGCCCGACATGGTCGGAAAGAAGCATTGTGGACGCTAGATGAAGAGGGTAAAGAGGGTGGGCAAGGATGACCATGTACCTGACATGTAGGCTCATGTAGTCAGTGATAGAAAAACTGGTTCTCGAACGGTACTAACTTTTACCAGACAAACATATCTTGGTTGCTTTAGGGTTGGGATTGACCGGGATCAGTAGATTGGGTACAGATTTCAGGGATTAATTGTTCAAGATTTGATTTCAACGAGACGCACGTGTTCAAGGTTTATTTTAGACTTTTCTCTTTCAGAATCATGATATAATTAATGTAGCATAAGTTTTGTTATGTTATTAGTTTTTTCTTACAAACTGATGTGCGTACAATCTGATTGTTTCTAGCTGTATGGTTCCCATAGCATTTTCATGTTTTAGTTTTCTAACGCCATGAAAAAAATCCCACAACACTTCATTCATCTCCTCAACTTGTCACAGTGGCAACAATAGCCTAATCCTGAAGGAATGGGGAATGTATGAACTGTCCAAAGGTTTGCTTGGTAGGAAATACTATGAATGAATATTATTTGTTCCATTCGTGTAGGTTGGCATCATGACATCGACTACACATCTCCAAGACCTTGCCTCATTGGTCGTGGGAACTCCCATGGCGATGTACCTACCCGCAACCTCCACAGCTCTACGACATCTGGGAAGATCTGCCTTGCACATCATTGAGCATTGATTAATCTTCATTGACTAATCTTCACAAAGGTGCGCTCTCGGACACTCGCCATTGTCCTTTCCAACAATGATGTCGGTCCTAAGGGCACCCTGCCCTATGCATATAGATACACATGTAGGATCAACAATAATGTCATTGGTACGACGAACAATTAACACACTAATTGGCATAGATAGCTCCAAACAATATACATAATGACTTACCTGCAGGATGAAAGAATCCAGGACAGGAGAAGCATCAAGAAAAGAAACCGAAGAGAAGATGTCGCAGCTCGGAGGGAGGGACATTACTCCTCTACAGAGTCCGATGTCCATGTTCTTGAGACGGGGAAGCTCTGAGGGCAACATTGGAATGTTGATGTTCTGAAGAAGAACAAATCCCAAGGTTAATCATGTGTTTGTTTCTTCAAACATAAAACTACAGGTACATATATTGTTGATTAAATATACTATTAGAGAGCATATATACTTAAACACGAGAGCGGATGGTGAGGCTCTCAACATTTTCTTCAATGGACGGAAGCCTCGCGCGAGCATCAGAGAGAATGCAACACAAGCCTACATTCTTGAGCGGCAAAGAATTTTGGATAGATATATCTAACAAGGCCCCACTATAATGGAAGGGGTTGAGGCATGGAGCATCGATCTCTATTATTTATAGTCTCTTGCATTCTACAACAACAAGAAAGTTTAGTTGCCGCAATGTACATGGTATTCTCAAGCAACTTATCCCACTGCATAAGGATATCTCCAGCCGGTCCAAGGCAGTAGATTTAGAGAGCGAATGCAATAATTCTTCCTCATTAATATTGAGAAAACGAAGATGCAACTTTTTCTATCTTCTCAACAGGCCAAGTGTCGGAATGGGATCGAAAGCACAACCAGTGAGGTGAAGATACTGAATTGAACTTGCAACTGCTTCGTTGGATGAAACCCAACATGGGGATTTGTAGATTTTCTTCATGAAAATATACGTAGCCAAGCTAAGTTTTTTAGTTCCAGACTTGACGTTGATTTGGAGCCACCTGTCCAAGCGGGAGGCTTTGATTTCCTTGCAAGGGTTAAGCCCAAGTTTAAGCGTTTCCACCTTAACCCCATTGTTGTGATGGTTTTCAAGAATTCGGTCAACTTTGTCGATGATATAGGTTCCTCTTTCCTCAAATTTCTTGTCACTCAACTCAAGTGTACCGGAGTTGAGTACGAGCTTGGAATAGTATCTCACGAACATAGAAGCCCACACGAGACGCATGCAACACAAACAACTGCTTGCACTCACAACAGAGAATGTATATGATGTAGGATGTCCTACAAAACCAAGGTTGAAAAGTTTCAACGGTCAGATTGTACTCTCTTCGTTCTAAAAGATAAGATGTATTAGTTTTTCAGAAAGTCAAACTTATCTAACTTTGTCCAAGTTTATAGAGAAAACAATCAATGTCTACGATAGCAATTCATTATCATTAGATTTGTTACGAGATATATTTTCATATTTTATTTATTGGACATTGGTATAGTTTACTACAAAACTTGGTCAAACATATAAAGATTGTTTCTGGGGAAGATGCAAGAGATCCCCCCCACCACCGAACCACACACACAGAGCAATATCACCGCAGGAAGAAACGTGAGAAACAAACCAAACCAGAACGTATACAGTGCACCAATAGAGAAAAACCATATGCAACTGTTGTTGGCCAATTTACAGTGCAGATGAACCACTGATTTCTTATGGAAACATCTCGAGCGCAACTACATGCCGACTTGGCACCAAATTCCTACCCTTGATGCATCATGTGTTCATCCTGTGGGTGGCAGTTGAGATAGACATTGTTTACTTGCTGCTAGAATACTTGAATGCCAGCGAGATTATTATTTTACTTGCTACGTGCTCTGTCTGATGAATATCAGTTTAGCTAAATGACAGTCGACTGATTTTTCAATTGGGGTCAGTCGATTTTTGAGAGTTCGTTGGAGTGAGCCGGAGGGAAGGAAGGGGGAAGGGGCTCACCGGCAGGCTACCCCCATTATCTATCTTAGGGTTAAGGGTGGGGGCGGTGGTGGACGGCGGCGGTGGTGCACTTCGCCGGAGAAAAAACCCAAACGCGGGCGGGGCTTGAGGGATGGCGGGGGCGGCGGCTAGACCGGCGGTGGGGGCGGTTCCGAGGAGGGCAGGGCGTCGCCGCGGGCGACGGTGGCAACGATTAGGCCGGTGGCATGTTTGGTGGTCCGGGAAGAAGAAGACGTGAGAAAGAAGAAGGTCCATGTGCTGTACGATCTTCATCCAACGGTCCACAACAGTCGAGTAACCCTAATTGAAAAAACAGTCGACTGACGTGTAGCCACACCCATTGAATATACACCTGGCTGGCAGCAACACATACCTGTGGGAGATCCTCAAAAACGGCCATGGCTGATATATTTTTGGGCAGCTTGAGAAATATGGTCTTGCTGCTGGCTGGTTCCCACCGGTTGATGAAGCCTCTGCTCGACTAGCTATCTGCGGTGCAGCAGATCTTGACCCAGTTCTGCCCTAGAAATTTTGCGAAAGAGACGTGCAAATTCTCAAGAGCCAGCGCTGGTTCAACAAGGAATGATGAAACTAAGCCGAGGCAGGTTGGGTTACGATCGACGGAAGCGGCCGGCCGGGGATAGTCTGAAATTGTTTAACCTGAGATCGATTTTCGCCTAGATCAAGCGGAACAAGCGCGGCGATTCCATTGCACGTGCCATGTTTCGACTGTGTCTAGGTTTTCTCGGCCGAAACGGCGTTTGTTCAGAGCTAACCGATCTAATAAGCCTTGTTAAACAATCTGATATCAAAGTCGTTGTAGTATAGTGGTAAGTATTCCCGCCTGTCACGCGGGTGACCCGGGTTCGATCCCCGGCAACGGCGCCGTTGTTTTTGCCGAGCCATGATAGGCACATGCACTGCACTTACAGTTCGTCAGTAGGCAGACGGGGAAACTTTTGCAGACGCAGAAGCAAACCAACGTCGTTTTCGCTCTGTTTTTTGCACAACTGTGTTTTTACTACAAGAGTGTTTTTACACACTCTTATATTCTGGGAGTAGAATCAAAGGAACATACAATCTCCTTGTAGAAATCGTTATAATAATTGTTGTCCTCATTTTAGGATCTCTGATTTGCCATTGCAGCCTGCGCGCTCCTATGCACCTGCAGTCCGATTCAAAAGATTGGAAAAGAAGCGGCGATACATGCCTCACGCCAGCGTCAAACCGTTGCGCTGCTCTCTACCTAGACGCTAACTCTAAGAGTGCATGCAAGCAACTTGTGCTAGGAACAGTCTTTAGTGATTAACGTGACAGGATCTTAAGCCTAGCATTTAAATCACCAAATGTATGATGTGAAAATTAGATACTGGCCAGAATTGGCTGAGAGTAGCCCATGGCTGCACCTTGGGGTCACCGGCAGTGAAGAGATGGCCGGGGAAGAAGGGGCAGCAGGGAGATGGACGTACAGGGAGCCGCCGGCACAGCCCTACGGTAGCCGGTGGTGGAGATGGCCTTCACATACCTCAACTCATCTTCGGGATCGGCAGTTAGGTGGGTTTAGATTGTGGTTTTGTTATCCATAATAAAACCCCCCCTTTTCCTTTTATATGTGTGTGTGCTGGGTACATGGAACCAAAACCAAACATGTGAATATGTTGTGTGCTTCCAATCATTGCACACCTAGGGTCAAAAGGCTCCCCCTTTTCACTCACAGTTTGTTTCAAATGTAGATCAATTTCACCATTCCCCCCTTGGTTGTAAGGTTAACAAACATCAGAAGCCCATTCTTGATAGAAATAACATACCAAAGTAAGGTGTTGCAGTGGCCAATAAAGTGTCATTAAACCTCGGTTCTTATAGTACACCTTAATAGAAATGCGAACAGGGCTCGGATCCCGAATAATTCTCCACGACTGTCTTGCTAACAGTGCTAGATTAAATAATTTTATGTCTCTAAATCCTAGTCCATCCCAATATTTGGGCTTTGTCATGACTTCCCAAGAGACCCATGCCGGTTTTCTCCGACCTTCTTTACATCCCCACTAGAACTTCCTCAAGATAGAATTTAGGTTTTCGCAAAGCCCTCGTGAAAGTTTAAAGCATCCCGTTGAACATACCGGGATTTCTTGAGCAACAAATTTGATCAAAATATCCTTTCCACCTTATCATAAAAGCTTTCCCATCCAACCTTCTCCCAAATACGATCACTCAAGTACTTGAACGTCCCTCCCTTGGACTATCCCACATCAGTAGGCATACCCAGGTACCTGTCATTCAGAGGTACCTGCAAGTGACCTTTAACTGCATCACGAACAATATGAAGACAACCCTTGCTGAAAAGATGGTTGACTACCCTTGTTAATTCTCTGTCCTGATGCCCAGCAATAAGATTTCAGTAGGTTTGATACTTCTTTCTGCTCCATTGATGTTTGTCCTGAAAAGAGTAGGCTATCACCCGCGAATAAAAGATGGTTCAACAGCGGAGCCGACGAGGCCACCTTAATTCCACTTAGATGGGATGACCGATTCTGGGATTTTAAGAGGCACGAAAGACCCTCTGCTGCAATCAAGGAAATATATGAAGAAATAGGATCTCCCTACCGAATGCCACGACTTGGCTGAAATTCCTCTAATTTGGTTCCATTAGAAAGAACAGAGAATGAGACAGAGCTCAACATGTGCATAACCATTGAGATCCACTATGCAGCAAAACCCAACTTCTTCATCGTAGCCCTCGGGTAACTCCACTCCACTCTGTTATATGCTTTCATCATGTCTAGTTTAAGAGCTGCATAGCTGTTGTTTTTGGGTATGTTTCTCTTCATAAAATGCAGGCACTCATAAGCTGATATAAAGTTATTAATCTCCTCGGAACAAAGGCTGGCTGCTCTTCAAATATGATATCAGGTAAGATCAATTTCATACGGTTTACGAGGACCTTTGGCGCAATCTTTATAAAACACATTACTCATAAACTAATGTGAGAGAGAAGGGAGGGGTTCGTGACCTTTGGGAATACGTGTCACACTCCATCTCTACTCCGTTTCGGCCGAGTTACCGACTGGATCAACACGCGCTCTAGTTTTTAGGCCACGCCCAACGCAGTTATTTCCGAGAATAGGAGGAGACGGAGCGCAATGCAATAAACCCCCAAATTCCGCATAACATTCAGATACATACGCCGCCGCCGCCGCTGCCGCCGTTACCCGGCTGGATCTCCACCGCTACGGGACCATGGCAAAGCGGTCCAGGAAGAAGAAGCAGCAGCCGGCGGAGAACCTTCCCGACGATCTCCTCGTGGAGGTCCTGGCGCGGGTGCCCTACAGATCGCTCTGCCGCTTCAAGTGCGTGTCCAAAGCATGGCGCGCCCTCTGCTCCGACCCCGGCCTCCGCCGGAAGAGGTCGCCGCAGGCCCTATCGGGCTTCTTCTGCTACGCTCGCGGCGGCTGGAAGAACAAGCTCCGCTTCCTCAACCTGTCGGGCCGAGGCCGGCCCCTCGTGGACCCCGGCCTCCCTTTCCTGCGCGGCGCGTGGGACGGGAGCGTCCAGACCGTGGACTGCTGCGGCGGCCTCCTCCTTTGCGAGTGCTGGAAGAGGTCGTGTACGACCAGCTCCGACGCCGACGCAGAGTACCTTGTGTGCAATCCAGCTACGGAGGAGTGGACTGTCTTGCCTGCTCTCGAGGAGCTGCTTCAGCCGAGGAACATCATCCGTCTGGGTTTCGACCCGGCCGCTCCCTCCCGCTTCGCCGTGTTCGTGCTCGTGCGGGACGACGGGATCACCAGAGTGGAGATCTTCTCATCGGAAACCGGAAGGTGGACTTCCAAGGAGAGCGAATGGGGCGACCTCACCAGCGTGGTCGATCATAATGGTTCACTCTCTCTCTTCTTCGGTGGCACGCTGCATCTAACTACCCACGATTCTTCGGTGATCATGGTGGATGCGGAAGGGAATACTTGGCGGAAAATCCGAATGCCGCTCACCGTAGCAGACACCTCCGATTATGGTTATATTGGGCAATCTCAGGGACGCCTGTATGCAATGCATATGGATTACACTAATGGTAATCGCCAGCTCTCAGTCTGGGTTCTTGAAGATTATGCCAGTGGGCAGTGGACTCTGAAGCATACCGCCAGCATGTCGGAATTGATAGGCCATGATGAGGTGTGTACATTTGTAGCATTCGGTCCGGAATGCAAATCGATCTTTTTCCAAATCAATGGGTTGAATGACAGGCTTGTGTCATACGATGTGGAAAACCGGACATGTCGTGTTGTCTTCTGTTTTGGGAATAGTCATTATGATCTCCGGTGCAAACCTTATATTCCCAGTTACATAGAATGGTTGTCCGATGGTTGTAAAAATTAAGCAGCTCCATGGTCACTTCATGAAAGTCATCAGATGTTAAATATATATGGTTCAGATCTTCTACGCAGCTTGGTTTTCTTCTGTACTTTGATGTTCCAGTCCATGCCTTTGTGGCTTTGAACAATGTTGTTTAGAAAGGGTTTGCTACTGTGGTTTGCCTAGTCAGTAGTCACTTCAATTCATTTGCTTTCATGTACTAGTGTGGACTGTGGTCAGTTGTGAATCACTCCTGTGGTCGCAGATCCGTGTTTTTGGTAATAAGTTGTCTATGCTTGGGATTATATTTCATTTCTCTTGGCCATGCGATGCGTCTGGAGCCTACACGACGAAATTCACGTACAACCGTTTGAGCACACGGGCCTGATCCGTTTCGAGCAGGCCGACTACATTTGGAAATGTTTGGCACCTTTAAAGTGCAAAATCTACATTTGGCTGGCTGTGCAGTAAAGGGTGTGGACATCCGATCGCCGTACATGCCACCGGCTACAGGACCAAACTGCAAGCTCCCACACCTGCCTATAGGAGGAAGATACCGTCGATCACATTTTATTTTCGAACCGTTGCTCCTTTGGCGTATCGTCGATCCTGCCATGAAGGTTAGACACGGGGCGAAGCCCGTGATTCTCAAATATTTGAGAACCTAGAATGCCACCACACCATCACAAATGATAATCCTTTTTCCTCGGGATTTTCATATCCACAACCACACGTGCGGTAGATTAGGCAGTCCTGCGAGCAAGTCAACGTCCTCCTGCACCAATTTGTCAACATTAATTCCCGACTTCCAAAGCTTTTGGTGTTGGATGATCCAAACTGGAACCCTCCAAAACATCTAACTTGTTGCAACATGGAGTTTCTCAAGATTGCTCTCGTACTGCTAGTTCTTGAAGAACCCAGTTCAACAGCGGGAGGAAAATATATCTTACTACCATATCGAAGATTTCTCATATTGCAACTGAGAAGTTTGGCCACTGAACACCGGCCAGAAAATGTCCATAGGAGTTCCACGTTGGCTGGTGGTATATATGTTCCACATCATCGCCACAAAAATCAAGATGACCGAGTCTGAATATTCAGATCACATCATCACACACGGTTCTCTTTCTCTTTCTTTCTCCCTAGGTGTCATCCAATCTTTTCGTGAGTTCCGTGTCAGAGAGAAGAGGTTGCATAGAGAAAGTTGTTACCGTACGTCCGATCGATTGGGGTCTTTCTTCCGAACTATCTTTTGTACTTGTATATACTTGTATGAATCTTAACATTCAGATCACACACGGTTCGCTTTCTCTTTCTTTCTCCCTAGGTGCCATATGGGCAGGTGAAGCTCTCCATGGAGAAGAGCCACGCATGCATGCATGTGTGGACCTGCTTTGTGCGTCCACAATCTGCTCAAAAGAACTGGGCTTTGGTATCATGGCAGGATCGTAGTACAGTATGCTGACCTTTACAGAGAATCGGAGAATAATAAGGCGGTGGTGGTGATCTCTCACGTGAAGTTTCCCCTCCGGGGAAGACAAACCGAGCTGAAAGTGTAGCACAGGTCAAAGGGAGAGACACATTTCTCCCTGGCAACCACTGATAAAATACTACTGTAAAGGGTAGGACAATCTAGCTAGCTGGGTAGTAACATGCTTGACGCTCGTCCTCAGTCTCTCACCCATTGGGCTAGCTCTGGTCGGCCGGGCGCGCGAGAGATTGGAAAGCGAATTAAAGCGCCGGTCACGGGGGCTATAGAAAGCCCGGCCACTGGCCAAGCATGAAGCATCCCCATTCCTTTTCCTTTCCGTAGCTTTCTTCTTTGCCGCTTTGCGTGCCTCCCTCCCTCTCTCTCGTCCGCAGCAGCTGGGACGACGGGGACGATGAGGTCGTCGGCGGTGGCGGTAGCGGCGCGGAAGCAGCAGCTGCTGCCATGCTTGGCCCTGCTGCTTCTTGCGGGCGCGGGCCCAGAAGTACAACGCGGTGTTGAACTTCCGCGACTCCATCACTGACACGGGCAATGCGCATGAAGGGTTTTAGTGAAACTTGGAGGAACCAAGTAGATACCCAAGTCCAAAAAGGTAGTGTTGGAATCAAGATGAACGATGACATCGGTCACTATTTCCAGACACATAAGGGGTTGCGACAAGGGGATTCCATGTCTCCTCTTCTGTTCAATATTGTGGCAAATATGCTGGCCGTCATTATTGGCAGGGCCAAGCAGGATGGCCATGTAGAGGGTCTAGTTCATCATCTAGTCGATGGAGGGGTATCCATTCTACAATATGCTGATGACACTATTCTATTCATGGAACATGACATGGCTAAGGCACGTAATATGAAACTTATCTTGTGTCTCTTTGAATAATTGTCTGAATTAAAAATTAATTTTCATATGAGCGAGGTGTTCTGCTTTGGGAAGGCCAAAGACGAGGAACACAATTACAGACAATTTTTCGGATGTGAATCAGGTGCTTTACCATTCAGTTACTTGGGTATACCGATCCATCACCGTAAGCTTTCCAATAAAGAATGGAGATGTATTGAAGAACGAATTGAAAAAAACTTAGCTGCTGGAAGGGCAAGATTATGTCATATGGAGGCCGGCTAGTCCTGATTAACTCAGTATTGACTAGTATGCCAATGTTTCTACTTTGGTTCTTCGAAATTCCGAAAGGAGTTCGCAAACGACTTGATTTCTTTAGATCCTGCTTCTTTTGGCAGTCTGGCGAGGCCAAGAGGAAATACCGTCTCGCGCGATGGGATATCCTTTGCCGACCTAAAGACTAAGGGGGTCTCGGTATTGAGAACTTAGAAATCAAGAACAAATGTCTTATGAGCAAATGGCTATACAAATTAGAGACTGAGCCGGAGGGTATGTGGTCTCAACTCTTGCGCAATAAGTATCTGCACTCGAAAACACTATCCCAGGTTACCATGAGACCGACTGACTCGCCGTTCTGGAAGGGACTTATGCGAACGAAGGATCTGTTCTTTCGTAGGGTCAAATTCTTGGTTGGCAATGGAATGTCAACAAGATTTTGGGAGGATACGTGGTTAGGAGAGACGCCCCTGGCCATCCAATATCCTACACTCTATAATATTGTGCAATGTAAGGAGGATTACGTAGGCACCGTCCTTCAAACAATTCCCTTGAACATCCAGTTCAGACGTGTGTTAGTTGGTGAGAGATGGACCGCCTGGATGCACCTGGTTCGAAGATTGATAGAAGTTCAACTCTCCGACCAGCCGGCACTACTAGGAAAAGGGCTATAGATGGAATGGCCACTAATGGCGCACCAGACATGTGGTGCGCCATTGCTATATAGCAATGGCGCACCAGACAAACGGTGCGCCATTAGTAACAAATTTTATTTTATTTTATTTTGCCAGACATACTAATGGCGCACCAGGACATAGTGCGCCATTACTAGTTGTAACTAGTAATGGCGCACCAGCAACATAGTGCGCCACTAAAATATTTTTTTATTTTTTACTTTTTTGCAAAACTACTAATGGCGCACCTGGTGCAGTGCGCCATTACTAATTTAAGCTACCCGTGCGCCATTAGTGTATATTTCATGGACACTGTTGATCTCGATCCCCCTCCATCTCGACCGCTATCCCACCTCGCCAGATCCGGTCCCCCTCGCCGCCGAGCACCCCCTGCACCCTCTACCCCGCTCCACCGGGCGCCGCCGCCGACCCCCCGCACCCTCCCCCGCTCCACCGCCGCCGACGACCCACCGCACCCTAGCTCCCCTGCTCCACCGCCGCCGACGACCCACCGCACCCTCCCCGGCCCGCTCCACCGCCGCCGACGACCCCCCGCACCCTCCCCCACTCCACCGCCGCCGACGACCCACCGCACCCTAACTCCCCTGCTCCACCGCCGCCGACGACCCACCGCACCCTCCCCGGCCCGCTCCACCGCCGCCGACGACCCCCCGCACCCTCCCCCACTCCACCGCCGCCGACGACCCACCGCACCCTAGCTCCCCTGCTCCACAGCCGCCGACGACCCAGCGCACCCTCCCCGGCCCGCTCCACCGCCGCCGACGACCCCCCGCACCCTCCCCGGCCCGCTCCACCGCCGCCGACGACCCCCCGCACCCTAGCTCCCCTGCTCCACCGCCGCCGACGACCCACCGCACCCTCCCCGACCCGCTCCACCGCCGCCGACGACCCCCCGCACCCTCCCCGGCCCGCTCCACCGCCGCTGACGACGCCCCGCACCCTCCCCGGCCCGCTCCACCGCCGCCGACGACCCCCCGCACCCTCCCCCACTCCACCGCCGCCGACGACCCACCGCACCCTAGCTCCCCTGCTCCACAGCCGCCGACGACCCAGCGCACCCTCCCCGGCCCGCTCCACCGCCGCCGACGACCCCCCGCACCCTCCCCGGCCCGCTCCACCGCCGCCGACGACCCCCCGCACCCTAGCTCCCCTGCTCCACCGCCGCCGACGACCCACCGCACCCTCCCCGGCCCGCTCCACCGCCGCCGACGACCCCCCGCACCCTCCCCGGCCCGCTCCACCGCCGCTGACGACGCCCCGCACCCTCCCCGGCCCGCTCCACCGTCACAAATGAATGCAACTAAATTTGCAAAAAAAGCAAATTTGATTATATTTTCAAATAACAAATTTGATGATATTTTTTAAAAAATCATTACTGTTTTTATAAAAAAATATTACTGTTATGATTTAAACAAGTTTGAACATATTTAAACACAAATAAATATCAAACAGCATTTTAAATGCATAAAAAAATTGGGGAGCCTGGGAATCGAACCCAGGACCTCCTAGTGTGTGTGCTGCGTGCTGACCAGTCGGGCTAGTGGGCGTGTTCTGATGGAGATAGGGTTAGGTGGAATATAACCTGACCAGTCGGGCTAGTAAGTAAAACAAAATTCTAATGGCGCACCAGGGGGAGGTGCGCCATTAGAATAGACGTACTTATGGCGCACCAGTGGGAGGTGCGCCATTAGAATCGCTTGTTCCCCTCGCACTGTCGCCTCCCTCCCTCCCTCGCTCGCCAGATCCCCCACTCCTCGACCCCAACCGTACGCCGCCGCCCCCTTGCTCCGCCCCCTCCGTCCGCCGCGCCTGCACGTCGTCCGCCGCTGTGGTCTTGCGCTGCCTCGACGCCGCCGCCCCGACCGCCGCCGGACTCCGCCCCCGCCGCCCCCCACCACTGCAGCTCCCTCGCGCCGCCGCCCCCGCGCCCGCCGCTCCTTCGCCGCCCCGCCCCAGCACGTACGTCCCCTCCCTCCCTTCCCCCATCCCCCTAGCTTCTCCTCCTCCTCCTCTCACCACCCGTGCCTTCTTCTGCTCGGAAGGTCAAGAAGGCGGCCAAGGACGCCGACGACATCACGGGCCCCTTCCTCCGGATCGCCGCCCGCAGCCTCCTCGACGCCGGCGTCCTCTAGGTGATTCCTCCTCTCTCCTCCCCTCCTTCCCCTTAGGTTTCTCTCCCCGCCGGCGTCCTCTAGGTTTTTCACGATGTACACTCAAAACTAATGACTCTGAATCTCTGCTAGTGAAAATCACATTGACGCTACTAAAAAAATGTTCTGTCTATTTACAGTGTGGAGTATACAGTTATTACAGTGTCAATGTTGATGATTTACAGTGTGGAGTAGTCATATTTTTCTTTGAAATCTAAGTGCAATTTCTCTGTCTTGTTGCTAACTGAATTTACAGTACTAAGTGGTCTCTAAATTCTGCAGTATTTATGTTCATGACTGTACTGAACTATGTTGTCTTTTCTAACAGTGCCTTGATTTAAATAGTTATATTTTAGCTTCATGGTTCTGTGTAATTTGTGCCTTGATTTTCTGTCATCTCTGAATTTTGCTGTTCCTGTGCTTGCTACTCCTTAATTCACACATGTACAGGAGGTACAAGAGGTTAAATTGAATCTAACCCGCCAATGTTATATGTTTTGAACTCCTTTCTGAAATCCCTTCTATTATTTTTATCCCAAACAAGTACCCAGGTTTATAAAGATCTAGTGGGCATTGCCAGTGTTGGGGAGGGAGTGATCTAAATTGGTTTATGTGACTCATCCTCATTAACTTTTCTCTCTAACCTTTTTTACAGTACAAACAATTTACAGATTGTAGTACTAGTTGAGAGGATTTAGCACTCCTCATATGAGATGAGAGGATTTTTTTTTTAATGGCTTCTTGCAGTTTTGAAAATTCAGTTTATTCGGTTACTGAAAATCCAGTTAATTCAGTTAGGCACACAAATTTCAGAACTTTTGTGTACCCTAGTACTTGGTGTTTGTAGAAAACCAGGAGTGTCAATGTGACTAGAATTGATTTATTCTGTCATCAGGCTAGTGCAGGGTGTTGCTAGATGGATTGATTTTTCTGATGTTAAAGGTATTTCTAGCAAACCTGAAATGCTAGATGGATTGATTTTTCTGAGCTGTTTGTGCTCCCTGCATCTTTTAGCTCTCATTTTCAGTGGAGTTGTTGAATTATATGCTCTTATTGGACATGTTTTACGTGTTGATCCATCCATTGCTAGTTTGCTGGGTTTTGTCTCCGACCATCGTGTCGTGATGATTTTGCAGGTACCCCGAGAGGCCCTTGAGTTTGCCGGAATGTCGATTAACTTCCGTTCCGGCAAATTCGGGTACTCCATATGTCCTATTTTCAGCAAAGGTCATGCTGAAATTTTTCGTGAATTTTAGCATGACTTTGCTAAAAATAGGACATATGGGGCACTTCCGACTAATGCATGGGCCGGGGTTTCTTAGTACTTAATTAAGTAGGATCAACTGCCTCTTGTGTTATTCATATAGAAGTGTGATATCTACTCATAGTTATTACTAATGTCAGTTGCTCGTCATCGATAAACCCTAATCTGGTAGGATGACCTACTAAAAAAGCCCATACCACATATTCTATTTGGATGGGCGTGTTTTCACCACACTGTGGATTATCTTATTGGACCCAACAGAGATGATGTAGTTTTGAATTATGAACATAGGAAATGTGGTCATCGGACGACGAAAGTCTCCCGGGGGAGTGCGACTGGTGCCACGACGGTCGAGGTCTGTGCGACAGGCCTCACCTGGACGATGATCGGCGCTTCAGCATTAAGCTCGAGGAGACCTTCGAAGTTGAAACGGTACGCAACGACGACAAGTGTTTTTTTCATAATTAAGCATGACTTCAACTATTTCAACGTGTAATTTCATCTTTTACAATTCGAGTATAGTTTATCCCATGCCATGCAAGACGCTATGTCTTGGAGAGGATGGATATTGAAGATCATGAAAATTTTGAAACGAAGAAAATTCACCTAAGGACACATCATGATCTGGATTTTGAAGTAAATCTGTATAATGCTGAGAGCGTAACTCATTTTGGTTGCAAAAATTGGGAAGCATTTTGCAAGATGTATGGTTTTGATGAGGGTATGCTTGTCACCATGGATCTTGGTGATCCTGGCATCGACCAAGACAATATGGACATTTGGGTCCTTGTTGATACGCCTCCAGTTCTACCGCTATGTGAGTTTCTCAAACATAGTTAATTATTAACTAATCTATATTGTTTATTTCAAAATATTTGACAACTTATTTCCATTGACAGCTTATTTTGATTGTTCAAAAAATGTGCGGAACATGGTAGACAAAACCCACTACACCGATGGCTCCGAGTTAACTTATCAGGAGAAAAATCATCTTGTTGGATTTTGTACTGATCTTGAGAATTACAATATCTACAATCAAACTCCTCAACATTATGGTCAATACGTGCCACTAGTGCACGTGTTGAACTACGGTAACTACCATGGAGATACCCTGGTAAGATTTTTTACAATTACGACATCCGTGCATCTTTTGCATACTTCTAAAACTAGTACATCATTGCTAACTATGAAGTTATTACTATGTTTTTCAACAGAGAATCCCTGAGGATTGTGTGCCTCATTTGATGTATCAGAATGGCAGCCTTCGTGTTTTCAACTTATATCCAGGTCATCCTACGAATCTCAACTGTCCATACCGGATTTCTAGAAGAAGTGGAGACATGCTAATCAGAGAATGGAAAAAATGTATGGACAGTCGTCAGGAGGTTCTTGGAAGCAAAAGGAAGCGCCGCGCAAGAATTGGAGACAGGATGATCTCCATTCTCCATAATGGAGAGTCAGGGTCTATATTGTTTTATGCTATTTTACCTTAAATAGGGTATTTAGGTCCTGCCTAATATTGATGATCATGTGCTAAGAACAATTAAGTAGGGTTGGTTGGATGACTATCAGGATGATGATCGTATGACTTGTTATTAATAACGAGTAGAAGTTGTATGATGATGATTAGTAGGACTTGTTAGGATTAGTATTACTTTCGACAAACTCGCTACTCGCGGTCTCGAGACTTGTAATGTTCTATCTTTGTTCGGTCTTTTGAATTCGGAGACTAATATGATGAATTGTATTCCGAGACTAATCTTCTATTGTATTCGATGAATCTGTTGTTGCTGTGTGGTGCTGCTTATATTCTGTCCAATAATATATTTTATAATCTGTGCAAAAATCAGAAAAGAAAAATAATAATCCCTAATATACATACTAATGGCGCATCACACCGCAGTGCGCCATTAGTATGCCAAAGGATACTAATGGCGCATCTCCACACGGTGCGCCATTAGTATGGCTAGGCACATGGGTAAATATGGCCCCTGGGAGGCATACTAATGGCGCACCGTGGCCTATACTAATGGCGCACTGCCTGGTGTGCCATTAGTATACCAGATACTAATGGCGCACCAGTGGTGCGCCATTAGTACAAAATACTAGTGGCGTGGTGCTACTGGCGCACCAGTAGTGCGCCATTAGTGGGCAAAACTGGTGCGCCACTAGTAAGCCTTTTTCTAGTAGTGCGGATTCAATACAATGGAAGTTAACTACGAATGGGATGTTTACGGTGAAATCTTTCTATATGGATCTGATTAACTCTGGCTCCCTCTCAAGGTCGTTGCACATTTGGAAAGTTAAGATTCCTTTGCGTATTAAAATCGTCATGTGGTTTGTCCACAAGCAAGTGATACTCGCAAAGGACAACTTAATTAAGAGGCGATGGGTAGGCTGTTCGCGGTGCTGCTTTTGTGATCATGATGAAACAATACAACACTTATTTCTTGAATGCCCACTTGCTAAGTTACTTTGGAGAATGATTCATATAGCTTTCAATATTAATCCTCCAGTTGATATTGCGTCTTTGTTTGGGACGTGGTTAGCTGGGGTTGAACAGATTACTGCGGCTCGTATTCGGATTGGAATATGTGCACTATTATGGGCTATATGGAACTGCAGGAATGATATGATTTTTAACAGACAACACACTTTAACTTTTTTGCAGGTTATCTTCAGAGCTACAGCTTGGATCCGTACGTGGTCCTTACTCACTCCTATGGACTCCAGGGAGCCTTTGGTTACTGGGTGCAACCAATGGGAGATGGTAGCTCGGATTATCTTCAACCGGTTCGGATGGTGCTCGCATAACAGGATAGGAGTCTAGGGAGCTTATCCTTTTTATTTTCACCGTACCGGTTGTCCTGGTTCGCATGTAATTTTCCTTTTTTGTTACTTTGTTCTGCTCTGTTTTGTGAGCTGTAAGACCTTTTTGACGATTCTGGATTGTTAATAAGATGGCCGCATGCATTATCATGATGCAGAGGCCGGGGGCATGCCTCCATTTCCAAAAAAAATTACTGGCACGGGCAACCTGTGCACGAGCGGGAAGCCGACGGCGATCACCTTCACGCAGCCCCCCTACGGCGAGACCTACTTCGGCACCCCCACCTGTCGGTGCTCCGACGACCGCGTCATCGTCGACTTCCTCAGTAAGTTATGTGCTCCACGGTCCACACACACACACTCCATCTTGTTGATATTGTTCTTGCTTGACGTGCGTACGATGACGCATTGCAGGCACCAAGTTTGGGGTGCCTTTCCTGCCACCGTCCAAGGCGAACGGCACGGACTTCAAGCAGGGCGCGAACATGGCCATCACGGGGGCGCCGGCCATGGACGCGCCCTTCTTCCGCGGCCTCAGCCTGTCGGACAAGGTCTGGAACAATGGGCCCATCAGCCTGCAAATCCAGTGGTTCCAGCAGATCACGGCCACCGTGTGCGGCGGCGGCGGCGCCTGCAAGCGGTACCTGCGGGACTCGCTAGTGGTGTTCGGCGAGTTCGGCGGGAACGACTACAACGCAATGCTGTTTGGCAACTACAGCGCGGACCAGGCTAGCAGGTACACGACCAAGATCGTCAACACCATCATCAGGGGCGTGGAGAAGGTGGTGGGCATGGGGGCCAGGGAGTGGTGGTGCCCGGGGTGCTCCCCATCGGCTGCTTCCCCATCTACCTCACCGTCTACGGCACCAACAACAGCGCCAACTACGACGCCCTCGGCTGCCTCCGCAAGTTCAACACTAGTAGAAAACAGGGCTTTGGTTTGGGCCTGGCCAGCCCATTAGTCCCGGTTCAGTCACGAACCAGGACTCATGGGAGCATACATCCCGGTTCGTAAGCCCAGGGGCAGGGGGCCGGCCGGGGCCTCGTGGGCATTGGTCCCGGTTCGTCTGGACCCATTTGTCCCAGTTCCTGGCAAGAACCGGGACCAATGGGCCTCGCTCCTGGCCCACATACATTTGTCCCGGTTCGTGGCTCGAACCAGGACAGAAGGTGATCGATCCAGAAATCATACCAAGGCTAAGGAGTGATGTGGCGCAATGTCTTTTCAGTTTCGAGCTGGTGTTCCCACCATCCTTCTTCAATATCATGATGCACGTCCTAGTTCATCTAGTCGACGAGATTGTCATTCTGGGCCCTGTATTTCTACACAATATGTTCCCCTTTTGAGAGGTTCATAGGAGTCCTAAAGAAATATGTCCATAACCGCGCTAGGCCAGAAGGAAGCATCTCCATGGGCCATCAAACAGAGGATGTCATTGGATTTTGTGTTGACTTCATTCCTGGCCTTAATAAGATTGGACTCCCTAAATCGTGGTATGAGGGGAGACTGACTGGAAAAGGCACGCTTGGAGGGGACTCAATAATATGCAGGGACGGGCATTCTTGGTCTGAAGCACACTACACAGTTCTACAGAACTCTACCTTGGTGACTGATACGTCTCCAACGTATCTATAATTTTTGATTGTTCCATGCTATATTATATTCTGTTTTGAATTCAGATTTATTATAAAAGAGGCCAAAGAAATCTTTGCGCACTATAGGGTGGACGCTGGCCGTCACCCCTATAGAGGCAATCCTCTTTGATCAAGAGGAAATAATCCGTTTTCAATCTCTAGACTATGTTGCTTTTAATGAAAACCTTAGAAAAAGGGTTCCTACCAATGTTCTAGTTGATAGAATTTCTGAACTTAATAATGATTTTGCTATCCGAAATAATGAGCTAGGATACTCTCTCGAGTATAGGCTCACAAAGTTCTGTCAGAAGATTGCTTACAACGATGAATTTGTTGTGCAATACGAAGGGCCGAAGGAGGAACCTATACCTCCCAAAATTGATCTTGGGGACTCTTGTCCCATTAAATTTAGCCCTTTTGATTACTTTTGCTTGCCTCAAAGAAACCTTGCTGCTGAATGTAGAGAATATGAAATGAGTTTTCATGATCTATCCTATTATTATGGCAACACCTAGATCTATCCTTGCTTTTATGCCTAGCTAGGGGCGTTAAACGATAGCGCTTTTTGGGAGGCAACCCAATTTTATTTTAGTTTTTTGCTTTTTGCTTCTGTTTAGGAATAAATATTTGATCAGTTAGATTTGTTTTTATGTTTTAATTAGTGTTTGTGCCAAGTTTAACCTATAGGAACTTCTTGGAGTTAGTTATTTGATCTTGCTGAAAATTCCAGAAACTTTCTGTTCACGAAAATAATTGTTAAAAATCACTAGAACGTGATAAAATATTGATTCCAATTGCAGCAGATCAATAAACAAATTTTCTAGGTCTTCCTATTTTGGTAGATTTTTTGGAGTTCCAGAAGTTTGCGTTAGTTACAGATTACTACAGACTGTTCTGTTTTTGACAGATTACTATTTCGTGAGTTCCAATTGCAGAAGTTTGCTTATTTTGATGAATCTATGGCTAGTAAAATAGTTTATAAACCATAGAGAAGTTGGAATACAGTAGGTTTAACACCAATATAAATAAAGAATGAGTTCATTACAGTAACTTGAAGTGGTGTTTTGTTTTCTTTCACTAACGGAGCTCACGAGATTTTCTGCTAAGTTTTGTGTTGTGAAGTTTTCAAGTTTTGGGTAAAAGATTTGATGGATTATGGAACAAGGAGTGGCAAGAGCCTAAGCTTGGGGATGCCCATGGCACCCCAAGATAATCTAAGGACACCTAAAAGCCAAAGCTTAGGGATGCCCGGAAGGCATCCCCTCTTTCGTCTACTTCCATCGGTAACTTTACTTGGAGCTATATTTTTATTCACCACATGATATGTGTTTTGCTTGGAGCGTCTTGTATGATTTGAGTCTTTGTTTTTTTTTAAGTTTACCACAATCATCCTTGCTGTACACACCTTTTGAGAGAGACACACATAAATTTGAATTTATTAGAATACTCTATGTGCTTCACTTATATTTTTTGATCTATATAGTTTCGCTCTAGTGCTTCACTTATATCTTTTAGAGCACGGTGGTGGATTTGTTTTATAGAAACTATTGTTCTCTCATGCTTCACTTATATTATTTTGAGAGTCTTAAAAACAGCATGACAATTTGCTTTAATTATAATATCATGAGAAATTTGATGCTTGATAATTGTTTTGAGATATAAAGGTGGTAATATAATGGTTGTGCTAGTTGAGTAATTGTGGAATTGAAAAATACTTGTGTTGGAGTTTGTGATTCCCGTAGCATGCACGTATGTGAACCGTGATGTAACGAAGTCGGAGCATGAGGTATTTGTTGATTGTCATCCTTTGTGTGGCGGCCGGGATCGCGCGATGGTTAACTCCTACCAACCCTTCCCCTAGGAGCATGCGTAGTAGTACTTTGCTTCGAGGGCTAATAAATTTTTGCAATAAGTATATGAGTTCTTTATGACTAATGTGAGTCCATGGAATATACGCACGCCTACCTTTCCGCAATTTTCTAGCCTCTTCGGTACCGTGCATTGCCCTTTCTCACCTTGAGAGTTGGTGCAAACTTCGCCGGTGCATCCAAACCCCGTGATATGATACGCTCTATCACACATAAACCTCCTTATATCTTCCTCAAAACAGCCACCATACCTACCTATTATGGCATTTCCATAGCCATTCCGAGATATATTGCCATGCAACTTTCCACCGTTTCGTTTATCATGACACGCTCCATCATTGTCATATTGCTTTGCATGATCATGTAGTTGACATTGTATTTGTGACAAAGCCACCGTTCATAATTCTTTCATACATGTCACTCTTGATTCATTACATATCCCGGTACTCTGCCGGAGGCATCCACATAGAGTCATATTTTGTTCTAAGTATTGAGTTGTAATTCATGAGTTGTAAGTAAATAAAAGTGTGATGATCATCATTTTTAGAGCATTGTCCCAAGTGAGGAAAGGATAATGGATACTATGATTCCTCCACAAGTCGGGATGAGACTCCGGACTAAAAAAAAGAGGCCATAAAAAAAGAGAAAAGGCCCGAATAAAAAAATGAGAGAAAAAGAAAGAAGGGACAATGTTACTATCCTTTTACCACACTTGTGCTTCAAACTAGCACCGTGATCTTCATGATAGAGAGTTTCTCATTTTGTCACTTTCATATACTAGTGGGAAATTTCATTATAGTACTTGGCTTGTATATTCCAATGATGGGCTTTCTCAAATGCCCGAGGTCTTCGTGAGCAAGCAAGTTGGATGCACACCCACTTAGTTTCTTTTGTTTGAGCTTTCACACACTTATAGCTCTAAGTGCATCCGTTGCATGGCAATCCCTACTCCTTGCATTGACATCAATTGACGGGCATCTCCATAGCCCGTTGATTAGCCTCGTTGATGTGAGACTTTCTCCTTTTGTGACTTCCCACATAACCCCTATCATTATACCTTATTCCACCATAGTGCTATATCCATGGCTTGCGCTCATGTATTGCGTAAAAGTTGAAAAGGCTGAAGCGCGTTAAAAAGTATGAACCAATTGCTTGGCTAAAACCGGGGTTGTACATGATATGAATATTTTGTGTGGGGAAGATGGAGCATAGCCAGACTATATGATTTTGTAGGGATAACTTGCTTTGGCTATGTTATTTCGATAAGACATAATTGCTTGGTTAGCATGCTTGAAGTATTATTGTTTTTATGTCAACATCAAACTTTTATCTTGAATCATATCAAATCTGAACATCCGTGCCACAATAAGAAAAATTACATTGAAATTATGCTAAGTAGCACACTACTAGGAAAATGCCTACTAGTGGCGCACCAGTTTTGCCTACTAATGGCGCACTACTGGTGCGCCACTAGTACCACGCCACTAGTATTTTTTACTAATGGCGCACCACTGGTGCGCCATTAGTATAGGCCACGGTGCGCCATTAGTATTTTTGAATTTTGAAGGCGGGAAAATAGTAGTGGCGCACCGTCTAACCCCCACCGTGAGCCATTGCTATTTTTGAATTTTGAATTTGGATCTGGATCGCGATTTTTTTGCCCATTTTTTGCTCATTTTTTTTGCTCATTTTTTTTTCAAATTTTGTTCTCGTTTTTGGATCTTGTACGTTATTTTGTCGTGTTCTTTTGCCGGAGAGGAGTTCGCCGGAGAGGAGGGCCGAGGTCACCGGAGAGGCGCTCGCCTACATCGCCGGAGAGGAGGAGGAGTTCGCCGGAGAGGAGTTCACCGGAGCATCGGAGAGGAGGAAGGAGAAACCATGAGGGGAGGGGAGGGGAGGAGAGGAGGGAGGAGGAGCTCACCGGAGAGGAGGGAGGAGGAGCTTACCAGAGAGGAGGGAGGGAGGAGCTCACCAGAGAGGAGGGAGGAGGAGCTCACCGGAGAGGAGGGAGGAGGAGCTCACCGGAGAGGAGGGAGGAGAAACCGTGAGGAGAGGGGAGGAGAGGAGGGAGGAGGAGGTCGCCGGAGAGGAGGAGGGTAGTATGGTGGAGGAGAGAAGGGGAGATGGAGTGGAGGAGAGGAGGAGATGGAGTGGAGGAGAGGTGGAGTGGAGGAGAAGAATGAAGAGGTAAGAAGGAGAGGACCACGCCCAGCCATATATACGGCATAGTAATGGCGCACCATGGGCAGGTGCGCCATTACTAACTTTTTTTTATTTTTATTTTTATTTTGAATTTTGAAGGCGGGAAGATAGTAATGGCGCACCATGGGCAGGTGCGCCATTAGTAAGTTTGAATTTTTTTGAATTTTTTTGCCTCTCCAGATCTTAAAAGCCCCGTATCTTTTTTCTGTTAGGTTTTTGAGGATTTTGAAAATGTTAAACGGGGTTCGCCCGGTTAAATTCGGATGTATCTTTTCGAGTAGATGATTTTTCATATAAAAAACTTTTTCATCCGAGTTCGTATGCAAAAGTTATGCCCATTTTACAAATTCTCGAGAGATTTTGCAAAAAAGTCGAAAATTCATGTTTGTAAATTTTGCTAACAACTAGACCACATGTCACATGGGAATCTTATTTTCTTTTATTTTTTTGACATTTCTATCATTTTCTTTTATTTTTTTGAAACTGAAAAGGCGGTCCAGGGGGTTGCATTCGGGGGAATGTTTGGGCCAAATTACTAATGGCGCACCGTGGGAGTGGTGCGCCATTACTGCGCCATTAGTAGTTTAAAAAATAAAATAAAAAAATTGAATTTCTTTTTGAAACATAATTACTAATGGCGCACTGTGGGAGTGGTGCGCTATTACTAGTTTAACTAGTAATGGCGCACTATCCCCTGGTGCGCCATTACTAGTTTTGAAAAAAAAAATACTAATGGCGCACCGTCCATGTGGTGCGCCATTAGTATTTACACACTAATAGCTCACCAACACATGGTGCACCATTACTATTTAGTAATGGCGCACCACATGCACAGTGCGTCATTAGTGTCCATATTGGCTATAACTGTTTTTGTAGTAGTGGCATTCCACATCAAAAATTCTGTTTTTATCATTTACCTACTCGAGGACGAGCAGGAATTAAGCTTGGGGATGCTTGATATGTCTAAAACGTATCTATAATTTTTTGATTGTTTCATGCTATATTATATTCTGTTTTGGCTGTTTAAGGGCTTTATTATACACTTTTATATTATTTTTGGGACTAACCTATTAACCGGAGGCCCAACACAAATTGCTTTTTTTGCCTATTTCAGAGTTTCGCAGAAAAAGAATATCAAACGGAGTCCAAACGGAATGAAACCTTCGGGAACGTGATTTTTGGAACGAACGTGATCCAGAGGACTTGGACCCTACGTCAAGAAAGCAACCAGGAGGGCACGAGGTAGGGGGCGCGCCTACCCCCCTTTGCGCTCCCTCCACCCTCATGGGGCCCACGTTGCTCCACCGACGTACTTCTTCCTCCTATATATACCTACGTACCCCCAAACCAACAGACGCATCCACGAAAACCTAATTCCATCGCCGCAACCTTCTGTACCCGTGAGATCCCATCTTGGGGCCTTTTCCGGCGTCCTGCCGGAGGGGGCATTGATCACGGAGGGCTTCTACGTCAACACCATAGCCCCTCCGATGATGTGTGAGTAGTTTATCTCAGACCTTCGGGTCCATAGTTATTAGCTAGATGGCTTCTTCTCTCTCTTTGGATCTCAATACAAAGTTCTCCACGATTCTCGTGGAGATCTATTCGATGTAATCTTCTTTTGCGGTGTGTTTGTTGAGACCGATGAATTGTGGGTTTATGATCAAGTTTATCTATGAACAATATTTGAATCTTCTCTGAATTCTTTTATGTATGATTGGTTATCTTTGCAAGTCTCTTCGAATTATCAGTTTGGTTTGGCCTACTAAATTGATATTTCTTGCAATGGGAGAAGTGCTTAGCTTTGGGTTCAATCTTGCGGTGTCCTTTCCCAGTGACAGCAGGGGCAGCAAGGCACATATTGTATTGTTGCCATCGAGGATAACAAGATGGGGTTTATATCATATTGCATGAGTTTATCCCTCTAGATCATGTCATCTTACTTAAAACGTTACTCTGTTCTTATGAACTTAATACTCTAGATGCATGCTGGATAGCGGTCGATGTGTGGAGTAATAGTAGTAGATGCAGGCAGGAGTCGGTCTACTTGTCACGGACGTGATGCCTATATACATGATCATACCTAGATATTCTCATAACTATGCTCAATTCTATCAATTGCTCAACAGTAATTTGTTCACCCACCGTAATACTTATGCTCTTGAGAGAAGCCACTAGTAAAACCTATGGCCCCCGGGTCTATTTTCCATCATATTAATCTTCCAACACTTAGCTATTTTTATTGCCTTTTATTTTACTTTGCATCTTTATTATAAAAATACCAAAAATATTATCTTATCATATCTATCAGATCTCACTTTCGTAAGTGACCGTGAAGGGATTGACAACCCTTTTATTGCGTTGGTTGCGAGGTTTTTATTTGTTTGGGTAGGTGCGAGGGACTTGGGCGTGGCCTCCTACTGGATTGATACCTTGGTTCTCAAAAACTGAGGGAAATACTTACGCTACTTTGCTGCATCATCCTTTCCTCTTCAAGGGAAAACCAACGCAGTGCGACCCCGTATATCGATGAACATAAGAACAGTCTGTGCTCCAAACACCCGGAGCAGTGTGACGATTGGATTACATGTGAACACATCAGGACTTTCGGCGGTTGGTTGGAAACACGTCTCAGAGGTGACAACACTGTTATGATGAGCTGTACTCGTTGTCCAGGGGACCATCTTCGACTGTATTGACTTACAAAGGATACGAGATAAATGGGAATACATTTTACACAGTCGCCCAAGATCAAAAGAGCATCAACCAAAATAGCGGTGTCCGCTTTGATGCAGCAACCAAGAAGGGAGATGACATATATTATTGTTACATAGTGGACATACGGGAATTTGACTATGGACATGATTTTAAGGTCCCTTTGTTTAAGTACAAATGGGTCAATCTGTCAGGAGGCGGGGTACAGGTAGACCCATAGTACGGAATGACAACAGTGGATCTGAACAATCTTGGGTACACAGACGAACCGTTCGTCCTAGCCAATGATGTGGCGCAGGCTTTACTACCGACCCTTTAGTCCCGGTTGAGAAACCGGGACAAATAAGCCTTACGAAACAGGACAAATGAGCCTTTTTCTACTAGTGCAACGACCTCTCCACCTTCCACAACAACCTGCTTCAGGCGAAGATCGCCCGCCTCCGGAAGCGCTACGCCCGGGCGGCGCGCATCATGTACGCCGAGTTCTACTCCGCCGTCTACGACATGGTCCAGAACCCCAAGAAATATGGTACGTGCACACGCGGCACGCTAGTTCCCACATAGTATTTCCTTCCGACCGACCAGTACTCTTAGCTAGCCGTTGGGCATCTTCTTTCGGCAATAAGTCTAACTAACACGCCAGGGAGAGACAAGCAACGCAACGCATAACGTGTGGATGGATAGATAGATTCCGCGTTCGTGCACGAGCTGGCTAGAAGTGGACACGGCACTAGTGTCACTGTCAGCATCGGCATCAGTGTGGTGCTAGCTACTGCCCACTCTGGGCACATGTCCGTCATGTGGGATTCCTGTATATCCTGCGCGGCGGCGAGTAGAAGGAGATCTTCAAATCATTCAAAAAATATCATTCGAAAAGAAGATCTAGAGCTGACATATATAATGGCCAAGTAATGGTGGTTCGGCACTGACTGACACGGCCAACCAACACATCCCTCGACTCGGCAGTCCACATGCACGCATGCATGCATGCAGCACCGGCGCCGACCGGGGCACTGTTCATGCACGTTCTACCAAGTGATCGATCTACTACTAACAACAACGGTCTGGGTTGTGCTGTGTGTGCGTGCAGGTTTCAACGCGGTTTTCGAGGCGTGCTGCGGCTCCGGGGGAGGCAAGTACAACTACGCCAACAGCGCGAGGTGCGGGATGCAGGGCGCGACGGCGTGCGCCAACCCCGCCGACCACCTCAGCTGGGACAGCATCCACCTCACCGAGGCCGCCTACAAGCACATCACCGATGGCTGGCTCAACGGGCCCTACTGCAGCCCGCCCATCCCCCACACCTAAAATATTTATTTATTTCTTTATTTATTGACTTGAGGTAGTATTATTTATTATATTATTTGATTTGATTCGAGCTTGATTTTCCTAAAGGAAAAAGAAAAAATCATTCAATGTCATATGGTGGTGCTGAAATGTATACGTTGCCCAAGAAAAAAAAAACAAGGCAACTCTTGAATAAATTGTTAGTGCTTGTCCGGAGCGACTTACGTCGGCGAATTCCCTATATGACGCTTATTGCGTCAAAATGTTGTTGATTCACACAAGCTTCCGTCAAATGGTATAAATTCGTAACTTGTTCTTTATTTCTTCTTTTCCCTTTTGGCATATATTGCACTAAATAGCTTTCATTTAGGATTAGCAATAAATAACTACAAGGAGAACATGGTGTCATCATGTTGGCTAGGCCCGCAAGGAGCGCAGCTAGCCCATTCGCGTTCGAGCCCTGGCTGCCGTGTGGTCCTTAGAAATTTCTTCTATACAAAATACTAGACAATGAAGGCGCGTGTTGACAAACACTGTTTGATTTTTGGGAAATAATGGTTCAAGTTACAGTGCTAATAGTCCGCAGCCATTGACAAAGAATCTTTGATTTTTAGTAGAATAAAGAATGTTTCATTGAGAGGCCACATTTCTACTTGGATGCTCAACATCAATTTCTTTCCTAACAAAATACATAGCAACAAAAAGATATCTGCCAATCCCGAAGAAGAAAAACACCAATGATCTTGTCTGTGATGGTACCTGATAGTTGACACCCAAGGGAGGAATATGCACAATGCATACCTTCGTTGCGATATGATATAGATGCAAACTCAAGTCTATTTGATATTTGACACCCAAGGGATTTGTAAGACATACCATTTGAGAAATGGTTTAGATCTTTCCACAATGATTAAAGAATGGTCGGAAATTTAATTTGGCTCCGGGCCCAAAAATAATTTTTCAAATGTCCAAAAAATCAAGACAAATTTTTTTGTGATCTTAGTCACATCCAAATGCTACCTGCAAATTTTGAGGCAAAAAGGTTAAGCATTTGGGCCCGTGAAAAAAAAATTGAAGACCGAATTTCATCCCAATTTTTTTTCATAGACAAAATATTGCTACTCCGTTTCTCATGAAATTTGTCAAGCATGCTTTGCGACACTAACACGAACATCTACAAAAAAAATTCAGAATTTTTGTTTTTTCTTTACATTTTTTTATTTACTGTTCATCCGGGAGCATATGCTCCAGTGACCAAAAAGCCCCTCCCAACTTCATATGTTCTTATAAGTGAGCGAGGTCAAATACAAATATATGCATACATGCATCAGCCACATATCACACACGTCATCAACGTTACTCCCCACATTCCGGTTACGACAATGATGATTAGGGTCTCCCCATGGACGTGGCTAATGGCCGGTCTCTGTTATTCCCCTATCCGAGGTCAGTGAGGTCCCAAGGAGAGAGATAGCTTCTGCCACCGTTGTACATTCGCTCCTCGCTTAACTCGGATAGTTACATCCTTCATGTTCATAAAAGCAAATGTTTTAGGTCGACAAACACACAAACATCAAGAAAAATATTAACATAAACACAAAAAGGGAATCATGTATCTATCAACGTTGAGCTCATACACACAATAGGGTTCCTCCATATCCCCGAGAACTAGGGGGTTCACTCGGACATGGAAACAACAACATGATGCTTATGATCATTGAAGCACAAATGATCAGTGAAATTTTATAACTGAACAACATGATCCTTATGTTTAGGTAGGGAACATGTGCATGCACGGATTTAAATTTGGGCCAAAGGGGTGGACGAAAATGCTGGCCCGATTGCTGTAGACGTGCAGCCAGGTAAAAAAAAAAGGAGAGGCGCCGTTGCCGGGGATCGAACCCGGGTCACCCGCGTGACAGGCGGGAATACTTACCACTATACTACAACGACCTCGCATGACAGAAATTTTAACAAGGTTTATTAGATCGGTTAACTCTGAACAAATCGGAGGTTCTGCTGGGTTGGAGCTGAAACGGCAATCCCTACTCCTGCAACTGCAGGTATGTATACTCCCCAGCCTCCAACGCGCCGCGCTTCTTCCGTTCGCTCATCGCACCCCGAATTTGCTCTCACGGCTGCAGGGTTTCGCTCCTGAAATCCAAGATCGTTCGGCTTTCCTTGTTCAACCAGCGCTGGCTCCTCTCATATTCACAATTTCTTCTGCAAAAATTCAAGAGTTGCATGAGCATGCAAAGCTGAGGCACTGTAGATAGTCTTTTTTTTTTCATTTGATTGCAATTTTTTGTAGGTAGCTTACCAAGCTAACCGCTTGGTTACTGCAGATAGTCGACCAGAGGCTTCATCCAACGGTGTGACCTGCCAACAGCAATGTCTATCTCAACAGCCAGCACTGGATGAATACATACATGATGCATCTAGGGTAGCAATTTGGAGCTGAACCATATGTTTCCATAAGAAATCAGTGGTTCATGTGCACGTTTAAATTTGACAGCACTTGCCTATGCTTTTTCTCTATTGGTGCATTGTATCCATCCATGCAAAGTACATAAGCTGATAACCAGATATATATTAACATCACAGATACGATTTTTTTTGTTCGCAGCAACCATCTACTAGCTACTCCTTCTGTTCTAAAATATATGATGTATCAGCCTTTTCTTTTCTTTTCTTTTCTTTTCGTGGTGTATTAGTTTTTCAAAAGTCAACAGATTCAGTTTGGTTTGTTTCTCTTATATATTGCTTCCTTCGGCTGATCTTGCTAGGGGTGGGGTTGCCCATCGGACTCTGTAGTTGAACGTTTTCTCCCATCTTAATGAAACAACACGCGGAGCTCTTGCGTGTTCCGATCAACATATACAATATGGAATAAGAATATGAAAATATATTACATGGCGAATCTAATGATAGTTATTTGGTATTATGAACTTGGTCAAACTTAGAGAAGTTTGACTTTCTTAAAAACTAAGACGCCTTATCTTTAGAACGAAGAGAGTACTATCTGGCCATTGAAACTTGTCAACCTTGGTTTTGCAGGACATCCTACATCGTATACATTCTCTGTTGCCAGTGCAAGCAGCCGCTCGTGTTGCACGCGTGTCGCGTGGGTTTCTATGTTCATGGAGATGCTATTCCAAGCTCATACTCAACTCCGATACACTTGAATTGACTGACAAGAAATTTGAGGAAAGAGGAACCTATATCATCGACAAAGTTGACAAAAATTCTCGAGGACCATCACAAGAATGGGGTCAAGGTCGAGACGCTTAAACTTGGACTTTACCCTTGCACGACAGTCACAGCCTCCTGCCTGGGATTCAAGAACTTAGCTTGACTACGAATATTTTCATGAAGAACATCTACAACTTCCCATGTTCGGTTTTGTCCGGCGAGGCAGTTGCTAGTTCAATTCAGTCTCTTCACCTCACCAATTGCGCTTTCGATCCCATATCAACACTTGGCCTGTGGAGAAGATTGAAAAATTTACATCTTCGTCTTGTCCATATTAATGAGGAAGGATTATGGCACTCGCTCTCCAAATCTGCCTCCTTGGAGCGTCTGGAAATCACCCTATGCAGTGTGATAAGTTGCTTGAGAATACCTTGTAGGCTGCAGCTGCTCAACTTCCTTGGTGTTGAAGAATGCAAGAGGCTACAGATAGTGGAGATTGATGCTCCAAGCCTCGACTCCTTTCATTATAGTGGGCCCTTGTTAGATATCTCTATCCAGAATTCTTTGCCACTTAAGAATGTAGGCTTGTGTTGCATTCTCTCTGATGCTCGCGCGAGGCTGCCATCCATTGCAGGAAATGTCGAGAGCCTCAGCATCCACTCTCGTGTTGAGGTACATATGCGCTCTCAAAGTATATTTAATCGACAATATATGTATGTGTATTGTACTTTTATGTTGGAACAAACAAACACATGGTTAACCTTGGGATTTGTTCTTCTTGAGAACGTCAACATTCCAATCCTACCCTCAAAGCTCCCCCGTCTCAAGAACTTGGATATCGGGCTCCGTAGAGTAGTAACGCCCCTCCCTTCGAGCTGTGACATCTTCTCTTTGGTTTCTTTTCTTGATGCTTCTCCTGTATTAGATTTTTTTTCATCCTACATGTAAGTCATTATGTATATCATTTGGAGCTATCTATGCTAATTAGTGTGTTGCTTGTTCGTCATAACAATGACATTATTGTTGATCCTACATGTGTATGCATATGCAGGTAGAGTGGGGTTCCCTTAGGACCGACATCGTTGTTGGAGACGACGATGACGAGTGTTTGAGGCAGAGGCTGGAGCGCTGCTATGACCGCCTCAGGCAGGTGACTATCATAGGGTTTTGTGCATCCAAGAGCTTGATCCAGCTCATGATCCACATTCTTTGTTAGAATAAATCCGAGGCATACCGTCGATCATTCGAGGACAAAGCAATCACAAGAGCACGACACCGAGATCTGTTACGAGCTTCATCGATATGGCTACATCCTCGGGGCTTGACTACGGGTGCTCCTCCCCGTGACACCGTCACAATACCGCACACCGGCCACCCGGGCGCCGGCACATGCCGCCGGCTCCCCCTTGCGCACCTGTGCTATTATGTTGGCATAGGTTACATCGTGTATCTACCCCCACTATATATGAGAGACCTAGGATACAAGTGTCCTACTAGGACACGACTCCATATCCTATCTAAACACAGTACAACTACAAGTCCAACTGTAACCTACCTTGTGCACTATATTCGACACAACTCCAACAAACTCCACCTTGGCGAATATACTCCACCACCTTGAATTTGTCCATGCGTCAAACTTCCATGTACATTGAACTTGAGTTTATCCCATGAGCATCGCTGCTACTCCAAAGACTCCATATGACTCCACCTGCAACTTGTAGTACCTTCTTTTCTTGATCAGAGTCAACACTCGAGTAAAATTAAGTTCCTCTTTACTCTAGTGTATGCTCCCAACTTCTAGAGCTCTGTTCAATGCCATCACACACTGATCTCTGACCTGCGTGAAAATGAACAACTCACATATTGGGTGTCACACATAAGAGTTACCCGAACTCAACATCACCGCTCCTTTCTTGACCGCCTGTCTGAAACTTGAAAGAATTTCACCGTTGCTTGTAGTCATCCCGAGTCAAATTCGCAGTTGTCTCACCAGAGCCCTGGCCCGTCTCCATGTCCCGTGCGCACCGCACGCCTCGCCGCTATTACCGCGTCGAGCCTCCGCTGTCCTGGTCGAGTCTCAAGGGTCGCGAACCCATACCACTCAACCCTACTGCAGAGTACCATCGATCAACACCGACCGATGACGAGTTTCACGCTTCCATCGGACCACTGGGCTCCAGTCCGAACTGCATGTCACTCGCTTTTCCCCCTTGCTGAATAGGCTTCGATTCTCTGGATCCTTACACCGTAGCCCCTCAATCCAGCTCCACCTTCAACAAGACTCCATGGTAGATGATCAGTCCACTCCTGCGCCTCATGGACTTCAAGCTCCGTGTATACACCACCTTGAATCAATCCCGCGCCATAGTCTTGTCGAAGCCGCACAAGCCTCGGGCCTGCGTCACGTGTTTCCATGCCCCAGAAGTCGGTCACCATCAGCATCACGCTCCTACGTCGTCTTCGCCGATTCCACCACCGTCTTCTGTACCAACCGAGTTGCATCGATCCATCAGACTGCCTAGTCCGACCCAGCCGAACTCGTCGACTGTATGACACGCTCGAGGCTCCCAAATCGTCTTTCGCGAATTTCCATCCATCACATGATAATTCCATCTTAACTGAATTGACTTCCCGCAACGCCTTCAAGCATCTCTGTTGTGCCAACAAATATTTCATCCGTGTCTGTCAAAACCCAAGGTTTTTAGTTCCGATGAACTTCTCCAACTCAAATCCGATGCCCGATGGCGTCATGATTCTTTGTATGGCTGACCTTGCGAAAATTAACCGAGCTTCTTTCCAAACCTAACGTGGTCACCTCCCAGTACTAGTAGAAATTCAACCAAAACAATGTTGGTCTTCACGTGGTGTAGCTCCTAGGCTCAACTCTCAATGCTAGCTATTTGCTCTGTCAAATCCTTAGCCTTCCTGATGTACGCATATCCCTTGATAGACTTTTTCCTTGCCGATTGATCTGCCTCCGTCCGTGTCACACAAGGACCCGGTCCTTTTTTTTTTCAAAACAGAACTCGTTTCACTGCTTTGTTGCGCTTCCTGCGTGCTTCACCGGCCATCTGAACCTGCTCGCGTTGCCACGCCTTGCCTGCCCACCTGCACGGGTCGCTACGGCCAGCCCCGCCTGGGCTTGCCTGCCCAATGAGCCACCAAGCGCCAGCGATCTCAGCGCCCGCCTAGAGTACACTTGCACCATCAATCCGTCGACCGACCGCCGCACGACTCTCCTGACGCCGCTGATTTCGATCACACCTCGTCGAGACTCTGAACAAATCGCCGCCAGCTTGCACGCATTACGCCCCGCTGCTTCCATCGATTTCTTCGACCGCCGCTTTCGTCCGCTGATACACGATCGTCTCCCATGACGAACTAAATCAGCGAATCAACTCGGCTCAACGCAACAGTCTCTTCGTAACCTTGCTCATGATACCACTTGTTAGAATAAATCCGAGGCATACCGTCGATCATCCGAGGACCAAGCAATCACAAAAGCACGACACCGAGATTTGTTAACGAGGTTCACCGATATGGCTACATCCCCGGGGCTTGACTACGGGCGCTCCTCCCCGTGACACCGTCACAATACCGCACACCGGCCACCCGGGCGCCGGCACATACCGCCGGCTCCCCCTTGCGCGCCTGTGCTATTATGTTGGCATAGGTTACATCGTGTGTCTACCCCCACTATATATGAGAGACTTAGGATACAAGTGTCCTACTAGGATACGACTCCATATCCTATCTAAACACAATACAACTACAAGTCCAACTATAACCTACCTTGTATACTATATTCGACACAACTCCAACATTCTCGAGAGCGCACCTTTGCTCGAGTACCTGGCGTTGGACACAACCTATCTCTGCGATATGAGGTTTCGTACCACTGGCAGATGCCCCGCCTCAATGAAGAATAGTCGATGCTCACCAATATGCAAGACAGATATCCCTGAATGTCAAAGAGCTGTGGGGGTTGCGGATAGGTACAGCACCTTGAGAGTTCCCCCGACCATTGAATTCAAGGTCCTGGAGCTTTGTAGTCGATGCCATGATGCCAACCTACACAAATGGAACAAATAATGTTCATTGATAGTATTTCTTACCAAGTAAAACTTTGGACGGTTGAGACGTTCATCATTCCTCCCGGATTTGGCTAATGTTGCCGCTGTGACAAGTTGTTGTTGCTCCACCGCGTGCCGGCATGCACCCAGTTCGTGAGTGCGCCTGTGGGCTGGTCAAGTTCGTTACGGCCCGATAAGGTGTCCACGTTAAATCACAACCCAAAAAAATGTTTGATGGTTATTATTAGCGATCGGATCAAATCAGATCGATGTATACATATACCTAGTAAAAATATACGAGAAATCAAGGTAGGGCGAGCGCCCCACCTCATCCTACCGCATCCTCCGCCTGTGTTTAGTACCCTATGCATTGCTGCCGGCTCAGGCTGACTTTTCTAGGGACGCAGAGGGTGAAGATTGTTTCTTCTTGAATTTTAATTCTGATCTAATATCGCTATTGTAAATCCGTGCAGTGAGCTATGTCAAAAGCCATCCTCCCGTCCACCCATTCATTACAAGTTTAGGACACATGGTTCAAAGTAAAGCACCTGTTAAAGGTACAAATATTGGCAAAACATGTAGTGTGTTCAATAATCTCCACATTGTTCATGTTAGAGGAATACAGAGGTAACCAAGTGACCTTAACTATGGTGAGCTTGTGTGGTGCCTGCTCCTTGTATTGATTGCTATTCTGAAAGACATCAAATGGTAAGTAGGAAGAGCTTAAATTTTTTATTCCAAGGATGACTGCTCAAGATTTGGCACATGAGAGAGCTTAAATTATTTTTGGGCCTGGGAGCATGTGCTCCTGGGAGTCAAAATGAATTTCTGCATATGAAGTGAATTATTTATATGAGCCTAGAATTATGCATTTGCATAATTACGCAACATAAATACTAGTGGTGAATCTGGTTTCCCTGAGGACGCTTTAGCCTTATTGTTGATTTCATCGTTTTCATTACTGTCTTGTTCTTTTACTCTTGACTTCCAAACTTAGTTTTCAGTCGACATCCTCATAATATTCCAACTTCGGCACCCGCTTTTGTTTTGGACCCCAACTAACTTCCAAGCACATTCCAATAACCCTACAAGAGATAAATACCATTTTCTATGGTCCATGTGGGATCGATATTTTTACTTGGAAAATGTTGCAACTAAACCCTGTGCACTTGTAGAACATCGTGGTGCGGGAGGAAGAATAAACTTGAGGAAGAAGATAAACAGTGGCGGCGCAATCTTGGTCGTTGGATGGAGATCTGATGGCCAAAAAAAATGACTTGCACAAAAAAAAATTGGTCAACCTACACATAGTTAGTCCTTTTTATTTTTATATACTTAGGCTTTGTACAATGCAAGGCACCTAGGAAGGTACTTAGTAAAAAATAGATTTTATTTCTTAAGCATTAGGTACTTATCTAGTCTGCCATAAGCGTTAGAACCTCCGATTTGTTAACTGTTAGCCGATCTAATTACCGTTCTTAAGCTCACAGTCATCCAAGTCGTTGTAGTATAGTGGTAAGTATTCCCGCCTGTCACGCGGGTGACCCGGGTTCGATCCCCGGCAACGGCGCGATCTCTTTTTTCTAGGCACCTGCACTTACTGCTAGTCACTCGTCAGTACGTAAAATGGCGAAATTTTAGGAGAAAGCGATGGCAGCAGCAAACCAACGGCCATTTTTTCATTTCTTTTTGCACTCGATCGTATCTTCTTCAGAATTCACAAAGATGCACCGAAAATACAGCGATTCTTCATCCACCTAAGCCAAACCATGGTACAACAGGTGAAATATGGTATAGGAGGAGGAACAAAGTCCTTGATGCAACTAAATTATGACTTATTTATGTTGGATCTCGTGGATCGATGTAGGCTAGTGATTCCGGTAAACCTACCTTCTCCTTGGGTTGAAGAGCTCGAGCCGGTGCCGGCCATGGTGAAGTAGTGGCCGGTGATGGCAGAGAGTGGCGGCGGTGGTGGAGCTTCCCGTGAGCACCGCGCTAACCCTAGATCGGTAGGGAATGTCGGTGGGGATTGTGGCAGCTGCACTTACTGCTAGTCACTCGTCAGTACGTAAAACGGCGAAATTTTAGGAGAAAGCGATGGCAGCAGCAAACCAACGGCCATTTTTTCATTTCTTTTTGCACTCGATCGTATCTTCTTCAGAATTCACAAAGATGCACCGAAAATACAGCGATTCTTCATCCACCTAAGGCAAACCATGGTACAACAGGTGAAATATGGTATAGGAGGAGGAACAAAGTCCTTCATGTAACTAAATTATGACTTGTTTATGTTGGATCTCGTGGATCGATGTAGGCTAGTGATTCAGGTAAACCTACCTTCTCCTTGGGTTGAAGAGCTCGGGCCGGTGCCGGCCATGGTGAAGTAGTGGCCGGTGATGGCAGAGAGTGGCGACGGTGGTGGAGCTTCCCGTGAGCACCGCGCTAACCCTAGATCGGTAGGGAATGTCGGTGGGGATTGTGACAGCGATTAATCTCGTACTCGTGCCTAGCCCCCACCTCTGTTTACATAGCGCGGGTCACAGGGGCCCACCAACTATGGTTTGGTTGGGCGCCCCCGACCAGGGCGCGATGCAAGGGCCCGTTCGACCCGTTGGGCTCGAATGGGAGAGAGATCAACCTAACATTCTCCCCCTTGATCTCAACTTTACTTTCAACCTTATACTTTCTAGTTTATTTGTTTCATCACATATTTGTACATAGAGCATGTTTCATCGTTACGGCTTAATTGCCGATAGAATCATAAAGCTACAACATACGTTTTGTTTAGAAACAAATTCTGTTCCTTTTGGGCCTATCCAGGAATCATAAGGCTTTCCCTTAAACCCATGCCGGCTAAGTGTTCCTTGAACACATTGGATGGTAAGCCTTTCGTTAGCGGATCCGCAAGCATATCCTTTGTCCTTATATGCTCGAGACTTATAGTTTGATCCTGGATTTTATCTTTCACAACATAATACCTTATGTCTATTGTTTTGGCAGCATTACTCGACTTGTTGTTGTGAGCGTAAAATATTGCGGGCTGGTTGTCACAGTACATCTTTAGTGGTTTGTGAATACAATCTACCACTTTCAAGTCGGGTATAAATTTCTTTAGCCATATCGCCTGCCCCGTGGTCTCGAAGCATGCTATGAATTCTGCATACATCGTGGATGATGCAACTATCGACTGTTTGGAGCTTTTCCACGAAATAGCTCCCCCAGCGAGGGTGAATACGTATCCTGACGTGGATTTTCTATCATCTCTGTCCCCCACAAAATCTAGGGAATCACTTCTCCTATATATTAGCATGTAGTCCTTCGTGCCTTGCGCATAACGCAATGCTTTCTTTACCATCTTCCAGTGCTCTATGCCTGGATTCTCTTGATATCTACCGAGTACCCCGGTGATAAAAGCTAAGTCAGAGCGAGTGCACACTTGTGTATACTGTAAGCTGTCAACTGCCGAAGCATATGATACTGCTTTCATTTGATCGATCTTCTACTGGTTCCTGGGACATTGGAATTTCCCAAAACTACCGCCCTTGACTATAGGAGCAGGTGTGGCTTTACTCGCATGCATATTATACTTTTTAAGAACCTTTTCTAAATATGCTTTCTGCGATAGTCCAAGACTCCATTTTTCCTATCTCGGTGAATTTCTATGCCCAAAACATATGATGCTTCACCAAGATCCGTTATGTCAAAATTTAAGGATAAAAACTTCTTTGTTTCTTGTAGTAGAGTAACATCACTGCTAGCAAGCATAATATCATCCACATACAAGATTAGGAAAATATATTTCCCATTTTTAAACATTGCATAAATGCAGTTATCCTCAATATTTTCTTTAAATCCAAATTTTTTAATCATTCGATTAAACTTTAGATACCACTGTCTAGAGGCTTGCTTTAATCCATAAATGGATTTGTTCAGGCGGCATCCCATATTTTCCTTGCCTTCCATGATGAAACCCTTGGGTTGTTTCATGTAGACATTTTCTTTTAAATCCCCGTTGAGAAATGTCGTCTTTACATCCATTTGATGTAACTCTAAATCAAAATGAGCAACTAATGCCATTATGATTCGGAAGGAATCCTTACATGAGACTGGAGAAAATGTCTCATTGTAATCTATCCCTTCTCTTTGTATAAATCCTTTTGCCATGAGTCGTGCTTTATACTTTTCTACATTCCCTTTAGAGTCATACTTAGTTTTGTAGACCCATTTACAACCTACTGTTTTGGCTTCTTTAGGAATTTTCTCTAAGTCCCAAACATCTTTGGAACTCATCGATTTCATCTCGTCTTCCATTGCCTTCACCCACTTCGATGAATGCGGGCTTCTCATGGCTTCTTCATATGAGGTGGGATCTTTTTCCATATCAACCATTTCTGTGTTATAAACTTTAAAGTCATTAGAAATATCTGACTTTCTTGGTCTTGTAGACCTTCTAAGGGCCTCAGTTTTCGGCACATTATGTGCCTCAACTTTAACACTTCTTGTAAAATTTGCTGTTGCACCTCCCTTTCATGCTCAACAACGGGTTCAGTCGGCTCCTGAAGGACAGGTTCCGGGTCTACCCCCGTAGTTGTCATGGGTGGAGTTGCAACTGGTAGTGAGAAAATTGGCTCCTGAATCATTGGATTAGGTGCATGCACCCTCTTCTCCTCAAGATCAATTTTCCGAGCTACCATGCTCCCCCTCATCATTTCATCCTCTAAGAAGACTGCATGTCTTGTTTCTACAAACTTTGTATATCTGTCTGGACAGTAGAAACGAAAACCCTTTGATCTGTCTTGATAGCCAATGAAGTGGCAACTCATTGTTTTTGGATCTAACTTTGCAATGTTTGGATTAAACATTTTGGCCTCAGCAGGGCACCGCCACACCCTGAAGTGTTGTAGGGAGGGCACCCTTCCTGTTCATAGCTCGTACGGTGTTTTGGGCACCGACTTGCTTGGTACTCTGTTGAGAATGTGAATGGCGGTTTCAAGCGCCTCCATCCATAATCCCAATGGCAAGTTGGAATAACTCATCATGCTGCGCACCATATCCATAAGTGTACGGTTGCGCCTTTCAGCTACTCCATTCTTTTCTCCCAGAGTAGGATACATTAAAAGCACATGAGTTATCATATCTTTTTCTTGCCAGAATTTCTCCTGCCATGCGGGATTTTTGACATAATATTATGTCAGCTTTACCCCGTTACGTAGGTATTTTCCCAGACTTTTCCCGCCATGCGGGTTTTATCATAATCATATTTTCCCGCCATGCGGGTAATTCCCTGTAAGGGAACATAAATGCCAGAATTGGCTCTTTTGACTGCATATTCAATCATCAAATTTAGGAATAAATCCGAATGCTCTTTGACACACATGCTTGATCCGACGTTGGTCAAATTAAACACGCATGTTGCTTGTTTCATCTCAAATCATGTTGACTGAAAAATCTTCTTCATAGAGAGTACATGAAAGACACATCAACTAAGACTCTCAATGATCTATCTCTTTTCTTTTGATGCCAACATACTCCCTCACGTTATGACCTCTCTTGGTCATCTTTCGGGTCACAAGTACCCAGCCATTCGCTTTCACGAATGAAAGCATGGAAAACTTAGCCAATAATCGGCAATAATGGGCATAAAAATAACCCTACGCTGGTCTGGTTAAAAAAATGCACATTAAACTTTTGAAGCTTTCTTTTATATTCTAAATCACCGTTGTGGCAGAATTAGAATAAACATCATCCTTCTACATTAATCCATATCACCGTCGGGCGAAAATAGAAATAATGCATATAACTCATAAACAATGTGATGATAGTATATCTATTAAACAACTTTGCTAAGAATTAATCATCATCATCAACTTTATTGCAGCGGGAACAAGAAATGTACATATCTCTAGTTCAAGAGCATTTCTTGATCTTTATCCGTTCTCTGAAAATTGATCACTTTGATACAAAATTTATCAGAGATTTAAACTTTGAACATAAGACTCATAGAATTATAGCACTGTTACATGGTCAGAAAATAACAATACCATATTTTAACTTTAAAAAAATATCTTCTATCTGCATCTTATATCACCCACAGGGGAAAAACATTGCTAAGAACATTTCTTTCAATTAAATTTTCCCGTTGGTTCCAATTTAATTGGAGGATAAAACTTTTACTTTGCAGCAGAAACTTTACAATATTCTATTCAAAAACAATTATGTACTCTTTTACTCTCTAAGCAAATTTAACCGGTTGGTTCAAAAATGCATTAGAGAAGCAACAATTTAATCTTTTACTTTAGTTCTATTCACTTTTAAAAGAGCACTTTTATTTTTATTTGTAGCGGAAAAACATGAATAAAAAATTCATGAACTTTTTATTCTTTACAGAAACTTTTGTTGGACCGAAAAAAATCATGAACTTTTAATTTTCATTATCAAATTCATGAACTTTTCTTTTCTGAAAATTTTCTATTTTCATTTTCAGAACTTTTTCTGTTTACTTTTTTATATTTTCTAAAACAAAATTTTCGTTGAAAAAATTTGCATAGAAAAACTGTTTATGAAATCTGCCCAAAAATCATGACAAATAAACAAAAACTAAAAGAACTGCAGCTGGCCCGTGGCCTGCTCACACGCGCTCTGTGTGTCAGCGCCCGCCAGCTACTGGCCTCAGCCAGCCCAGCAGTGTCTTTGGCCCAAAAGCCCAGTTCGGGGTTAGGGTTTGCATCGTGGCCGTTCATTGCGATCGGACGGCCATCCGCGCTTTTCTCCCGAACAAAACAGTGAGCGAGGGAGAGCCGAGCGCAGCCTCGGTCAATCCCTCCCTCCCCCGCGCCGCTCGCGCGTCTCTCCGCCCGCTGGCCACGCCGGCCGCCGGCGACGGCGTCAGGCCACCGCGCGAGCCGAGCTGGCCCTTTTCCCTTTCCCTTTCCATTCCACCACTGTCTCATGCGACAGAGCGAGAGAGAGGGGCGACCAAGGCCCTCCTCTGCTCCTCTATCAGCCAGAGTGGCGGCGGGTTCGGGCTGCGCCGGCCGCCGGCGACGAGGTCATTAGCCACTGCGCAACGAGCCCCTCCCCTTTCTTTGAACTCTGTTCCACCGCGCGCTCCCCTTTTCGAATCGAAATCGACGACGACGGAGCTACGAGCGGCGGCACCGTTCCCATCCTCCTCGCCGGTCGCACGTCCGCCCTTGTGGTGAGCGCGCCGCCGTCGAGGGATTTGGTCGCGGTGTGCTTTGCCCCTCGCGGGGTGGTTCTTCGTCCGGCGCCTTGGCTTGCCGATGCGCGCCCGGATAGAGAGGAACGGCGCGGCCATGACGGCGGCGCTACTTTCTCCGTTGAGGATTCGTTCTTCGCCCTGTAGATTAGGGTTCTTTGGGGAGGGATTTACTTTTGCTGTGATTTCTTTCTACCGAAAAAACTAAACCCAATCTGGCTGATACCATTGTTGGATCTCGTGGGTCGATGTAGGCTAGTGATTCCGGTAAACCTACCTTCTCCTTGGGTTGAAGAGCTCGAGCCGGTGCCGGCCATGGTGAAGTAGTGGCCGGTGATGGCAGAGAGTGGCGGCGGTAGTGGAGCTTCCCGTGAGCACCGCGCTAACCCTAGATCGGTAGGGAATGTCGGTGGGGATTGTCGCAGCCATTAATCTCGTAACTCGTGCCCCAGCCCCCAACTCTGTTTATATAGCGCTGGTCACAGGGGCCCACCAACCATGGTTTGGTTGGGCGCCCCCGATCAGGGCGAGATGCAAGGGCCCGTTCGACCCGTTGGGCTCGAACGGGAGAGAGACCAACCTAACAATTTAGACTTCAATTCGTCAATAGGCCATTGAAATGCAGCCTCTTGGCACAATTTATTTCGTGCACACACATATTCAGTCATGACATGCCACTAGACATCTGTGCTTTCTTGCCATAATCATGTTCCCAAGCTTAGATGCACTTGCTATTACTAAATTAACTGTGCTTTCTTGCTGTAACCAAATCCATGTTCCACTAGACATCTGTGCTTTCTTGCTTGTAACCAATAGGTCCAGCAGCCAATTCAGGCGGCCTGCCTGTCTACTTGCTTGCTTGAAAACGGAAAGGAAAATTGTGCCTGAATGCCACACCGTTGCAACATCATCGGTGACAAAAAAGGAGAAAAATAAAAGAAACGGTGCAAATCGGAATTGTAGGCCCGAAATATAGTGCAAAGTGGTCAAATTCTAAAACATGTGCACATGTGTCAACTTGTGACAAGCAGGTAGTCTAAACTTGAATTAACTCCTTGCTTCATGGTTCTTGGTTGCCGGACAAATATGCTTTTCGTGCTTCAGATCCCGCTATGCCAGCCCTCGGTTGATTGGCTTGGATAGAGCTCTGTACAACGATGTGGCAATTGATGGTGATGTGTTGTGCTGTCGGTGTTGGTCCGTATGGTGATCACTTCGCCCTGCAGTGACGGCCTCCCTGCGAATTGTGATGGCCGTCGAAAGATCGATACGAGGATTCCTCTTTAGATCCAAAGGTTGTCTTTGTCGGTGAGATGCAATTTATGGAAGATGACTTGGCGCAAAGGGAATGGCTGTGCAGTGGCGGCGGTTGGTTTCTAGTCCATCGCATGCAGCTGCTAGGATGGTGGAAAAGTGGTGGCGACAACATATGATTGACTTCGATGGTGGTGCGTCTCGAGCTCTGGGGTGAAAACCTATGTCTGACATGAGTTGGATACATGGCAATGGCGATGTTTTTCCATCGTTACCTTCTTGAAGGCATTGCTCGGATATGCTCAGACTAATTCTTCAGGGTGAAAACTTTGAATCTGACCTTTGGTGGTTGGATCCGATGATGGTGGCGTAGAGCGTCGCTCCCTTTCTGAAGGCGTTGCTGTTGAACACTAGTAGAAAAAGGGCCATTTGTCCCGGTTCGTAAGGCCCATTTGTCCCGGTTGGGGAACTGGGACTAAAGGGTCGGTACTAAAGCCCTACACCTTTAGTCACAGTTCTTACACCAACCGGGACAGATGGGCCTCCACGTAGCCACTGCGGCGAGCCCAGGCAGGAGGGCCTTTGGTCCCGGTTGGTAGCACCAAACGGGACCAATAAGCTACCACGCGTCAGCATTTCAGGGGCTGGGGTTTTTGTTTTTTTTCTAAAGGGGGGGGGGTTGGGGGTTTTGGGGGGTTAATTTAGGGTGTTAGCTAGCTAATAGAGAGAAGTGTCCTCTCTTATCTCCGTGCTTGGTTTACCAACGCTACTGCTATGCCTAAACATGGCTTAGATTGAATTGAAGGCAACATGTGGTGCATGTCGAAAGTAATACTAATGCTAACTTGATCAAGTTTGGATTAGTACTACTTTCGACATGCACCACATGTTGCCTTCACTTCAATTCAATTCATGTCCATTTAACCCACTGATATATAATAACTCTTCATGCTCGCATCATGCATCATCATAATAACAAGTCCTACTAATCATCATCATACAACTTCTACTCGTTATTAATAACAAGTCATACGATCATCATCCTCATAGTCATCGAACCAACCCAACTTAATTGTTCTTAACACATGATCATCAGTATTAGGTAGGACCTAAATACCCTCTTTAAGGTAAAATAGCATAAAACAATATAGGCCCTGACTCTCCATTATGGAGAATGGAGATCATCCTGTCTCCAATTCTTGCGCTTCGCTTCCTTTTACTTCCAAGAACCTCCTTACGACTGTCCATACTTTTTTTTCATTCTTTGATTAGCATGTGTTCACCAGTTTTAGAAATCCGGTATGGACAGGTGAGATTCGTAGGATGACCTGGCTGTATGTTCAAAACATCAAGGCGACCATTCTGATACATCAAATGAGGCACACAATCCATCGGGATTTTCTGTTGAAAAACATAGTAATAACTTCTTAATTAGCAATGATGTACTAGTTTTAGAAGTATGCAAAAGATGCACAGATGTCGTAATAGTAAAAAATCTTACCAGGGTATCTCCATAGAAGTTACCGTGGTTCAACACGTGCACTAGTGGCACGTATTGACCATAATTTGGAGGAGTATCATAATAGGTATTGTAATTCTCAAGGTCAATACAAAATGCAATTAGATGATTTTTCTCCTGATAAGTTAATTCGGAGCCATCGGTGTAGTGGGTTTTTTCTACCATCTTCCGCACATTGTTTGAAGAATGAAAATAAGCTGTCAATGGAAATAAGCTGTCAACTATTTTGAAATAAACAATATAAATTAGCTAATAACTATGTTTGAGAAACTCACATAGCGGTAGAATTGGAAGCGTATCAACAAGGGCCCAAATGTCCATATTGTCTTGCTCGATGTCAGGATCACCAAGATCCATGGTGACAAGCATATCCTCATAAAAACCATACATCTTGCAAAGTGCTTCCCAATTTGGGCAACCAAAATGGGTTACGCTCTGAGAATTGTACATATTTACTTCAAAATCCATATCATGATGGGTCCTTAGGTGAATTTTCTTTGTTTCGAAACTTTCATGGTCTTCAAAACCCATCCTCTCCAAGACATAGCGTATTGCATGGCATGAGATAAGCTAGTAGAATTGTAAAAGATGAAAATTACACCTTGAAATAGTTGAAGTCGTGCTTAATTACGAAAAAAACACTTGTCGTCGTTGCGTACCGTTTCAACATCGAAGGTCTCCTGGAGCTTAATGCTGGAGCGCCGATCTTCGTCCAGGTGAAGGAACCTGTCGCACAGACCTCGATCATCGTTGCACCAGGAGCACTCCCCCGGGAGACTTTCGTCGTCCGAGTACAACATTTCCTATGTTCATAATTCAAAGATTAAACTTGTACAATTAAATATATGTACTACAAAAACTAAATTAGAACATTATTATTCATCACGTGTTGACTATCGGTCTGTCGAGTCTTTTCTTGAAAACTCTCAGCTCACGTGGTGTATATATTCGACCGTCGGTGATACTAGCTCCTCCTTTCGTTCCCGAGTGCATTACACCAAATTGTCTAGCACACGGGAATGAAGGAGAAGCTACCCCCACGACAACAGTCGGGATTCTTCGTCCTCTCATATATGGTGGAGACTCTCCCTCACTGATTCCTCTCTGACATTTGCGACCGTCGGTGATGGTAGCTCCTCCTTTCGTTCCCGAGTGCATTACACCAAATTGTCTAGCACACGGGAACGAAGGAGAAGCTACCCCCACGACAACAGTCGGGATTCTTCGTCCTCTCATATATGGTGGAGACTCGACAGACTTAAAGTCAACCCGAAATATACATGTTTTTATCTACATCATATGAGCATTCAAACTTGATGGCCATTACATTTCAATGGTTGAAAATATGAGCAAAAACATTTCAAATTATCTTATAGGACTGATATTGACATGGAGATTTGGCTGGTCTCACCTCAAGGTCGGAGGGGGGTCGATGACGGGGACGACGGCGGGGATGATGGAGGGTGAGGGAGTCCTGGACTAAGGGGTCCTCGGGCGTCCGGCCCGTTATCCATGGGCCGGACTGATGGGCTGTGAAGACACGAAGGCCGAAGAGTGTATCCGTGTCCGGATTGGACTCTTCTTGGCGTGGAAGGCAAGCTTGGCGACCAACTATGAAGATTCCTTCTTATGTAACCGACTCTATGTAACCCTAGATCCCCCCGGTGTCTATATTAACTGGAGGGTGTAGTCCGGAAAGGATATATACTCATTACCATAGTCATCCATGCTAGGCTTCTAGGGTTTAGCCATTACGATCTCGTGGTAGATCAACTCTTGTAATACTCATAATTATCAAGATCAATCAAGCAGGAAGTGGGGTATTACCTCCATAGAGAGGGCCCGAACCTGGGTAAACATCGTGTCCCCCGTCTCCTGTAACCATTGACCATAGACGCACAGTTCGGGACCCCCTACCCGAGATCCACCGGTTTTGACACCGACATTGGTGCTTTCATTGAGAGTTCCACTGTGCCGTCGACTAAAGGTTCGATGGCCCCTTCAATCGTCGATAGTGACGCCGTCCAAGGAGAAACCTTCCTCCCTAGACAGATCTTCGTATTCGGCGGCTTCGTACTGCGGGCCAACTCGCTTGGCCATCTGGAGCAGATCGATAGCTACGCCCCTGGCCGCCAGATCAGATTTGGAAGCTTGAACTACGTCGCGGATATCCGTGGAGACTTGATCTTCAACGGATTTGAGACCACGACGATCGCTCCCCCTCGCTCCGATGAACATGACTTAAATCTGTCATCAGACCATATTCAGGAGATGGTTCCTGTAACTGCTACGGCCTTAGATCTGGAGCAGATCGCGCCATCCGAAACCGCGGAGTCCGCGGCGTTGGAGTCGCACACAGACTCAGCACCTTGCAATATCTGCGTCAATGGAATTCCGGACTCGTTTCCGGCTATAAGTTCCGAACCACGCACGCCTGCGGGCGCAGAGCTGGATCGGTTATCGATCTTCGAGTTCAGCGCCGCAGATATCTTCCAACACTCGCCCTTGGGCGAAGTGCTAAATTCATTAAAGAACCTGTCCTTGGCGGGGGACTCACAGCCGAACTATGTCCGGCTCGAACTAGAGGCCGATGATAGAGAATTTCGCTTCCCATCCGCCACCCACTTCATAGCCACCGTCGAGGACTTAACTGACGTGCTTGATTATGGCTCCGAAGACATCGACGGTATGGACGACGATGCCGACAAGGAGCAAGGCCAAGATCCACCATTCACTGGACGTTGGACGGCCACCTCTTCGTACGACATATACATGGTTGACACGCCTAAAAAAGCTAGCGACGATGACAAAGAAGATCAAGTTGCAAATAAACCTTCTGAGACACAGTCCAAGCGCCGGCGCCCTAAACGCCGTTCTAAGTCACGTCGCTCGAAAGATAGCAACACTGGCATCGGAGAAAATAGTACTCCGGACGACGCGGAAAACAATGAAGACCCTGTTGGAGTACCATCCGAACAGGAGGAACAAGACAACGGGCAAGTTAGCCCTGATAAACAGGCCATGCCCAGTGAGCCAGATGATGATAGTTACCGTCCACTCTCCGAGGATGAGGAGAGCCTCGGCAACGAGGATTTCATCGTGCTCGAGGCACCCCTCGAGCAGGAGCGCTTCAAGCGTCAGCTAATAGCCACTGCAAGAAGCCCGAAGAAGAAGCAGCAGCAGCTTCAAGCTGGTCAAGACCTACTCTTTGATATATGGACTGATGTCCTGGCAGCCGAAGAATAAGGCCTCAAACGTCCAGCCAAGAGTTACCCGAAGCGCAGACTGCTACCTCAGTTCGATGAGGAGGCGCCGGAGCCCATACCTCCCCCCGCGCAATGCGGAACGACCACCGCGAGGTCGGGACAATGCGGTGGACCGACCACCCCGCGGTCGGGACAAAACGGCAACTCATGCCGAACAGCAGCCCGCCCACCGCCTCGCAAAAACAGAGATAAAACAGCTCGGGACTATACATACGACCTTCACAGGACCTGGACAGTAGTGCAGGACACACCAGATCAATCTACGGATCGCGAGGACGCCTTTCGACTCGCGACGACGGCTACCTATTCGGACGTAACAAACCTAGTCATGCCCGGGCCGATAACCGCAGGCGGACTTCATCGGAGGTGCGTCGTGACGCGGCCCGATATAGAGGCACCGTACACCCTCTCTGCTTCACAGATGAAGTACTGGATCATGAATTCCCCGAGGGGTTCAAACCCGTTAATATTGAATCATATGACGGAACAACCGATCCCGCAGTATGGATCGAGGATTTTATTCTCCACATCCATATGGCCCGAGGAGACGATCTCCACACCATCAACTACCTCCCACTAAAACCAAAAGGGCCAGCTAGACACTGGTTAAATAGCCTGCCTGAAAATTCCATCGGCAGCTGGGAGGACTTGGAAGAAGGTTTTCTTGACAACTTCCGAGGCACTTATGTCCGGGCACCAGACGCCGATGACTTAAGTCATATAGTTCAACAACCTAGAGAATCAGCCAGAAAATTCTGGACTAGGTTCCTAACCAAAAAGAACCAGATCGTTGACTGTCCGGATGCCGAAGCCCTAGCGGCCTTCAAACACAGCATCCGTGACGAATGGCTCGCCCGCCACCTCAGCCAAGAAAAGACAAAATACATGGCAGCCCTCACGGCACTCATGACCCGCTTTTGCGCAGGTGAGGACAGCTGGCTGGCTCGTAGCAAAAACACAGCCAGCGAGGCAGACCCCTCCGAGGCCAAAAACAGCACCGTCAAGCTTCGGCGCAATAGAAACAAACGCCGAAGTAATGGCGATAACACCGATGACACTACGGTTCATGCCGGATTCAGTGGCTCCAAGTCCGGCCAGCGGAAGAAGCCCTACAAAAGGAACAGCGAGGGACCATCCAGCTTGGACCGCATACTCGACCGTCCGTGCCAGATACATGGCACCCCAGACAAACAAGCCAATCATACCAACAGAGATTGTTGGATTTTTAAACAGGCCGGCAAGTTAAATGCCGAGAACAAGGAAAAGGGATCACAAAGTGAGGACGGTGGCGAAGAGCCCCGGTAGCCGAACACTGGGGGGCAGAAGAAATTTCCCCCTCAAGTCAAAACGGTGAACATGATATACGCTACACACATTCCCAAAAGGGAGCGCAAGCGTGCACTCAGGGACGTCTACGCGGTAGAGCCAGTCGCCCCAAAATTCAACCCGTGGTCGTCATTCCAGATCACCTTCGATTGTCGAGATCACTGATGACCCACAAGTATAGGGGATCGATCGTAGTCCTTTTGATAAGTAAGAGTGTCGAACCCAATGAGGAGCAGAAGGAAATGACAAGCGGTTTTCAGTAAGGTATTATCTGCAAGCACTGAAATTATCGATAACAGATAGTTTTGTGATAAGGTAAATGGTAACGAGCAACAAGTAATAAAAGTAAATAAGGTGCAGCAAAGTGGCCCAATCCTTTTTTAAGCAAAGGACAAGCCTGGACAATTTCTTATATAAAGGAAAATGCTCCCGAGGACACATGGGAATTATCGTCAAGCTAGTTTTCATCACGCTCACATGATTTGCGTTCGTTACTTTGATAATCTGATATGTGGGTGGACCGGTGCTTGGGTGCTGCCCTTACTTGGACAAGCATGCCACTTATGATTAACTCCTAATGCAAGCATCCACAACTACAAAAGAAGTATTAAGGTAAACCTAACCATAACATGAAACATATGGATCCAAATCAGCCCCTTACGAAGTAACACATAAACTAGGGTTTAAGCTTCTGTCACTCTAGCAACCCATCATCTACTTATTACTTCCCAATGCCTTCCTCTAGGCCCAAATAATGGTGATGTGTCATGTACTCGACGTTCACATGACACCACTAGAGGAGAGACAACATACATCTCATCGAAATATCGAACGAATACCAAATTGACATGACTACTAACAGCAAGACTTCTCCCATGTCCTCAGGAACAAAAGTAACTACTCACAAACCATATTCATGTTCATAATCAGAGGGGTATTAACACTACTGGAATTAGCTAATTTGCCGTCAGCCAAGTCTTTGCCGTCCGCTGGCTGACGGCAAAGAAGGTCTTTGCCGTCCGCTTACAGAAAACGGACGGCAATGAACTGGCTGATGGCAAAGAACGGTCTTTGGCATCAGCCTACTCTTTCCCGTCAGCTAGCGGATGGCAAAGAATCTTTGTCGTCAGCTAGCAGACGGCAAAGAGAGTGGTGGTCCCCACTAACGAGCTGATTAAAAAAACTTAACGCCCCCCCTCTTTCCCGTCAACTAGCGGACGGCAAAGAGAAAAAAAAGCTGACGGCAAAGGTTTGGCGGACGGCAAAGAACTAACCTAACTAACGGCGAGACCCACCCCGCCCTGGATCCATCGATCTCTCTGTTTCTCTCCTCTCTCTTCGACCCGAGCCACCACGCCCCCGCCACCCGCCGCCACCCCCACCAGCCGCCCCCACCACCTGCTGCCGCCCCCGCCACCCACCAGCCGCCCCCGCCCCGTGCCGTCGCCCCACCACCCCGCCGCCCCAGCGCCCCACCACCCCGGCGTCGCCGCCGCCCCCGCCACCCGCCACCGCGGCCCCATCGCCCCCGCCTCCCTGCCGGCTCGGGGCCGCCGCTCACCGCCCCTCCCCCCTGATGAGCTCCACCGCCCCTCCCCCATGATGAGCTCCACCGCCCCGGCCAGAGCCCTGCGGCCCCCGTCGCCACCGCCACCCTTCCGTTGCGAAGCCCCGGCCCCCGTCGGGTCCGGTGAGTTATTTTTCTTTTTTCTGCTATTTAATTGTTAGTGTTAGGTTTAGTGCTAGATATATATGTGTTACTGTTAGATTTAGTGCATCGGTTTTAGATAATTAGTCATATAATTAAAAGAAGTAGAAAAAAGATGAAAAAAGAAGAAGAAGAAAAGAAGAATATGTAGAAGGGGAAGAATAAGAAGAAGAAGAAGAAGAGGAGGAGGAGGGGAGAAGAAGAAGAAGGAGAAAGTGTAGGAGAAGAAGAGGAGGGGAGAAGAAGAAGAAGAAGAAAGTGTAGGAGAAGAAGAGGAGGGGAGAAGAAGAAGAAGAAAGTGTAGGAGAAGAAGAGGAGGGGAGAAGAAGAAGAAGAAGAAGAAGAAAAGAATATGTAGAAGGTGCTCTTTGGCCTTCCCGAGGCCGGCGGGGTCATATATTTGTGAATTATTAGTTAGGTCGTATATTTTTTGATTTTGTTATGCAAAACATCATACATATTTGTGTTTATCGGGTGGATTCAAATGTGCAGTTGTTTCGTCGCTGCGAGGGTGTGGTGTTTGACGACCTCCCCGTGCGTTCGATGAGCTCCGCCCCTGCGTTCGTTGGTGAGCACAAATGACATCTCCTCCTCCCCCTTCATGTGCTCTGTTCCGGTCTTCGTGCCGATGAAATTTGCTAGCTATAGGTGTCAATCATCAGTATGTGTAACCACTATGCATCTCCCGTTCAAAAGGGTTACATCTATAAATATGCATGCATTTGCATATTTATAACCGTATTTCTTCCGAATTGTCCAACGCTATCCATGGACAGCCCGAGTATGTGTAGATTGAGTTTGTTTTCCCATATGCTTTGCTCCGAATCCGACGCATAAATTTCGTCAGTGTCTCCCCTGTTGTTCTCCGGGTACACATCCTCTCTGTTTATTGCAGAGACGTGTATCAGGAGAACAACGGGGAGGTGCTGCCGAAATTTTGTGTCGGATCCGGAGCATAGCATGGGAAAAGGAACCCAATCTACACATACTCTGGTGGGATTAGGACCTATCATTACCTATTAGAGTGTAGGTTGCATGGACGTAATAAAATTGACAAACTGATGAATATATACATGGTGAATTATATATATATATATATATATATATATTTGTTGTGTGTCCAGTAGCTCTGAAAGTCAAGATGAGTGATCGTGCGCGGATGTACACCGGTCACACTGGTCAGAACAAATGGAGCACTGAATGGTTCACAAAAACCAAGGCGTTTGTGCAAGCTGCATTTGCAAATGGCCAGAGGAAAACCTGGTGCCCCTGTTCCCGGTGCGACAATTGCGAAAAGAGGACAGAGGCTAAAATGGGCAAACACCTGCAGAAGAGTGGTTTTACGCCCAATTATACGGTGTGGACATTTCATGGTAAGTCTGCCCAACGTGACCGAGCTGAGGTGGTTCGTCGTCGCACCGACGAGCATGGTACCGGGATGGAAAACATGGTGCAAGACTGGGATGATGCTCAGGATTCGGACGAGGAGATGGAAGAATCTGCAAAGGCCTTCAAGGAAATGTTGGAGTCTTCAAAACGTCCGCTCCACGAGCACACTGAGCTTTGTCAGTTGGATGCCATCTCACAAGTAATGGCTCTGAAGGCTCAGTTCAACTTGGGCAGAGAATGCTATGACGCAATTATGACAGTATTTGGACGCTTTCTACCCAAAGGCCTTGTAATGCCTGCAAACCTGTACCAGTCGAACAAAATCCTCCGTGCATGTGAGAAAGGATGTGCCTTATTTAGGCTTGAATATGCGGACTTGAACTATTGTCCCATTTGCAAGTCTTCCAGGTATGTTGTGGTAGACAACGGTATGGGTGAGAAGACGTAGACCAAAATCCCCGTTAGTGTTCTTCGGTATATGCCAATCGTACCAAGACTTCAACGTATTTTCATGCTTGAAGAGACGGCCAGACAGATGACATGGCACAAAACAGGCAAAAGAACCGAACTAGATGCAGATGGGAATCTGATGATGGTACACACATCGGATGGTGTTGCGTGGAAGAAGTTTGATGAATTACATGATGACAAAGCGGCAGATCCGAGGCATCCTCGAGTCAGCGTCAGCACGGATGGGTTCAGTGTGTTTGGTCTGACGGCAACCCAATACAGTCGTGACAGCACACCACGAAGCCAAAAATCGTCATTTGCATAATCCGAAGCCTCGGTACAATGCTGACGAACCTCAAAAGGGTCGATCCAACCTCAGCCTATTCAAAGGGAATCTCGCACCAGCCAGTGGTTCAAAACCAGTATCTTTGGATAACGAAGAATGGCGGACCATTACGTTGTATATCTTCAACAATCTGACAGAAGTGCGTCTGTACATCGAGTAAGTTCTCGGTACATTGTTTCGCAACTTCTATTTCCTTTGAACTGCTCTTATTCCTGGATATTTCATACAGTCGATACGTCGCCATATTCTCGTATGGAGCGGTGATCCAAAAGGATTCTGTCGAAGAGTATGAGCTTCTCGCAAAGCAAGGAGGCGGCTATCCCGGTTTCATCTCTTGGTTCAAACAAACGGTAATTTCTATTAGACCATTTCATTTCATTCGCTAATTTCTGCCTAATGCAACAATCCTTTCATATTAAACTTGTAGGCTAATTCAGAGTCTATGGACGCCGAATTGAGACAAGTCGCTAATGGTTTTGACTATAAGGTCCGTTCATTTGACAAATACGACATCAACGGGTATTACTTTCGTACCTATGGCAAAGAGCTATCTATGGCCGACCGAAAGTTTACAAATTGTTGTGTATCTGCTATCGGCGAAGGAGGTACCGAGTATTATGGGAGAGTTGAAGGAATTTATGAACTTCTATTGTATGGTGACAACCCACCGAATGTCGTACTCTTAAAATGTTATTGGTTTCAGCCGAAGGAGACAAGAAGGACTCATGAACATATAGGGCTAGTTGAAATCAAACAAAGCACCCATTTAGATGTTCCTGATGTCTATATTACGGCTCAACAGGCGACCCAAGTATTCAATCTACCGTGGGCCTGCCAAACTAATCCAAATATGAAAGGTTGGGATGTCGTTTATGAAGTGCCGCCACGTGCTAGACTATCTCCCCCAAAGGAAGAGGATTATGAACCTCACATTAACCCAGACACATATGAAGGAGAATTCTTCCAAGAGACACGTCTTTCCAAAAAGCGTTTCAAGAACCGCTATACTTCACCCCAAAACATTGAAGTAGACAGCGACAGTGAATCCGACATCAACCCAGAGGAGGAACAAGAAGAGCCGTTACAAGAAGAGGTTACTGCTGCGGATGACCTGTCAATGCTTGACCGATTACGTCAAGGTGGCCTTCCACATGTTGATGCCACTGAACCCTATGAGCCCGTCATTGATTATAGTGATGATGATGATTATGCATTTATTGATGATAGTGATCGAGATTATTAGTAGTGTCAGGTATTCAATTTCTTTATGTTGTACTTGATGATGATACACTTAAGTGATATACATATTATTATTCATGTTGGTATTTTTTTTATGTTGTATTAATTTCGTTTACTCTTTGTCATGGCAGGTGTTGAAAGATGGTGGGCGCTGGTAAGTTTCTTCTAGTGTTTTGCTTAACAAATGCATACAGACCTAGACTTAGCCTTATTTCCTCCAATATGCTTACCACAATGACCTAGAGTTAGCTTCTTTTCCTCCAAAATGACTTAATAAGCTTACTGACCTCCAAAACCATCCATTTTACCTAAGTTAGCTCTAAAACGATCTATACTTAGCTTTGTTTCCTCCAAAATGACCTAATTTAGCTCTAGTATGCTTAGTTAACTAGTTTTGCTCAATAATGACATGTACTTAGCTTACTTATGTCAAAATGGCATAATTAGCTTTGTTAGCTCATAAACAATCCATTTTACCTAAGTTAGCTCTAAAATGACCCATTATACCTTAGTTAGCTCATAAATGATCCATTTTACCCAAGTTATCTCTAAAATGACCCATTTTACCTAGTCTAACTCCAAAATGATCCATTTTACCTGTGTTAGCTCTAAAATGACCCATTTTACCTAGGTTAGCTCCAAAATGACCCATCTTACCTAGGTTAGCTCCAAAATGATGCATTTTACCCAAGTTAGCTCTAAAATGACCCATTTTACCTAGATTAGCTCATGAACGATCCATTTCACCTAGGTTAGCTCACAAACGATCCATTTTACCTAGTTTAGCTCCAAAATGACCCATCACACCTAGGTTAGCTCTAAAATGATGCATTTTACCAAAGTTAGCTCATAAACGATCTATTTCACCTAGGTTAGCTCATAAACAATCCATTTCACCTAACTTAGCTCAAAAACGATCCATTTCACCTAGGTTGGCTCCAAAATGACCCATCTTACCTAGGTTAGCTCTAAAATGATGCATTATACCTAACAGCACATTTATTTCCATCGGCTTTCTTTGCCGTCAGCCGCTGATGGCAAAGGCCCCTTTGCCGTCCGCTTAAGAAAGCAGACGGCAAAGAAGCTCTTTACCGTAGCCTACTTTGCCGGAGCCTTTTGCCGTCCGCGGCAGACGGCAAAGGCCTTTGCCGTCCGCCATCCTTGCCTTTGCCGTCCGCCGTGGCAGACGGCAAAGTAGCTGATCCCTGTAGTGTAATATGCATATAGGATCTGAACATATAATCTTCCACCAAGTAAACCAACTAGCATTAACTACAAGGAGTAATCAACACTACTAGCAACCTACAGGTACCAATCTCAGACATAGAGACAAGAATTGGATACAAGAGATGAACTAGAGTTTGAGAGGAGATGGTGCTGGTGAAGATGTTGATGAAGATTGACCCCCTCCCGATGAGAGGATCGTTGGTGATGACGATGGTGATGATTTCCCCCTCTCGGAGGGAAGTTTCCCCGGTAGAACAGCTCCGCCGGAGCCCTAGATTGGTTCCGCCAAGGTTCCGCCTCATGGCGGCGGAGTTTCGTCCCGTAAGCTTGCTTCTTATTTTTCTTCAGACGAAAGACTTCATATAGCAGAAGATGGGCACCGGATGGCCAACAGGGGGCCCATGTCAGGACCCCGATCCTAAGACACATTGATCTAGCATGTAACACATCATATCACCTTGCGGCCTCATGCACGGTATTCCCACGGGTGTTGCCTTACCTGGCCCGGGACCGTTTGCACCTTTTGGTTCACGTATATGATAGTGTCGCTAGCATCCATATGATAGAGAACCCGGGCCGACATGACTAGTTGTGAACCCAAAGTGGCACCAACTTACGGGGACAGGCATACATGAATCAACATCGAGCATGTCGGTCAGCAGTGTGCGAATCCGGGCTGTAGCACTGGGCTAACAGGACTCCGGTGAACCAGGCTGTAGCAGGCTATGCAGGACTCCGGATGTCACCGCGTGACATTTCCCCGAAGGGACAGACACAGGAACAAAGTGAATCACATGCCGGCCAGTCAAGTGTTCCGGAGCAGTAGTGCTGGGATAGCAGGACTCCGGTGCACCGGGCTGTAGCGGACTACTATGGCTCATGGAAGCACAAGACTACATTTCCCCATAAGAGAGGCTACCAAGGATAAACAACTAGGTTGTCGGATCCCACACATACCAAGCATTTCAATCATACACACAATATGCTTGATATGTGTAAATACAACATGGCATCACAACAAAACTCTACGACTCAAACTATTTATTCATTAGGCTCCGAGGAGCGAGATGTTACAAACATGGGTCTCATGACCCAACATTCAGAGCATACAAGTCAAAACACATGCGGAAGCTTAACATGTCTGAGTACAGACATCTACAAATGAAAAAGGCTGAGAAGCCTGACTATCTACCAGATCCTGCCGAGGGCACAAGATGGTAGCTGAGGTATCAAGCTAAACGTCGAAGTCCACATGGAACTACTAGCGAGACTAATGTCTCTCTGCAAAACATAAAATAGGCAAACATGAGTACAAATGTACCCAGCAAGACTTACATCAGAACTAGCTACATATGCATCAGTATCAACAAAGGGGGTGGTGGAGTTTGACTGCAGCAAGCCAGCTTTGACTCAGTGGCTATCCTAAAACTATGACTGCAAGTAACTCTTTTGAGGTGGCGCACACGAGTCCACATATTCACCATATCAATACACCACTATGGATCCGCTCCCGTCTCCCTACGAGAAGGCCATCCATAGCACTCACGCTTATCTTGCGAGTTTTAGAGTATCCACTTTCAGTTGTCTATGAACTGTACATGCAACCCAGAAGTCCTTTACCGCGGACACGGCTATTCGAATAGATCATTTATAACCCTGTAGGGGTGTACTTCTTCACACATGTTTCCACCACTTAGCGTCTGCACACGACATGTGCTCAGCAGACTTCAAGCGAAAGCCGACGTGGGTGTAGACCACGACCTAACTAACCACACAAGTCTCTAGTCCAGGTTTATCGCCTATTCGGGTTCCATCCGCGAGGAGATCCAGCCGAGGTTTCGCTCACAGCCCCAAACGATGTGTGCAGGGTTCCCGAGACACCAAACGGGCACCCGGTACACCGTGCCACGTGCCTACCGCATCACAGCCCACCCCGCGGGTCAGCGCTGCGCACGGCCTCCAGCATACTACAAACACCAGAAACTACTTGCAACTCCTGGACAGAGGACAAGGGCGGTTAATAAGTCGAGCGGGGTCATATTTCAGGCCCAACGTGTGGTAGTAGCTGTTCATGGATCACAAACACAGAACTCAGTTCCTGAGGACGGTTTCAATGAGACAACCCACCATGTACTCCTACATGGCCTCTCACCGCTACCTTTACCAAATCGTGTTCACACACTTAGCTCACACACAGTAGGACATGTTCATCACCATTCCGATTCATCCCCGAATAATCAGACCTGACTCAACTCTAAGCAGTAGCAGGCATGACAAACAAGCATGAATGAGTAGGCACATCAGGGCTCAAACAACTCCTACTCATGCTAGTGGGTTTCATCTATTTACTGTGGCAATGACAGGTCATGCAGAGGAAAAGGGGTTCAACTACCGCAGCATGTAACGGTTGAATCGTTGTTGTCCTTATGCAGTAAAAGAGAGCAGGAGCGAGAGAGTGGGATTGCATCGGAATGAACAAGGGGGTTTTGCTTGCCTGGCACTTATGAAGATAGCATTGAGTCTTCATCAGTGTCAACGATCACAGCGTCGGAACAGCGTCTACCGAGGGGGAACAAATACCGGCAACAGAGAAGGAAAACACAATCAATGCAATGCACAATATGATGCATGATCATGACATGTCAATATGCTGTGTTTTGAGCTAATGCAACTAGCAACATGTTAAATGGAGTTGGTTTGAACCCTAGGTTCAAATTCAAACTCCATATGTGAGCGTTTAAATGACATTTATATGATTTGGCCTAAACAGCATCCATAAGTTATTCTAACATGCATGAAAATGGTACAGATGGATAGATTGGATTTTTCTGATCATTTTTCATATATAAATCTTTTCAATCTGAGTTACAGATTATTTTCTATGATTTTTAGAAGTTTTGTGCATTTTCTGGAATTTATAAATCATTTCTGATTTATTTTAATTCCAGAAAGGGCTTTACTACATCAGCACTGCGTCAGGGTGATGTCAGCAGGTTCACTAGCGGGTCCAGGTCAAACCTGACCAGTGGGGTCCACTGGTCAGTGACCCAGTGCATCCTAGGGTCAATGACAGATGGGTCCGGTCAACAGCCACGTCAGCAAAGTCAACCTGACGTGTGGGCCCGGTGGGTTAGTCTAGGTTAAACAGGGAATGAATCCCGGGGTTAATTAGCACATGGGGCCCATCCGTCAGTGGCACCCGGGTTAAACTAACCGCGGGGTTAGTGGCTAAACTGACATGCCACGTCACCTAGCTGACGTTTAGCCGCCGGCGCTAAGCAGAACGCGGCGGCGCTCCTCGTCCGGCCAACTCCGGCGACGGGAGGTCGCGTGGCTGGGCTCTACGGGCGCGGCGCGGTGAGGCGCATCTGGAGGAGCACGCGGGGCGAGCTGGGGTGGCCGGTGGCAGCGACGGCAGCGAGCTGGGCGGCGGCCGGAGCTCGGACGTCGACGAAACCAACGATGCAGCGCGCGGAGAAGCTAGCAGTTAGTACCTACGGGCTCAACAAGAGCTCACAAGGCCAACGGGCATATGCACGGGACCATTTGGTCACCGGTGCCTCGTCGCCGGCGAGCTCGGGCGGCGGCGCATTTTGGTCATCAAGGGGGCGACGGCTACGGCGATCAAACGAAGCGGGGAAGAGGGGGAAACGGTGGCGGAGCTCACAGCGGTGCCGTAGGGATGGTTAGCGGGCTCGGGGACGTCCTGCATGCGGCGGATCGACGACGATGGTGGCCGGAGCCCGAGGTGGAAGACGACAGCGATGGCGACGTTGCTGGCCTCCCGGGGTCGCGTGCTTTTGCGTGCGGCTCTACGGAGTCGAGGCGAAGCTCGTGGGGTGCTGGCTGGGCGTGGGGATGCTGGTGGCCACGGCAACGACGAGCGGTGATGGCTCCGCTCAGCTTTGGGAGAGAGAGCGAGAGAGGCGAGGCAGGGAGAGAGGGGAGCGCTCGAGGGGGTCCAGGGGTCTGTGTGGCAATGCCAGAGGCGTCCAGGGCGTCGAGGCAGCGGCAGGAAGCAGGAGGTGGCTCGGCGCGTGGCCAGCGCGCGACGAGCACGCGCCCGTCCTCCTGGCAGAGGAGGAAGACGACAGGGGAGGAGGCAGTGGTGGGCTGGGCCGGCCAGCTACAGTGCTGGGCCGGTTGGTGGGCTGCACAGGTGAGGCCAGGTAAGATTCTCTCTCTCTTTTATTTTCTGTTTTTCTATTTCTTCTATAACTTTGTGGCTTTATTAAAAATACTAAAACTAACGCAAAAATCATGAAACTTCTCATGCCCACTGTTTGAAATATTTCCAACAGTAAACATTTTAGTTTATGATTATTTGGACATTTAAAATATTATATAGCATTTACATGCCCAAGTGCAAATAGAGTATGATTTAGTTCAGTGACCTTAGGTGTCCTAGAAAAATGTGAACCATTTTTGTGAGAGGTTCTAGACCAAGGCAAAGATGATGAACATTTTAGAAGGGCATTTCAGGTTCATTGGAAAATATTTTAGTAAACCCTAGTTGGATTAAGGGGGTGCTGGGGGTTCTGTCATCCCCATTTCAAATTCAAAAGAATTTAAACATGATGCAACACATGACTAGCTAGCTCAGAGCATACCAGAACTAGGGATGTGACAACTCACCCCCACTAAGCAAGAATGTCGTCCCGAGATTCAAGCGTAGGGTAAGATGGAAGGGAAACGCAAACTAACACAATCTTCATGATCCAGGCGGCACTTCATAATAACGTTGATTCGATCACCATCATTGCCTCGATGTCTTGCCCCGAGAACTCCAACTAACATGACAATAAGAGGAAAGAGAAAACTCTAGCAGGATCGATCTTATCGAAGATCGAACAACTCAGGATCAACTCATGGAGCGACACGCTGAAACAACTCCCGAGCTGAGACACGAAGCATACGTCCACAGGGATGGGGTGAAACACATGACAAAGGTTCACTAGGTAGGCAACAATTCCACACCTAAGAGGGTGGTGAACGGTTGCCAACGTAGCGAGGAGTTGAGTTGCCATGACACCAAAACGAGACATCTTGGAGGAGGGTGACCCGTAGAATCATCCCTTAAGTGGCAAAAAGAATTACTTTTGATTTAGAGAACATTGAAATTCTCTATACCAACCTGATGCAATTCACCAAAAATCGTTTGGTGGGGTACGAAAGGATGGCATAACCGGACCAGAATGGATGATGTGGTCTACCTTGTTGAAGATAACGCAAGGAATGATTTCTGCTTATCATCGGAAATGGGTGGGACCCATGGTAGACTAGCACAACGATGGTGCATGCTGGGAACAAAATGCAAATGTTGGGAATGATTCTAGTATCTAGGGAAAACTCAACAGCCGAGAGTGATTCCACTGTTTGAATGGTTATTGTATAATCGAGGGAACTGAGAGCACAAGAATTCCTAGGGAGCAACTTCTACAATAAGTCGCACGAAGTCCTCATAGAGAAGATGGAAAAAAATTGCTCAATCAAGACACTACAATGATAGATCTTCCGGCTAGGTGTGTCGGCCAGAACATCAACCTTGTCGGGACCTACATCATAGATCTTGGAATAGCTCCAACCATCATATCTGCTTGAGATTCAGATCTGGTTGGTAACGGAACATTTCAGACAGCATGTCTGGAAAAGAAATTTTGCAACACAAACCGACGAGATGATGTTCCGAGATTCTCAGGAAATGAACTACGATAGCAAGCTCCAAAACATGAGCTGATTTTGCTACAAACATGTGAACATGATGTCCAAGACAAGCATGATCACGTAGAAGTCTTACAACAAAACACTACTGAGTTCAGGTGGGGAACCATCATCGAGGATATCAAAGTCCTTGTATAAGTCTTGCTCTTAAGAAGGAACTTCTTTTCCTTGAACAAATCAATCAGTGGCTTGGTGTGCTAGGAAACACATATGGAATGGAGGCGGCCAGCCGATCAAACCATAGAGTACTTCGCACATATGCGTGACTAACTTGGGATGATTTCGGAGGAAGCAAAAACAAGCTTTCTCGAATCCACGGCGGCAACTTACATCAAATGCACGTGAATTAGAGGAAGTCACTTCTTTCATCCAAACGTATACCTCATGAGCGGAACATGAAGGCAATGCTTACAAACTTTCCAATACTAGCTCAATGTTCAACATGAATCATGGAGGAGACAAGATGCTGTTGATGGGCTCAATAGCAACTCATCGGAATTTCCATATCACTGGACTTCCACCGTCATGTGAACACGGTGATAGCATTGGTCCGACCAAAAGATGTAATGGTGTATGCTCGAGGGATCAACCACGAGTAAGACAACATTACGAACATCGTTGGTTCTGATTTGACTTGACGATAGCCCATACTCAAGTCAAAGTTTTGACAAGGCAATAGATCCAACAACTGATCACGAGGACCAATTGATGGAGATATCATCTTTCTTCAACACACACACACACACACACAAAAAGATATCCCTTAACATGAACTAAGTCAGACAAGCTTCTATCTTCCAACTCTCCAAGTTGTTGTTCGGCTTAACCAACTAGCTCAGGGGTATCCCACACAGATTCTTGGAGAATGGGTGGTTTGGAGGAAACCCAACATGATCACAAACTCAACATAGTGGTCAGGTGACAACCTGGTAATACTTCCGAGAAGATATTCGGAACATCATGAACCACCGATATGTTACTAAGCTCGAGAACAATCTTGCTTTTCAGAGCAAGACAATATGATCAAATAAGCAAGGGATTGAATAATCCTAACTCATTGATCGAAGAGTGCACCAGAAATAAGGACTAGGTAGCACAATCTATCTTAGAATGATGATTCAATAACCAACATGCTAAGAATGAGAATATTGTCCATTTACTACCAAGCAACTAGTTGCTAGGAGTATTGATTTCACACATCACGGTTCACTTGTCGGTATTCCGGTTGCAACAACACGGAACCGAGGAGCGAATGATGATGGCGAGAAGTATCACTGCATCAAGAATTCATAAGAGTTGGTGCAATTATCATGACATTCCTGACATCAAGAGGGCAATACTTCAGGGTAGAACAGAATCAAAAGCTGGATTGGCATTTGATCCGCGGAATACAACTGCTTTGACCCAATTCTAGATATGGATGAGGTACTGGAGTTTTTTTCCTAGTCATTCTGAAATAGAACGGCTTGACGGACCACAAGAATAATAGACACTGACGAACACGATGGCACAACTATTCCTGACTATCACTTGATAGACGGAGGTCAGGGTACAACTAAAGAGGGACAACTCAAAGGAACATATGTTTTTCTGAGTTGTGGATGCATAGATTAGTATGTCGAGCGAAGCTCAACATTTCTTCCGGATAACCCATGTGGAAAGGGTAGAACTGGCAGATTCACAATATAGAATCGAGAACTCATCAAGAGCACTCTGGTTGTGATATTTTGGTTGAAAAGAACTCCTGCCAAGAATGGTTCATGGTAATTGGAAGAAGGATGTACCACGAACCTCGAGGACTATCGCAAAGGTTACTAATATTCGAAAGGAACTAGCAACACATCAACATGAGGTAAGTAGGGTGAATCTTGGGTTCAAGAACCCAGGAATAGAATGCCTACCAACTAATAACATCACTCGATGCTTTCGAGAATGATGGCCAGAATCATCACATGGGGAACACAAAACATGGTAGATTACTAGGTGATCCTGACACCTAGGGTCATAATAATAGCTCCAACATATATGTCAAGGCAACAGAGTACCTCAAGTCACCGATTAGTGTGATGAAACTGGCCCAAACGAACATCGGTAATGAGAAGAGGGAATTTGCAAATGCTTCAGATTAGTTAGAAACCTGGGATGACTCAGACAGCATAACGACTGTAAATGCTCAAAAAGATTTGAGACATCCTGCAAAATAGTGGCTTGACCACTCAATATCAAGGTTCTGAGGCCAGCTATGAACATACAGAAGTAGTAGAAACTGAACTGGGCTTGAATCCATCAATCCTATAAGTCTACGGATTAGTAACACGTGATCCTAATAGAAAGATGACAATCCTAGTTCTTAATCTCCGTAGAAAGGAAGAGGATGACTCAGATCAGAAGGGCATAAGGTAAAGGAGTAAAAAGAGCCTTACGTTCCCTTCCACAATCAATTCCCTTATATAAGTAAAGCATTTCTAGACTCAACTTCGACCAGTTTGACTTGGTAATCCTACAAGCAGTCAGGCTCTGATACCAAAGCTGTCAGGACCCCGATCCTAAGCCGCATTGATAGCATGTAACACATCATATCACCTTGCGGCCTCACGCATGGTATTCCCATGGGTGTTTCCTTACCTAGGTCGGGACCGTTTGCGCCTTTTGCCTCACGTATATGCACTACAAAAAAAAGACACATCCGTGACATTTTGGGCTGAACGAATTTTTTTTCTGTCATACATATGACACTTCTATGAAGATAATTGTGACAAAACCCGGTATCATCATAGATGTGGTGGGCTCCTACTTCTATGACAAAAATCATGACAGAAAATGGGCTTTTTGTCCTGGGCGGGCCGGAGACGCAGCTGCATGACATTCTTTGGGCCGTCCATGACGGAAAAAACCGTGGTAGAAGCGAGGGCGAGGAAAATTTCGGGGAGTTCCTGGTTACGGTGGGAGGTCGGGGGCCGAGCGATGCGCGTTTCTCTCGTACACGTACGCGTGTGTGTGCGAGGCATTGGCTCTAACTGAACCCGAGCGATTGCACTGCAGGCTACACGTTACTGAACCCGAGCGATCGATCGATGGCTGTTAACTGAACCCGATCGAGCGATTCCTTCACTACTGCTGCTAACTGAAGCCGATCGATGCTGCCTCTGGATGAACAGTGAGCGTTGCTAGGGGGTTTGGATGAACAGTTCCCGGTGGGGGTGGATGAACAGGACCCCGATCGATCGAGCCGGTTGGGGCTGGATGAACAGGACCCCGTGGAGGGCAGGATGAACAGGACCACCCCGTGGAGGGCAGAATGAACAGTAGACGGTGGAGGGCTGGATGAACAGTAGCCCGTGGAGGGGTGGTTGAACAGGAGCCCGTGGAGGGGGCTGGTTGAACAGTAGCCGGTGGACTAGCGCGTGGTGGAGGCTGGATGAACAGGAGCCCGTGGATGAACAGTCGCAGGTGGAGGCTGGAGGAGGTCGATGGTGGATGAACAGTAGCCCGTGGAGGCTGGAGGGGGTCGACAGTGGAGATGAACAGTATCCCGTGGAGTCCCGTTTTGCGGTACGCCACACCCCTCCCGATGAACAGGACCCCCGTTTCGACCGTAGCACTCCAACACAAGTTCGTTTCCTCCGTTTTGCGGTACGCCACGCCCCTCCCGATCAACAGGACCCCCGTTTCGACCGTAGGAGGTCCGTTTCCTCCGTTTTGCGGTACGCCAGACCCCTCCCGATGAACAGGATCCCGTTTCAAACATGGTCGGTCGAACACAAGGCCGTTTCCTCCGTTCTGCGGTACGCCATGCCTCGTTTCCATCGGCTGTTCCATCCAAGCCCTCCCGATGAACACGACGACGCATTCCGTTCCGACCCAGCCGGTTGGCTCCCCGTGAACACGAGGACGATGATGTTTCTCTGTTCCGACCCAGCCATGTACACGAGCCCTGGCCGTATGTATGCGCAAGTAGGCGTTCGAGACCCCGCCCGTATGTACACATACGTGGCCGTATTTTCTTTCTTGCACCCTGGCCGCCGTACGTACGTGTACATGCTACGTGCGCGCCTCTACTACGACACGTACGTGCCTCTACTACGACACGTGCGCGCCTCTACATCCACCAGTATATATGTACGTACACGTTCGTGACCAGAATGACAACGCTACGTACGCTTCGACCAGGTGGGTCCCGACTGTCAGGCACTTCCTTGCCTGCGAAGATGTAGCTGGTGGGTCCTAGCAGTCAGGGGGCGAATCGTTTTTTTTGCCTGGACGCACTTCCTTGCGTGCGAAGATGTAGCTGGTGGGTCCCAGCAGTCAGGGGGAAACCTTTTTTTATAAAATACAGTGGCCCGTCCGGTGGGTCCCAGCTGTCAGGTGGAGGAATAATTATTTTCCGCGTAATAAGGAGGCACTTCCTTGCTGTGGCCGTGGACCCAGCTGTCAGCCTCTCCACGTACAGTCCATGTCCGATGGAAGTCGTTCCTTGACCACGTTGACCAAGCCGCGCCGAGAGCACCAGGGCGGTGGACGACGGCGAGGCCTAGGAAGGGGACGACGGGGAGCCAGGGAAGACGCGACAGTGGAAGCCCGCGCGGAGAGGAGTACGAGGGTTCACTGGTTCGGCTGCGGTGTGAGGCTGCCATCGCCGCAGGGCCTGGCCAGCGGTGGGAATAGTAGGGGGCGGTGAGGCCTCCGCGGCAGCACAACCGGCCAGGGGAGGCAGGAGCATGCGGCACGACCGGCGCTGCTTTGGGCAGCTGGAGAAAGAAGACCAGAGGTTGAAGAAGCACTACGGCCGTTGGATGGACATCGTACGGTCACTGGAGCTAGAATCGTGCATATTGACTAAGTTGACAAAGCCCTCCGTCCCCGTCAACTTAGTAGGCCACAAGTCAGCCTGCCACTATACTCGGTCCCAGCTAACAGGGGGAGTATTCATTTTTTTGTGCGTAATAAGGAGGCACTTCCTTCTATGCGAAGATATAGCTGGTGGGTCCGAGCTGTCAGCGGCGGTAACGTTTTTTTTGTGAAATACAGAGCCCCTTTCGGTGGGTCCCTGATGTCTGGTGGAGGAATCATTATTTTGCGCACAATAAGGAGGCATTTCCTTGCGTGCGGTCGTGGACCCAGCTGTCGGCCTCTCCACATACAGTCCACTTCAGATGCATGTCGGTCGTTGACCACGTTGACCAGGCCGCGCCGAGAGCACCAGGGCGGTGGACGACAGCGAGGCCTAGGAAGGGAACGAGACGGAGGCAGGGTAGACTCGGCAGTTGTTTCCCACGCGGAGGGGAGTACGACTGTACGAGGGTTTACTGGTTCGTCTGCCGTCGCTAGAGAATAACAGCAGGTGTGGGTGAGTAGAGGGATGGCTAGGCCAGCGATGGGAGTACGGTGGGGCGGTGAGGCCTGCGCGGCAGCAGAGCTGGCCGTGGGGAGGAGGGAGCAGGCAGTCCCGCCGGCGCTTGTTTGAGCGGCTGGAGCAGGAAGAGCAGAGATTGAAGAAGCACGACGGCCGTTGGATGGACATCCAACAGTCAGTGCTTGTGCGTCAACCTTTTATTAGGAAAGCCTCAAATATGTGGAAAACAGCATGCATCCCATCTGCCATTATTTCTAATAATTTACAGCCCATTTGCTAATTATTAATGTTTTTTTGGAGCCCATATTCTTTTTGTTAGCATTACAGGCCATATTGTGGCCACGGTTAAAAAATTATACGAAATTTTGCATATTTCGGTGCGGCCCGAACTGTTTTTAATCCCAAAATTCCGACTCACATTCAAACCGAATTTAAAAATAAATGTATATCAATATAAAATCCAACAAATTCTCCACGCATAAAAATTAATGTAATTTAAAATCTCGAAATGAAAAAAAAGATATTTGAAACTAATTGCCGGTTTGATGTGTTTTAAAAATGTACAACCCATTTGTCATTACTGATGGGCCATTTTCTCGGCCAGCCGAATAAAAGCTCTCTTCGTCTTGAAAGATTTGCAGCCCAACAGGCCTGACAAAGCGACTTACTTGGCAAATCACAAAAAAACTGGGCTGTGGCCATGGACCCAGCTGTCAGCCTCTCCACATACAGTACTCTTCCGATGGAATGTCGTTTACCACGCTGACCACGCCGTGCCGAGAGCACCAAGGCGGTGGACGACGGCGAGGCCTAGGAAGGGGACGACACGGAGCCGGGGAAGACGCGGCAGTGGATGCCCACGCGGAGAGGAGTACGAGGGTTCACTAGTTCGGCTGCGGTGTGAGGCTGCCGTCGCCGCAGGGCCTGGCTAGCGGTGGGAGTAGTAGGGGGCGATGAGGCCTCAATGGCAGCACAGCCGGCCACTGGAGGCAGGAGCAGGCGGTCTCCCCGGCACTGGTTTGGGCAGCTGGTGCAAGAAGAGCAGCGATTGAAGAAGCAGCAGGAGCGTTCGATTCAAATCCAACGGTTACTGCTGCTAGAATCGTTGGTTGACTAAGTTGACAAGCCCTGCGTACGCGTCAACTTAGTAGGCCCACAGGTCAGCCTCCCAACCAGTGCGCCCCAGATGTCAGTGGGAGGAATCATTTTTTCGCGTAATAAGGAGGCAGTTGATTGCATGCGGCAGGCCAGCGGAGGGAGTAGGGTGGGCCGGGGAGCAGGCAGTCCCGCCGGTGCTAGTTTAGGCGGCTGGAGCAGGAAGATCGGAGATTGAAGAAGCATGTCGGCCGTTGGATGGACATCCAACAGCCACTGCTGCTAGAATCGTGTGTTCACTGACAAAGCCTTGCGTAAACAAGTCAGCCTCGAAATCTGTGGCGTGTATAGCCCATTTGCTATTATTTTTATAATTTTTACTCATTTTCTAATTCATATGGAATTTATTGCAGCCCGTTTTCCATTTTTAGAATTGCTGGCCATTTTCTAGTCAGTACCAGGGTCAAAAAATTAACTAAATATGTGGGAAATTTTGAAAATTCGCAAATTTTTGCTGTGGAACGAAATATTCTTAATCCAAAAATTAATAGCCATACTAAAACAAATTTAAAAATAAATTAGTACTATGTCATATTAAATCCAATGAAATACATATAAGATATCAGTGAAGAACAAAAACAAAAAAAGAAACTTATATCCCATTTGCTATAAATTTTTTGGAATTTTCAACCCCTTTTGATATTACTTTTAACAGACATTGACCATACTCTTAAGCCAGGCCGAAATGCATCCCTCCTCGTCTTGAAAGATTTGCAGCCCAGTAATTCGGAGAAAACAAATAGGCCTAGCTTGGGTATTCTTCAAAAAGAAATACTGGGCTACCTATTTTCCCAAAGAATTGGTGCATGAGCATTTAGCTTTATTTATTTATTTATGTTTAGGGGACCATGAGCATGTAGCTGGGCCGGATTCATGTGAGAGCCTCCCTTCCAGTTAATTATGGGCTTCTCTATTGGGCCTTCATCAGTGGGCTGCATGTTATCAACAAGTGGAAAATGTGTTCCGTACGAAAAATAGTATGCGCTACGTACGATACGGGGCACTAAAGGATCGAACCGTGCAACGACTTCCAAAACATTGTGTTTGTCATTCTAACAACACATTTATTCAACCAACAGACGAAATATACTACTGATTGTACATTGAAAACAGCAGCAACAACAACCAGGGCTGGGGGTGCAACAGAAGCAGTAAGCAGGCCAGAAGAGTGAAGACGCAGCTCTCTCTTCCAAACCAAACATCAGCCATCATTACAAAAGGGCTACCAAAAAAGAACAAGTGTATGCATCAAACTAAATAAAGATCCTACTACACCAAGTGTGCGCATCTAACTAACTGGCTTAGTTAGACATTACTATTTATTAAGCTGTGGAGATTGGCTGACGGCTTGAACCAGATGGGTGCCTGACGGGGGAAACTCCAGCCAGCAGGTCGAAGTCTGATACTTGCGACCCTCTCTCCTACTTTGGGCTGCAGAGCGTGGTGGCACATATCAGGGTATGGTGCATGCAGAGACGCATGGTACGCTGTGTACACACAGTTTTGCCTGATGAACGAAACCGCGCTGCCATCATGATCCTTGCCATCGGTTATCTCCTGGTTAATCGGATAATTCAGTCCGACAAACAGAGAGCGTGTACCAAGGCTACTTACCAGCCTCCAGTCAAAAATTCCTGAAGGCCCAGAGAAGCCGGGATCCTGCTCAAAGACCTTGCAGTGACTGTGATTGTATTCCGCGAAACAACACGTCCGGTACGTGCGAACGATCATCAATCTTTGGCCGTCGTCTGATCGAGCCAGGAACCACCTGCAACTGACATGCCGCTTTTCTTTGAAAGGTTCTGGGATTAGGAAGGGTAGGGACACCAGGCGGCCTACAACATCATATCAAGTTGGAGTCAAATAAAAAAGGGCTCTTGATTTAGTCAATCTTAAGAACAGCATGTTATGAGCAAGAATATTTTTTCAGCAAATGTTGATAGTAATATAAGCAAGCCATCATGATATCATAGGAAAGTAACATACGTCCAGCCATAGAAGGAGTCGACAGCGTAAATGAAGCCCTTGTGTTCAATGGCATCAGAGAACCATGGAGGATGTATGATCCTGCGATGGACGTGCAGATTTATCCACTTACCGCAGTGACCTGTCAGATAGGCGAGACCGCGGTTGAAGAACGCAATTAGCCTGAAGTCTTTATAATTCGCAGATCTTGTGGGCACTTGGCAGATTACAACCTTGAGCAAATCAAACTTGGTATCATGTTGGCTACTGTAAGATTCCGAGTATTCTGGGCCGCGGTGCCAAAGCAGTGCTGTGTTAATCGAAGGAAGGGGGATCAATCGCCGGGTGTAGACCTCCACGAGCATCCAGCTGCCGCGACCGTCGACGAGCACCATCCAAGACGTGTTCATGCCGACCCAGTACATACCGTTAATGTAGTTGAGGCTGACGGGGATCGGATCGTAGTCAAGGGGGTTGATGCTCGCCACCCTACGATCGTTATGCTGCGTGACACGCCATTTCTGAAGATCAGGCGGCATCAGCAAGCAAGGAGCTGGCTTAAAAAGCTCTGGCCTAAGGGCTTTGAGTAAACGGTATAGCCCCGACGAGCACGCGGCGAACGGCATGGTACTGAGATTGTCCACACGTGAAACAATGAGCTTGATTACCTCTGTGGGGAGCGAATTCCAGCCACTCTTTCGGCGGACGCTGCCCGGTTCTGCCATTGTTAGCGGGGATGGAAGATTGGACGAGATTATGTGCGGACAAAGATGGAGAAGCGAATATGTGCTGCGGGAAGTGGACAGGTGATGATGACTACAACACGCCGCTTGACTTACGAGACACATACCAGCAGCGTAGGGTCATGTCGATGCCAGACAACTTGCTTGAGTGATCACAGTACTAGTACTCCCTACAGTGCTATGCCCTAACTTGCTTGAGTAGAGTAGTAGAGTAGGACTCTGCTCTACTACTAGCACCGGAGTAGTAGTATATTCTAATCTAAAATAGTTACAAACTTCAATGCCCGAGCATGGAACGACTACGAACCATGCTCAAAGACCGTGTCCAGGTGGTGTTTGGACATGGGCGACAACCTCAACGCCAACGGTGCTGCTCCTGTTCCACCGTATGTATTTCTGTCCTTCCTGTTCGAAATAGTGGTAGAATTCATGTTTCTACTCTGTATCCTACTACTATGCTAGTCCACATGATTAGTTTCATCTCTGTTAGAGCCGTCATGATTTATTTTGTGCTTATTCAGATTAAATCTCGTAGTAACTTGCTCATATATTCAACTGGCGCAACGTCCCCTACAGCCACTCCCGTTTCATGGACAGCCTGGTCGATGCCTCCAAGGAGCCCTTCGTCCACTGCTATGAGTGCCCGATGCCATTTTGTGGCTCGCCGGCGGACATGGTGCATCACCTCACAGATGCGTGCAGCGGTCACTGCTGGCCCTTGGCGGAGAACATCAAGTACGAGACGTGCTACCCGTTCACCATGCAGGAGTCGCTGGAGGATCACCGCCGCCTGCTAGTCTCGGTTGAGGACGGCAGCGTCTTCCTCTTGATTGTGGGCACCGGCAAGGCCCGTGCAGGCCGCCGCCCCGTCTCTGTAATGTGCATCAGGGGCGACGCCGCTGACGCTGACACTGACACGAGGCCGATGTACGGGTGCGTGGTCAGTGTTACTACCCCTCCGGGTCGCGTGGGGGCGACACCGGCCTCATCGAACGGACTTGGACTCTGGGGAGCTGGGACTATCCCGCCAATGTGGACCTGGAAAACCCATGGCCTCCTTTACCCGCCGACGCGGTGCACGGGGACTCCAAGGAGGTTCACCTGGAAGTACGCATTATCAAGTTAAAATTTGATCATTAGTCTTCGCTCAATGTAATCCGATGTCTAAGCATGTGGAGACTTCCATGCAGGATCTTGCTCTATTGGAGTATCGCGCATGAATAAAAGTGTATCCGTTTATGGTTTAGTCTAGAATCTTCCATGTATGAATTTTTACTACAGTACTGGTGAAAGACTTACGATGAACCATTTCTTACATCTCCTCTGCCCGCTTGCAAGTCATCTTGATTTAATCCCTCCGTCTAGGTGTATAAGGGCATGGTTAATATTACTTAATAGTATAGCCAACTGTTGACTATAAGAAAGTGCCATGTCATCTGTAGCCAACATGTATAACAATCGATACTCAAAAACTAATTATTAAAGATCATTTCTTGCAAAGCACAATAAGTGTTATTTCTTCACAAGTTTTGGATGCAGGTTGAACAGTTGAACGCTTTTGTTTGCAAAAGATACCTTTTTATCTATTTCACCTGGATGTTTGTGAGCTCTAGAGATGAAATAATATCCGAAGAAACCTATCGATACCCGTTACACATGAGATGACCCCCATATCCTTTGTCAAAATAAACAACTCCCCGATCAATGCATTTCACTCTTCGGTGCAACGCACGGGCACCTTACTACTATAGATTAGTATGACCAAAAATTGAACTAACACTATACATAGTATGATAAATGCTGATGCATGTCACCTAAAATTATATCATTCAAAACTATGTTCAAATACGATCCAACGATATAGTTTTTGTTGACATGCACTAACATTTTGTCAGTTAAATCTTCAGTCAAATTCAATGGGGGACTAATAAACCACGATCGATGTAGTACAAGTGTAGAGGGCGGCGCTGCACGGGAGTCTCACCTCTCACCCCGCTCGTGGCGCGGCAGTAAAGCCGTCATATCACAAAACCTAACTACTCCCAGTAATAAGTGGCCTGGTAAGATAAACGGACAAGCAACCATCACATCCCTCCGTCTTTTTTGCATTTCATCTCTCTGCATTTACTTTCTCCGGTTCATCTCGCACACTCGATCCCTAGCTACTACTCCTAGGGCCAGTTCTTTTGGCGGCTTCCCCAGCTTTTCCCACAAGACTAGTCACAGTGGAGAGTAACAATAAGGCGCCTCACTCATTTATTTGGGCTTCTAAACTACTACTCCGTCCTGGTTTATTCCTCACCATTGTAATTTGTGCTAAATTTTGACCAAAGATTTAACTGGTTTATTCCTCACCATTGTAATCCCTCCGTCTAGGTGTGTAAGTCATCTTACGAAAACCAAATAATCCCAAAACACTTAGGCGCGGTGCATTAACTTCTACCTCGTTTCTTGTTTCTTGACGTATCAACCAATAAGAGATAAAGAGTGTGCATGCTTTTAATGACTTGAGATATCAAACACGACATGGAGTGGTTAGTTCATTGCATGCAATACTATTAATTAGCAAATAAACATTAACGTTTCTCGTTTTCTCCTCCTCCTTGGTCACGGTGCACAGCCTAAGATGACTTACTCACCTAGACGGATGGAGTAGTGCATGTGACATGCACTAACATTTCATTAGTTAAATTTATGATCAAAATTTGTCACAGGTTACAATGGGGACCAATAAACTAGGACGGAGGTAGTAGTTAGAGCATGGTTAATAGTATAGCCAGCTGCTGGCTATAAGCCAGTGCCATGTCATCTACAGCCCATCTTATAGCCAACATGTACAATAATAGATCAAAAGAGTGTACTACTTTTTTATTATGTGGCCCACTTCTCATTCTCACAAAGTGCCTAGGAGCACGTGCTAGAGCTGGCACTTCACGAAGAGCCCGCTTACCTTCTCTCTCCTCTTCTCTTTCATCCAACTAAGCAGAAATATACTAGTTTATTTCTTATAGCCCGCTGACTCAGCTCTATTGTACTTGCTCTTATGGGATTACTAATCTAGAAGCCTAAAAGAACTGGCCCCTGGTACTCCTACTAGTAGTAGTACTCAAGTTGGAATTCCAATTGCACGGCACAACTTGTTAGGCAAAAAATTCGATACAGGGTGTAGGAAGCGGTTTGGGAATTTGCATGCCTTTCCAACCAGTGAGATACTCCGTACAAAGTACTACAGAGAAATAACCACAGAGAAGGAAGCTAAAAGTAAACAATCAAACGAGCATTTTTGCATTTGTTTTGCATTGAATCGTTTCACAAGCTTGACTAGTGCTGTTTTTCTACTTTTACAAAAACCGCATCATAATGTTAAAACGTGCATTTGCACGTACATAAGTAATAGTAGTACTCCCTCCGTCTAGGTGTATAAGTCTTCCCTCCTTCTTGGTCACGGTGCACAACCAAAGATGACTTATTGACCTGGACGGAGGGAGTAGCACAGTCTGCAAGCATATATCGAGAGAGATGCGTAGTGCGATAGTATATAGTAAAGTTTGTGCTATATGCACGTACTTGCAAAATGCGTACGAATACACAAGGTTTCCAAACTTTCCCTTTTACATACTTAATTAAGGACGCTAAAAATTCCTGAACGTTCAGGATTTATCATTTGCGTCCCAAAAGTAATGAGATCGCCTTACGAAACAAAAATTATACTCCTCCTAAAAGCCACGACGCTCGCAGGAGTGCTTGCGGCGCGCCACGAGTGCCCTAGTGCGCGGCCGTTTCCCAGCGCGCCGACACAACGCCTCTTCCTCAGCCTCGCAACTCGCGAGGTGCTGATTGGCGGCTTGCCGGCGGGCGAGCGCGATCTCACTGGTGTGGTCATCCGGCGCCAACAGGTACTCCTCCTCGCTGGAAGCGTGCACCCGGTCCACGTACCGCCAAGCGTAGATGAGGCGCTTGGGCCCGACTGCACTCAGGGTGTCGGCACGGGCGTCCTCCGCCACCCTCACGGCCCTCGCACGAGCCTTCTGCCAAAGAGCCAATTGCCTGACTCTCTCGGACGCGACATAGGCCTCCCAGGCAGCTTGTTCCACGGTGCGCTTCTCTTCCTCGGCCTTCTTCTCCGCCTCTATTTTGGCGTGCTCTGCTGGAGGCAAATCCTCCCACAAGGCGACATCCATTTCTTTCCAAAGCTCCTCAAGGCTGGGGGCTCGGCGGGCGGCGCGGCGTTCTCCTCGTAGCGGGGAGCCGACGCGTCCTCCGGCGCGCGTGCTGGCGAGATGGGGAACGCCGACGCGTCCACCTCGACGCGTCACGGCGAGGAGTGGAACACCGACGCGTCCTCCTCGACTAGTGGCGGCGAGGAATGGAATGGCGACGCGTCGCGTCGCGACGAGGAGCGGAACACCGACGCGTCCTCCTCGACTAGTGGCGGCGAGGAACGGAACGGCGACGCGTCGCGTAGCGGAGAGGAGTGGAACACCGATGCGTCCTCCTCGACTAGTGGCGGCAAGGAACGGAACGGCGACGCGTGACTGTCCGCGCGGTGCAGCGAGGGGCTCCTAGGGCTTGGGAGGGGCGATGCCATGGTGGTCGACGTGAGAGGGAGGGGGAGGAGATAGCGATGAACGTGAACGTGAGGGGGAGGAGATAGCGATGTCGTGGGAGCAATGGCACACCTACGTAAGATATGGACTGAGCTGCACTGACTTAACTGCAGGTCCAGTTGTGTCACTGACATGTGGGCCAGACCCCTATTGGGCCCATATGTCAGTGACCCAATGCACCTGCAGTTAAGTAACAACTACGTGGGCATATTTGTTGGAGTAAATTACGGGGGAGCGAAGGGGTGGAAATATTGCTGGTCACAACGGATTGGACGAGCGTGGGGGAGGAGAGTCATGCATGCAGATTTTTTCACACGGGGTGGAGTGGTGGGACCGCCGGAGAGAGAAGGAGAGTTTGGCAGGCATATTGTTTCCACACATGGAGAGGAAAAGATTTGGAGACGAACGGGCTTCCTGCAGGGATGGGGAACGGTGCATAATAAGTCATCTTGCATGCCGGGCTAGGTATAGTCTCAAGTCATTAAAAACATACACGCCCCACACATGTTCATATTTCAAGGTGCACTAAATTATTGCATGCGATGATTAAGGCTGGCCATAATGGTGGTATCTTAGCTGGTATCATGCACACGGGAATAGCAAACATGCTGATGTGGCAAAGAATTAAAGAAGAGAGGGGGGTTAGAGTAACTAGTGTTCATGCATGCATTGGTAAACACATTTTTTTTGTGAAGAACGACAGCACTAGTTGAGTACATTTGCAGACTTCAAAAACTATTCCACCGCCTCTACCATCTTGCTAAGAGTTGGTGAAATTTTTGAATCGAGCCCTTTAAACTAGAAGGGAGGTAGTGGTACTCTAAGGCTGGTCATAGTGGGGAGTAACTTAGACTAGTAACATGCATATGTTACTAGTCTATGTTACTACCTCTATAGTGCATAGTATCATAGATTAGTATCATAGGTGGTCTCATTTATTGCCATGCATGACACATAGTAGCATCACATTTATTATGTTACGGTATCTACCTATGTTACTATAATCATCTCTCTCTTATACTCATTATAATCAGTATTGTAGATATTGATATTTTTAGTATAAATTTGGTCGTGGGATTTCATTGATGCCTGTCAAAGCGTGGAGGAAGCGGAGCTTAGGGCTTGCATTGCCGGTCTCTACATAGGTATTTATCTTCATAATCCTGTAATTTTAGAGACTGGTTGTGCTTTTGTGGTAGCGTCTCTTGCATCGGGGGACTATGACAGGTCTGCTATGCGTGACCTGAAGATGAAAGCGTTGAGCATCTCGAAGTTGATCAACAATCTTCAATTGTCAAAGATTAGCCATTCGGCCAATAAGGTGGCACAATTAATTGCTAAGTATAGCTTTGACAATAGATTAGATGGTATTCTTGTAAATAACGTACCGCCCTGTGTGGTGAATATTGTATCGAATGAGTGTACTGGTGTGGCTGGTTAATTAATATAAGGTGGTGTTAAAAAAAAGTATAAATTTGGTCAAACACTTTGCAAACGGTTGACGGGAGTAAAAAGGACAAGAGGGAGTATCATGCATGCGGAGTAGGCAAAAAAATTGCTTGTCTAAAAAAAGGCAAAAAAGTTGCTCATTTATAGCCGGTCGAAGTCTCAAAGGGCGCGACCGCGCGAGGAAGGCGAAGGTCGTGGGAGGCGCGACGTTTGATGGAATTAAGTGAAGTTACATCCACGCGCCTGCATGGCGTGTGAACAGGCAGAAGCTATACCGCCAGGCCTACGATATGGGTCTAGTAGACATGACATCTAGTGGGTCCCGCATAGTTCTCAAGAACTCTTTGGGGGATTGCAGCCGTTTATCCACCGGGCAAGCCAGCAACCCCACGCCGTTCGCACGCCCTACTCGTCCCCGTCTTCTACCTTACAACAGTTCGCTCCCAGTCGTCCCGTCCTTTCACATTAGTTCACTCCCAGTTTTTTTGCGGGGTACAACAGTTCAACTTTTCCTAACCCTCCTCCAAAATCCATGGCCTCCCAAATCTCCATGGTCGCCACTGAGTACCAGGTTGGAGCCATCACCGGCGATCAGTTCATCGTCATCTACACACGTGGATCCGAGACGGTGAAAGCATGGCTTGCTCGCTTCCTACTCATGTTCAACAGTTCAACGGATGAGTGGGTCGCTGGGCTAGATGTTGAGTACACCACGGTCCTGGGATGAGAGAAGGATCTAAAGGACGAAGAGAGGAAGAAGCCCGCCGTGATCCAGGTTTGTGTACATAACGTTTGCTTGGTCTACCACATATGCCATGCCAACATTGAGTGCCAGGATTTTAAGAACTTCCTCAAGGACAAAAGAGTGAAATTCGTTACTTAGGCTTTAAGAACGACAGGGATGTCCTGCGTCGGATAGGTCTCGTTGTAGGCCAGCCCTTCGATCTCTAGAAGGCAAGCCTGGTGTCCTCCTCTCAACCTTCAATGCTGACCCTGGCAGCAGCCATGATTGATCCTTCGTACGCTAAACTGAAGAAACCTCATCACGAGTTTCATCATGCATGGGAGTCGAAGACATTAGATGAAGATCACATCCTGTACGCAGCAATGGATGCCTACCTTTGTTTAAATATCTACAAGGGTTGGATGAAGAAGCAGATCCCAGTGTCCGGTTCAAGCAAAGAAGCGTCGGCGAAGAGGAATAGGAAGAGGGACGAGGACGAAGTGGAGGACGTGGACTCGGACTCCGAGTAGGTGGCAGTGCCGTCGCTCATGATGGTTCTACTGCAGTGTCAAGCGGACTAGTTGCTTAGTTTATTTTCAAGGGTGTGTTGTGCTGAGGCCCCAGCAGAACTATGTTTATGATCTTTCTCGTTATTTGAACTCTTTAGTACGTACAGTAGTACTAGTACTATGTCTTACTACTGTTCTTCTTGCAGTTGGTACTACTGCTCGTATCTTCATGTTCCTACTGTACTTAATACGTTCGTACTAGTAGTATAATTTGGGTCAGTCGATTTGTGAAAGAAGTTCGACGGAGCGAAGGAAGAAGACGGCAGAAGAGGTGGAAGAAGCCCTTCTAGCCATCCATGTTGCATCAAACGGCTCACATGAGTCGACTGACCCAAATTGCTCCTTCAGATTGCAGGATCCACGTGGCATTCAAGGTCTCGAAGGTAGATTCCGCGTCCGCACCCGGTTTGCGGGCTCGACGCGCGCGCGACCGGCTTCCGCCGCGACAGCCACCATGCGCGCCTCCTCCGCGCGGGCGGAGACGACAATGACACGCTAGTTCCTCCTCGCCGGCGTGCTGGAGCACGCGCTCGTCCTCCTCTTCGAATGCTGCGTGCATAGATGCGGCTCCACCAGCTGCTCGCGTGCTTGGCAGCGCGGCGGCATCGCGAGGAGGGACTGCAGACGACGTGAGCGGGAAAGCCTTCGGCTTCATGGCACAGGGATGGCGGCGACACGGCGGTGATGGGCGAGAAATTGTTGGCCGGAGCAGGCGGGCGCCGGCATGCGCAACGGCGGCGGCATATTGATGAGTGCGCATGTGGGAGCTTACTTTAGTTTTATATATAAGGTTGGTCAAACTTAAAAGAAAACCGTACTAGTACACGTAAACATTAGACTTAGGCAGCGCTTTTATTAGTTAGTACCACAGCCACGATACGGAATCCTATGCAAGCGCGTGAACCACGGCCGCGCGGTCGATCGAACGGTGCTTTAGCGTGTCGCGCTCGAAGGACATCCACCGAACCTTTTTGTGTGTGTGAAAACAATCCTCGAATATTACTCAACTTTTTTTCCTATGAAAGTTCTTGACGATGCAATATTTCCATATATTTGAATTTAGCTCCAGTTCGTGTTTATTTGGATTTGGACGTTTTAGGTGCGCCCTAGTTTTTTTTAATACTGATTTTGTGTGTGTGACTGAGAGAGAACGTGTGTATGTGTCCATATGTGTGTTGTGGCGGAAGGGCAATGTGGAGACGGTGTGCGTATGATACAGACATAGAGAGGTGTGAATGTGCAAATGATCATGCATGAGTGAGACATAGACAGATGCCGATACGTTGTGTATACATGAGAGAACGGTCTTCTAGTTTACTTTGTGTGTGTGTGTATGTGAGTTTGAGCATGTTGTGAAGTACTATAGACCTTGTATACATCTTGGGATTCGACAATGATTGTAACTATTGAATTGTATAGACCATTACATTCGAAGTCAATAGCCTAACATATTTATTTCACAATTTCAACAAATGATTAGTTCACTACAAACTAAGAAAACAAATGTGTACTCCCTCCATTTTTATTTAAGTCCGCGTATTAGCATTGGTCAAAGTCAAGTTTTGTAAACTCTCAGAAAGCTTATAACAAAAAATATTAACATATACAATAACAAATAAATACCATTAGATTCATTATTGAATGTACTTTCACATCATACATATTTGTTATGGTAAATGTTTATATTTTTCTATAAACTTGGTCAAACTTTAGGAAGTTTGACTTCGGTCAAACCTAATATGCAGAGTTTACTACTACTACTCGCTAGTTGCTTAGCCGAATCACTCAACACGCCACACGGGGAGTCCAGTGTCACAAAATTTTGAGGTCGGCGGGGAAATCTCCCGCGACCCTGATTCGAGTAGTGGGAAGTTACCATCATAGCCTTCGGAACAGGCCTACGGATGACGCTTGGTAGGGGGCTATTTTCGTAACTTCAGGTTCACCCTACCCATCCAACCCCACCCCGGCACCCAGAGTAGTACACCTGAATACTCCCCATTTTCTATCCCCACCGCAAAATAGACTTCTCCACGGCACCGCAGCCTTCGTGCTCCTCCCCTTTACATCGGCGCAGTCGTCCACCGCAGTCCATCTGCCTCATCGACGACCTCGTACGCTGCACTGGAGCCGGTCCACCGTCGTCGTCGTACACGGAGCCTCTTCCCCGGCATCGTCTTCCACGGTCTCGGATCTGCTTCCCGGAAGCCGACGCCAAGTGCAGAAGTACCACCGTCGTGGACAATGAACTGACTCCCGTTGCCGACCATGACTCATAGAGGCCGCCGCGACCATCGTTCTCCTCCTCGATTGGTAATGTGTGTATTGAATCACTTAGCAGTACATGTGCAGTTCCAATTTTGTTCATACCTACCCTTCAAATTTCCTGGGTGCTATTGTTCCCGTAAAAGTAATTGGTTATAGCCTCCATTGTCCAACAGAATATCAGCTTGTAATTGTGTGCCGCTCCTATATCGCGCTATGCTTGGGTAGGTTTTTCATCTTCAACCAGTAGTGTGGCAAATGATGGAAAGGTTTTTAGAACTAGCAAGATGCCCATGCGTTGCATGCATCAAGATGCATTTGTATGAGTAGTTTATCTTGTGGGAGAAAAGGATGAACGAGGGAAGGCCTTATTTGCAAATCTGGAGAGGGGTATGGGTATCTTTTTGCAAAATTCCCATTTGTTTCCTTCCTATCTATCAGATATAAATCGGACGGCCTATATTGCAAGAAAAAAAGTATAGAGAAAAAAGTAGACAGTAAAGGAAGTAGAGATAAATGTTAAATATTAAATAAATATAACAGTAGAGAAGAGAGTAGAGATAGCAGAGACGTCAGGAAAGGATCGCGCGCGCGGGGAAAAAGCGGCCGGGCGTGCGCTAGTTTTGGCGCGCGGCGTCCGGCGCGTTTATAAAAGCCAACGCCCTCCCACCGCTCTGTGCCTTGCCACCGCTCTCTCCCCGCTCTGTGCCTCGCCACCGCTCTCTCCCCGCTCTTTTTCGCCTCGCCGCCGCCGACCCACCATGCCGCCGCGTCGCCGGGAAACTTGGGGATACCACGGCGTCCGCGCGCGCCCCTCCGGCGGCTTCTCCGCCGAGATCCGGTTCCGTGGGATGTGCCTCGGCCTCGGCAATTTTGACACCGCCAAAGAGGCCGCCCGCGCATACGACGCGGCGGTGTGGCGCCTCCGGTGGCCTCATAGAACATTGAACTTCCCCAACGTGCCGACGTGGGAGCGGGCGCAGGAGCTCGCGCCTCTGCCGCGGCTTAGCACCGACGAGGATTGGCGCGACAACGGGAGGCGGGAGCACCATCTCGGCATCGCCGAGATGGACGAGGAAGCCATGGCGTTGTGGTGCCAACCCTTCCCGCAGGACATCATCAAAGAGCGCGAGTTCTACTCGCAAAGGAGGGCGGAGAGGGATAAGAGGAGGGCGGAGCGAGCCGCCTATCGTGAGGACAAGCGTAGGCGAAAAGCGGACGCTCAATTCAACATGAGGCTAGGAGCAGCGTCGCCCTGGGAATCCGACGACGATCCGTATCTTCACACCTACAGTCAGACGTCGGAGGAGGACATCACCGAGGAGGAGTCGGACGACGAGGAGTAGTTGAATTATCTTTTGTTTATCTATCTATGCTGAGAACTATCCTCTACTCTCTATTATCTACTTCTCGATCTCAGCACAGTAAACGCTTTTTTAAAGCGCCGCGCGTTGTGATTCTGTTGGAGATGCTCTAACATGGCAGGCGAGTGCTTTAATTTTGCCCACAAGATGCGCGAGTATTACTAGTAGTATATTTTTCTTGCCATGTTGAGATTTTAAAACCACGAGTGCGAACATGCAAAGGAGCAATGAAGACCAAACACGGGATATTCGGGACATCTTCAAAGAGTGTGGCAAGTTAAAGACGAGCTGCACCGAACCTGTAAAACGAGTTTTGGTAAGTAACACCCTTTCAATTACTTTCGTGTAGCCTCGTGTTCTTCGATGTGTATATGTTGTAGTTTCTGTTTCTCTTAAGTGTGATGTTCTTCGATGTGTAATAAGAAGAGTCTTAATCGTCCTAATGCTTTCGTTTTTAGCTTGATGTAGGAAGTGGGTGTTCTCACCTTGTAGTCTATTTTGATTTTTTTTCCTTTTGAATGCACTTCTCCGAGTTCTGTTTATCTGGCTTCTACTAAATGGATCTAGGTTGCTCTGAGTATTGATCTAAAAAAGAAGTAACTTCATGTCAGGATGCAGTTCCTGCAAGGAGGGAAGTATGGTCAACTTCGAGATCATGTTTCCAAAATGAGGCTGGATTACACACAAGGTGCCAGTTCCCTAATGATGCTGGATTAGACACAAGGTGCAAATTCCCAGATGATGCTGGATTACACACAAGCTAGGTGGAGTCGTCAGCTGTCTGTGTCCTCGTGGCATTAGTAAAGGCTGAAAGAAAGCGTGCAGCATCCCTTGAGAATGTAGCTGAGTTCCCGAAGAAGCGAAAAGAGCAATCAGATGCTCTCTTCACCCAAGCCAAAGAAGAATGGAAGAAGCCAGAAATAAGCTAGCAGAGGCAGAGCAGGCTAGGCATCTCCTGCTATCTAAAACTGTTGTCAATACAAAATTTCCTTCATAATAGCTAGATTCAAATGTTTATCCAGTCAGCATGCCTGTTGTGATGTCCGTGCATCTACTGATGTGGCACAAAATATATTTTTTGGGTAATGTAATAACAGCAATTACTTTCCAAACAATAACAGACGAAGCATTGGACATGGTATAGTTCACGCGCAAGCCCGACATTCCAAGTTCAACTTCCACATCAAACTCATGTTCACAGATATCTGCACATTCATACATAATGTCCACAATCATGATTCACTTCAAAGCCAAAAAAATGTGAGGAGAGTTATAAATAAATAAAATGCTCTACTAGTTCCTGCTACCAGTGCGAGCACAACAAGTCAAGACCATGCGTAAATTAATTATATTTTAGTCAATTTTTGTGTTCTAAAATGCCTGTCGGCTCGCAGAAGGACGTGTCGCTGGCACACGCGCGGATTCAATGAAGGCAGGCAGGGCAGTCTTAAGCTGGTTGCACGCGGCGAGGAGGCGTGCTCAGCCGGGCCTGCAGCGAGTGCGGCCCTCTTGGCCGGCGCGCCGGTTCAATGCCTGCCCTATGAGAGGTCGCGTCCGTGTTAGAGCAATCACTCCCTCCAGTCCTTTTTTTTGGGTATAACAAAATCTCATTTTCCATTCACATTTTACAAGTAAAATTCGTGGACAAACTTTGACCCAAAGTACGATGGGGACTAGTAAACCAGAATGGAGGTAGTAGTTTTTTTTTAATCAAAGAAGGGTTTCCCCTTCCGATTTTCATATTGAAAACCAGCATCTAAATCTAAACCATAGTATTTGCCCTAGAACTACCAGGTTCAATATCTCGCAACGTAAACCCATACAACCTCCATCGCAAAAAAAACCATACAACCATACGCCAAGGAGGTACGTAGTACTATGAATTCCATTTTCGCTCCATACCAATCGTTCTGAAAACTACTTACTACTTATAACGCGCCATTGAAAATCGGATCTCTTAACACCGCTAAAAAACGATATTTTAAACGTGGCTACTCGATCTGTGGCAACTGGCAAGCCACCGCGCTCCAAGTCGTTCACCTGTGGTCCCGACCATCAACTCCTACGGATCAAATTATCACGCGAGCTGACTATTCCTACAAAGGTGCTCCCGCACGTACCCGGTACCCGCGAATGCAGCAATCGTGCACCTAGGGTTTTAGGGTTTATTTGTTAACGTCGCCTTTACGTAACACTCATGTGTGCGAGACAGCGAGAGGCCGACTACGTGCGTGCGCCTCTTCTCTTCGTATATGTACTCCACCGTTGGTCTGGTGTCCAAAAAATAATAATAACTACTAGTTTTGAAATACGTATATCACTAAAAATATGTTATGTTTCACTCAAAATATATTCCTTTGGCGGTTTTGATGAGATAAGGGAGGAATGTTGTTGGTTTCAAGATTCGAGAAGTGGTATATGTCTAATTTCTACTCTTACTAGCAAGATGCCCGTGCGTTGCACGGAACATCAAGATCTTGTGGGAGAAAAGGATGAACGAGGGAAGGCCTTATCTGCAAATGTGGTGAAGAGTGCGGGTAAATTGCCATATTTTCCTTCCTATCCGTCAAATATAAATCGGACGACCTACATTGCAGGATGGCAGGCCCACCATCATCACCAACTCTATTTTTTATCCCTACTCTTATAAAAAGCATTGTCGGTGATGATCGTGTGCCTGCCATCCTGCAATATAGGTCGTCCGATCTATATCTGACGGATAGGAAGGAAACTATGGCAATTTTGCAAAAAGATACCCATACCCCTCTCCACATTTGCAAATAAGGCCTTCCCTCGTTCATCCTTTTCCCCCACAAGATAAACTACCCATACAAATGCATCTTGATGTTCCGTACAACGCATGGGCATCTTGCTAGTTGTTGCAAAAAGCCCATGTGTGTGTGAGAGAGAGGTAGAGTGGAGGAGGACGGAGTGCATGTGTGACAAAGACACAAGGAGTGTGTGTGTGATAGGTATCAGCTTAAAATGAGGCGATAGTGTGTGTGTGCATGATCGAGAGGGCGTGTCTCAGGAAGGGAAGAAAAATCTACATAGATACAAGGAGCGGGAGAGAGATATGTATGCGATGGTGGAAGCACGAGTGTGCGGGGTGCGAAAGCGAGAGTTTTGTGTGTGAGATAGAGACGGTAGTCGGGAAGGGGAGTGGAAGCAGGAGTTGTGTGTGTGTGTCTGTGAGAGCGAGAGAGGAGACGGTAGTCGGGGTTGTCTGATCGGTAAACAAATGAATAATGGTAGTCTGGGATGGAGACGAAAAGGAGACCGCAACAAATGTTGTGTCTACAGGAGAGAGAGAGAGAGAGTAATTTTAGTGGTATGAGTCATATGTAGAGACATATAGGGTGTGTGAGAGAATCCCATATAGAGAAAGACAAAGTGAAAGACGAGTGGAGACTGTGTGTGTGGCGGTGAAAAAGAAAGCTTAGGTACCGAGTGATACCAGAGAACAGTAGAGACGTGAGAGATAATGAAAACCGTGTAATGTATAATGATAGGGAGAGTGTGACACTTCTCAAGGGAGACGTCGAGAGACCATGTTTGCGAGGATAGGAGAAACATGAAGTGAGCGTGCGGGTGAGCTGGAGAAAAGAGAGTGATAGCTACCTGAAGGAGCATGCATGCGAGAGAGATGGGCGTGAAAGGAGTGAACAAAAAAGGGATTCAAATATTTGAATTCGAGATGATGATACATGTAATCCATACTCGAACCAAAATTGATCTATCAAACATGCATACTCATATGAATTCACGCACATCTGTGTTATTTAATATGTAGATATTACTGATCCATACATCTTAGTAGAACATAATTTGGTTAAATTTTTTCGAATTCAACCTTAAGATTTCGAGATCGTTGTATTTGTAAATCATATTATACATATAAAGGAGCAAAATTCTTTGTTGTTCTTTTGAAAGTATATATAAAAAAATGATGTATATAGAATGTAATTCCAATTGAAAATGGATCTCACCCGGAAAAAAATAGAATACAAACAGGATTCAAATTGAGTTGGCACGGTAAACATGCACTCTGCAAAATTTGAACGAAGCGGGGAAAGTCGCAGTAACCGCCCGAAACCAAAATCTGTGAGATGGAAATCACTACTGCCTATCCCTGCCACGCAAAGCCTATCTGCTGGATTTCTATAGGTTTCGATAGGGGTAGGTTTGTAATTTCACCCAAACATGACGTAACCGCCTCTCACCCAGATTCATACACGGTGGGCGCCAAAACACAGTGTGTCCTCGGCCGAAATTGACCTCCTGCCCGATTCATATTCATACACGGTGGGCGCCAAAAACAAACTCTCGTCGGCAAATATTCGGTGTATGCGAGATTACCGTCCTATCCCCAACCGACTAATGTTGCTGTGATGTAGTAGAAATTTGAAACGGGGGCTAAGTTTGTAAATTTCCTCGCATTTGAGACAAGCGCGCCCTGAATACATGGTTCCCCGCTTCCTCTCTACCTCCCTTTTCCCCATTCGTACGCCGTGGGCGCCAAAACACCCTCTCCACCCCACCCTCCTCCGTCCGCCGCCGTCCGCCACCCCATCCACTGCCGTCCTCCTCCACCATGCCGGAGCTGATATCCCGACGCCGCTGTCCATTACAAGAGATCGACCTCTCTCATCCACGGCTTCGGACCGGGATCCTTGCATCCCGTCCTCTCGCTTCATCCCCGCCGTCGTCCACCTTGCCGGCGCCGCTCCTACGACCGTCTCGTCCACCGCGCCCCGCCGCCACCGTCTACCCTCCTAGATCTGCTTCCACGCTGCCGACAGCCATCGCTACCGCAGCACCATCAAATTCTTAGCAGATGCATACACGGCGCCGCACCAAAGGCGGTACTCTTTCGTATCTGCTCAACTTATTTATCGCAGCAAGAAAATAGATCGCCACTTCTTTACTCTGATTTCTTGTCTTGGTTGCGAAGTTGCCTTTGTCCGGTTTGCACCTTCAGATCCGCCATGGCACGCTCAACACTATACTCCCAATGCTTATGGTTTTCCCCTTTTATATTCCACACTAGTTAAATCACAGTAGACTAAATTTCAAAATTGGATCAGTCGATTTTTCAGAGCTCGCCGGAGTTCGCCGGTGCGATCGAAGGGGCTCGGGTGGTTGTGGGGCCTCGCCGAACGAAGAAAACTTGACGCGGGTGGGGGTTGGGGCGGGGGTGGGGGGTGGGGGTGGTGGAGGAACATAGGCGGTGGGGGCCGGTGGTCCGGCCGGCGGCCCGTGCGGTGTTCTGTATGGGAAGAATCAGAGACGAGGAAGAAGAAGGGTTAGGAGACGTAGGATCTTCATCCAACCGCCTGAAATGGTCGAGAGACAGCTGGGAGTTGCATTCTTAATGCGCTCTGGTTCATCATGTGTGGGCACTGCGCAACCAACATTTTATTATCCAAAATCTGCTTGCTCTTCTTTACCATGTTCCTCTTCCGTTCTTCTTTAATATGTACTCTCTCCGTTCCTAAATACAAGTCTTTGTATAGATTCCACCATGGACTACATATGGAGCAAAATGAGTGAATCTACACTCTAAAATGTATCTGGATACATCTGTATGTGATCCATAGTGGAAATCTCTACCAAGACTTATATTTTGGAACGGAGGGAGTATGATAGTAGTACAGTATGTTCCTTGTACTGAAGATGAGCAGGGACATTTGCAGTGTAGAGGTCTATACGGTCGGTTGTGATGGACACTTTGAGCCTCTTTGATTCGTAGGATCTTGTAAACATAGGAATAGGATTTGTAGTGGCCTGCCCACTTGAATCCTATAAGAATAGCAAGGACATGCGGGGAGCTGTGTCGCCTTTGAGAGTTACACTAATATTAACAGTACCGCACCTTCACTTGAAGAGAGCTGGTATCCGAAGCCTTTCCAGCCGCACCGGGAATACTAGCACATATATTCCAGCAAGTTCCACTTTGCTGATTTTACTCTGATGCTTAAGGTTTTCCCGTTATATCTACACTATGATCCGTGTAGCTGCTTTGTGTCGCACTAGCAGCAGTCCACTCTTAAAGCTAAACACTGCAATGACTTACAAAATTGGCACCAAGGCATTGAGTGCCATTCTGGATGCAATGAAACTCATATGCTCCCCACCTGTTGATTCTTGTTCAGAATATGATCCTAATGACTATTCTAACCTCGAGGAGTCAAAGGCAGATGGCCTTTCCTGTTCACCCATCAAGGTGCCTGTTCTAATTTGGCAATGTTTTATTGATTGCAGGTATCTTGCATATGTTGTCTTGCATTTCTTCTACTTTGTTGCACCGCCAGCTGCTTAGTTTACTCATCATATATGTCGAGATGCCATGCCCATCCATTATCAATACATATTCCATCTGTCATCATACCATGTTTTTCCACTCAAATGTTGTTCTTGTGCATCAGACATCAAAAAGGAAGAGGGTGATTGCCGAAACTGAAGGAGAACCAGCAAAGTCCTTGAAAAACGTGGTGGTGCCGGAGAAATCAGATAGCACCCCACTTATATTGGTTGTACAACCAGTGACACAAAACGTAGGACCGACTCCAGCAGACTGTACCCATACTTCACTGGCCACACCACTAGCCCCACCACACAGGACCTGCACTCCAGCAAAAGGTATACCGATTTCATTTGCCATAGCACCAGCTGTACCACAGAAAAATCCCACTCCAGCAAAAGTACAGCAAGTCCACCGGCCGAAGACCTATCCCAACTGCAGAGACGGCCAATTCCTGCAGATTGAACCCCATTCCATTTATTCCCAGTTTAAAAGACAATGCTTTCAATCTTGTTAGGGACTACGTACATATATTCCCATCATGGGAAGATTATTGTGAAGACAAACACCATTTTCACATCTTCCTGTCCAACTTACGTGTAAGTGCTATTATTCATGGTTATTATTTTCCTGTTTTCTGCTGATTGAACACATCAATGATTTACATTACATTGTTGTAACTAGGCGAGGGTCAATCTGGATAGTCATGACGAACAAAGCTTGCTTGTGCTTTTCAAGGAAGCATTGCCGCAGTATCGGTGTTACCTGAGGAAATCACACTTTGATGGCAAGTCTATAAACGAATTTCCGGTGAAGTCTCCTGTGCTAAATTTAGAAGACATTGAATGGAAAAACCTTGTTATGCACTGGTCTCGTTCCCAGGATGAGGTACTGTCTATGAAATCACATGACAATTTGGACTTCTACTTTTCCGCATGTGCCTTACGGATCTTTTTTGCAGGAAATCTGCTCGAAGAAGAATTCCGGTTTGACAAGAACGACAGGATATCGCAAATATGCTGCCCGCTGCTTTGCTCTTGTTAGTACCTGTTGTCCTATATCACTGTACTTGCATACATACCTGGTTCATTATGTGACAGCAGTATGCATCATAGCTTGCTTATCAATTGTTCGCTCCAAATTATCTGATCTATATGAACGGTTACATTAGTGTAGAATATATCGAATGCCAATGTTTTTTTTTAGCTCTGCATTATTCTTGTAAGTACATGCTGTCCTTTATCAGTGTACTTATAATGACAGGTAGTTGTTCATGTACCATCACTCTGCAGCTTATTTTCCTTTGCCCTCCATTTTCTACACATCTGATCTATATTTACTCTTACCATAAGGTTGGTACTGAAGAAGTTTAGCTGTGCATTGCTCTTGGTTGTACCTTTTGCCTGTATCGCTGCACTTACATTTATAGCTACTTGGTTATGTAGCATCACTCTTCATCTTATCTTAAATATTCTCCATTTTTTCGTATATTATCACATCTATATTTACTCTTAACAAAATGTAGAATACAGGCAATGCTTTTGAAGAAGATTATGTGGTAAACTTCTTGAATTGCCCCCCCCATCAGCATGGACAAGGCCTTTATAGAGCCTGTCTTCACCAATAATTTAAGTTTGTCCATCTCAAGCCTTCAGACTTTGTTGTATATATTTGGTTAGGCATGAATGCAACAGCTGTTTATTTTTGGTGTTTGCATCAAATTGCTTGTTTAAAGTTTATTATGTAGTTCATAAACAAAAGTTTTTCCTTTCTCAATTTAAGTTTTCAGTTGTACAACCAAGTTCCTTCTTCATACCATGTAAATTAAACTATACAGAGCAAGTGATCTTCTTTTGCACTGCATGTATGCTTCTGTTCTTCATCCGTAATCCAGTGGTGTGGTGAACCTACCCACTACAGCACAATGTCATATTCTGCAATGTCTTAACTATGAACAATGTCATATCATTCTACTATTATTTAAACCGTCTCTTTATTTGCCAATCTGAAATGGTATAAATTGACAGCACACTAACCATTGATACTTATGAGTTCTTGATCTGTAATCCAGTGGTGTCGTGAAGCTGCCAACTCCTTCACAATGTCATTTCCTGCCATGTCTTGACCTGAACAATACCATATTGTGTTAATGCAATTTTAAACTGTGTCACTTTATTCGTCAGTAACAAATGTGATGAATTGTCAGCACTGATACTTTTATGTGCAAAACCTGTCATCTGTCTGCTTGTTTATCTTTCAGAGTGAGGATGATATAAGTGTTGAACAAGCGCAGTCTCATCATCTTGCTCAGCTGCTTGCGCTGCAGCTCCCCAGCAGGGCTAACCTTTCTTGAACTCTATTGAAGTGCTGTCGGTTTTGTATATTATTTTGTCAGCGTGTTTATTTGCACTGGTGGCGATCTTTGATGCCCAGTGTATGTAATCTGCTGTCTGCTTGCGCTTTATTATCATACTGGCAAACTTTGATGCCCAGTGGATGTAATATGCTGTAATTTCTTTATTGTATAGTCTAGGTTTTTTCTTATTCACGATGCTGCAGTTATTTTACTGTATATATATCCTGTCTTCGCAGTAAACCGGCCAAACCGTAAAATTATGGTACATAATCGGGCCGTCATGCAATCACGATGTAGGTTGGGCCTGAAACGTGCCGAACAGCTCACAGGCTGGCAGCAGCCCGAAATGAACCCCGGCCCATGATTGTGCGAATCAAATCACGGTCTTTTAACAGGCCAAAATTGTCTCGGTCCTTGTTTGGCCCAATCAAATATCGGCTGCGAGCAGGCCGGATGCAAACCGGGCCGTAGTTAGGCCCAACTATATGACGGGCTTTTAACAGGCTGAAATTAATATAGGGCCGAAATGTTAAACGGGCCCTTAACAGGCCAAAACTAATATCAGGCCGAATTACTAAGTGGGCCCAAAAGCATAGTGTCCAGTTGACGGGCCGAATCTGATATGGGCCATAATTGAGCCCAAAGCCTCTTAAAGGGCCGGACCTGATCTGGGCCGTAATTTGGCCCAGAACGTGGTAGGCTTTTAACGGGCCGGATCTCATATGGGCCACTATTAGGCCCGGAGCGTGGCAGGCCATTAATGGACCGGATCAAATATGGGCCGGCATTTGGCCCAAAACATGGCAGCCAGTTAATGTGCCGGCCTACTAGGGTCCTCAAAATCTTGTGGGCCTACAGCTGGACCGTCCCATTAATGTCAGCGAAATCTTGTGGGCCTTTAGCTGGCCCGACCCATTATGATCCGCAAGAATCTTGTGGGCCTTTACCTGGGCCGGCCCATTATGGCACACAAAAATCTTGTGGGCCTTTATTTGGGCCGGCCCATTATGGCCCGCAAAATCTTGTGGGCCTTTAGCTGGGCCAGCCCATTATGGTCCGCAAAATCTCGTGGGCCTTTAGCTGGGCCGTCCCATTATGGTCCGCAAAATCTTATGGGCCTTCAGTTGGGCTGGCCCATTTAAACTTGATGGGCCGGTCCACGTGTCAACATATCATAGGCGCGTCTCGGCCATTGGATGAGTGACACATGTGCCAACGCGGACCTGACACGTGTCTCCTCCAGCCAATGATGATTTTACACGTGGAAAATCCCCATTGGTCGGGGCTGTTAACGGGGTATCGGATCAAAAACCCGACCCGATAGCTTAACGGTGTTCCGTTACGGTGGATGCCACGTGTCGGTCACCCTTGACGAAAGCACTTCTGTGACGCGCGATTTATCGTCATGGAAGTGGACACTTCCGTGATGATAATTTTGGTAATGTCATGGAACACTTCAACGACAGCACAGGTATGCCTATCTTGATTCTGTCATAAATTTGTCATGGATGTACATGCATGACAAAAAACGCGACCTACTGTGACAAACACGTATCATCACGGAAGTGTATTTTTTTGTAGTGATGATAGTGTCGCTAGCATCCATATGACAGAGAACCCGGGCCGACATGACTAGTCGTGAACCCAAAGTGGCACCAACTTACAGGGACAGGCATACATGAATCAACATCGAGCATGTCGGTCAGCAGCGTGCAAATCCGGGCTGTAGCACTGGGCTAACAGGACTCCGGTGAACCGGGCTGTAGCAGGCTAGGCAGGACTCCGGATGTCACCGCGTGACATTTCCCCAAAGGGACAGACACAGGAACGAAGTGAATCACATGCCGGCCAGTCAGGTGTTCCAGAGCAGTAGTGCTGGGCTTGCAGGACTCCGGTGAACCGGGCTGTAGCGGACTACTATGGCTCATGGAAGCACAAGACTACATTTCCCCATAAGAGAGGCTACCAAGGATAAACAACTAGGTTGTCGGATCCCACACATACCAAGCATTTCAATCATACACACAATATACTCGATATGTGTAAATACAACATGGCATCACAACAAAACTCAGATCTACGACTCAAAGTATTTATTCATTAGGCTCCGAGGAGCGAGATATTACAAACATGGGTCTCATGACCCAACATTCAGAGCATACAAGTCAAAACACATGCGGAAGCTTAACATGTCTGAGTACAGACATCTACAAATGAAAAAGGCTGAGAAGCCTGACTATCTACCAGATCCTGCCGAGGGCACAAGATCGTAGCTGAGGTATCAAGATAAACGTCGAAGTCCACACGGAACTACTAGAGAGACTGACATCTCTCTGCAAAACATAAAATAGCCAAACGTGAGTACCCAGCAAGACTTACATCAGAACTAGCTACATATGCATCAGTATCAACAAAGGGGGTGGTGGAGTTTGACTGCAGCAAGCCAGCTTTGACTCAGTGGCTATCCTAAAACTATGACTGCAAGTAACTCTTTTGAGGTGGCACACACGAGTCCACACATTCACCATATCAATACACCACTATGGATCCGCTCCCGTCTCCCTACGAGAAGGACATCCATAGCACTCACGCTTATCTTGCGAGTTTTAGAGTATCCACTTTCACTTGTCTATGAACTGTACAGGCAACCCAGAAGTCCTTTACCGCGGACACGGCTATTCGAATAGATCATTTATAACCCTGTAGGGGTGTAATTCTTCACACATGTTTCCACCACTTAGCGTCTACACACGACATGTGCTCGGCAGACTTCAAGCGCAAGCCGATGCGGGTGTAGACCACGACCTGACTAACCACACAAGTCTCTAGTCCAGATTTATCGCCTATTCGGGTTCCATCCGCGAGGAGATCCGGCCGGGGTTTCGCTCACAACCCCAAACGATGTGTGCATGGTTCCCGAGACACCAAACGGGCGCCCAGTACACTGTGCCACGTGCCTACCGCATCACAGCCCACCCCGCGGGTCAGCGCTGCGCACGGCCTCCAGCATACTACAAACACTAGAAACTACTTGCAACTCCTGGACAGAGGACAAGGGCGGTTAATAAGTCGAGCGGGGTCATATTTCAGGGCCCAATGTGTGGTAGTAGCTGTTCATGGATCACAAACACAGAACTCAGTTCCTGAGGACGGTTTCAATGAGACAACCCACCATGTACTCCTACATGGCCTCTCATCGCTACCTTTACCAAATCGTGTTCACACACTTAGCTCACACACAGTAGGACATGTTCATCACCATTCTGATTCATCCCCGAAGAATCAGACCTGACTCAACTCTAAGCAGTAGCAGGCATGACAAACAAGCATGAATGAGTAGGCACATCAGGGCTCAAACAAATCCTACTCATGCTAGTGGGTTTCATCTATTTACTGTGGCAATGACAGGTCATGCAGAGGAAAAGGGGTTCAACTATCGCAACATGTAACAGTTGAATCGTTGTTGTCCTAATGCAGTAAAAGAGAGCAGGAGCGAGAGAGTGGGATTGTATCGGAATGAACAAGGTGGTTTTGCTTGCCTGGCACTTCTGAAGATAGCATTGAGTCTTCATCAGTGTCAACAATCACAGCGTCGGAACAGCGTCTACCGAGGGGAAAAAATACCGGCAACAGAGAAGGAAAACACAATCAATGCAATGCACAATATGATGCATGATCATGACATGTCAATATTCTGTGTTTTGAGCTAATGCAACTAGCAACATGTTAAATGGAGTTGGTTTGAACCCTAGGTTCAAATTCAAACTCCATATGTGAGGGTTTAAATGACATTTATATGATTTGGCCTAAACAGCAGCCATAAGTTGTTCTAACATGCATGAAAATGGTACAGATGGATAGATTGGATTTTTCTGATCATTTTTCATATATCAATCTTTTCAATCTGACTTACAGATTATTTTCTATGATATTTAGAAGTTTTGTGCATTTTCTGGAATTTATAAACCATTTCTGATTTATTTTAAATCGAAAAGGGCTTTACTACATCAGCACTGCATCAGGGTGATGTCAGCAGGTCAACTAGCGGGTCTAGGTCAAACCTAACCAGTGGGGTCCACTGGTCAGTGACCCAGTGCATCCTAGGGTCAATGACAAATGGGTCCGGTCAACAGCCACGTCAGCAAACTCAACCTGACGTGTGGGCCCGGTGGGTTAGTCTAAGTTAAACAGGGAATAAATCCCGGGGTTAATTAGCGCGTGGGGCCCATCCGTCAGTGGCACCCGGGTTAAACTAACCACGGGGTTAGTGGCTAAACTGACCTGCCACGTCACCTAGCCGGCGTTTAGCCGCCGGCGCTAAGCAGAACGCGGCGGCGCTCCTCATCCAGCCAACTCCGGTGACGGGAGGTCGCGTGGCTGGGCTCTACGGGTGCGGCGCGGTGAGGCGCATCTGGTGGAGCATGCGGGGCGAGCTGGGGTGGCCGGTAGCAGCGACGGCAGTGAGCTGGGCGGCGGCCGGAGCTCGGACGTCGACGAAACCGACGACACAGCGCGCGGAGAAGCTAGCAGTTAGTACCTACGGGCTCTACAAGAGCTCACAAGGCCAACGGGCATATGCACGGGACCATTTGGTCACCGGTGCCTCGTCGCCGGCGAGCTCGGGCGGCGGCGCATTTCGGTCATCAAGGGGGCGACGGCTACGGCGATCAAACGAAGTGGGGAAGAGGGGGAAACGGTGGCGGAGCTCACAGCGGTGCCGTAGGGATGGTTAGCGGGCTCAGCGACGTCCTGCGTGCGGCGGATCGACGATGATGGTGGCCGGAGCCCGAGGTGGAAGACGACGGCGATGGCGACGTTGCTGGCCTCCCGGTGTCGCGTGCTTTGGCGTGCGGCTCTAAGGAGTCGAGGCGGAGCCCGTGGGGCGCTGGCTGGGCGTGGGGATGCTGGTGGCCACGGCAACCACGACGAGCGGCGACGGCTCCGCTCGGCTTCGGGAGAGAGAGGGAGAGAGGCGAGGCAGGGAGAGAGGGGAGCGCTCGAGGGGTTCCAGGGGTCTGTGTGGCAACGCCAGAGGCGTCCAGGGCGTCGAGGCAGCAGCGGGAAGCAGGAGGTGGCTCGGCGCGTGGCCAGCGCGCGACGAGAACGCACCCGTCCTCCTGACAGAGGAGGAAGACGACAGGGGAGGAGGCGGTGGTGGGCTGGGCCGGCCAGCTACAGTGCTGGGCCGGTTGGTGGGCTGCACAGGTGAGGCCAGGTAAGATTCTCTCTCTCTCTTTTATTTTCCGTTTTTCTGTTTCTTCTGTAACTTTGTGGCTTTATTAAAAAATACTAAAACTAACGCAAAAATCATGAAACTTCTCATGCCCACTGTTTGAAATATTTCCAATAGTAAACACTTTAGTTTATGATTATTTTGACATTTAAAATATTATATAGCATTTAAATGCCCAAATGCAAATAGAGTATGATTTAATTCAGTGACCTTAGGTGTCCTAGAAAAATGTGAACCATTTTTGTCAGAGGTTCTAGACCAAGGCAAAGATGATGAACATTTTAGAAGGGCATTTCAGGTTCATTGGAAAAGATTTTAGTAAACCCTAGTTGGATTAAGGGGGTGCTGGTTGTTCTGTCATCCCCATTTCAAATTCAAAAGAATTTAAACATGACGCAACACATGACTAGCTAGCTCAGAGCATACCAGAACTAGGGATGTGACAGCCCACAAGGCTGGGGGGCGCGCCCAGGGGGGAAGGGCGCCCCCACTCTCGTGGCCAGGGTGTGGGCCCCCTCTGGTATTTCTTCCGCTCAGTATTTTTTATTATTTCCAAAAACAACTTCCGTGGAGTTTCAGACTTTTGGAGTTGCGCAGAATAGGTCTCTAATATTTGCTCCTTTTCCATCCCAGAATTCCAGCTGCCGGCATTCTCCCTCTTCATGTAAACCTTGTAAAATAAGAGAGAAAAGGCATAAGTATTGTGACATAATGTGTAATAACATCCCATAATGCGATAAATATCGATATCAAAGCATGATGCAAAATGGACGTATCAACTCCCCCAAGCATAGACCTCGCTTGTCCTCAAGCGAAAGCCGAAATCGATAAATATGTCCACATGTTTAGAGATAGAGGTGTCGATAAAATAAAATAAAATACGGACATGAGGGCATAATGATCATTCTTATAACAGCAACATATATGAATATTGTCATATGATTGTTGGGGAACGTAGTAATTTCAAAAAAATTCCTACGCACACGCAAGACCATGGTGATGCATAGCAACGAGAGGGGAGAGTGTGTCCACGTACCCTCGTAGACCGAAAGCGGAAGCGTTAGCACAACGCGGTTGATGTAGTCGTACGTCTTCACGATCCGACCGATCATGTACCGAACGCACGGCACCTCCGAGTTCAGCACACGTTCAGCCCGATGACATCCCTCGAACTCCGATCCAGCCGAGTGTTGAGGGAGAGTTTCGTCAGCACGACGACATGGTGACGATGATGATGTTCTACCGACGCAGGGCTTCGCCTAAGCACCGCTACGATATTATCGAGGTGGACTATGGTGGAGGGGGGCACCGCACACGGCTAAAACAGCAATGATCAATTGTTGTGTCTTTGGGGTGCCCCCTGCCCCCGTATATAAAGGAGCAAGAGGGGAGAGGCGGCCGGCCAGGAGAGGGGCGCGCCAGGAGGAGTCCTACTCCCACGGGGAGTAGGACTCCCTCCCTTCCTTGTTGGATTAGGAGAAGGGGGAAAGAGGAGAGAGAGGAAGGAAAGGGGGGGAGCTGCCCCCCCTCCTTGTCCAATTCGGACTAGAGGGGGAGGGGGCGCGCGGTCTGCCCTAGCCGCCTCTCCTCTTCTCCACTAAGGCCCATGTAGGCCCATTAAACCCCCGGGGGGTTCCGGTAACCTCCCGGTACTCCGGTATATATTCGATAACCCCCGGAACCATTCCGGTGTCCGAATATAGTCATCCAATATATCAATCTTCATGTCTCGACCATTTCGAGACTCCTCGTCATGTCCGTGATCACATCCGGGACTCCGAACTACCTTCGGTACATCAAAACATATAAACTCATAATATAACTGTCATCAAAACTTTAAGCGTGCGGACCCTACGGGTTCGAGAACTATGTAGACATGACCGAGACACGTTTCCGGCCAATAACCAATAGCGGAACCTGGATGCTCATATTGGCTCCCACATATTCTACAAAGATCTTTATCTGTCAAACCGCATAACACCATACATTGTTCCCTTTGTCATCGGTATGTTACTTGCCCGAGATTCGATCGTCGGTATCTCAATACCTAGTTCAATCTCGTTACCGGCAAGTCTCTTTACTCATTCCGTAATACATCGTCACACATATAACTCATTAGTTGCAATGCTTGCAAGGCTTAAGTGATGTGCATTACCGAGTGGGCCCAGAGATACCTCTCGGACAATCGGAGTGACAAATCCTAATCTCGAAATACGCCAACCCAACAAGTACCTTTGGAGACACATGTAGAGCACCTTTATAATCACCCAGTTACGTTGTGACGTTTGGTAGCACACAAAGTGTTCCTCCGGTAAACGGGATTTGCATAATCTCATAGCCATAGGAACATGTATAAGTCATGAAGAAAGCAATAGCAGAATACTGAACGATCGTGTGCCAAGCTAACGGAATGGGTCAAGTCAATCACATCATTCTCCTAATGATGTGATCCCGTTAATCAAATGGCAACTCATGTCTATGGCTAGGAAACATAACCATCTTTGATCAACGAGCTAGCCAAGTAGAGGCATACTAGTGACACTCTGTTTGTCTATGTATTCACACAAGTATTATGTTTCCGATTAATACAATTCTAGCATGAATAATAAACATTTATCATGATATAAGGAAATAAATAATAACTTTATTATCGCCTCTAGGGCATATTTCCTCCAGTCTCCCACTTGCACTAGAGTCAATAATCTAGATTAAATAGTAATGATTCTAACCCCCATGGAGCCTTGGTGCTGATCATGTTTTGCTCGTGGAAGAGGCTTAGTCAACGGGTCTGCAACATTCAGATCCGTATGTATCTTGCAAATTTCTATGTCTCCCACCTGGACTAGATCCCGGATGGAATTGAAGCGTCTCTTGATGTGCTTGGTTCTCTTGTGAAATCTGGGTTCCTTCGCCAAGGCAATTGCACCAGTATTATCACAAAAGATTTTCATTGGACCCGATGCACTAGGTATGACACCTAGATCGGATATGAACTCCATCCAGACTCCTACATTTGCTGCTTCCGAAGCAGCTATGTACTCCGCTTCACATGTAGATCCCGCCACAACGCTTTGTTTAGAACTTCACCAACTGACAGCTCCACCGTTCAATGTAAACATGTATCTGGTTTGCGATTTAGAATCGTCCGGATCAGTGTCAAAGCTTGCATCGATGTAACCATTTACGACTAGCTCTTTGTCACCTCCATAAACGAGAAACATATCCTTAGTCCTTTTCAGGTATTTCAGGATGTTCTTGACCGCTGTCCAATGATCCACTCCTGGATTACTTTGGTACCTCCCTGCTAAACTTATAGCAAGGCACACATCAGGTCTAGTACACAGCATTGCATACAAGATAGAGCCTATGGCTGAAGCTTAGGGAACATCTTTCATCTTCTCTTTATCTTCTGTAGTGGACAGGCATTGAGTCTTACTCAACTTCACACCTTGTAACACAGGCAAGAACCCTTTCTTTTCTTGATCCATTTTGAACTTCTTCAAAACTTTATCAAGGTATGTGCTTTGTGAAAGTCCAATTAAGCGTCTTGATCTATCCCTATAGATCTTGATGCCCACTATATAAGCAGCTTCACCGAGGTCTTTCATTGAAAAAACTCTTATTCAAGTATCCCTTTATGCTATCCATAAATTCTATATCATTTCCAACCAGTAATATGTCATCCACATATAATATCAGAAATGCTAAAGAGCTCCCACTCACTTTCTTGTAAATACAGGCTTCTCCAAAAGTCTGTATAAAACCGAATGCTTTGATCACACTATCGAAACGTTTATTCCAACTCCGAGAGGCTTGCACCAGTCCATAAATGGATCGCTGGAGCTTGCACACTTTGTTAGCTCCTTTTGGATCGATAAAACCTTCCGGTTGCATCATATACAACTCTTCTTCCAGAAATCCATTCAAGAATGCAATTTTTACATCCATTTGCCAAATTTCATAATCATAAAATGCGGCAACTGCTAACATGATTTGGACAGACTTAAGCATCGCTACGGGTGAGAAAGTCTCATCGTAGTCAATCCCTTGAACTTGTCGAAAACCTTTCGCAACAAGTCAAGCTTTATAGACAGTAACATTACCGTCAGCGTCAGTCTTCTTCTTGAAGATCCATTTATTCTCCATGGCTTGCCGATCATCGGGCAAGTCAACCAAAGTCCACACTTTGTTCTCATACATGGATCCCATCTTAGATTTCATGGCCTCAAGCCATTTTGCGGAATCTGGGCTCACCGTCGCTTCTTCATAGTTCGTAGGTTCATCATGGTCTAGTAACATGACTTCCAGAACAGGATTACCGTACCACTCTGGTGCGGATCATACTCTGGTTGATCTACGAGGTTCAGTAACAACTTGATCTAAAGCTTCATGATCATCATCATTAACTTCCTCACTAATTGGTGTATGTGTCACAGAAACCAGTTTCTGTGATGAACTACTTTCCAATAAGGGAGCAGGTACAGTTACCTCATCAAGTTCTACTTTCCTCCCACTCACATTCTTTCGAGAGCAACTCCTTCTCTAGAAAGATTCCAAATTTAGCAACAAAAGTCTTGCCTTCGGATCTGTGGTAGAAGGTGTACCCAACAGTCTCTTTTGGGTATCCTATGAAGACACATTTTTTTGATTTGGGTTCGAGCTTATCAGGTTGAAGCTTTTTCACATAAGCATCACAGCCCCAAACTTTAAGAACCAACAACTTTGGTTTCTTGCCAAACCACAGTTCATAAGGCGTCGTCTCAACGGATTTCGATGGTGTCCTATTTAACATGAATGCAGCCGTCTCTAAAGCATATCCCCAAAAAGATAGCGGTAAATCAGTAAGAGACATCATAGATCGCACCATATCTAGTAAAGTATGATTATGACGTTCGGACACACCATTTCGCTGTGGTGTTCCGGGTGGCGTGAGTTGCGAAACTATCCCCGCATTGTTTCAAATGAAGACGAAACTCGGAACTCAAATATTCTCCTCCACGATCAAATCGTAGAAACTTTATTTTCTTGTTACGATGATTTTCAACTTCACTCTAAAATTCTTTGAACTTTTCAAATGTTTCAAACTTATGTTTCGTTAAGTAGATATACCCATATCTGCTTAAATCATCTGTGAAGGTGAGAAAATAACGATACCCGCCGGGAGCCTCAAGATTCATCGGACCACATACATTTGTATGTATGATTTCCAACAAATCTGTTGCTCGCTCCATAGTTCCAGAGAACGGCGTTTTAGTCATCTTGCCCATGAGGCACGGTTTGCAAGTACCAAGTGATTCATAATCAAGTGGTTCCAAAAGTCCATCAGTATGGAGTTTCTTCATGCGCTTTACACCGATATGACCTAAACGGCAGTGCCACAAATAAGTTGCACTATCATTATCAACTCTGCATCTTTTGGCTTCAATATTATGAATATGTGTATCACTACTATCGAGATTCAACAAAAATAGACCACTCTTCAAGGGTGCATGACCGTAAAAGATATTACTTATATAAATAGAACAACCATTATTCTCTGATTTAAATGAATAACCGTCTCGCATCAAACAAGATCCAGATATAATGTTCATGCTCAACGCTGGCACCAAATAACAATTATTTAGGTCTAAAACTAATCCCGAAGGTAGATGTGGAGGTAGCGTACCGACCGCGATCACATCGACTTTGGAACCATTTCCCACGCGCATCGTCACCTCGTCCTTAGCCAATCTTCGCTTAATCCGTAGTCCCTGTTTCGAGTTGCAAATATTAGCAACAGAACCAGTATCAAATACCCAGGTGCTACCGCGAGCATTAGTAAGGTACACATCAATAACATGTATATCACATATACCTTTGTTCACCTTGCCATCCTTCTTATCCGCCAAATACTTGGGGCAGTTCCGCTTCCAGTGACCAATCTGTTTGCAGTAGAAGCACTCAGTCTCAGGCTTAGGTCTAGACTTGGGTATCTTCTCCTGAGCAACAACTTGTTTGCTGTTCTTCTTGAAGTTCCCTTTCTTCTTCCCTTTGCCCTTTTTCTTGAAACTGGTGGTCTTGTTGACCATCAACACTTGATGCTCCTTCTTGATTTCTACCTCCGCAGCCTTTAGCATTGCGAAGAGCTCGGGAATTGTCTTATCCATCCCTTGCATGTTATAGTTCATCACGAAGCTCTTGTAGCTTGGTGGCAGTGATTGAAGAATTCTGTCAATGACGCTATCATCCAGAAGATTAACTCCCAGTTGAATCAAGTGATTGTTATACCCAGACATTTTGAGTATATGCTCAGTGACAAAACTATTCTCCTCCATCTTACAGCTGTACAACTTATTGGAGACTTCTTATCTCTCAATCCGGGCATTTGCTTGAAATATTAACTTCAACTCCTGGAACATCTCATATGCTCCATGACGTTCAAAACGTCGTTGAAGTCCCGGTTCTAAGCCGTAAAGCATGGCACACTGAACTATTGAGTAGTCATCAGCTTTGCTCTGCCAGACGTTCATAGTATCTGGTGTTGCTCCAGGAGCAGGTCTGGCACCTAGCGGTGCTTCCAGGACATAATTTTTCTGTGCAGCAATGAGGATAATCCTCAAGTTACGGACCCAGTCTATGTAATTTCTACCATCATCTTTCAACTTTGCTTTCTCAAGGAACGCATTAAAATTCAACGGAACAACAGCACGGGCCATCTATCTACAATCAACATAGACAAGCAAAAAATACTAGCAGGTACTAAGTTCATGATAAATTTAAGTTCAATTAATCATATTACTTAAGAACTCCCACTTAGATAGACATCCCTCTAATCCTCTAAGTGATCACGTGATCCAAATCAACTAAACCATGTCCGATCATCACGTGAGATGGAGTAGTTTCAATGGTGAACATCACTATGTTGATCATATCTACTATATGATTCACGCTCGACCTTTCAGTCTCCGTGTTCCGAGGCCATATCTGTTATATGCTAGGCTCGTCAAGTTTAACCTGAGTATTCCACGTGTGCAACTGTTTTGCACCCGTTGTATTTGAACGTAGAGCTTATCACACCCGATCATCACGTGGTGTCTCAGCACGAAGAACTTTTGCAATGGTGCATACTCAGGGAGAACACTTATACTTTGATAATTTAGTGAGAGATCATCTTATAATGCTACCGTCAATCAAAGCAACGTAAGATGCATAAAAGATAAACATCACTTGCAATCAATATAAGTGATAGATATGGCCATCATCATCTTGTGCTTGTGATCTCCATCTCCGAAGCACCGTCATGATCACCATCGTCACCGGTGCGACACCTTGATCTCCATCGTAGCATCGTTATCGTCTCGCCAATCTTATGCTTCTACGACTATCGCTACTGCTTAGTGATAAAGTAAAGCATTACAAGGCGATTGCATTGCATACAATAAAGCGACAACCATATGGCTCCTGCCAGTTGCCGATAACTCAGTTACAAAACATGATCATCTCATACAATAAAATTTAGAATCATGCCTTGACCATATCACATCACAACATGCCCTGCAAATTTTACGTGGCTGCTACGGGCTGAGCAAGAACCGTTCTTACCTACACATCAAAACCACAACGATAGTTCGTCAAGTTGGTGATGTTTTAACCTTCGCAAGGACCGGGCATAGCCATACTCGGTTCAACTAAAGTTGAAGAAACTGACACCCGCTAGCCACCTGTGTGCAAAGCACGTCGGTAGAACCAGTCTCGCGTAAGCGTACGCGTAATGTCGGTCCGGGCCGCTTCATCCAACAATACCGCCGAACCAAAGTATGACATGCTGGTAAGCAGTATGACTTGTATCGCCCACAACTCACTTGTGTTCTGCTCGTGCATATAACATCTACGCATAAAACCTGGCTCGGATGCCACTGTTGGGGAACGTAGTAATTTCAAAAAAATTCCTACGCACACGCAAGACCATGGTGATGCATAGCAACGAGAGGGGAGAGTGTGTCCACGTACCCTCGTAGACCGAAAGAGGAAGCATTAGCGCAACGCGGTTGATGTAGTCGTACGTCTTCACGATCCGACCGATCAAGTACCAGACGCACACTACTAGGAAAAGGGTTATAGATAATATGGACACTAATGGCGCACCACACATGTGGGGCGCCACTACTATATACTAATGGCGCACCATGTGTTGGTACGCCATTAGTGTCCAAATACTAATGGCACACCACATCCACGGTGCGCCACTACTAACAACTTTTCTTTATTTTTTCTTAAATCTAGTAATGGCGCACCAGGGGATAGTGCGCCATTACTAGTTTAGCTAGTAATGGCGCACCACACCCTCGGTGCGCCACTACTAACAATTTTTTTTCAAAACTAGTAATGGCACACCAGGGGACAGTGCGCCATTACTAGTTTTAACTAGTAATGGCGCACCACACCCTCGGTGCGCACTACTAACAATTCTTTTTTCAAAGTTAGTAATGGCGCACCGTGGGTGTGGTGCGCTGCGCCATTACTAACTTTGCCCAAAAATTCCACCGAATGCACCCCCCCCTGGACCGCCTTTTCAGTTTTAGAAAAAATAAAAGAAAATGGTGGAAATGTCAAAAAAATAAAATAAAATAAGTTTTCCATGTGATATGTGGTCTAGTTGTTGGGAAAATATACAAATATGAATTTCGACTTTATTTGCAAAATCTCTCTGGAATTTGTAAAATGGGCATAACTTTTGCATACGAACTCGGATTAAAATGTTTTTTATATGAAAAATCATCTACTCGAAAAGACACATCCAAATTCAACCGGGGGAACCCGTTGAACATTTTTAGAATCCCCAAAAACCTAACAGAAAAAAAGATACGGGACGTTTAAGATCTCGAGGGGGGAAATGGAAAAAAATTCAAACTTACTAGTGGCGCACCATTTGCTAGGTGCGCCACTAGTAACAGAAAAAAATAGTTTCAAATTTTTTTTTTTTTGGAAAAAATGTTCAAAATATGATACGTAATATGAACGGAAGTTTGAAATATTTTTTCAAAATTTCATCACACTCATGAACATGAACAAAGTCCTAGACATCAACAAGGTTTAATAGGATTGATATGGTAGATATATCAACAAGTGCCTGTTAAGTGAGCTGGTGCTGGGGTTGGATAGAACTCTGAAGTTAAGATTGCTTGGGCTGGAGTAGTGTGAGCATGGGTGACCTTTTGGGAAGTTTGACCACGGAGTGTGATTTGACTTGAGATTAAGCATATTGACCCGAGATTAAGGCATAGTGACCCGAGATTAAGAAAAAAACGAAAAAAAATTGAAAAAAATATTTCTGGAAAAAATTTGAAAAAAAATGTTAGTAATGGCGCACTTCTATGTGGTGCGCCATTACTAAGTCAGATAGTAATGGCGCACCGTGTGATGTACTAATGGCGTACTGCCAGGTGCGCCATTAGTATGCCAGATACTAATGGCGCACCTGTGGTGCGCCGTTAGTAAAAAATTCTAATGGCGTGATGCTAGTGGCGCACCTGTAGTGCGCCATTAGTAGGCAAAACAGGTGCGCCACTAGCAGGCCTTTTCCTAGTAGTGGCACGACATCTCCGAGTTCAGCACACGTTCAGCCCGATGACGTCCCTCGAACTCCGATCCCGCCGAGTGTTGAGGGAGAGTTTCGTCAGCACGACGGCGTGGTGACGATGTTGATGTTCTACCGACGCAGGGCTTCGCCTAAGCACCGCTACGATATTATCGAGGTGGACTATGGTGGAGGGGGGCACCGCACACGGCTAAAAGATCAATGATCAATTGTTGTGTCTTTGGGGTGCCCCTGCCCCCGTATATAAAGGAGCAAGGGGGGAGAGGCAGCCGGCCAGGAGAGGGGCGCGCCAGGAGGAGTCCTACTCCCACCGGGAGTAGGACTCCCTCCCTTCCTTGTTGGATTAGGAGAAGGGGGAAAGAGGAGAGAGAGAGGAAGGAAAGGGGGGGCGCTGCCCCCCCCCCCTCCTTGTCAAATTCGGACTAGCGGAGGAGGAGGCGCGCGGCCTGCCCTAGCCGCCTCTCCTCTTCTCCACTAAGGCCCATTAAACCCCCGGGGGGTTCCGGTAACCTCCCGGTACTCTGGTATATATCCGATAACCCCCGGAACCATTCCGGTGTCCGAATATAGTCGTCCAATATATCAATCTTCATGTCTCGAACATTTCGAGACTCCTCGTCATGTTCGTGATCACATCCGGGACTCTGAACTACCTTCGGTACATCAAAACATATAAACTCATAATATAACTGTCATCAAAACTTTAAGCGTGCGGACCCTACGGGTTCGAGAACTATGTAGACATGACCGAGACACGTTTCCGGCCAATAACCAATAGCGGAACCTGGATGCTCATATTGGCTCCCACATATTCTACGAAGATCTTTATCGGTCAAACCGCATAACAACATACGTTGTTCCCTTTGTCATCGGTATGTTACTTGCCCGAGATTCGATCATCGGTATCTCAATACATAGTTCAATCTCGTTACCGGCAAGTCTCTTTACTCGTTCCGTAATACATCATCCCGCAACTAACTCATTAGTTGCAATGCTTGCAAGGCTTAAGTGATGTGCATTACCGAGTGGGCCTAGAGATACCTCTCCGACAATCGGAGTGACAAATCCTAATCTCGAAATAAGCCAACCCAACAAGTACCTTTGGAGACACCTGTAGAGCACCTTTATAATCACCCAGTTACGTTGTGGCATTTGGTAGCACACAAAGTGTTCCGCCGGTAAACGGGAGTTGCATAATCTCATAGTCATAGGAACATGTATAAGTCATGAAGAAAGCAATAGCAGAATACTAAACGACCGTGTGCTAAGTTAATGGAATGGGTCAAGTCAATCACATCATTCTCCTAATGATGTGATCCCGTTAATCAAATGACAAATCATGTCTATGCCTAGGAAACATAACCATCTTTGATCAACGAGCTAGTCAAGTAGAGGCATACTTGTGACACTCTGTTTGTCTATGTATTCACACAAGTATTATGTTTCCGGTTAATACAATTCTAGCATGAATAATAAACATTTATCATGATATAAGGAAATAACTTTATTATTGCCTCCAGGGCATATTTCCTTCAATGATGTCTTATGATAAAGTAACAATTTATTCACAATGTCAAGTAGGAATCAGAAACTTTATTGAGAACTAACAAACTACAATCTCAGTCATTGAAGCAATTGCAATTTATCATAACATCGGAAAGAGTCTATGTAAGAGCTTTTCAGCAAGTCCACATACTCAACTATCATTTAGTCTTTCACAATTGCTAACACTCACGCAATACTTATGGGTATGGAGTTTTAATCGGACACAGAGAAAGATAGGGGCTTATGGTGTTGCCTCCCAACCTTTTACCTCAAGGGTAAATGTCAACAATTATAGTTCATGCTAACTTACATCCAATTAGATATATATATCAGGATCGTTCCAACACAATGCGCTTGCCAAACGATAAAATGTAAAAAGGAAAGGTGAAGATCACCATGACTCTTGCATAGGGTAGGAGATAAAAGTAAAAGATAGGCCCTTCGCGGAGGGAAACAGAGGTTGTCATGTGCTTAAGGGTTGGATGCACAAAGTCTTAATGCGAAAGAACGTCACTTTATATTGCCACTTGTGATATAGACCTTTATTATGCAGTCCGTCGCTTTTATTACTTCTACATCACAAGATCGTATAAAGCTTATTTTCTCCCTCACTAATAAATCATACATATTTAGAGAGTAATTTTTATTGCTTGCACAATGACAACTTACTTGAAGGATCTTACTCAATCCATAGGTAGGTATGGTGGACTCTCATGGCAAAACTGGATTTAAGGGTAATTGGAAGCACAAGTAGTCTCTCTACTTGGTGCAAGGAATTGGTTAGCATGAGGGGGAAAGGCAAGCTCAACATGTTGGATGATCCATGACAATTTACTTTATCTCAGATATAAGAAAACATAACCCATTACGTTGTCTTCCTTGTCCAACATCAACTCTTTAGCATGTCATATTTTAATGAGTGCTCAAAATCATAAAAGATGTCAAAGATAGTATATTTATATGTGAAGCCTCTCTTTCTTTATTGCTTCCTATTAATTGCAACGATGACCAAAACTATGTTTGTCAACTCTCAATAACTTTTAATCATCATACTCTTTATATGTGAAGTCATTACCCTCCATAAGATCCATATGATCTCTTTTTTTTCACTTCTTTCTTTTTCTTATTATTCACTCAAGATCATAGCATGAAAATAAAGCCCTTGACTCAACACTAATCTTTATTATATAGCTCACGGACTCAATTACATAAGGAGATCATAAAGCAAAACTCACAACTAGATCATGCTAAAACTTTATTCTACTATATCAAGATATTACCAAAATGATCGAACTAAGAAAAAGGTAAAGATAGGAGCGTGATGGTGATACGATACCGGGGCATCTCCCCCAAGCTTGGCAGTTGCCAAGGGGAGTGCCCATACCCATGTGATTATATCTCCTTCTTCGGGGGTAGTGACGATGGAGTTGTTGATGATGTAGGCTTGTCGTCCATCTTCCAAGGCATAGGCTCACCATCATAGAAGGATGATCGAGTCTCCGGAATCCTCAAATCTGCAGCCAAACTCAATCTCCTGAATCCATATTCATACTCACAGTTTTGGTTTTGCAGGTCATAGATCTAGGCCTGGAGGTGCTCGATTTTCTCGTGAAGCTTGAAGATGGTCTCCCCAATGTTCTTGACATCTAGCTTGTGGTTGTTGGTGAACTCCGTGATCATTATGTGGTTGGTGTCGAGTCCATGTTCCACCATCTCTTGACACTTGAAAACTTGTTGCTCCATTGCTTCGAGCTTTATCTCCGTGCTTCCGGTCCTCCTTGGTCCCTCCACATCGCGGATGTGCAGCACCCCCTCATGCATCTCAAGGGTTTGAGGGTGTTGCAGCACCTCCGCAAGGTAGGGTTTGATGACCTTCTCAAAGAACTTGTCCTTGGGGGCACTTGAAGACGTCATGGCGATCTAGATCTGTCAGAAAAACAGCTCGAAATGAAAACAGAGGATAATTCCGTGATACGGTGGTCAAAACCTTCGGGAGATTATATAATGAATTTTTACCGACCAAAATATGTAACGTGCATGAAAACGAAGTCCGGAGAGCGCACGAGGTGCCCACGAGGTAGGGGGCGCGCCCTCCACCCTCATGGAGGCCTCATGTCCTTCCCGGACTGCTTCTTATTTTTCTATTTTCTTAAATATTCCAAAACGGAGAAAATTGCCATTAGAGCTGTTTTGGAGTCGGTTTACTACCGTACCACGTACCTATTCCTTTTCGGAGTCTGAAACGTTCCGAAAAGTGTCCCTTATGTATTCCTCAGGGGTTACGGTTTCAATAATATTGATTTCAACATTTATGGGATTACCTGAGATATAATGTTTGATTCTTTGACCGTTCACCACCTTGGGATTCGTACCTCCGCCTCAATAACGTATGGGCCTTCCCATTTAGAGAGGAGCTTTCCTTCAAAAAATCTTAAACGAGAGTTGTATAGCAAAACATAATCACCTACATTAAACTCATGCTTTTGTATCCTTTTGTCATACCATCTTTTAACTTTCTCGTTAAATAGCTTGGCATTTTCATAAGCATGGGTTCTCCATTCATCAAGTGAGCTGATGTCAAATAACCTCTTCTCACCGGCAAGTTTAAAATCATAGTTGAGCTCTTTAATAACCCAATATGCCTTATGCTCAAGTTCGAGAGGTAAGTGACATGCTTTTCCATAAACCATTTTATACGGAGACATACCCATAGGATTCTTATATGCAGTTCTATAAGCCCATAATGCATCATCAAGTTTCTTGGACCAATTCTTTCTAGATCGATTAACAGTCTTTTGCGAAATTAATTTGAGCTCTCTATTACTCAATTCTACTTGACCACTAGACTGTGGGTGATATGGAGATGCAATTCTATGATTAACGTCATACTTAGCAAGCATTTTACGGAAAGCACCATGAATAAAGTGTGAACCACCATCAGTCATTAAATATCTAGGGACTCCAAACCTTGGAAAAATAACTTGTTTAAGCATCTTAATAGAGGTGTTATGATCGGCACTACTAGTTGGAATAGCTTCTACCCACTTAGTAATGTAATCAACAACAACTAAAATATGTGTATATCCATTAGAGGCAGCAAACGGTCCCATATAATCAAAGCCCCAAACAACAAATGGTTCAATAACAAGTGAATAATTCATAGGCATTTCTTGATGTCTACTAATATTACCTATTCTTTGACATTCATCACAAGACAAGACAAAGTTACGAGCATCCTTGAAGATAGTAGGCAAATAAAAACCGGATTGCAATACCTTATGTGCAGTTCTATCTCCAGCGTGGTGCCCTCCATAGATAAAGGGAAAACCTTCTTCTTAATAACATCATCGGGTATACCTGCAAGCTTAAATAATCCACAAACTTCATCCACATAGATTAAGTGTAAATCGGGATGCATTGTTCCATCTCCTGCAAAAGGATTAGCTAGCACTTTCTCTAACATACCCGAAGGAATTTCAAAGCAAACATTTTCAGCAGGTTCAGTAGGTTGAGGAGCAACTCTTTGCTCTTCTGGACGGGGTGAAGATACCCCGAACAAGCCCCTCAAAGGATTAGTTTCCATAGTAACAAGTGACAGTAAATTTCAGCACACTATATAAATTTTTCCTTACCAAGTTCCACTCACCAAAGGTGCTTCACTCCCCGGCAACGGCGCCAGAAAAGAGTCTTGATGACCCACAAGTATAGGGGATCTATCATAGTCCTTTCGATAAGTAAGAGTGTCGAACCCAACGAGGAGCAGAAGGAAATAACAAGCGGTTTTCAGTAAGGTATTATCTGCAAGCACTGAAATTATCGATAACAGATAGTTTTGTGATAAGGTAAATGGTAATGAGCAAGAAGTGATAAAAGTAAATAAGGTGCAACAAAGTGGCCCAATCCTTTTTGTAGCAAAGGACAAGCCTGGAAAATTTCTTATATAAGGAAAACGCTCCCGAGGACACATGGGAATTATCGTCAAGCTAGTTTTCATCACGCTCACATGATTCACGTTAGTTACTTTGATAATCTGATATGTGGGTGGACTGTTGCTTGGGTGCTGCCCTTACTTGGAAAAGCATCCCACTTATGATTAACTCCTAATGCAAGCATCCGCAACTACAAAATAAGGATCCAAATCAGCCCCTTACGAAGCAACGCATAAACTAGGGTTTAAGCTTCTGTCACTCTAGCAACCCATCATCTACTTATTACTTCCCAATGCCTTCCTCTAGGCCCAAATAATGGTGATGTGTCATGTAGTCGACGTTCACATGACACCACTAGAGGAGAGACAACATACATCTCATCAAAATATCGAACGAATACCAAATTCACATGACTACTAATAGCAAGACTTCTCCCATGTCCTCAGGAACAAAAGTAACTACTCACAAACCATATTCATGTTCATAATCAGAGGGGTATTAATATGCATATAGGATCTGAACATATAATCTTCCACCAAGTAAACCAACTAGCATCAACTACAAGGAGTAATCAACACTACTAGCAACCTACAGGTACCAATCTCAGACTTAGAGACAAGAATTGGATACAAGAGATGAACTAGGGTTTGAGAGGTGATGGTGCTGGTGAAGATGTTGATGAAGATTGACCCCCTCCCGATGTGAGGATCGTTGGTGATGATGATGGTGATGATTTCCCCCTCCCAGAGGGAAGTTTCCCCGGCAGAACAGCTCCGCCGGAGCCCTGGATTGGTTCCGCCTCGTGGCGGCGGAGTTTCGTCCCGTAAGCTTGCTTCTTATTTTTCTTCAGACGAAAGACTTCATATAGCATAAGATGGGCACCGGAGGGCCAATAGGGGGCCCATGAGGCAGGGGGCGCGCCCAGGGGGGTAGGGCGCGCCACCCACCCTCGTGGCCAGGGTGTGGGCCCCCTCTGGTATGTCTTCCACTCAGTATTTTTTTGTATTTCCAAAAACAACTTCCGTGGAGTTTCAGGACTTTTGGAGTTGCGCAGAATAGGTCTCTAATATTTGCTCCTTTTCTAGCCCAGAATTCCAGCTGCCGGCATTCTCCCTCTTCATGTAGAGAGAAAAGACATAAGTATTGTGACATAATGTGTAATAACAGCCCATAATGAGATAAATATCGATATCAAAGCATGATGCAAAATGGACGTATCAATCACCCAACTAGCATCCGCCATGGCGGTTCGGCCGCACTGGTCCTCGACCCAATCATCGACGGATTTCACCTAACACGAGTCCTAATGGACGGGGGTAGCAGCCTCAACCTGCTCTATCAGGATTCAGTGCGCAAAATGGGCATTGACCCCTCACGAATCAAACCCACAAAGACTACCTTTAAAGGAGTCATACCAGGCGTAGAGGCCCGTTGTACGGGCTCAATCACGCTGGAAGTGGTCTTCGGTTCCCCGGACAACTTCCGAAGCGAAGATCCCATCTTCGATATCGTCCCCTTCCGTAGCGGCTACCACGCACTGCTCGGACGAACCGCGTTTGCAAGATTCAACGCGGTACCACACTATGCTTATCTCAAGCTCAAGATGCCCAGTCCACGCGGCGTCATAACAGTCATCGGAAAGACGGAACGCTCCCTTCGTACAAAAGAGCACACCGCCGCCCTGGCAGCAGATGTACAGAGCGGCCTTCTCAAGCAGCACCATAATCTTGCTGCCGAGCCCCTGGACATCATTAAGAGGGTCCGGACTACACTGCAACAGGATAGCTCGGCTCGTCAAGAGCTCGATTAGCAATTCGGCCTCTGTCCCAGTCCCGATGAGTTAGTGGCATTCGTACCATGCGTACATAATTACGCACTCAAAATTCCATGGGCATCGACGGAGGCACAACTAGCTTGTAATCCACAGTTCGGCTAGACCGATCCCGGACTCACATACACCTTCACTATTTCCTCTTCCCTTCTCAGGTTTTACACAGGCCTCCTTCGAGGGCCTGATTGCTGGTCCTGTCCAAGGATAAGTACACCAGAACGGCGCGAAGCACAGGCGTACAGGAGAAGCTCTAGAGGTCAATTTAACAATTACTATACCTGTTTTCAGGACTCACACGCAGCTTGCCTTTGGTAGCGGCTTGTTAAATAGCCGGTTGTTTATCGCACTATTTGTATCGATGCGCTTTAACGCATCAATCCAATTATAATGGAAACAGTTCATGGCCCAGGTTCAAGGGCCACAGATATTACCGTTGCTCTCTTTCTGTTTTCCTTTTCCCATTAATTCATTACATTCTAGCACCCGTACACTTTGGTACATTTCATATTTGCCAGTGGCTCCTCACCGCCCCATAATACGGCAACAACATCCGAACACTTCTTATAGATAAGTTTGGCACCCCGAATTTAGCATTATATGCATTGGCTCTGAATCATGTCTTTGGTCAATAGTTGGGTTGTCCGGCTCCTGTGCTTGCTGTTGGAAATATGCCTTAGAGGCAATAATAAATGGTTATTATTATATTTCCTTGTTCATGATAATTGTCTATTGTTCATGCTATAATTGTGTTATCCGGAAATCGTAATACATGTGTGAATACATAGACCACAACGTGTCCCTAGTAAGCCTCTAGTTGACTAGCTCGTTGATCAACAGATAGTCATGGTTTCCTGACTATGGACATTGGATGTCATTGATAACGGGATCACATCATTAGGAGAATGATGTGATGGACAAGAACCAATCCTAAGCATAGCACTAAAGATCATGTAGTTCCTTTGCTAGAGCTTTTCCAATGTCAAGTATCATTTCCTTAGACCATGAGATCGTGCAACTCCCGGATACCGTAGGAGTGCTTTGGGTGTACCAAACGTCACAACGTAACTGGGTGACTATAAAGGTACACTACGGGTATCTCCGAAAGTGTCTGTTGAGTTGGCACGGATCGAGACTGGGATTTGTCACTCCGTATGACGGAGAGGTATCTCTGGGCCCACTCAGTAATGCATCATCATAATGAGCTCAATGTGACTAAGGAGTTAGCCACGGGATCATGCATTACGGTACGAGTAAAGTGACTTGCCGGTAACGAGATTGAAAAAGGTATTGGGATACCGACGATCGAATCTCGGGCAAGTAACGTACCGATTGACAAAGGGAATTGTATACGGGATTGATTGAATCCTCGACATCGTGGTTCATCCGATGAGATCATTGTGGAACATGTGGGAGCCAACATGGGTATCCAGATCCCGCTGTTGGTTATTGACCGGAGAGGCGTCTCGGTCATGTCTGCATGTCTCCCGAACCCGTAGGGTCTACACACTTAAGGTTCGGTGACGCTAGGGTTGTAGAGATATTAGTATGCGGAAACCCGAAAGTTGTTCGGAGTCCCAGATGAGATCCCGGACGTCACGAGGAGTTCCGAAATGGTCCGGAGGTGAACAATTATATATAGGAAGTCCAGTTTCGGCCATCGGGAAAGTTTTGGTGGTTATCGGTATTGTACAGGGACCACCGGAAGGGTCCCGGGGGTCCACCGGGTGGGGCCACCTGTCCCGGAGGGCCCCATGGGCTGAAGTGGGAAGGGAACCAGCCCTTAGTGGGCTGGGGCGCCCCCCCTTGGGCCTCCCCCTGCGCCTAGGGTTGGAAACCCTAGGGGTGGGGGCGCCCCACTTGCCTTGGGGGGCAAGCCACCCCCGTGGCCGCCGCCCCCCCCCCTCAGATGGGATCTCCAGGGTGGCCGGCGCCCCCCCAGGACCCCTATAAATAGTGGGGGGGAGGGAGGGCAACAGCACCACAGCCCCTGGCGCCTCCCTCTCCCCCTGCAACACCTCTCCTCCCCGGTTGCGCTTGGCGAAGCCCTGCCGGGATCCCCGCTACTTCCACCACCACGCCGTCGTGCTGCTGGATCTCCATCAACCTCTCCTTCCCCCTTGCTGGATCAAGAAGGAGGTTACGTCTCTGCTCCGTACGTGTGTTGAACGCGGAGGTGCCGTCCGTTCGGCACTCGGTCATCGGTGATTTGGATCACGGCGAGTACGACTCCATCAACCCCGTTCACTTGAACGCTTCCGCTCACGATCTACAAGGGTATGTAGATGCACTCCTTTCCCCTCGTTGCTAGTAGACTCCATAGATGGATCTTGGTGATGGGTAGAAAATTTTAAAATTCTGCAAGGATCCCCAACACTTGCTACCCTACATTCCGCTACATCGGCTAGGGTAGTAAAGGGAGAACTACTGCGATTGTGCCCTGGTTTACCTGGATGAGCACCTCAGTAGAGAAAGCCGAAAACTGACTGTCATGATGCGGCGAGAGCCAGTCAGCTGTTCGACATGTTGAAAATCGTTGGAGATTTTTTCCGCTTTACGCGAAGGATCGGTACTTCCCGATCACACGCTGATAGCACTCTGGTTTGTATACCAGGGGCTGCGCCCATGTTTTATTATAAAACTCCTATGGCTAGGTGAGGGCGTTTAAGCCGCATAGTCTAATTGCCTGGTTCGTTGCGCTAAACAACTCCTTCAATGACTATATAATTGGATCAAGATTGTTTAGATTCCATTCCGAACACCTCCGTACTACCTACGTGAGGGCAGAAGCCGGCGACTGGCCAACCCTCAGATTCCATACAACACGGCCGCACAGGAGGAAACAATTAAAACATAAGAAACATTCTATTACAAACAGGCTTTGTTTTCATCATACAAGGCAAAGACAACACGAATGCATTAATTCAAATACGATGTCTTGCGAACATTGCGCTGCTGCAAGGCGAGACCCCTCTAGGACATCCGCAAAATATCGTTCGGGTGTGCGGTGCTCCTTGCCCTCGGGCGGCCCTCTGGTCACCTCTACGGCGTCCATCTTCGCCCGCCACATCTTGCAACGGGCGAAGGCCATGCATGCACCCTCAATACAGGCCGATCGCTTGACGACGTCCAGCCGAGAACAGGCGCTCACCAGCCGCTCTACGAGTCCGAAGGAGCTGCCGGGCATAGCTTCGGGTGGCCACATCCGGATTATCAAATCCTTCATGGCTAGTTCGGCCACCCTATGAAGCTCCACCAGCTGTTTCAGCTGATCGGTGAAGGGCACCGGATGTTCTGGCACAGCGTACTGTGACCAGAACAGCTTCCCCGTGGAACTCCCTTCTTTGGCTTGGAAGAACTCCGCAGCATCGGACACGCTGCGTGGTAGATCCGCAAACGCTCGTGGGCAACTCCGAATCCGGGTTAGTAAAAGGTACTTCCTCTCCACATACCTGCTTTGCATGTTAAATGCCTTACCCATCGAAATCTTCTTGGCCTCCTGGATCTCCTGGAGGGCGCCCTGGGCCTCGTTTCGTGCGGTCTCCGCACTCTGACGAGCCTTGGCGAGTTCGGTCTCTTGAACCGACGCATCGTGCTCCAAGGCCTCGCACTTCTTCACCGCATCCTGGAGCTCCCGCTGGACCTCGTTGACCCGGGCCTTGAGCTTCTTACGGGCGGCTTGCTGCTGGACAGCCTTCTCCTCGGCTTCAGCCATGGCCTTTTTCAGGGCCTCGATCTCAGTCGTCGCTCCAATACATAATATGACACTCCGGTCAATATACACCACTTATTCTTTCCCAATACACAGGAAGTCGTTACTCACCTTGGTTCTCCTGGAGCTGAATCTTCACCTCGCCGAGCTCGTTCTCGGTCCGCTCCAGCCTCTACTTCAGTTCAGAGACTTCGGCAGCATGCGAGGTCGCGACCAGCAGCGACGCCTGCTTATTCATACATATTAAATTAGTCTCCTACAACAAAGGATTGATCCTCCGTCCGGTCTTTCTTACCGAACACCGGACAGTGTCTTAGGGGCTACTGTCTGCATGGGGTTGTTCTCTTTCCACGCGAGTTACCTCAAAACCTGTTAACAGGTTGCTGCAGGCCTCGTTTAGTCCGCTCTTGGCAGACTGAACATTCCCGATCACCGTACCCATAAGGACACGATGCTCGTCCACAATGGAGGCGCCTTGTAGCGCCTCCATCAGGTTGTCCGCCGATGGAATTGGCGCACCTCCCTCCTTCGAAGGAGGATGCTCGCCGGATTCCGGGGCCGTATTGGTCTCCGGAATCGTATTCGGCTGAGGGCCGAATTGAATGCGTCCCTCCTCGCCAGTCTTCAGGGGGATCTGCTCCCCCATGTGTCCGGCAGCGAAGGTCTCGCCTTGCGGCGCCTCCTGGACTGCGTCCCAGGCACCTCCCCGGCTCGGCGCGGTCCTCCGGGACAACACTTCGGTGTCGTCCTTGGCCTCCGGGGAATAAGCGGGCGGCAGCGACATGCTGGCCATTTCCGCCGGATCCAACAAACCTCTAGATGAGGATCGCTGGATGCTGTCACGGGTCGGACTGCAATAGCACAATTAACCACGTCAAAACAACAAAAATGAGAGGCCGGGTACACTTGAACACATGATTCATAGTACTTACGATGCGGCCCGAGGCTTAGTGCGGAGGCGTCGCTCTGGACTGCTGTCCACGTCCCACGCGGTGTTGACCGCAAGGGCGCCCTTCCCATTCTTTGGCGTTCCCGCCTCCAGATTCGTGGAGGCCCCCCATTTCTTTTTTCCCTCCTTAGGAGGAGGGTTCTTCTCCTCCTCCTCCTCTTCCTCGTCATCATCCTCAGGGACGGAGGAATGGGCTTCTTCGTCTTCGGACATCACGTCCGAAGCACCCGTGCGACGGGGGCCACTTTTGGCCCCCTTGGCCTTTTTCTTAGCCTTCTTCTCCGGTGCCTTATATGGTGCCGGCACCAGCATCTTCGCCAGACGCGAGATGACCGGTTCTTCAGGAAGTGGAGCCGTACACTGGATCCACTTCGCCCTCTCCGTCCAATCCTGACAAAGCAATGATAAAAGCTCAGACATCATCCTCGAAACAAACAAGTAGGGGATACGTTAAAAATAACATACCTCGCTGGCGAGGTGTTTAATGTCGTGCCCACGGTCTGAATCTGTGGCCGGCGGTTTCTCGTTGCCCTTAAAGAGCAACCTCCAGGCACCCTCGTGAGTGGTTTCAAAGAGCCTCAACAGGGTTTGGTGCTTCTTTGGATTAAACTCCCATAGAGGGCGGCTTCTGCGCTGGCACGGGAGGATCCAGCGAACCAGCATCACCTAAATTACATCGACAAGCTTGACGCTCTTGGCTATCATGCTTTGAACGCGCGTCTGCAACGCAATCAGCTCATCGGGCGAACACCAGTTCAGACTCTTCTCGACCCAGGAGGTGAGTCGCATGGGAGCATCGGAGCAGAATTCAGCAGCCGCGGCCCAGGTGGTGCCGCGGGGTTCCGTGATGTAGAACCACTGTTGCTGCCACTCCTTTACGGTATCCACAAAACTGCCTTTCGGCCAGGAGACATTGGACAGCTTACTCACCGTGGCTCCTCCGCACTCTGCGTGCTGGCCATCCACCACCTTCGGCTTCACGTTGAAGACTTTGAGCAATAGCCCGAAGTGGGGGAAGGCCTCACACACGACAATAAATGCCAGATGTTGAGGAAGGAGTTCGGGGACAGATCGTGGAAATCTATCCTGTAATAATACATCAGCCCGCGGACGAAAGGGTGGAGTGGGAACCCTAGTCCGTGGAAGAAATGAGGGATGAATACCACCCTCTCGTTGAGCTTTAGCATGGGGGCGATCTGTCCCTCGGCCGGCAGACGGTGGGCGATTTCCTTCGCCAAGTATCCGGCCGCCCAAAGCTCAGTAATGTCCTCCTCCTTGACGGAGGAGACCATCCACTTGCCCTGACCTCCGGATCCGGACATGGTTGAGTGCTAGCTCGAGTGGAAAGGAGAGGAGAACTTGGGCGTTGGAGCTCAAGATAGGAAGGGCGGAGATAGAGAGAAGGCGTGGGAGAGGAAGAGGGAGTCCTTATCCCCTTATAAAGGCAGTGAATATTGAACGTCTCCCCATTCGCCTCGAAACTCGCCTGTTCCCAAGGCCTGTGTAAACGGCACGGTTGGGTTATCCACGCCCGTATTTATGAGAATCCCCTAATAAGGGGACACGATCTCTGCTTCGACAAGATATGACAATGGCAATCGCATCTCGAAACGTGGAGCGGCAGACGAAAAACGGTTCGAAATTATGACCGGACAGACGTGATGTCATGTTGTAAAAAGCTGTCAGCGGATTGGACTCGTGCAAGTATTATATTCTCTCTGCGGTTGTGTGTGGTATGTGTTACAGGTCCGGATACTATCGTCGCATCCGAAGACTATCTTGGAGTTCGGAAAGGGGAACCCGCCTTGCAATGCCGAAGACAATCTGCGCGCCAGACTCCTCGTCATTGAAGCCAGGTTCAAGGGCTACTGAGGGAGTCCTGGACTAAGGGGTCCTCAGGCGTTCGGCCCGTTATCCAGGGGCCGGACTGATGGGCTGTGAAGGCACGAAGGCCGAAGACTGTATCCGTGTCCGGATTGGACTCTCCTTGGCGTGGAAGGCAAGCTTGGCGACCAACTATGAAGATTCCTTCTTATGTAACCGACTCTATGTAACCCTAGATCCCCCCGGTGTCTATATAAACCGGAGGGTGTACTCCGGAAAGGATATATACTCATTACCATAGTCATACAGGCTAGGCTTCTAGGGTTTAGCCATTACGATCTCGTGGTAGATCAACTCTTGTAATACTCATATTCATCAAGATCAATCAAGCAGGAAGTAGGGTATTACCTCCATAGAGAGGGCCCGAACCTGGGTAAACATCGTGTCCCCCGTCTCCTGTAACCATCGACCTTAGACACACAGTTCGGGGCCGCCTACCCAAGATCCGCCGGTTTTGACACCGACAGAGGGGGCTCCTAGATTTCTGCAAAAACAAAAACCCTATAAGGTATCAACTAATCAAATGCATACGCCTTGCAGCTCTCCAATTTTAGCATTCAAAGTAGGATCGGAGTAGTTTTCCAATTTGAGCATTTTTTAAGCAAAACCAAATCGTAAAATAAATTAGTTTACAAATTAGCATGCATTCAATAAGCAAAACTACATCATCTCTTGCGTCTGTACATCGTCGTATATTATCACTAATACACCTCGAATAGTATCATACATATAGCATCGCTAATACAGCTAGAACCGTAGCGCCCGACGGGTATCGGCGCGGGCGGTGGACACCCAAAGAGAAGGAACCTTCACAGGATCATAGCTCCAGTGAGATCCCTGAAGAACCTGCCAGGTATTGTCGAACCTGCCCTCCAACGCAACCATGTAGTGACGGGCGTGCTCGTCCTCCTCGCTGACACGGTGACGTACCACCTCCGCGGTGTCCGGAAGCCTCGGCACCATCACTCACTAGTAGAAAAAGGGTCAAATGTCAAGCACATTAGTGCCGGTTTGCTTTTGAGCCGGCACTAATGTGTGCATTAGTGCCGGTTCCAACGGCTAGCCGGCCGCTTTCATTAGTACCGGTTCGTGGCCGACCTTTAGCACCGGTTCGTGCCACGGACCGGTACTAAAGTGAGTGGTGGCAGGATGTTGTCAGTCCGGGGCCCCTACAACACCTTTAGTACCGGTTCGTGGCACGAACCGGTGCTAAAGGTCGTCCTACACAAACCCTTCGTCCACCCCAGCTCGCTCTGTTCTTCCCCTTTCCCCTCTCCTCTCTGTTCTTCCACTCTTCCTCTCGAGCTCATCACACATTTTGCCCAAAATTTGTCAAGATTTGAACGCCCCCATCCATTCAAATGATCACAAAGGTTAGCAACTTTGTCCTTTCATCTCTCATTGCTAGATTAGCTCTTGCAATGCTTTGTATGGTGATTAATTTATGAGTTTAGTAATTTGGGAGGAAATATATGTGCTAGTATTTGATTTATATGCAATTTGAGGTCAAAAATAACACTTAGTTTGCATATGTAGGTGTGGTTTACTTAGTGCCTTCTAAATCTCCGTCGTAACCACAGTCGATCGCCCGCACCGTTCCGTCGCCGGCACCACCTTGTGGTGAGCCTCTTGTTCATGAATGTTTTACATTACCAAATTGATGTTTGTGTGATTTGGATATATAGTTACTCGTATAATTATCTTACTCGTACGTTGTTTTTTATACATAGTGCCATGGTTTTGATATCCGTCCCCGTCGGCCCTCGTCCTTGTTATGATTCGGATGTGGTATATTCTCTTTTAAAACTAGTTGTTGCATTTCGTGTTTATGACAAATTATGCCCATCAAGTTGACATAGATATTTTTGTCTAGGAGTTCGTGAACCGGAAATTCCAACCGACCCTATTGTCGAGAGGTTAAATTTAGTTGAAAGAGAAAACGAGTATTTGAAAGAAAAATTGAAAAGAATTGAGGGGGAGAAGATGGAAATGGAGTTGCATGTTGCCGATGTCGTCGATGATCACAAGATCAAGATGGAGAAAATGCGCATGAAGATTAGAAAGATTAGAAAATATGCCATTGATAGTGAGGCTTGGTATCATTATGCTGTTGGATCAATTGTTACCTTAGTTGCGATCTTGATCGCTTTTGTTGTTGCATTTAAATTCTTTAGTTAGAGAGTTATTTGTTTGTTGCATTTAAGTCTTGTATGAACTTTATGTATGAACTTGTATTAATTTGGTCTTTTTGGTGTTGTGTAATGAAGATGAGCCGACAATGGATGTACGATGACCGATGCTCTCCTGA